>NC_047092.1:136876520-137507289 GCF_902459505.1 Geotrypetes seraphini | reverse complement strand
CCTATATTAAGTAACCTGAAAAGGGATTAGGTTATTTTGTGAGTCTGAGATGACTGAATACTCTGGCAGAAATTGGATCAAATTTGAATGGTTAAAATGTTAATGGGGAGGGTCAAATAAATAGTTGGGATGGGGGAGAGAACATATAGACATTATGATGAGTGATGTGAGTGAAGTGTGAATGCAACAGGTGAGTGACTAGGTCAGGGGTGGGCAACTCCGGTCCTTAAGGGGCACAATCCAGTTGGGTTTTCAGGATTTCCCCGATGAATATGCATTGAAAGCAGTGCATGCAAATAGATATCATGCATATTCATCGGGGGAATCCTGAAAACCCAACTGGATTCTGGCCCTCGAGGACCTGAGTTGCGAGTTGTCCACCCCTGGACCAGGTGTTTGTGAGCAAGACTTAACATGCAAGAAATGAAATGGGTAAGAATGAAGAGGATGGAACAGAGAAATAAGAGGAAAGTTAGTATAGGAAAGGAAGAAAAATATTGCAAGGATTAGAGAAGGGTCAAAGCTGGGAGGTTAAGTAGGAGGGACAGGATGGGAAGGAAGGAACAAATAGGAGGCCATAAAAGAGAGCATGACCAGCATGATGAAAAAGAGGAGAAAGGCTGAGGTAATGAAGTCATAAGAGCTACGTTTGACTCCTACCTAATAACTGTGCCGTGATGTTTTGAATAACCTACAATTTCTTAAGAGTATTTTGATGTCATCCCTAAAAATAATCAATTACAATAGTCCTAATTACATTCCTTTAGCTAATCCCATATATCCTTAAGACACACATTTTTCTACAGCTAGGGTCTTAACCCCTGCTAATGGTAAATACCAGCTGAATGTTGTTGGCATGAAGGGGAGGGAGGGGGACATCAGGAGGAGAGGTTCTTCAGGGAAGGGAGTGGTGCGAAGAGTATCTCCGTAGCATTTCAAATGAAACAGCAAGAGAGCGGAGAGCATTAGCCCCTAAGGAAACATGCTAGAAGTTGAATGTTCTTCTTAATTATTATTCCAGCACCACATTGATGCATTAGGGTATTGCCTGCATTAAAAAAAACATAATAAGACCAATGATGAACCTGTTACCCCAGTAAAGACATGAAATCAATTAAGTAGTGTCTTGGGTATTTGAGGTCTTGGTATAAACATTATCTGCAAATTGGTTTGTTCATAACTAGTTGCTTGCATCAAATCCTTCGGAAAATCGGCAAACAGGGAAGATCACTACATAAAGAAATGCGTTTACAAACAATTGTGTTTTAAGTAGTTTTCTAAATGTGCTCCTATTACTACATTTCCGTATTTGCCCAATGAAGGAGTTCCACATTCTTACCCCCTGCACAACAAAAGGTCATTACGTTGGTTTCCATGTATTTTGGATTAACATTTGCTTTCAGCAATGCAGAATTTTCAGAGTGCAATGATCTTTTCAGTTGATAACTAGTCATCATGTTCTTAAAGAATTCAGGGATCGTACCATATAAGAATTGATGACAAATCATCACTGCTTTATACTGAATTCTAACTGCTATGGGCAGCCAGTATAACTGTCGAAGATAAGGTGTAATATGTTCATATCTCGACATGGATTGGGGATATCGAGAAGGGGAGTTGTGATTGTGGATGGGACGTTGGTAAATTTGTCAACCCATTTAAGAAGTGGCCTTTCTTGATGCTCCTGGCCAGTATGAATAACAGTGCTTGTGAGGTTAATTGCAAGCAGCATTATTCTAGTCTTGATTAGAAGGGTTGCAAGCTAAAATGTTGAGGGTGGAAATTATCAACATGAGCTACAGGTAAGACAGGTTAATTTACCACAGTTTGTGCTATTTTAGCACAGGGTCCCATTTTATGCAATGAGGTTGTATGCAAAAATAGTACAACCTGTAGTAAAATAACCCATCTTAACGGTAACCCATGTTGATAATTTCCACCCTCAATGTTTTAGCTTGCAATCCTAATCAAGACTAGAATAATGCTGTTTGCGATCAACCTCACAAGCAGCATTGCTGGCTGAAAATATCAGGCTGCTAAATTGTGGCTAGATGCTACAAGGCCATTTAAATGGGCTGGCCAATTTGCCAAAGCCCCCTCCATAAGCACAACTACCCTTCTCAATGTCCCCAATCCATTCTCCCTCTTCCCTGAAGATCCTTCACACACACACACCCCCCCCAAATCATAGTATATGCTTACCGTAATTAGTTTTGAACAGTAATTTAGTTTGATATATTGAATACTTAATCTATATTTTTTCTGTCTCTGTGCATAGAGTTGGCAATATATAACATCTTAAATTAATATACAGATGATTGAAGAAGGAATGTGTTTAGTCTCAAAAGCTAATGAAGTTTTATGTTGGTACAATAGAAGATATCACATTGACTCTTTGAATTAATGGAAACAGATTTTAAAAAAATATAGTAGTATTATTTGCCTTCTCATTGTATATTCAGGGCATGTTTTCCCAGACTCCATGAGACATTCATGCTTATAACATAGTTTTGGACTGAACTTCTAGCAAATTGTTTTCTCTATACAAAAACCCAAAAATGACCACCAATATAATAGAGAACTAATCCAAAACAATTGGTAGGGGTGGAGATCAATTAAAGATGGCATCGGAAGCGGATGCCTGAGAGGAGGCTCTGCTATTGAGCCGCGACGATCTTGCTGTGCGATCTTCCCCCTACTTTGGAATGGGGAAGAGAAAGGGCGCGACCCACATTAACCCTCCGACGGTGACGGGGACCCAGCAGCGGAAGGTCCAAGCGACTTTGGCGGAGGCGTTCTCCCTCTCAAGCGCGTCTGTGCGACCTACCTTGGGAGGAAACCTGGAAATCTCGGGTGACCCCGTGCAGGGAGAAGAACAGCGGATGGTGCCGCTTCAACCCGGAAGCGCACCGGTAGTGGGAGAGCTGGAGAAGTCGTTCCCGAGGATGGAGGTGTCTTTTTCCGGCTTGGGAGGGAGTATAGCTCGAGCCTTGGTGGAAGAGAACGAGTCGGAAAAGAACTTCTACCCCACAATGGATTGCAGGTGGAAGGTGCTTCGGGAGGAGTCAGCTTGCAGTTTGGAGCGTTGGAGAGACCCGCAAAGATAGATATGGAGGCACTGTGGCAAGCTATATCAGTGATGAATGCCAACCTTAAATTAGCTATTTCTACTTTATCTACTGATTATGGAACAGTCTTTTCCAAGCTTCAGCAACAAGGAGTAGATATTGTCCAAATGAAAGAGAATTTAGGGAAACGGGAGACAAAATTCTCCGAAATTGAACAAATAAATTTTGGATTACTAAAAGAAAGAGTTTATATGGCAAGGAAAATAGAGAGTTTTGAAAATCAGCTGAGGAAGAATAATTTGAGACTTTTGAACTTTCCTAAATCTCCAGTCATTTCTCCTATGGAGATGGTTAGGAAATATTTTAGGGAAATATTGTGTATCCCACCAGATAATTTACCTCCGATTGTAAGAGTTAATTACTTGCAGTTAAAAAGTACTGTGGAAGCTTCTACTCCTATTGAAAATCAAGGAGATAAAAAAGGGGGAATTAGATTTGACAACCTTCCTAGAGAGTTCACTGGAGGTGGTAACTGAGAGAAGAACCCTACTAGTTACTTTAGATTTGGAAAATGACCATGATTATGTTATGTGTTTATATTTTCATCATTTGAATGATCAGTTTTTTGGGGCCAAAATTCATTTATTTCCTGATATGTCTCAAAAGTCCCAGAAGTGAAGGAAGGAGTTCTTGGCATTAAGGCCAAGAGTCCTGGCTTTGGGCGGAATATTTCAGTTGAAATTCCCTGTAAAATGTTTTATTACTTATCAAGATAAGTTACTTATTTTTTGAACCCAAACAGCTGTTGGAATTTATTGAATTGAGAGAAGGAAGAGCAATTGTGGCCGATAATATTTAACTTGATATACCAGCAGTAGGTAACACAGAGTTATGCCGCTTCTTAGTATTTTGCACTACTTTATTTGAATTATTTCCTGTTGATCTCCTTATATATTGTGGACTAAATATCCAATAATTAGCTATTTTTCTTGATTTTATGAATTCATAAGTATGTTATATTGATCTATTCAAATTGTATGTATTTCGCTTGATGAAATCTGAAAATTGTAGAAAAATAAATAATAATAAAAATAAAACCCAAACAATTGGTAGGAGCTTTTGTCTCCCAATGAGAATAATACCAGCATCTAAAATACTATAGAAAAATACTAATAATAATGATGGGATTTCAGTATGGGCTCAATACACCCTTCGATTCGCATTTAGCCCCAGGCAAGTGTTTTTTTTATGTCTAGCACCAGACCGATAAGGTCTAAATAAACACTGCCCCTTACATCATAACATCCCTAAATTTCAAGGAAATATGATACGAATAAATATATAACGCTGAGTTCCAATTGTTTTGGATTAGTTCTCTAGACAAAGTCAGAATCTGGATATAATTGCATGCCAGTCATAAGAGGATTTTGTCTGCTTCTGTTTTTTGGCCTGAATTTGGATTTCCAGAGTCACAAACCTCAAAAGCTAATTACATTAATCATTTCTTTCCATTACATTAGATGAAAAACAGGAGCATATTTTCACATTTAATTAACGGAGCCATCCAGCTGGAAAGTGAGCCAGCATGGCAGGTCAGCCGAGTGACGATTCTGTGTCATAATATTAGTCTTGTCTGAAAACCTTTTTGATAGCCATTCGGTTATGTTCCATCGCAGAGTTCCCAAGCCTGCTGAAATTGCCTGTCCAGTGTGCTATCAAAGGTTCCAGAAAACTGCTGCAGGAAAACACCAGAGCTCATGTTTCACTGTGATCTGAAGGCGTGATAATCTTGTCGAATATTGTGCAGCAGATTCCTGGGAACATAAACACTGGTCAATTAAAGCACTTATTATTTGATGCTTCTGAAAGCCATGCTCCTAACAGACACCTGGATTGAAAAGTTAATTAACCTTATCAGGGAACCTGTTTCTGAGCATTAGAAATGACAAATGTTTATATTTATAGTAAGTCAGACATTCATCCTTTTTGGGTTTTTTGCTGCTGTCTAGACATTTTAATAGCAGGTTATTTTTAAGTTTGAGGCATGAAATAATAGAAAAACACTATTTTATTGAGCCCTTGGCTCACTTATTTTTGTTTTATAACCATTACAAAATTCCTATGACATCCCATTTTTTTCTTTTGCTACTAAGGAAGATACCAGGTTACTGAAGGAATAATTTCTCCAGTCAATGACTCATATGGAAAGAAAGGTCTGGTCCCTGCAAAACACCGAATAGCAATGGTTCAGCTTGCACTAGAAACGTCAGACTGGATCAGAGTGGATCCTTGGGAAAGTGAGCAGGACGGTTGGACTGAGACTGCAAAAGTGTTGAGGTAATAACCTGGTTAGAATTTAGGGCTAGATTCACTAACCCTTCCGATCGTGTCACGTGTCACGAAGCATCAAATAATAAAACCAGTTTTACTGGTTTTGCGATAGTTCCCGACCCGATTCACTAATCTCTTGACCGATCAACCTCCAACCCAATCCGCACATGCAAATGAGGGGAAACAGTATGCAACGTAGGAAGGCAGCGATTCACTTAACAGAAGAAGGAAGACCGATTGGGCATGCTGATCCGAAGTGAAGCGACAGCTGAGGACCAGTTGCTTCACTTCTTACTAACTCTCCTGCCCTTTAAAACCACGGGCTGGCAATGCGCTTTTGCAGAATACATAAAAATGCATTGCTAGCCTGTGGTTCTAACCCCTCCCCCCCACCCCCACCCCCGCGCCGATGCCTACCTCTATGGCAGGAAGGTTCCCACTCCCTCCTCACATCTGTAAAATACCTGACTTCCTCCCCTCAAAACAAACGGCAGGAGAGATGCCAACTCCCTCCTACAACCCAAGGGATACCAACTCCCCATTCCGGTCCCATTCCCACCCTCCTCCCTGTACCTGTAATGGAGCAGGAGGGGTGCTCAATCCCTCCTGCTCCAATGCCTCCCGCGATGCTTCTGAGGCCTTAGGCTCCACCCCAGTGCATTGTGTGATGCACGGGGAGGGGCCTAAGGCCTTTATTGGCTCAGGCGCCTCTGGCTAAACAAATGGCCAATCAGGGACTTCCTTAGGCTCAGCCCTAAGAAAGTACCTGATTGACTCGGTGCCTCAGGCCCCTCCCTCACACGATGCACTGGGGTTGGGGCCTAAGGCCGGCAATGTGTCACGGCCGGCAGAGCAGCAGGAGCAGGAGGATTTTGCGCTTCTTCCTGCTACTGAAGATCACTGGATGCTTACAGAGCAGGAAGGACTAGGCACCCCTCCTGCTCCTAACGTTTAAAGATAAGGGGAGGGGAGGAGGGGGCACGAGTCGATGGTGGTAGGGTTTCCAAGGCAGGAGGGAGTTGGCATCCCTCCTGTCTTATTTGCGCGGATGGGTAGGGGGGGCAGAATCGGTAAGTTTAGGAGGGGAGGTCCTAACGGCAGGAGGGAGTTGGCATCTCTCCTGCCATATTCACGCAGGTGGGGAGGGCAGCCTTGGGTGTAGAAGCTGGTTTTTTGGGTTGGGGGTGCTGTCGGGGGGAGGGAAGGCTTTTTTTATTGGCAAGATATTTTGCAAAATATCTCTGTCATTAAAAAAAAAAAATGGGAAAAAACCCCCAGCAGAAGCCCTGACAGCAGTGACAGGAGGCTGCTTCTCCTATCACTACTATCAGGGCTGCCCCGACTCAATCGCTTACTGAGCGATTGAGTCGGGGAGTTTGCAAGCATGCAAATGATTTCCACTTCCCTGCAAATCATTTGCATGCAACAAAGATAGTGAATCAATCGTTGTTTCAAAATTGGCCAGAAATCGGCCACAGTGATTGAATCTTTGGTGAATCTGGCCCTTAGTTATTTGACTGATGGCACAGGTTTTTATATTATGAGAGTAATTCTATGACGTAGATCTAACGTTTACTTGGTGATTACTTATTTAGAATACAGGCATATGTGTGTGCACATGTGTTCTGCCTAAGTGCTATTCTGTAAATGCATGCATATTTTATATAGCATATACATATTTGACAGTTAGGCATATACATTGGTTGGTGTCTAGACGAGACTCTCACTTATATGCATAACTTATAAAATATTATTTATTACGTGCATATCTCCAGCAGTAAAGCACAAGTTCTTAAATCAGTTTTATGGCTGGCATGAGAGCAGTTAAAAGACCTTCAGGAGCGGTTAGGTAGTGTTCTTAGGATGTAGTAAGTTGATTTTATTTTTGTGCATGTGTCTGTAGGAACTGACTTATCCACTTTGTAAAATATATTGGTAGCTGTAAGCATTGCAGGGAGGAACTTGGTAACTTTTCCTCGGAATTTTGTCATTAAAATGACTTTTCTAGTGCAAAAGGCATACGAGTTGAGCCAGTGGGTTATTCACCTCTGCTTGCGAGTTGTGTAGAAGACATCATTCACATTCTTTTTGGCTCCACCTCCTCTATTGGTGGGCTGTGCTACAGCTCCTCAATTTTACATTCTAAATGTGAATTGAAGGTGTCTCTCTGATCTGCTCTGATTTTGGTTTGTTAGTTTTGTTTTTTTATCCTGAATTTGAGGCTTCCCGGTGCTTCAGAGATCCCCAGTTTCACTGGGGCAGCTCTGCCTAGGAGAACACATAGACTGTCCTGTCAGAAGTGTTTAGTGGGAGGGCAACCCTTTTACAGGACACCTACCTAGTCGGCCTGCATTGACAGTTTTGGAAGGCTCGGGGACTGCTCCCCTATTAGCAAGGTTTGTTCCTAATTATTACCGGAGCTTGAGCACAGGCTGTGTAGTCCTGTGTTGGTTCTAAGGACTTTATTAGGTGCTGCATGCATCTCTTCCCTCCCCCCCCGGGACCTGTGGGGGTCTATATACTTTATCATACCCAAGAAAGACTCAGACAACTGGAGGCCAGTCCTGGTTCTGAAGTCTGTCAATGCAGCACTGAAAGTGCTCTGGTTCCGACTAGAGGCCATGTTTTCGGTCATAGCCTCAATGGAACTTGGGGGAATTTTTAGCCTCTCTGGATTTTACAGAGGCTTACTTGCATGCTCCCATATTTCTTGTTCACAGGAAGTTCCTGAGGTTTCATGTGATGGAGAAACATTTCCAGTTCACAGCGCTCCCGTTCTGTCTGGTGACGTCTAACACCTTTACCAAGGTGATGGTCATTGCAGCAGCGCACCTGCACAAGGCAGGGATCTAAGTGCATCCATACTTGGACAACTGACTGATTCGAACCTCGCCCAAGGCTGATGATGAGACAGCAATGGTGCAAGATGTCTCACTGCTGAAAGACCTGAGTTGAATCATCAATTTTCTGAAGATCCACCTAGAGTACCTGGGGATCTGCTTCAACATAGTATAAAGTTGTGGTTTTCTTCCAGAGCTATGAAAACTGAAGCTAAGATGCCAGAGTTTAAAGATCTGGGCAAAGCTTGCTCCTATGGCTTGACGCTATCTACAGGTGCTGGGGTCGATGGTGACGACCATAGAGGTTGTTTCATGGGTAAAAGCTCATCAGTGCCCTCTCCAAGACGTGCTCTTGTTCTGCTGGTCTCCACAGATGGATTCTCTCCACATGCTACTGGCCTGGACAGCAGAGACATGTCAAAGTTTGTGGCCGATGTCAGAGGGAAGGCTTCTGGGCCAGCAGTGGGAGCTGCTGCCTGTGGCTTTTGTCAAGAGAAATGACTGCAGCTGGAAGAAGGGAACCAGCCAGAAGAAGGTAAACACCTACGGGAAGGGGACACAGAAAGGAGAGAGGTAGAGAGAGGGGCACGATGGGACACAGGGAAGGGGCACGTTGGGACTCGGGAGGGAGCACAATCTTGGACAAAGGATTGAAGGAAGGCCATAGGATTGGAGAATGGAGTGAGGGAAAGCGATGGGAGGGAGAAATGTTGGATGTGGTGGTGGAGAAGGAATAGTGAGATGGGAGGAAAGGGATGCAAGAGGGGCCTCAAGGAGGTGGGAAGAATACTGGGATCCAAGTTGCATAAAAATTCAACTTAAGAATGGTTTAAAAAACGGAACCCATTCTTAACCCGGGGACTGCCTCTACAGTATATCAAGTCCCAACCCTCACATCTAGCCCAGGAGCTCCCTTTCCAAACAGACAGACAATATTATAAGAATCCTAGCAATCTAGAATACTAAAAATTCTACAGCTAACTAAAAGTAAAGATGCATCTGGTGTACAAAGAAAGTATTAATAAGATTCTATATAAGCTAAAGGAAGACATTATTTTCAATTTCTAACCAGATTTCTGTCATTACAGATGTGTTCTTCAGCATTGTGGCATGTATGTATCTCTTTTTTAGAATATGTTGCTTAAATACAGCACTGCACTTGTTATAAAGTCAGAAGCACTTTTCTGACTCAAGGGTTATCCAAAGTGAAAGCCTTGCTTTAAATATAGTACATTAATGCTGTCTTTTAGTTCTGGCCTTTTTATTCTTTCTGTGGTGTGGCTTATAGTTCCCCTTTAACTGACTCATACCCTGCTGAGCCTACCAGAAGGGCTGCATTAGTAACACTTAGCTTCCTGAAAGACTCAGTAGGGTGCCTGATCACTGATTTTGGGGAGGGAAGAACAAAAAGAAAATAATTTGCATAGTATGTATTTCTATCTTTCGAGGGATACAAAGGGTTTTCAGGATATTCTAGTAAATACGAATGGGGTAGATTTGCATATCTACTACCTACATTATTTGCAAATCCATCTTGTGCATATGCATTAGGAATAGCCTGAAACCTTAACTTGCTGGTGACCCTGAAGGACTAAGATGCACAAGGGGAGGGGCCTTAGGTGTCTGAGCCAATCAGGGCCTTAGGCCCCTCACCGTGCTTCACATAATGCACCAGGGAGGGGAAAGCCCGCCATTTTGGACTGGTGGGCCTCCAAGAAGGATGGACTGAGCATCCCTCCTGCTCCAACTTCCTTGAAAAGTATGTGGGCATCCCTCCTGCCTTTTGGAGGGCAGGAGAAGGGGGGAGAGTAGGGGATTAACCTAGTATCATCATTAAAAATACTTGGGGTTATTATCGACGAAAATCTTTCTTACCACGATCATATCAGTAATATTGTCAAAAGTTGTTTTTATCGTTTGCATATGATTCATTCTGTGTCGAAGTTTCTAGAATCTAAATCCTTAAATATTTTAATACACTCGCTTGTGATCGCCAAGCTTGACTATTGTAACTCACTATTGCTAAATATTACTCAAAAGGAAAAGAAACGTTTACAAATAATACAAAATACTGCAGTTAAAATCATTCATAATGGAAAAAAATTTGATCGTGTCACTCCTTTCCTAATTGATTCACATTGGCTTCCCATTAACCAACGAATAATCTATAAAATTTTGCTCTCACTATTTAAAACACTATCCACCAACGAACCTCAATTTATAGATCGGCTACTCATTCCTTACAACACGACACGTTCTCTCCGTTCCGCATCTCTGGGACTGATAATGATTCCTTCTCTGAAAATTATCGGAACCAGACGTCACGACATATATTCTGTAATGGCCCCTCAAACCTGGAATGCCTTGCCCTTACATATAAGAGAAGTTAAAGATCTCAACAAATTCAAAAATATTTTAAAAACATTTTTATTCAGAGATGCTTTTAATGTTTAAAATAATTCATCGTATTTAATATTTAATGTTTAAATAATTCATTTGTATCAATTCCAATCCCTTTCCTCATGTTTTCTCCCTATTTGTTTTTCTTTTCCTTATAATTAAGATAAATATTAACATTGTAACTGTTCTCTCTTACTTTCCATTCCCTTATGTACCATGTTTGTTTGTTTTGTCTGTTTGTTTTTAACCCACTTCAATGATGTACAATGGATTCTTGATCTATCTTATATTTTAATGTTACTCGCTTAGTATGTAATAAGCGATTTATCAAATTTTAATAAACTTGAAACTTGATGTTTGGGTGGGTGCCAGGCGCAGGAGTGGGCCTTCGTTGTCAGGAGGGAGTGGGCATCCCTCCTGCTGTTTCGCTGCCGCGGGAGGAGGGAGGTTGGCATGGCAGGAGGGAATGGGCATCCTTCCTGCCATTTTTTTCTCACAAGGGGGGGGGGCTATTGTAATAAATGCCTCTCCCCATCAAGAATTTAGAAAGAATTTCACTAATAATAATAATAATTTTATTTTGTCCTTTTTCTTGGTTAAAAATATGTGAATACTTTAGAACTGTGGTAAATAATACATAAATGCTTCTTATAAATATCAAGAAATTCTGAGAGAGTAGAACAATTCACAGACTTAAAAGCAGACTTGTAACAGTCCCTGCTCTACTCCAAGGAAATTCCCTTTTCTCTCTGGTTAAATAGTTTATTTGTCCTCTTTGTCTTAGTTTGGTAGAAGTCAGTGAAAATATCTGAAAATACTCAAAGGTGACAGGTCCCATCATTAATTACCATGTTTTCACAGCACTGAAGTTTACCCTATCTCTAGCCAGGCTACACTTATGTAAATTCTCTTTTCTTATGCAAATTCCTGGAGTGGGGTTCTAGGCCACAAAACAGATCTCTCCTGGCCTCTTTTTGGATCTCTGGTCCATGCTGTAGTTAAGCCTGTACATGCCAACAGATGTACATAACTAAAGATGGAGAAGAGTTCAATAGTCTCATTCTCAAGCAACCTTTTTTTTATTCTATTTAATTTGCATGCGAAGAGGAGAATACTGCAGGAGATAAATAAGTGAAAGCAATGCAGGAAATAGAATCTGGTACACTTTTGCTAAAATCTTATTAAAATCTAGAAGGCATAAAGAAGATTGTGTTCCAGGAATGAAAGGTGCCAGTAATACTTTCTTTTTGAATCTCTGAGAGGCTTAATTAATAGAGAAACATTTATATCAACACAGGCATCATTATGAGAAATTACTCCAGCTCAGGAATGAATCCACAGGAAACTATTGCTCCAAAGAGAGACTTAGAGAGGATTCCCTTTCCCCACATTACAAAGGTATGTCTGCATAGAATATTTTATTTTGTATGCTTAATCAAGTCACTGGGACTCAAACAAGAGTTGCAGGCACCTATCAACAACATGCTTAATTGAGAAGGGTGGAGAATGCCTCTTAATCTTACTTGACTGGGAAAGGCACTATATTGCTAGTGACCGAAAAAGGGGTTCATGTTTGAGCAATAAGGATAATCTAAATGAGTCAATTTTCAAAGGAGTATGAAAGTTAGACAAAAAATAAGCAATTTAGGAACCAGATTTTGCAGTTGCTTAAAAAGCAGATGACGACAGAGAAAGGTTGAGGAAGAATATTAGGCACTTAGCATTGATTTTTATATACTCACTTAAAAATGCTTCTACAATTCTGAGCAGTTTACAGTGTAAAACAAAAATTAACAACAATGTTTAATGCAGTGACATAAAAAATGAATAAAAACAAAAGCCTGAATTTTCACAGGACAGCTTACATATAATTTGAAATGCTAAATATAAAGGACCTAAGCAGGATGTTCTGCTCATATGTATGATCCATATCTCAAAATGGCAGTATTTAGCTGCTGTGTCTACAGACATGGATCACTGTGTCATCCACTTAAGCTCAGATTTTATAAGCGATGCCTGAAGTTAGGCACCTAGATTGGCACACCTAGCCGATCTAGGCACTAAACTTAATTTTTCTTAGTTGGCTTAAACAGGGGAGGCCTGCAGGAGAGAGAGGGGGGACTGGGTGCAGAGCCTGGAGAGGCTGGGTGCAGAGCCTGGCTGGGAAGGGAAGTGGACTGGGTGCAGAGTCTGGCAGGGGAGAAAGGAGGGCTAGCTGCAGAGCCGGGGAGAGAAGGGGACTGGGTGCAGAATCTGGCAGGGGAGAAAGGAGGACTAGCTGCAGAGCCGGGTAGAGAGAGGGATTGGTGCAAAGTCTGGCAGTGGAGGGTAGGGGCTAGGTGTAGAGTCTGGCAGGGAAGGGAGGAGGATGGGTGTAGAGCCTGGCAGGGGAGGTAGGCAGGGAGGGAGAGGGGACTAGGTGCAGAGCCTGGCAGGGGAGGGAAGGGGACTGGGTGTAGAGCCTGCAGGAGAAAGAATGAGGGATGGGGGCAGAACCTGGTAGGGCAGGGCACTTGATCATAAACCCCTAGTTTATGTTTGAGTCAGCCTTTTTTCCTCCGTGGCTTATATTTCAGATCGGTTTATATTCAAGTATATACGGTACTACTACCAAATATTTCAGTTCTCCTAAAATGGGGATTTCAGTATTTTCATAAGGAAAAAAGCCACAGGAAATTGAAGATTCGATCTACCAGAAAGCAATAAAACCTGAGTTTTGGATGGATTCAAATGTTATTTATTGGCTGAAAGCCAGGATTTTATCATATTGAGACATAATGGCAGAAACAAAAGTGTATCAGAAATGGATTCATGAACTGAAAAATAAAATTGAATATCATCGGCATAAAGCCAGTACTGCACACCCAAACAGCTCAGTATTTTACAGATTGGTGCAAAATACATGTTAGACAATAGGGCCATTTATAGAATCAAGGCCTTAATGCTTACTTTTGGGGTGGCAGAGCAAAACTATGAGTATAATCTATATGTGTAGTGACCCAATATTGCCAATTAAATGTATAGATTTATACAGTATATTGGACATTTATGAACATATGCGTATGTATGAAATTATTCTAAACATGTGACCCCACTTTTGAAAGAGCTCCACTGGCTTCCTGTAAAATTTTGATTAATGCATAAAACATTGACTTTAACTTTTTTGTTTGTTTGTTTGTTTTTTTCTTGTCCCACCAAAAGTTATCTGAGCTGCTGACACCCCTGGGGTTTCCTCGTCCTATACCCCTCATGCCTAATAATTGGTTCCAGAGCCTTTTTACTTTTAAGACCAGCCTGTATGTTCCTTTAGCCGGTCTTTTATGTTTGCCATCCTTGTTTTGCTCATCGTTTGGTGTCAGCAGCTCAGATAACTTTCGGTAAGACATCTTGTCCCGCAGTACTGGAGCCTGAGTTTATCTTCCTGCTTGAGTTTGTCTTCTTGGAAAGTCCTGAAATATCCAGTGCTGTACAGTCAGCAGATATTTGCCAGCTACTAGAGCAAAGATACATAGAAAAAAACATAGAAAATGACGGCAGAAAAGGGCTATGGCCCATCAAGTCTGCCCACTCTAATGACCCACCCCCCTAACTTCTTCCCCTAAGAGATCCCACATGCCTATCCTATTTTTTCTTAAAATCTGGCACGCTGCTGGCCTCAATTACCTGCAGTGGAAGTTCATTCCAATGATCAACCACCCTTTCAGTGAAGAAATACTTCCTGGTGTCGCCATGAAATTTCCCGCCCCTGATTTTCAGCGGATGCCCTCTTGTGGCTGTGGGTCCTTTAAGAAAAAAGATATCATCTTCCACCTCGATACGGCCCGTGATATATTTGAACGTCTCAATCATGTCTCCCCTCTCTCTACGTTCCTTGAGTGAGTATAGCTGCAATTTACTCAGCCTTTCCTCATACGGGAGATCCTTGAGTCCCGAGACCATTCTGGTGGCCATTCGCTGAACCGATTCAGCTCTCAGCACATCTTTTTGGTAATGTGGCCTCCAGAATTGTACACAATATTCCAGATGAGGTCTCACCATGGATCTGTACAACGGCATTATGACCTCTCACATAAGCATATTGTTTCTGCTGACAGGGAGAGATATGTTTCTTTCATTATTCAGAAACCTGCATTCAATAGCACAATGTCTCTATTAAAAAATATCCTCTGGGGGTTTCATAGGGGTCTTCACCTGCATTTTCATGGAGGTCTTATTCCTGATTCTCCCTCATTCCCCTCTTGAAGCCTAAGGAGGCTTCACCAATCTAGATCACTTCCCACCCCACCTAATTGCCCAGGCCTTGATGGCTTCTTTTCTGTTTGTGGTTGGAATTGCTGGTGCTGAATACTGCATAAATTGCCTTCTGTCTTACCCTAGCTCTCCCTTCTGTTGTGCCCTGCTTTTCTGCACCCCAGGGCCCCAAATAGCTTCTACCTGGAGGCCCCTGCATGGTTATTGCTAAGATCTTTTACTATATGCATAAAGTGGACTTGATGAGAGCGTATAGAGCGCACACAACAGATGTGTTTTATGAAACCGTGCCTGTTAAGATTTTTCAAGATTATTCGGCCACACAGGAAATTCTCACCCATCTGTAAATCTCTGTCAGACTCCAAACTTCGCTTCATGCTTCTCTACCCTGCGCTGCTTAAAGTACATCACAGCAGGACATGGAACACTTTTGACTCTGGACGCTGTGCAGGATTTCCTGCGTAGCACTTTGGAATATTCTACAGAGGACACCTGATCTGCATTTATATGCCTATACTTTTTTTTCCTTTGATATTGATGGAAGGTTCTAGAAGCACACATTTGTTGCGCGTGACAGCTGGTGATTATTCTTAGCCCTGTTCTAGTTAATGTTCCTTGTTCTCACTAATGTAGTAATAATAACAGTTTATATACTGCAGGACCGTGAAGTTCTATGAGGTTTACAATGATTAAAAAATGTTACAGATTGAGTAGTATTAACAGAGTTAAGGTTTAGCGGTCAGTTACTGTGGGGAAAGATTGTGCAGTGCAGCTACCTAAGTACTTTAGAAACAAATATGTTTTTAGGAGTCTCCTAAATTCCCCATAAGTATTTGCAAGCATGAGTAATTAAGAACATAAGTAGTCGCCTCCGTCGGGGCAGACCAGAGGTCCATCCCGCCCAGCGGTCCGCTCACGCGGCGGCCCATCAGGCATATTGCCTGAGCAGCGGTCCCTGACTAATTTTATACCTACCTCTACACTTATCTCTAAACCTTCCACTGCTCTTATCTGTACCCCTCAATCCCTTTGTCCTCCAGGAACCTATCCAGGTCTTCCTTGAAACCCTGCACTGTGCTATTTCCTATCACGGCCTCCGGAAGGGTGTTCCATGTGTCCACCATCCTCTGTGTGAAAAAGAATTTCCTTGCGTTTGTTCTAAACCTGTCCCCCTTCAATTTCATCGAGTGTCCCCTTGTTCTTGTGGTTTCTTTCAAATTGAAAAATCTGTCCTTGTCAACCTTTTCGATGCCCCTCAGGATCTTGAAGGTCTCTATCATATTTCCTCTGAGTCTCCGCTTTTCCAGGGAGAACAGCCCCAGCTTCTTCAGTCTGTCAGTGTATGTAAGGTTTTCCATACCCTTAATCAGTTTAGTTGCTCTTCTCTGGACTTCCTCAAGCATTGCCATGTCCTTTTTGAGGTACGGTGACCAGTACTGTACACAGTATTCCAGATGCGGGCGCACCATAGCCCGGTACAGTGGCAGGATGACTTCCTTCGTTCTGGTCGAGATACCCTTCTTAATGATACCTAACATTTGGTTTGCTTTCCTCGATTGTTTCAGATCTTTATCCCATAATGCTGCCTGATATGAGAAGAGATGTTGATGATGTCTTTTAAATTTACATCCTTTAACCAGTGGAGAAACAAAATTCAGGTTTGAGCTTCTCTTAAATCGATTGGTTGAGAAAGAGAAAAGGTTGGTTATATATCTGAGGGCTAGGCCGAAAAGTACCTTAAAGCAGAAACACCCAAACTTAAAGTTCACACGTGCCTCCATCGGCAGCCAATGCAGGAGTCGGTAGTAGAGAATGACACGGTGGCGGTTACCCACGGCTAGCCGCATTTAGCCGCGGGTAACCCGCCGAAACGGGGAATAAAAAATAGTGGCCTCTGCGGGGATGTGGACAAGGCCATTCACCGCCCCGTGGAGCGGTGAATGGACTTGTCTCCACAGTGAGGCAATCAAGGATCGCGCGGTCCCCACCCGGCCATCTCCCTCCCTCCACCTCACCTTTGAATTGAAGAGCACTGTTCCTCAACCGCCAGTCCGTGCAAAAAAAACCACCAAAACCCTCTCCTTTTCCCCTGCTCTCAGTTGCAGCCGACAGGAAGTCTTTCCGACGTCAATTCTGACGTCGGAGAGGACATTCTGGGCCAGCCAATCGCTGCCTGGCTGGCCCAGAACGTCCTCTCCGACTTCAGAATTGAGTCGGAAAGAAGACTTCCGGCTTTTTAGCAGCTGTAGCATGGCGGTAAGAGAAGGGGAAAAGGAGGGAGGCTTTTTTTTTTTTTTTTGAGCGGCAGGGAGGCAGCAGGCTGGCTTTGGCTAGGGAGGGAGAAATGTAGACAGGCAGGCAGGCTTCGGGGGTGGGACAAAGTGTGGAAGGCAGTAAGAGGGACATGGGAAGGAGGCACTAGGGGCACTAAAGACAGGAAGGGGCACTAAAGACATGGGAAGGAGGCACTGGGGGCACTAAAGACAGAAAGGGGCACTAAGGACATGGGAAGGAGGTACTGGGGCACTAAAGACATGGGAAGGAGGCACTGGGGCACTAAAGACATGGGAAGGAGGCACTGGGGGCACTAAAGACAGGAAGGGGCACTAAGGACATTGGAAGGAGGCACTGGGGCACTAAAGACATGGGAAGGTGGCACTGGGGGGCACTAAAGACAGGAAGGGGCACTAAGGACATGGGAAGGAGGTACTGGGGCACTAAAGACATGGGAAGGAAGCACCGGGGGAATTAAAGACATGGGAAGGGGCACTAAGGACATTGGAAGGAGGCACTGGGGCACTAAAGACATGGGAAGGTGGCACTGGGGGGCACTAAAGACAGGAAGGGGCACTAAGGACATGGGAAGGAGGCACTGGGGGCACTAAAGACATGAGAAGGAAGCACCGGGGGAATTAAAGACATGGGAAGGAGGCACCGGGGGCACTAAGGACATAGGAAGGAAAGAGGGAGGGAATAGAAAGGGACAATTCTTGGGCCTGAGTGCAGAAAGAAAGAAATGAAAGAAAGGATACACAGACAGAAGAAAACGCAACCAGAGACTCATGAAATCAATCACCAGACAACAAAGGTAGGAAAAATGATTTTATTTTCAATTTAGTGATCAAAATGTGTCAGTTTTGAGAATTTATAACTGCTGTCTATATTTTGCATTATATTTGTCTATTTTTCTATAGTTACTGAGGTGACGGAGCTTGCGGAGATGGGGCGGAAACAGGGTTTTTAAATTTTAGTCCTAGTAGTTTGCCGGTCCACAAAATAATTCTTTTATTTCTGCCAGTCCACGGGTGTAAAAAGGTTGAAAAACACTGATGTAGAGTATGCCGGCTTTCTTTTTCGCCCAGCCGCACGCGCAGCTGCTCGAGTTGATCAATCTTCTCCTCTCTTGCAACTTCCTGTTTCCAGTTGCGTCAGAGGAGAATATTGAACAAATGAGCAGCTGCGCGTGCGGCTGGGTGAAAACGAAAGCCGGCATACTCTACAATACATCTAAGGTGAAGTGGAGGGAGGATGATGGCGGAACACTGCAATCGGTCGGGTGTCTGCTGTTTTTGTATCATTGCCTGCCTGTGCTCACGTTCCAGATCCTCCTGCATTTTTAGTGTGCACAATTGACCTGATTCGAGCTATATGGGGACACGTCATTGCAAGGGAGGACAAGTCAATTGATTTATTTTATGTTCTGTTTTTACTACAGGGCAGAAGCACCGAAACAGATTCTCAGTGCAGTAGTAGTAGTGGCAGGACTCTCTTCTGTCTTCATGGTGTTTCACAGTATTGAGGCTTATATGGATGCTGCGGGGACGGTGATGGGGCGGTGAATGGGATGGCAGTGGCGGTGACGGGGCGGTGAAAGGAATGGCGGTGACGGTGATGGGGCAGTGAAAGGAATGGTGGTGACGGGGCGGTGCAGAGGATGGTGGGCTGGGGACGGTTCAGTGACGGGGACAGATTTTTTCCCCGTGTCATTCTCTAGTCGGTAGGAAGGAGTTACATGATTGAACTTCTTCAACCCAAGAATCAGCCTGACCGCCATATTTTGCCCCAGTTCTAATCGCTGCAAGTTCTTCTGGGAAAGTGCCAGATAGACGATATTACAGTAGTCAAGTTGGCTCAGTATAAGGGATTGGACCAGAATTCTGAATGATGAAGCATCAAAATATGCTCTAATGGACCGAAGCTTCCAGAGAGTAAAAAAGCCCTTTCTGCACCTGGTCTTTCATGGTTAGGCCCTGGTCTAGTATTACACCCAGTACCTTCATAGTAGATTGGATAGGGCAACTGAGTTTGTTGATGCACAGTGATATTTTAGTATCAAGTGGGTGTGGCAAGGCTACAAAGATTTTGTTTTTTCTGAGTTTAGTTTCAGTCTAAATTCAGTCATCCATTGTTCCATCACATTTAGTACTTCTGTAGCCATAGGAGTGACTTCGGAGAGAGAGATCGTGAGTGGGATAATGATCGTAAAGTAATCTGCATAACTGAATAATTTTATCCCCAGTTGGGATAATTGCGTACCTAGTGATGACATGTAAACATTGAAAAACAGTGGGGACCCCTGTGGAATTCCGGATGGATTACTCCAGGATTCAGATAGATTGTAGTTAAAGCATACTTGATAAGGAAACCTCGGAACCAGTCTAGCACCTCGCTTCTGATATTAATTGCATCTAAGCATCTAAACAGTTTCCCATGGTCCACTAGGTCAAAGGCAGAGCTCATATCAAATTGCATAATCAGTGCGTTAAGGCCCCTATTAAATAAGGAGCGTAAATTATCCAAGATGGCAGCTATTACTGTCTCAGTGCTAAATAGAGGTCTGAAACCAGATTGAGTTTCATGTAAAAGAGAGAACTGATCAAGATATTCCATCAATTGGATATGTACAAATCCTTCCATGAGTTTTACAATAAATGGAATGGATGCTACTGGTCTATAGTTGGTTGCTACTGCTAGAAACATAGAAACATAGAAAGATGACGGCAGAAAAGGGCCACAGCCCATCAAGTCTGCCCACTCTACTGACCCACCCCATTAAGTCTGAGTGCTGATGATTTAGTTCCTTAGCTCGACCCTCGTAGGGATCCCACGTGGATATCCCATCTATTCTTAAAGTCGAGCACGCTGGCGGCCTTGATCACCTGCCTCGGAAGTTTGTTCCAATGATCCACCACCCTTTCCGTGAAGAAGTACTTCCTGGTGTCACCACTAAATTTCCCTCCTCTGAGTTTAAGCGGGTGCCTCCTTGTGACTGAGGGTCCCATGGGAAAGAATATGTCGTTTTCCATCTCGACACGACCTGTGACGTATTTAAATGTCTCAATCATGTCACCCCTTTCCCTGCGCTCCTCTAGAGTATAGAGCCCCTTGAGTCCGGAGACCATTCTAGTGGCCATCCGCTGGACCGACTCGGCTCGAAGCACAT
Source organism: Geotrypetes seraphini (assembly GCF_902459505.1). Lineage (NCBI taxonomy): Eukaryota > Metazoa > Chordata > Amphibia > Gymnophiona > Dermophiidae > Geotrypetes > Geotrypetes seraphini. The sequence goes on along the minus strand of NC_047092.1, from coordinate 137,486,956 downwards.
CTTTACGGTAATGCGGCCTCCAGAATTGCACACAGTATTCCAGATGAGGTCTCACCATGGATCTGTAAAGTGGCATGATGACTTCAGGTTTGCGGCTGACGAAGCTTCTCTTGATACATCCCATCATTTGCCTTGCCTTGGATGAGGCCTTCTCTACTTGTTTGGCAGCCTTCATGTCTGCACTGATGATAACTCCCAAGTCCCGTTCTTCTGAAGTCCTAGCTAGTGCTTCTCCATTCAAGGTGTATGTTCTGCATGGATTTCTACTGCCAAGATGCATGACCTTACACTTCTTAGCGTTGAAGCCCAGCTGCCATGTCGAGGACCAGTTTTCCAACGTGATCAGATCTTGCGTCATACTATCCTTGAGATTGCTTTCACTTACTATATTACACATTTTGGCGTCGTCAGCGAACAGTGTTACTTTACCCTGAAGCCCCCGGGTCAAGTCCCCTATGAATATGTTGAAAAGGAATGGTCCCAGGACTGATCCCTGCGGCACTCCGCTAGTCACCTCCGATGTCTCAGAGAGGGTGCCGTTGACCACCACTCTCTGAAGTCTTCCACTCAGCCAATCATTGACCCATGCAGTTAGTTTCTCACCCAACCCCATCAATTTCATCTTGTTTAATAATCTGCGGTGCGGGACACTGTCAAAAGCTTTACTGAAATCCAAGTACACTATGTCTAGAGACTCTCCCAAGTCTAGCTTTCCTGTCACCCAGTTAAAGAAGCTGATAAGATTGGATTGGCATGACCTGCCCCTAGTGAATCCATGTTGACAGGGATCCCTCAAATTTCCCTCATCCAATATTGTGTCTAATTTACCTTTAAGCAGGGTTTCCATGAGTTTACACACTATTGATGTGAGACTCACTGGCCTGTAATTCGCAGCCTCTGCTTTGCAGCCCTTTTTGTGCAGAGGAACAATGTTGGCTGTTTTCCAGTCTAGGGGGACTCTCCCCGTACCTAGGGAGAGATTGAAGAGCATGGCTAACGGTTTCGCCAGAACATCGCATAGCTCTCTGAGCACTCTTGGGTGCAAATTATCCGGTCCCATAGCTTTGTTCACCTTAAGTCTTGACAGTTCTCTGTAGACATCAGTTGGTGTGAACTCAAAATTCTGAAATGGGTCTTCCATGCTTTGCTTTGCTTCCAGCCATGGCCCGTGCCCTGATGCCTCGCAGGTGAAGACTGAACAGAAGTAATCATTCAGTAGTTTGGCCTTATCAGAATCTGTATCCACATAGTTTCCTTCTGGCGTTCTAAGGCGTACTATCCCATTTGTGTTCTTTTTCCTGTCGCTAATGTACCTGAAGAAGGATTTGTGCCCTTTCTTAATGTTCTTCGCTAGAGTTTCTTCCATTCGAAGTTTGGCCTCTCTGACTGCTGTTTTGACTGCTGCAGACTTTGTCCTGTATTCAATGTTTGCTTCTTTTTTCCCCGTGCGTTTGTATGAGAGAAATGCTTTTTTCTTTTCTTTGATGAGGTAAGAGACCTCTTTAGTGAACCATTGGGGTTTCTTTTTTCTTTGCTGTTTGGTTACCGATTTTGTGTAGCGTTCAGTTGCCTCATGAAGGGTCAATTTCAAGGTTGACCACATAGCTTCCACATTATCAGTTACTTCTTGAACCTGCAGCTTCTGATGGACGAAATCTCCCATGCGTGCGAAGTCGGTGCCTCGGAAATTGAGTACCCTTGTTTTTGTTTGTGACCTGGGGAAGCCTTTCTTAAGGTTAAACCATACCATGTTATGGTCACTGGTGGCTAGCGTTTCTCCCACCGAGACCTCCGAGACGCTTTCCCCGTTCGTAAGTACCAGGTCCAGGATGGCCTGGGCCCTAGTGGGCTCTAGTACCATTTGTTTGAGCCGTACTCCCTTCATGGATGTTAATATCCTCCTGCTATCACAAGTTTTCGTTGAGAGTGTGTTCCAGTCTACATCAGGCATGTTGAAGTCTCCCATCAGAATGACGTCCCCCCGTAAGGTGATATTCTCAATGTCTTCGATTAATTCTGCGTCCTTGTCCTCCGATTGTCTTGGAGGTCTGTATACCACACCAAGGTACAGGCATTTTTCTCTGCCTCTGGCCAGGTTCACCCAGATGGATTCCCCAGTGTACTTGACATCCGTGATCCTGGTTGTCTTGATGTTCTCTTTGATGTAAAGTGCAACCCCTCCTCCTAACTTACCCTCTCTGTCTTTTTGAAGCAGGTTGTATCCTGGCATAGTTATATCCCACCCATGAGAGTCTGTGAACCATGTTTCGGATATTGCTACTACGTCTAGGTCTGCATTAACTATTTCTGTTTCTAGTTCTAGAAATTTATTCCCTAGGCTGTGTGCGTTAACATACATAGCTCTCCACTCTTTCTGTCTGCTAGGCTCCTGTAGTGAGCCATCCATTTGAATTAAAGTGTCACCTAGTGATTGTTTTGCAATAAGGGTACTTACCTCAGACTTAGAAGCGGAGATTTGGTTCGCCCCATCAGGATTGTTACTTACTGCTCCGGTGTAAAAGTGGGTACCCACCCCCGACTTACCTAGTTTAAAGCCCTTCGAAGTAGGCGGGCTAGCCTGTGTCCGAAGACATTCTTACCTCTGTTGGTCAGGTGGAGTCCGTCTGGTCCCTGTAGTCCCTGTAGTGCCTCTCCGTGATTCAGGAATCCGAAGTTCATTTCCTGGCACCATCGTTGTAGCCACTCATTCGTCTTCAGGATACGTTCATCCCTGTCCCTTCCTCTGCCCCTAACTGGAAGAATTGAAGAGAATACTACCTGTGCTCCTGTCTGCTTTAGCCTCTTTCCCAGAGCTCCGAAGTCTCTAGCTATGTCCTCCAGGGAGTTCTTGGCAGTGTCGTTCGTCTCGACGTGAATGAGCAGCATGGGGAAGTGGTCTTGGGGCCTGAGAAGTCTATCCAGACAGGTGGTCACATCTCGTATTCTGGCTCCAGGTAGACAGCAGACCTCCCTTGACTGCATATCCGGTCTGCATACTGGTCCCTCGGTGCCCCTCAACATGGAGTCCCCAATGACTATCACTCTACGCTTCTTTTGGGGGTGTCGATCCATTGTCCTTGGAGATGCGTGTTGTTCCTGTTCCATGTCCACATTGGTAGTTTCTTCCTGCAAGACCTGGAATCTGTTCTTCAAGGTCAGATGTGAAGTCGATGTGGAGCTGCCCTGGTGAGAGAAAGAATGAGAAGGTGAAGAGATTGTAAATGGGGGGGGGGGGTCTCCTACGTTTACCTGTGGAGGAGGTCACTAACTGCCAGGAGTCAGTGTCTCCATCCATCTCCTGAACAGCAACAGTTGGTTTCTTTGTCGACGGCCCTGGTGTCATCATGGGAGATCCGTCACAAGCCCGTTCTGTGATTTGAGATAGCTCCTGCACTATCCCATCGATATAGGCCTCATCCTCTCTAATGCCTCTCAGACGTTTCACCTCCTCCCTGAGGCTCCTTAGTTCCTGCATGATGTCATCATCCTGCTGGCCGACCTCCTCTGTCTGTGTAGAGGCCATAATGTACTGCCGTGTGATGGGCTCAGTTTGCACGGAGACGTCCCTTCCCGGTGCTTTGTCCTCCTCTGTCTGCGCGTAGGCTGAGGCCATCTCCCGGATCACCTCAGTGCAAGGGATGCCGACCTTGCTTGTAGGTTTCACACTTCTTGTCCGCCCTGCCATAACAAAACAAAAAGGGAGAGAGAGAGTTAATGCGATAGAGTAAATGAGGGAGAGTAAATGTGAGAGTATGAGAGTATAAGAGAGTATGGGGGTATGAGAGATAGTATGAGAGATAGTATGAGAGATAGTATGAGAATGTGTGAGGTTAGGGCTTCTGAGAGGTAAGGTTGAAATAAAGTTGAAAGTTAGGTGTTAGAGAGAACAGTAGGGTGTCTGGAATGACGAATTTGCCCTAATGTGTCCTGGTGTCCCGGATTTGGCTCTTCTTTAGGCTCTTCGCAAAGGCGCTCTCGCTAAGGCGAGCGCCTTTGCCGCTCGCCTTCGCCGTGCGCCGTTGGCTTGCCTCCTTTAAAGGAGGAGCCCGGTCGCAAGCTGCTGACGCTGTGGGGGTGGGCGGAGTTACTCTCGCCGCTGCCCCGAAGTTCTCTCCACGCGCTCCGGCGCTCCTAGCGCCTTACTCTGCATCCCCGCCTGTTCGCCTCTCTCCTCCTCTCCTGCTAGCAGCGATCAGTGCTGCGCCCGTTGGCTCGCCTCCTTTAAAGGAGGAGCCCGGTCGCAAGCTGCTGACGCTGTGGGGGTAGGCGGAGTTACTCTCGCCGCTGCCCCGAAGTTCTCTCCACGCGCTCCGGCGCTCCTAGCGCCTTACTCTGCCTCCCCGCCTGTTTGCCTCTCTCCTCCTCTCCTGCTAGCAGCGATCAGTGCTGCGCCCGTTGGCTCGCCTCCTTTAAAGGAGGAGCCCGGTCGCAAGCTGCTGACGCTGTGGGGGTAGGCGGAGTTACTCTCGCCACTGCCCCGAAGTTCTCTCCACGCGCTCCGGCGCTCCTAGCGCCTTACTCTGCCTCCCCGCCTGTTCGCCTCTCTCCTCCTCTCCTGCTAGCAGCTAGTGATTCTTTACGATTTTTTGGAATTGGGATTATTATAATGTGACCATTATTAGTAAGGAATTTTCCATTTTTTAAATTATTGGTCAAATAATTCAACAAATTTAGTTGTAGAGCATATGTGTCCCTTTACTTATGTTTGCTATTCGCTGCCATCAGAGTCAGGAGAAAATGGCGGGCCCTTAGTCATCTAGAGTGATCTCCCGTGTTCTTATACTGCTTTGTGTGGGAGCACACTAGGTAGGTTAGTTGTTTTTTTCTCTCTTCTTTTCTTCTTTCGAACCCCTATCCTATCGTACTTTCCATACATGTTACTCTTCTTAACTTTAAAAATATAAATTGTAGTTCCACACCCTCTACCCTTCTGTATTAGTAGGTTTGTATGTCGATTTCTTTACCCTATTTTATATTTAGTTCTTAAATTGTAATAGTATGTGTTTTTTCTTTTTTGTGTGTGTGGTATAATTACTTTTATTATTGTATTTCATTTCATAAAACAAAATAAGTAATTACATCAAATTTTAATAAAAACTTGAAAGCTTGTATGCTACGGGGAATTGAGGGAGGGTGGGGAGGCTCTGTACACCCTTATGTTTGATGTCAATGTAGGACCATAGACCTATTGTTTTGTACTGCTTATACTTGTTTTCCAGGTTTGGGTTGGGGCTGGGTGTGGGCTGGGCACCCTGACTGAGGATTGTTCCGGTTACATCTGAGATGCATCCACTGCTTACTTGATGCAGAAAGTTAACATGCTGCACCTGGTCTCCTGGAGTGTGGCTGGGATAACTTCACCTATTAAGCGTAGTAAGATTTTAGCCACATTGCATTGAAAATGGGCAGACATACTATGTCTCCAGGAAACTAGACTCAATGAGGCTGAGCATAAGAAATTAAAACAGGGTTGGGTAGGGAAAATTTTTAGTTCCTCACCCTCCTGTCGCAGAGGTGGGGTGGCAATTTTGCTGAGTAAGTCTCTTCAAGGGAGGACAGAACTATTGGACAGAGAAGAGGAGGGCAGAATCCTCTTCGTTAAACTTCATATTCCGGTGTCACCTACTTCCTATTGAACCTTTATGGCACTAACACTTTCTCCCAGAGTTCTGTGATAAAATAGTGCACACTATTTTAGTGGTAGGTGACTTCAATATGGTTATGGATCCACAGTGGGACAAGACTGGTGTGCTCATAGGGTTTCTTCCTTTTTTCAAACCTTTTGTAACACTTTAAAGATGCTAGACTCTTGATGGGTTTTCCATATGGACGAGAGGGATTACGCTCACAATTTGCGGGCACGTGACACCTACTCCCGACTTGATTATATTCATCTCAGTGAGTATAGGTTTACAGATGTTAATTCAGTCTCTATTTGGACTGAAGAAGTCTTGGATCAGACACTTATCTGGATTGATGTGGCTTTGGACCCCCAATGTCAGCCACAGTGCTGTTAGGTTTTAAAGTTAGGACTGGTGTATAGATAAGCAGGGAAACGCTATCTGCACAATAAATGGGATAATTATAAGAGGTACAATAGTGCATACACTCCAGATGCCCTGCTATATTGGCAGGCCGCTAAGGCGGTTCTGCGGAGAGGTATCATAGCTTATGTGAGTGCGTGTAATAAACGTTTTGTCTCAAAGTATATGGCAGCTAGAAAAGGAGCTGTATAGGGTCGATGACAATATGTTCATTCACACCTGCCTAGGGATCTCAGTAGATGGTATTTTATGAAGCTGTTGCATGAGAGAACCAAGAGAATGCTCATATATCGTAAATATCGCCTCCATAAACATGGTAATAGAGTAGAGACTTTTAGCTAGCTTAGTGAAACAAAGGGGAGACTCCTGCTATATCTCATCTATGAAAGACGGCTAGGGTGTTAACCATATAGATACTACTAAGATCTCTGAGCTCCTCTATTCCTATTTTAGTCAAGTCTATCAGCAGGGGGAACCTCTTAATGCAGCTGATATAGAGTCTTATTTGCAAGGGCCAGATATGCCTCGGTTCTCCCCTACAGCACTTTCAGCCCTTGATGGCCCCATTTAACCAAGGGATCAGCTAAATGTGGTTCAGTGCCCGGGCCAGATGGGTTCTCTTACAATTTTTATAAGATATTGCAATACCAGCTTTGCCAGCCCTTGTTGGCTTACTATGAAGGGTTTATCACAACTGGTTCCTTTCTCCTACATGCTAATGAGGCATACATTAGTTTAATTCCCAAGCCAGGTGGCCGCCCGGACACTTCAGCAGCTTTTAGGCCCATTTCCTTAATCAATGTAGATCTCAAGAATCTTTCTAAAATTTTGGTCAACCGTCTATCTCAGGATTTACCTTCACTGATCCATGATGATCAGATGGGCTTTGTCAGAAAGAGGCACTCGGTTTTCAATATCAGGAAGCTGGTGTTGGTGTTAGTTTAGTTGCTGAAAAAGCTTTTGTTTTCTACTTTGGAATATGTAGGGATCTTGGGGTGGCATTTGGAGGCAGTTAAAGCATTGTATGCTAATCCCGAGGCCTTGCTACTGGTCAATGGTTCTTTCACACCGACCTTTCCCATACAGGTGGGCATCTACCAGGGGTGTCTGCTCTTTCCTTTATTATATTTGTTGATGTTAGAGCCTTTCTTAGAAACATAGAAACATAGAAACATAGAATATGATGGCAGAAAAGGGCCCTCGGCCCAACAAGTCTGCCCACTCAAATAACCCTCCCCCCTAAGTTCTTCTTTGAAGTGAACCCACGTGTTGATCCCATTTGTTCTTAAAGTCAGTCACATTATTGGCCTCAACAACCTGAAGTGGAAGATCATTCCAATGGTCAACCACCCTTTCAGTGAAGAAGTACTTCCTAGTGTCACTATGGAATTTCCCGCCCCTGATTTTTAGCAGATGCCCTCTTGTCGCCGTAGGGCCTGTAAGGAAGAAGATATCTTCTTCCACCTCAATATGGCCAGTAACGTATTTGAATGTCTCTATCATGTCACCCCTCTCTCTGCGTTCCTCGAGAGAGTAAAGGTGCAACTTACCTAGTCATTCTTCATAAGGGACATCCTTGAGCCCTGAGACCATCTTGGTGGCCAATCACTGAACCGATTCCATTCTTAGCACATCCTTCCGATAGTGTGGCCTTCAAAATTGTACACAGTATTCCAGATGTGGTCTCACCATGGATCTGTACAGCGGCATTACCACCTCGGGCTTTCGGCTGACAAAGCTTCTCTGAATACAACCCAGCATTTGTCTAGCCTTGGATGAGGCTTTCTCTACTTGATTGGCTGCCTTCATATCTTCACTAATGATTACTCCCAGGTCCCGTTCTGCCACAGTTCTGGTTAAGGTCTCACCATTCAGGGTGTATGTTCTGCATGGGTTTCTGCTGCCAAGGTACATAACCTTACACTTCTTGGCATTAAAATTCAGCTGCCAAATAGTACCAATGCTCCAGAAAAAGTATGTCCTGCGTAGGGCATGGTATCTCCGCCCACTATGTTGCACAATTTAGCATCATCGGCAATAATGCAATTTTACCCCGAAGTCCCTGAGGCAGATCTTATATGAAGATATTAAATAGGTTTGGACCCAGGACCGAGCCCTGGGGTACTCCACTTGTGTATGATCTGTTCAGAGGAAGCTATTTGTGGGGTCATAGTTCAGGGACGGAAGCTTAAAGTACTTGACTTAGCTGATTATTTGCTCTGTACCCTCACAGCTCCTGAATATTCCTTAGAAACTCTTCTTGGGGTACCACACAACTATGGCACCCTTTCTGGATTTAGAATAAATGCCCAGAAGCCCAAGGTGCTGCCAGTGTTAGTGCAGGTTAGAGAAAGATGGCGGGAAAACTTTCCATTGGTGTGGGCTGGGGACACTTTAAAATATTGAGTATCCTGATCCCAGATCGGCTTTTTATCGAGTGAATGTGCAGCCCCTTCTACAGGACACTTCTCTTAAACTGGCATTGTGGCAATCCCATCTCACTATTAGGATAAGTCCATCTCTACATCATGATGATAGCTCCGGGATGGCTGTATAAATTTCAAATGATACCTATGTGTCTTCGACGCAAGGATGAGGCACATATACATAGAAATTCCTGTGGCGTGGTAATAAACCTAGGCTCACTGTATGCAAAGCAATACTACACAGGGATAACGTAGGACTGGGCTTATTGAACATTAAGTTTCAAGTTTCAAGTTTATTAGGTTTTTATATACCGCCTATCAAGGTTATCTAAGCGGTTTTACAATCAGGTACTCAAGCATTTTCCCTATCTGTCCCGGTGGGCTCACAATCTATCTGATGATAGCTAATCACATGAAACATAAATGATTGATATCGTAATTCTACTATGTTTTCTCTTAGTGATGTGGAAATGAAGCTACATTCATCTTTACACTTTAGTGCGCTTTTGCATGCACCTCCAGCTCAGCTATCGGTGCGCCTTAAATACTGTATTTTGGTATGGCCCCTACATAACACCTGGCGATGGACTTACCAATATAACTCCTTTTCTCTCAATATGGAGCAACCTGAACTTTCTGCTGGGCAGACAGTAAGAGTTTTCTGGAATGGGAGAGCAAGGGAGTTTGTTACCTCTGCCATATTCTGACCTAAGAAGGGACTCAAATCTTTTGAGGACCTACAACAGGAGTTTCATCTCAGCAGCAAGGATACTTTTGCATACCAACAGCTGTGTCATTATTTGAGCTCCCTGTTGAAGGAACATCTGACAAAAGAGATACTAGAGCGTTTGTCATCCGTTAATTCTTTGGGTTTCCTCAATTGCTTATCAGCTGCTGGTGGAGACCTGGTCCAAGGACTTGCAATTTGTCATTCCAGAGTCTCTCTTGAGATCCTATGTTACTTATTCTTGTACTATCCCGGATGGCTCCCTCCTGTGGGAAATACAATACAAATTTCTCCTGTGATTGTATATTTCCCCACACCAGTCTTATGTGGCTTTATATAGACCCTTTGACTCTTGTTCTAAATGTCAAATGGCATGGGCAACATTGGAACATATGTTCTGGCATTGCTCAACTGTTCTGGCCTTCTGGACAGCTATCATAGCATTTATATGACAGCACTGGAAATGTAGACTGGTGGAATCCCCTTCTCTATTGTTTGGAGCCTCTGGTGGGACACAGCCTATCTCTAAAGGGTTCCGAAGGTTCCTTCATAAAGCTGTGACAATAGGAAAATGGTGGTCCTGCTCACCTGGTTGACTCCTGATGCATTATTGTGGAGTGTATGGTGTACTCATATGATATCGCTCTTGACACTGGAGCGGCAAGTTATTCATTCCCTATCCTCCTCTAAAGAAAAACTGTTTCAACAGACTTGGGAACCTTTCTGGGTGAATTTTGGTGATATTGTAGAGGCAGAAGCAACAGGCTTTAGCAGTCAGTTGGATGTGCGTAGAAAATGAGAGATCAGAGTTAAAGAAGCCACGTTTGCGAGCAGAGGAAACTGGAACGTTAATAGTATTAATTACAGAGATGGAAAATGGAGGAAAGAGGAGCAGCTCAGTCTTTGACATGTTTAGTTTCAGATGGTGGCAGGACATCCAGGCAGCAATTACAACCAAACAGACTGAGACTTTTTCTTGGACTTCAGGTGAAATTTGGGGTGTAGAGAGGTAGATCTGGGAGTCATCAACATATAGGTGATACTGGAAGCCATGGGAGGAGATCAGGGCACTGAGGGAAGAGATGTAGAGAGAGGAAAGAAGAGGTCCCAAGACAGAACCCTGGGGTACCCCAACCACTTGGGGGATAGCAGCAGAGGAGGACCCAACAATGCATACACTAAAGATGCCATGGGAGGGGTAGGAGATAAACCTGTACTCTGCTGTTACTTAAATGTAAAGGCCCTTTTACAAAGGGGCATTAAGCCTTAACATGCAATTAGTTTATAAAAAAAAAAAAAAGGCTTAATACAAAATGCATTAAAGTATTTGATGGTGATTTTCCTATTTGTGCGTGCTAAGTGCATGTTAGGGCTTAATATCTTTTAGTAAAAGAGCCCCTAAACTATTCTTTTTTCAGGGGGCATGTCATGGGAAGAGAGTAAGTGTTCTCACGTAATCCAACTAGCGCATTAGAACTACCACACACCTGAATAACATTTTGTTACAGGTCATTCACCAATGGGAACATTAGTGAATGACCTGTAGTAAAAAGAAAGAAAATGCCCGAACTTTAATGATGTGGTTAATCTGGGCCTAGCATGTGAGAAAGTCCCACACTAAACACGCTAAGCCCAGATTTCACCACACCTTAGTAAAAGGCCCTATTAATGTGTTTAATTTTGATTTATAATGTATCGCTTATCTTTCCTGATTACAAATTACAAGAAGACAGGATACAATCGTAATACATGAAACAAATTAGCACACAGTGGAAAACAAAGGGGCCCTTTTACTAAAGTGCATTAAGTTTTTGCACCTATCATGTGTTAGGTGCAAAATCTAGTACATAGCAGTTACAAAGAATGTGTGCTATCTGCTGGGGGCATGGTCAGCATTCCCCTCTGCAGCTACTGTACCAAGTTCCCTGCTGTGTGTTAATATCAAGTGCAATTATTGCTCGTGCACCTAACATCACTTCTTTTGATGGCATTAAGTGCATCTGCATTAAATGTGCTTGCCACAGCTACTGTATATTAATCGTTATGCACACTACAATGTGCAGTCCATGTCCAGTCCACTTATCTCTCTCATCCCGCATGAAGTAGCTAGCGCAGGTTTTTTGTTATTTATTTTTTATCACAATCATTGCTATTAGCTTAGCCAAACATAGAAACATAGAAACATAGAAAGGTGACGGCAGAAAAGGGCTACAGCCCATCAAGTCTGCCCACTCTACTGACCCACCCCATTAAGTCTGAGTGCTGCTCGACCCACGTAGGGATCCCACGTGGATGTCCCATTTATTCTTAAAGTCGAACACGCTTGTGGCCTTGATTACCTGCGTCGGAAGTTTGTTCCAGTGATCTACCACTCTTTCTGTGAAGAAATACTTCCTGATGTCACCTCTAAATTTCCCTCCCCTGAGTTTGAGCGGGTGCCCCCTTGTGACCGAGGGTCCCTTGGGAAGGAATATATCGTTTTCTACCTCGACACGACCTGTGACGTACTTAAAAGTCTCAATCATGTCACCCCTTTCCCTGCGCTCCTCTAGAGAGTACAGCAGCAATTTGCCCAGTCTTTCCTCGTATGAGAGACCCTTGAGTCCAGAGACCTTCCTAGTGGCCATTCGCTGGACCGACTCAGCTCGAAGCACATCTTTACGGTAATGTGGCCTCCAGAATTGCACACAGTACTCTAGATGAGGTCTCACCATGGTTCTATACAGTGGCATTATGACTTCAAGTTTGCGGCTGACGAAGCTTCTATTGATACATCCCATCATTTGCCTCGCCTTGGATGAGGCCTTCTCCACTTGTTTGGCAGCCTTCATGTCTGCACTGATGATCACTCCCAAGTCCCGTTCCTCTGAAGTCCTAGCTAGTGTTTCTCCATTCAAGGTGTATGTTCTGCATGGATTTCTGCTGCCGAGATGCATGACCTTACACTTCTTAGCGTTGAAGCCCAGCTGCCATGTCGTGGACCATTTTTCCAACTTGATCAGATCCTGCGTCATACCATCCGTGAGATTGCTTCCACCCACTATATTACAGAGTTTGGCGTCGTCGGCGAACAGCGCTACTTTACCCTGAAGCCCTCGGGTCAAGTCCCTTATGAATATGTTAAAAAGGGATGGTCCCAGGACTGAGCCCTGAGGCACACCGCTAGTCACCTCCGATGTCTCAGAGAGGGTGCCATTGACCACCACTTTCTGAAGTCTTCCACTCGGCCAATCGTTGACCCACGCCGTTAGTTTCTCACTTAACCCCATCGATTTCATCTTGTTTAATAGTCTACGGTGTGGGACACTGTCAAAAGCTTTACTGAAATCCAAGTATACTATGTCCAGAGACTCTCCCGAGTCCAGCTTTCCTGTCACCCAATCAAAAAAGCTGATGAGATTGGACTGGCATGACCTTCCCCTAGTGAATCCATGTTGATAGGGATCCCTCAGATTCCCCTCATCCAATATCGTGTCTTATTTCTCTTTAAGTAGAGTTTCCATGAGTTTACACACTATTGATGTGAGACTTACTGGTCTGTAATTTGCGGCCTCCGCTCTGCAACCCTTTTTGTGCAGAGGAACCACGTTGGCAGTTTTCCAGTCCAGGGGGACTCTCCCCGTATTTAGGGAGAGATTGAAGAGTATTGCTAATGGTTCCGCCAAAACATCGCATAGCTCTTTGAGCACTCTTGGGTGCAGATTGTCCGGTCCCATGGCTTTGTTCACCTTGAGTCTTGACAGTTCTTTGTAAACATCAGCTGGTGTGAACTCAAACTTCTGAAATGGGCTAAAAACATACACTAAAATTCACACTATCTACTTAGGGCACTACTGTATAGTAAAAGGGGCCCCAAATCATTAGTATATTCCAGTTTTATCTCCTAATTTTAGGCAATCAAGAACTAGCTCTGCATAAGATTCTTATTAGATTGCTGTCTGTCAATGCCTTCTTGGATAGAGCTGATTAGAGGTAAGAAAATTAAGAAAAAAATTAGGGAACGTTAGTTCAAAAAAATTGACAAGTGGCCATTGCGTAACCTCTATTACCGTATATATTTGAATATAAGCAAAATGGGGGGTCTTGGCTTATATTCAGCACCCACCCATCCCCCTCCTGGACCTGTTGCAGGCTTCCGCAGGACCTGTCATAAGACCTGGTGGGCCGCAACAGAAGGGATCCCTCCTGTCCCAGCCAACTTGAAAAACTTACCCAATCTCCCACCTTCCCCACATACCTTTAAAATCCCTGGTGAATCAGGATAGGAAGGATCCCTACTGCCTCCTGTCCCATCTGACTGTGCCTTCCTTTACCTCCCTCCTGTCGCCTCCACATACCTTTTACAATCCCTGGTGGTCCAGCGGTGAACCAGAGCAGGAGCGGCCTTCCCGTGTTCATACCTCATGGAGAGCCATTAGTGATTGGCTGCCACAAATTCTCGCAAGGCCTGGCAGGGTATTTGAATATTAAACCTCCCCCCCCCGGTATATATTTGAATCAACCTTTTTTCCTCCCTTTTAGGGTAAAAAGGTTACCCAGCTTATATTTGAGTATATACGGTAGTTTATCCAAATTGCACCATCCTCATTTATAGTATTTAACTATTCCATGTAATTTTCATAATGTACAATCTGTATGTAACAAAACAGTCTTGATATAATGTCTTATATACCGCGTTTCTCTACAAGGAATCTATGCGGTTTACAATAAGAGTTAGATCAAGTTCTTGAAGTTACATATTTAAGCCTGATCTTGTGGTTGTTAGGGGGAGGAGGTAAAGGATAGGGGAATGGCTATAGAAAGAAGAGATATGTCTTAATTTTTTTTCTGGAAGTCAAGATAAGTAGTGGGTTGTCTTAAGTATGGTGACAGTTTGTTCCAGATAAGAGGTCCTTGATATTCAAAGGTAGCCCCAAACATCATCTTCTGCCAAACTTGTTGAGGTAATGGAAAGGCTAGTTTTAAGCATTGCGATATTCGTAAATTGAAGAAAGAGTATGAGACTTTAATATCAGAGGTTAGTCAATCCGAGTTTAATATCAGAGGAGTATTGGGAGTTTAATATCTGAGGAGTATTGGGAGTTTAATATCAAAGGAGTATTGAGAGTTTAATATCAGAGGAGTATTGGGAGTTTAATATCAAAGGAGTATTGAGAGTTTAATATCAGAGGAGTATTGGGAGTTTAATATCAAAGGAGTATTGAGAGTTTAATATCAGAGGAGTATTGGGAGTTTAATATCAGAGGAGTATTGGGAGTTTAATATCAGAGGAGTATTGGGAGTTTAATATCAGAGGAGTATTGGGAGTTTAATATCAAAGGAGTATTGAGAGTTTAATATCAGAGGAGTATTGGGAGTTTAATATCAAAGGAGTATTGGGAGTTTAATATCAGAGGAGTATTGGGAGTTTAATATCAGAGGAGTATTGGGAGTTTAATATCAGAGGAGTATTGGGAGTTTAATATCAGAGGAGTATTGGGAGTTTAATATCAGAGGAGTATTGGGAGTATGGGAGTTTAATATCAGAGGAGTATTGGGAGTTTAATATCAGAGGAGTATTGGGAGTATAGGAGTTTAATATCAGAGGAGTATTGGGAGTATGGGAGTTTAATATCAGAGGAGTATTGGGAGTTTAATATCAGAGGAGTATGGGAGTTTAATATCAGAGGAGTATTGGGAGTTTAATATCAGAGGAGTATTGGGAGTTTAATATCAGAGGAGTATTGGGAGTATGGGAGTTTAATATCAGAGGAGTATTGGGAGTATGGGAGTTTAATATCAGAGGAGTATTGGGAGTTTAATATCAGAGGAGTATTGGGAGTATAGGAGTTTAATATCAGAGGAGTATTGGGAGTATGGGAGTTTAATATCAGAGGAGTATTGGGAGTTTAATATCAGAGGAGTATTGGGAATTTAATATCAGAGGAGTATTGGGAGTTTAATATCAGAGGAGTATTGGGAGTATGGGAGTTTAATATCAGAGGAGTATTGGGAGTTTAATATCAGAGGAGTATTGGGAGTATGGGAGTTTAATATCAGAGGAGTATTGGGAGTTTAATATCAGAGGAGTATTGGGAGTATGGGAGTTTAATATCAGAGGAGTATTGGGAGTTTAATATCAGAGGAGTATTGGGAGTATGGGAGTTTAATATCAGAGGAGTATTGGGAGTTTAATATCAGAGGAGTATTGGGAGTTTAATATCAGAGGAGTATTGGGAGTATAGGAGTTTAATATCAGAGGAGTATTGGGAGTATGGGAGTTTAATATCAGAGGAGTATTGGGAGTTTAATATCAGAGGAGTATTGGGAGTATAGGAGTTTAATATCAGAGGAGTATTGGGAGTATGGGAGTTTAATATCAGAGGAGTATTGGGAGTTTAATATCAGAGGAGTATTGGGAATTTAATATCAGAGGAGTATTGGGAGTTTAATATCAGAGGAGTATTGGGAGTATGGGAGTTTAATATCAGAGGAGTATTGGGAGTTTAATATCAGAGGAGTATTGGGAGTATGGGAGTTTAATATCAGAGGAGTATTGGGAGTTTAATATCAGAGGAGTATTGGGAGTTTAATATCAGAGGAGTATTGGGAGTATAGGAGTTTAATATCAGAGGAGTATTGGGAGTATGGGAGTTTAATATCAGAGGAGTATTGGGAGTTTAATATCAGAGGAGTATTGGGAGTTTAATATCAGAGGAGTATTGGGAGTTTAATATCAGAGGAGTATTGGAAGTATGGGAGTTTAATATCAGAGGAGTATTGGGAGTTAAATATCAGAGGAGTATTGGGAGTTTAATATCAGAGGAGTATTGGGAGTATAGGAGTTTAATATCAGAGGAGTATTGGGAGTATGGGAGTTTAATATCAGAGGAGTATTGGGAGTTTAATATCAGAGGAGTATTGGGAGTTTAATATCAGAGGAGTATTGGGAGTATGGGAGTTTAATATCAGAGGAGTATTGGGAGTTTAATATCAGAGGAGTATTGGGAGTATGGGAGTTTAATATCAGAGGAGTATTGGGAGTTTAATATCAGAGGAGTATTGGGAGTATGGGAGTTTAATATCAGAGGAGTATTGGGAGTTTAATATCAGAGGAGTATTGGGAGTTTAATATCAGAGGAGTATTGGGAGTATGGGAGTTTAATATCAAAGGAGTATTGGGAGTTTAATATCAGAGGAGTATTGGGAGTTTAATATCAGAGGAGTATTGGGAGTATGGGACTTTAATATCATAGGTTAGTCTGTCTGAGTTTAATAATCAATTTTATTCATTTTCTATACTGTTCTCCCAGGGAAACTCAGAATGGTTTTACATGAATTTATTCAGGTACTCAAGCATTTTTCCTTGTCTCTCCCAGTGGGCTCACAAGCTGTCTAATGTATCTGGGGCAATGAGGGTATTAAGTGACTTGCCCAGGTCACAAGGAGCAGCGTGGGTTTGAACCCACAACCTCAGGGTGCTGAAGTTGTAGCTTTAACCACTGCGCTATACTCTTAATATCAGAGGAGTATTGGGAGTTTAATATCAGAGGCGTATTGGGAGTATAGGACTTTAGTCCATCTGAGTTTAATATCAGAGGAGTATTGTGTTCAATTCTGGTCTCCTTATCTAAAGAAAGATAAATTGGCACTAGAAAAGATTCAAAGAGTGACCAAGATGGTAAAGGGGATGGAACTCCTCTCGTATGAGGAAAGACTAAAACGGTTAGGGCTCTTCAGCTTGGAAAAGAGATGGCTGAGGGGAGATATTATTGAAGTCTACAAAATCCTGAGTGGAGTAGAATGGGTACAAGTGGATCAATTTTTCACTCCATCAAAAATTACAAAGACTAGGGGACACTCAAAGTTACAGGGAAATACTTTTAAAACCAATTGGAGGAAAAAAAATTTCACTCAGAGAATAGTTAAACTCTGGAACATGTTGCCAGAGGATGTGGTAACAGCAGATAGCGTAGCTGGTTTTAAGAAAGGTTTGGACAAGTTCCTGGAGGAAAAGTCCATAGTCTGTTATTAAAACATGGAGGAAGCCTCTGTTTGCCCTGTATCGGTAGCATGGAATATTGCTACACTTTGGATTTTGGCCAGGTACTAGTGACCTGGATTGGCTACCATGAGAACGGGCTACTGAGCTTGATGAACCATTGGTCTGACCCAGTAATGCTATTCTTATGTTCTTAGGTTAGACCATCTGAGTTTTCTCCATAGATCATTTTATGAACCATGCAAGCTATCTTGAATTGGATTCTCCTTTTCATTGGTAGCCAGTGCAGTTGTTCTAATAGCAGAATTGCCATCTCAAACCAATTCTTTCTGAAAATTAGTCTGGTGGCAGTGTTTTGTAATAGTTGCAGATCTAGTGATACACAATTAGATATAAGTTTTATAGTTGAAATTTACCTGAACTTGTTATATGCTGTAACAATTAATAAATTTATTAAAAAAAAAAAAAGTTTTATAGTTGAAACATGGATGCAGCATGATGAAAACCCCTTTCAGAACTTCTCCCCACCCCAGGTTTTAAAATTCACCACACTTGGCTCTTCTCATTTTTTTTTATTTATTTATTTTATTTTCTCTTTCCTTCTCTTGGACTTTCTGTTATGTAAACCACTTTGCTGCCACATATGTGATTAGTAGTATACCAACCTGGCCCATGTGCCTAAAGCCCCGCCCACAGGAGGGGCCTAAGGCTCCCGGACCTATTCTGATTGGCCTAGGTGCCTTAGGCCCCACCTGTGGGCGGGGTTTCAGACGGCTGGACCAATCCGGCCCCATTCTGGAGCCAGCTGGCCTGCCAGACTTGGCACCCGTCCGGCCAATGTTAAAGGTACGGGGAAGGGGGGTTGTGGGGTCGGCCGGGGGGGCAGTCATTGGGGGGAGGGGGGTTGTGTTGAGGGCAGGAGGGCCTGGGATCCCTCCTGTCAGTATTGTAGTGGGGGGTAGGGGGTCGCCGGGGCCAGGAGGGCTTGGGATACCTCCTGGCCCAATCCAGTCGGGGGGGTCGCCGAGGCCAGGAGAACTTGGACTCTCTCCTGGCCCGTTTGTATCGTAGGGGGGGTCGCCGGGGCCAGGAGAGCTTGGGCTCTTTCCTGGTCCGTTCGTGTCGGAGGGGGGGGGGTCGCCGGGGCCAGGAGGGCTTGGGCTCTCTCCTGGCCCGTTCGTGTCAGAGGGGGGATCGCCGGGGCAAGAGGGCTTGGGCTCCCTCTTGCCACGATTTTGTCGGGGGGGGGGGGGGGTTCGTGGTTCGACAGGGCAGGAGGGCTTGGGCACCCTCCTGCCTGGATCGTTGTGGGGGGGGGATTCTGTAACCGATGTTGTTTTTGACAGACACTGGTTACAGAATCCAGCTTTTAGGCGAAGGACTGGCTCCTCCTTCGCCTAAAAGCCCTTGTGTTGGACGTTTGGGGCTTAGGCGTTTTTTTGGTTCATTATGGGCAAAAAGTGTAGACGTCGTGGGGGTGTACTTGTAGACGTAGTGATGATCTGGGCGTTTAGTAGAGGCAGGCCATAATCAAAACAAAACTCCTTTTGGATGTTTGTTTTGATTATGGACATTTTCCCTGCTTCTGCTTTGAATGTTTAAGGACTTAGGCCAAAAGGGGACTTAGACGGTTTTTTTGATTATGCCCCTCCACGTATTTGGTGTGTGGTATGCTAGCTAGTACTTATAAAGATGCAATAAAACCAGTTGTTTCATATAGACTTTCTGGAACTTGGCAGAGCATTCAGTGTGGATCTCTTACATTTTTTACCAATGATGATACAAATGTAGTTGGTTTTATTTCTCATTTCTAGAATCATTAAATATTTGTGTCCAAGGATTAGATCTTACACATAAAAAAGGTCATTTTTTTTTAACTTTATTAAGTTTCAAGGCCAACAAAAAGTGCAGAACATTATACATACATTAATCATCAGAGTAAGCCCTTATAATCAATCAATAACAATACACAAAGAATAACCCCCCCACCCCCATCCTTCCAATACATTCAATCAAGGATTAACCTTTTCCTATCGTGTGTCCCGGATGACGGGACATTCCAAAAATGACATAGACAGTGGATAAACAGTCTATATGGACTAATAAAGAGCCAGGAACACAAAATATTTGAGTTTACAGACTTATGACTTATTTACGTTATGTTTACAATAACCGTAAATGATAACGGTGAATAATACAAAACTTTGCTAAAATAATTACGATTGGAACCAGCGTAACGTAAAATTGATTACAATAGGAAAAGGTTAAAACAAAGCAAAGAGAGCCACCCCCTCCCTCTTAACCTCCCCTGGATGTGTGTGCAAATCAATGAAAAATTAAAGATAAAAGACAACTATATTGTAATATGTAAACATCATTTTCCTTTGATAGATATATTTACACATGGGGGAGGGGGGTGGTTATGGAAACTTTACTAAATAATGTGTTTAGTTTATTTTTATGATATGTTTGATTGTATTCATTGAGGAAGGGTGGGTGGACGGGTTATAATTTTTATGTTATTATGATTATAATAGAAATAATTTCAAGTGTTATATTGTTGTTATTAATGATATATTCCTGTACACTTGATGGAAGATTTTAAAATGAATAAAGAATAAAAAAAAAAAAAAAAAGACAACTATATCGAAGTAACAAAAGACGTCATTGATTTGACTTCATTACATCTTCCCATTGGAAACCCTTTAAAAAACGATATTGTTTAGGACTCGGTCCTGTGGACTGGCCACTTTATTTCAGGATTTACACTAAATTGGATTTCAAAAGCTTTTTAGTCAAAAGGCAATGCGCCCGATTTACCCCCACTTTTACGAAACCGCGATAGCGGTTATTAGTGCAGGGAGCCGCGCTGAATGCTCCTTGCTGCTCCCGACGTTCATAGGAACTCCCTTCACTAATAACCGCTTTCGCGGTTTAGTAAAAGTGGGGGTTAGTTACAGGGAAGTTTGACTGACAAAAATTGTGGTTTATGTTTATGCCTATTCTTCAGAGTTTTGAAAAGCATCTTATAAGAAGTATTGCTCTTAGGAATGAAACGGCCGATAGTGAATGAAAATGTCCCTGTTAGTGTAAAAAAAAATTCCCCCCCAAACCCCTTTAAATTTCATAAAGTTACCTCTCTATGGAGTTCACCTACTCCTCCATTCTAGTAACCGTTATTCAGTAAATGAAATATGTCAAAAGAGAGCTAAAGATCATAACAGCATTGTTTTTCTTAGGACTAATTATCTGTGGAAAGGATCGAATCACATGATTCAGGATCACCCTGACTGATTTTTTTTCTAAGCTATTTTATGCAACAGTTTTCATGCCTTATGTGTTACCGGATATAGTAAAACGATCTGTTACGCATTGAATATTATCGTCGTACTCAGATGCTTATTATCAGACAATAATTCTCAAAGCAGAACATCTTGCAGTTGCCAAAATTTTTCTTATTCGCATAAATCAGTATTACTCACTTCCGATCCTTGAGAACCACAGATGACTCATGTTTTCAGAATATCCCTATTGAATTTGTATGAGAGAGATTTGCATGCATACTACCTCCACTGTATGTAAACTTATCCCATGCATTTTATTAGGGGTCTTCAGCCCCTGAGGGAGCATCCGTGAGCGTCACAGACTTAGTGACTCCTCAGATAAGAAAAGATCAGATACATGGGTGCATAAGATGTTTTCAAAATCAGTGGGGTGTGAAATTGGCAGTCTAGCAGCAACAGAAGTGATCAGACATAGGATAAGCAAGTATTGTTGCTACATTGATTCCCTTATGGTACCTAACTCTGCTATTCCTGGTATTTCCTGTAAAACATTCTATACTCCATGGTTCACAAGTACAAACTCTTAACGTAGTAATTATTCAATCTGTCTGTAAAGTGTTTCACATCAAAATGTTCTAAAGAATACGGGTATCTTTTTCTAGATTTTGGTAAGATAATTTCTTCATTGCTTTGCTTTTATTTCAGGGGCAGAATTGTCGCATTTGCTCATAGCAAGAAATGAATGACTCAAGTTTATTCTAGAGCTTGGGCGAACAATAGGTACTAGGTTAGTATAAAATAGGACAGTTAGGTTGAAACATTCTGAGTTAAATCTGAAATAGGATTTAGAAGAAATATTAAGTGAACATAAAAATTTTCTAGTTCTCTCTGCAAGTAATCGGCTAATATCATGCACCAGGAGGAAGCACATAATAAGCTGTACTCTCATTTACATATATACTTCTCCCTCCATATTCGCAATTTCAGCAATCGTGGTTTCGATTATTCATGGTTTTTAGCTTGCTGGCTCCTCTCTCCCCCCCCCCCCACGTCAGCTTGCATAGAGAAATCGCTGATTCCAAGCGTTTTGCCTCTCCTTCACAAACAAGCCAAGTCTCCCACCATGTTGTTTGCGGTTTCACCATATTCATGATGGTTTTTAATAGAAAACAGTGAATAACATATGAAAAAGTTATTTACGGTTTTTCTGTATTCACGGGTCTGTTAATCCCCTATCACAGCGAATACGGAGGGAGAAGTGTACTGGATTTACACAATTAAAGAAGAGGTTAAGACCATAATGAAATTAGACCACTCTTCTCTCCAAAAGCTGGAATGAAGAGATTAGAAAGTCGTAAATCCTCTTGCCTCCGTTTAGGTAGTACATGTAAAAGCAATTTAGTTACCCTTGCAACAACTATTGGAGTGTGAGTAGAGTTCTGGTAGATCCCATGGGAAAGAGGGGGAAGGGAATGGATTAGAGTTGCTGGTTTACCAGTCTGTGCTCCACTTGGCATGTAATTTCACAAAAACTCATGCAGTAAAGAGCCCAAAATTGAAAAAAAAAATAGAAATGTATCAGAGATCAGATGTAATTCTTTTTTATACCACAGAGAGGTCCACTGAGAGGGAATTAATAAATGTATGAAGTCATGTGAACAACTGCATATCAGCACATCAAAATATCAGTTATATGGGCCTCAGTAATATACAGCTCAACATAAGTTTTTGTTAGTAAGTTGTAAGCTTGAAAACCCAGAAAGATAACTTAAGCGTAATACATCCCTGGACCTAATTGTGTGAAGTGATGTAAATGAAGTCAACACAATGTGCTTCCAATCAAACAAGGACTTTAATCTGGGGTCCTAATGCAAAAAAAATAAAAAAAATCAATCAAAAGGAGATCCTATCCCCAAGTGCAGTGAAAGCCCACTACATGCAGGCCTAATCATCAATATCTGTGATAGAAATTTCACAATACAGTGGTACCTCGGTTTGCGAGTGTTTTGCAAGACGAGCAAAACATTTGCAAAATTGGTGCCTCGGAAACCGAGCATGGCTCGATTTACGGGCACCCCCCTTGCAATCCGGCACCCCTCCCTGCCTCGAACCGGCACCCCCCCCCCCCCCCCGCCACGATCCGACCCCCCCCCCCGACACGATTGGGCACCCCCCCCCCCCCGCCACTTCTTACCCTCATCTGGGCACTCTTGAAAAGCGGCCTTCTCCTCTGCTGGGCCTTGAGCATCTGAGCATGCTCAAGGCCTGCGAGTTCACGTTCTGAACGTGAACTCGCAGGCCTTGAGCATGCTCAGATGCTCAAGGCCCAGCAGAAGAGGAAGCCGATTTTCAAGAGTGCCCAGATGAGGGTAAGAAGCGGCGGGGGGTGCCCAATTGTGTTGGGGGAGATGTCTGATCGTGGCGGGGGGGGTCGGATCGTGGCGGGGGGAGTGCCGGTTCGAGGCAGGGGGGTGCCGGATCGCGGGTGGGGGGGCCTTCAAGGGGAGCAATGCCGTTTCTCGGGGGGGGGGGGGAACGCATCAAAGCGAGTTTCCATTATTTCCTATGGGGAAACTCACTTTGATAAACGAGCATTTTGGATTACAAGCATGCTCCTGGAACGGATTATGCTCGTAATCCAAGATACCACTGTATATCAAATTTTCAAAATTATAGTAAAGTACTTATCTCCAATAGCATTAGTGTCCATGATGGTAATAGTTGTAACACTTCTGCATTCAATTTTTTCTTAACAAAGCTCGACCTACATAAGCAGTATCCAAAAATGTTATTTTGTTTACGTATTTGTGAGAGGTTGGTGTATTGATATTTCTCTTGTTTTAAAAATTCAATGCAGTATTTGAACTTAACATGAAAGAGTTGGGGTATATAGCACACACAAAAAAGAGGTAGATCTAATCTAATCAGGGTCTCTTAACACTTCTCCAGAATAGGTTCAAGTTACATCACTTAGAAGGAGAAGGTAGACCTGTCATAAAAGAGAGGGAGTTGCAAAAAGAAAAGCATTATGGAGGAGGGTTGCATTGTTGCAAGAGGGGAAGCAGTTACAATACATTAAGGAGGCGGCCTATGTACTGTAACAACATAGGACAAAGTTGCTTCAAATGGAGGAACTCCTACAGTAGGGAGAAGTCTGAGTACTACTGAGGAATGCTACATTGTTGCAAGAGGGGAGGCAGTCACAGTATACTGTGGAGAACAGTTACATTATCAGGAGAGGTTGCAGAGGCACCGAGTTAAGTGAATTTATCAAATAGGTAAGTTTTCTATCTTTTCCTGAAGGCAAGGTAGTTCTGTTCCATCCTTATGAGTGTTAGAAGGGTGTTCCAGGTACTCATAGCGAGCTACTTGAAAAGGGCGTTGACTATTCACTGGTATTTCACTCCCTTGGAGGTGGGGATGATCATCTGGTGGGTTATGCTTATCCTGGTTGAGAGGAAGAGGGAAGTGGAGAAAAAGTGGGTTATCTACTCCGGTGAATTGGCAGTTAGTGTGTGGTGTACAATGCAGGAAAGTTTAAACAGGATCTGGGCATTTACTGGCAGCCAGTGAAGCTTGATTGTAGTGTTGTGGCTCAATTGGAGTTTGTACATTTGGGAGGAGGTTATGCCCGCATAGAGGGAATTGCAATAGTTGAGCTATGCTAGGACTATCATCTGTACTAGAATTGCAAAATGGTTGCTATAAAAGTAAGGTTTAATCAGCCTTAGTTGCTTTAAGCTGTAGAAATATTTTTTTTTTTCCAGAGGTTGGATATTTGGGGTCTGTAGGAAAGCGTGGAGGAAGCAGGTTACCAAGCACCTTGGAGGTCTTCTCAATGTTTAGTATTGTACCAGAGGACAGGGTTAGGGTCACGGGTGCTGATTGTGTGGAACTAGAGAAGCTTGGTTTTGATAGTGTTTAATTTTAATTTGTTGGCGAGTGCCTAAGAGTAGATTTTTTTCAATGCCATTGGAAACTTTATTAGAGCGTCAGTGTGAAGGATTAGGAGGAATATATTATCTACATATAACAGGTGTCTCTTATGTAGCGGGAGGGTAACCAATAGGATACTTTAATACCAGGGTATAAATTATATTGCAGTGACAAGGTATGTTAAATTAAAGAAGTATTGAGTCACGCAGAATAAATATTGTGCAGGAAACAGATTGGAATGTGGAATCTTTATGGACAGAAATTCCATGTTTGAAGGGGGGGAAAGAATAGCGTTGAGGGTATCTGCCTGGCCAGAATGAACAGACAGCAGAAATTAGAGAGGCTAACAAATTTGGCAAAGCTATAATAATAGATGATTTCAGTTATCCCAATATTGACTGGATAAATGTCAAGTCAGGAAATAGCTAAGAACGTAAAGTTCACAGATGAAATAAATGACCACTTCAGGAACTGTCAAGAGGTGGAGTCATTTTAAATCTAAATCGGCAACGGAATGCAGGACTTGGTGCAAGAGCTAAGAGTGTAGGGGCCACTTGGTATTAGTGATCATAACAAGATCAATTCTGAATTAGTAACTAGAAAGAAGATCTAAGGAAATTGATTACATTGGCATTTAACCTTCAAAAGGGCAACTGTAATAGAATGAGGAACTGCTACAAAATTCCTATGGAGTAATATGTAGTCTGCGGCAGAGAGCAGCTTGTAAGCCGTTCACAGACACAAGCTGAACTAGCCTTGGATATTCAATGCTAGGGCATGTATTGCTCCTGGCATTGAATATCTGGGATGTACGTTGATCTGGAAGGTTATTGGGCAATAGCAGATATTCAGAGCAGTGCTCAGTTAACTTGGTGCATAAAGTTAGGTCAACTGTTTTGTGGGATAACCCTAGGAGATGATCCAAATGGCAGATAATTAAATTGAGCAAGTGCAAAGTGATGCACTTAGGGAAGAATAGTCCAAATGATAATTGCACAGTGCTAAATTCCACACTAGGAATTACTATCAAAGAAAAGGATCTAGGGGCTAGATTTAAAAATAAAAAAAAACGTGTAAAAAACCGACAGGCTACTATTGCAGCCATTATAGTAGCAATTTTAGAAAAGTAAGTCATTCTCCAAGAAATGCTCATGCAAATGAGGTTGGCAGAGAGTAGCAAAGACTCGCTAAATTTGCATGTGCCCATCACTGTTTATAGTGATGGGCATATGTGCAGAATAAATGAAAAAAACAAAACAAAACCACAACAGCAGCGGAAGAGATGCCCAATGCATCTCGCTGCCAACCAGCACACACCCCAAACAGTGGGAGAGATGCCCAATGCCTCCCACTGTCAACTGTCCCCCCCCCCCCCCGACAACAGGAAATATGCCCGATGTCTCCCACCGCTAACCAACACACCTCCCTGGCAGAGGGAGAGATGGCCAAATATCTCCCACTGCCAACCAGTACCCTTCCAACCCTCCCTCAGCAGCGGGAGAGTTGCCCATGCTCTCCCACTGCCACGCAAACCTCCCCTCCCCTCTCCCCCCCCCCCTAGTGTCTCCAATGACCCTCACCCCCTTACCTTATTTTCAGATGGCTGGCCAGAGGGATGCCTACTCCCTCTGGCCATCAGGCCTGTCTCTTCAAAATGGTGAGCCTTCCCCTCCCCGGGGTCTCTGATTGTCCCAGGTTGTTTAAGGCCCCTCCTGTGGGTGGGGCCTTATGTGTCTGGGCCAATCAGAGCCTTAGGCTCATCCCCAGATACAACTGGGGCACTGATTGGCCTAGATGAGAAAGTTTGATTGGCTTTATGATGAGATGGTTGAGATCCTAGTTCTTTGCTCTAAAAATTGCTACATCTACAACTAGTTCAAAATGCAGCAGTATGACTCATATATACACTATGGAAATTGGAACACCTACAGCCCTACTATATGAAACTATACTGGCTGCCCATAACCGCAAGGATCAAGTTTAAATTAGGTATCACTGCCTTTAAGATCCTGAGAGGGAATGCTCCCGACTACCTAACAGAGTTGGCCATCCTACTCCAGAGTGCCTCCAACAGAAATCATTTCCACTTAAAATTCCCAGCATGCAACAATATAAAGTCTACCAGGCAAATTACTTCATCCATTCAATATCAATTAGCAAAATGCTGGAACCAACTACCACTTACTCTACAATTTTTGACCACTATTTCAGGTTTGGAAAACATTTAAAAGCATTTCTGTACCAAGACAGGGAGCCAACCCTGAAGTAACAGAAATGGTAATTGTAAAAGCCCATTTCGAAACTGACTAATGCAGCTCAGGACATAACAATGAGCCAATGATGACCTACTTGAACTTGTAACTATGTATTTGTAACTATGACCTAACTTTGGGGTCCTTTTACTAAGGCGCGCTAACTGATTTAGTGTGCACTAAGATTAGCACGCACTAAATGCTAAGGCGCCCATAGATTATAATGGATGCCTTAGCATTTACCGTGCGCTAATCTTTAGTGCGTGCTAAATTGGTTAGCGTACCTTAATAAAAGGACCTCTGTATTAATAACTGTACTGATCCACCTGTACTAGGAACTCCTATTAAATGTCCATGTCGAACTGTCCATTGTAACTTCCTGGGTAACTGACCCAACCTCTTGTAGTGTAATCTGACCTTGGAATTAATAGGTAAAGGAGAAATAGAAAACCTGATTAACATAACATAACTCTTTGCAGTCAGCAATGCAGTCCACGCCTTGTTAAATTTCAAACCATGGAGGTTTTACTCAAACTTTGAGTAAAGCGAATAGCCAGAAGAGGGACTCAAACTTGAACATCAGATAACTGGGATATTTGTTTGTTTATGTTTATTAGTACAGTGGAACCTTGGTTTACGAGCATAATTCATTCCAGAAGCATGCTCGTAAACCAAAATACTCGTATATCAAAGCGAGTTTACCCATAGGAAATAATGGAAACTCGCTTTGATACATTCCCACCACCCCCCTGAGGCCAGTGGCGCTGCTTCCCCCCAACCCCCGCTCAAATCAGCACCCCCCCCCCCCCTGCGAGAACAGGCACCCCACGCCCGACCAACTTTAACTCACCCCCTCCCCATCTGGCACCGGCACGCAGCCCACAGGACGTGCCGGTGCCGCTTGAAGATCTTCTTCCTGCCTCTGCCGGCTTTGAGCATGCATCTGCGCATGCTCAAGCTCTTCTAATTCTCCCTCTCACCGAGATTCTCGGAAATCTCCGAGAATCTCCTCCTCAGGCTGAATTTAGTAGCACCTCTTGTTGTTCATATTTTACTCCTGCTCAGCAACAGGCACAGTTGGTAGTCAGGTTCCTGACTTTGAGGCTGATTCTCATTCCTGGCTCTTTAGGATCAGAGACTGTATTAGTCAAAGATTTTCTTTTCTTTTAATAGAAAAGTATATTTTGCAGCCTGGAGATTAAAAGTGATATCCCCTTGCACTAATGGAGAGGAATTGATCATGGACCCGGGAGCCTAAACCTTGATCCCTTTGCTTGAATGTGCAGCGGCTGGGGATCTGAACCAAAGAGAGGAACCATCCCTTGAGCAGGGTATTTTATGCTAGTTTAGAACCCACCCTAGTGGTCAGGAGGGCTGACAACACCTTTTTTAGAAATTGTAGGGTCAGAACTTCTTTACTGTGCTACAGCAACTAATGGTTCTAGCACTGCTCAAAAAGCAAAACTGCGAATCAGCTATTCTCTGAGAATTTGTTTTCAAGTTACTGATAACGTAGACATGAGCATTAGCACTAAAGTTGTAATTCTACATGCAAATCAATGCATTTTAGAAGATATACCCTTCAGGATATGCAGTCTTTGGAATTAGACAAAACTTTCAAGTATTTGGTTTTTTAAAACTTTGGTTTTTAAATTTTCTCAACTATGGAATGAACTTCCTTTAACCTTGCAATGTCCTAGTCCTTTCCAAGTCTTCTGCAAATCTTTAAAAACTTTCCTATTTGCAAAATATTTAAAAAATTAATTCTCTTGCAATTTTGGTATATATTTTTATTAATTATTGTTAACCGTGTTGAGCTTCCTTTGGTTGATGACCCGGTATACAAAGCTAAGGGTTCCTTTTACGAAGCCGTGTTAGCGGTTTAACACACGTAATAGCGCACGCTAAACTGCCAGCTGCGCTAGACACTAACGCCAGCATTGAACTGGTGTTAGTTCTAGCCGCGTAGCGTGAGTTTAGCACGCGCTAACGCGGCTTCGTAAAAGAAGCCCTAAGTTTTAGTTTAGTTCAGATGAAATCTCCAGCAAGAAACTGCATGGACTCATTATTGCTATATTTTATTACTGCGGTTCATAACTCCCCATTTGCACATTCCTCAGTATTTTTCTTTTGCATTAACAAATTCTTTGGAAACCTCAAGATGTAATCATTTCCAGATCTCTCTTCTGTTTGGTGCACATTGGTACCTCCTCTCCTCCCCTCAATCATTTGCTGTGTCCTTGGATATCTGTACCTGAAATGTATCACTGTATATCACAAACTTGTGAAAATATTGCAAACTGTTATCAGGATATAAAAGTAAGTCATGGAAGAATGGATAAGAGGTTGTATAGCGCAAGCTTGTTGATATTTTGCAGAATCTAGCCAATGCTACTTTGTAAATGAGGGCTGCCTGCTGTTTTCTAAATCCAGCTTAGCTCTTTAGCTTCAGGGCTATTTATTTATTGGCATACTTTCTTCTTCCTTTGAATAACATTGTGGAGTGGATGTAATTTATTTCTGTCCACCCTTATTGATTCAGAAACACCTGTCAAAAACTTTCAAGATACATATCCAAAACAGTATGTTGAGCAGCCGTATTACTCCTCAGTAAGGTAGTATGCCTCATAGTGGTATCTGATAAACAGAGAAATATGGGTTTGGAATTATTAACATAAGAGCATAAGAAGCGCCATCTCCGGATCAGACCCTCGATCCATCAAGCCTGGCGATCCGCACAGGAGGAGGCCCCGCCAGGTGTACACCTGGCATAATTATTTGTCACTCTTTTACTAATCACCTTTCTTCTTTGATTCAAAAAGTAGTACTTATTTATACACAAGGCTGATATGGTTAAGTGAACACTCAGACCCACAACTGAGTTCCGGTAAAAAATCACGGAGCAGCTGTTAAGGAGACCATCATAGTTGTTCACAGTCTCCTCCACCAAACAAAGACTAAATAACACCAAATCAAAATAAAATAATATATTTAACAACAACTTAACTTTGTATGGTGTGGGTAGTACACATAACTGCTCCGGGCTCCTCCGTTGTTCTTATAACCGACCCCCCCAACCTAGGTTTCACCTGCTGGCTTCTTCAGGAAGGGTACTAAAATTACAAGATGACTCCAATTAACACTAAACCACACAGCTTACTGTCTCAATAAACTAAACATTTTGAAATGCTCAATACACACTCTCTCTCCGACTTACCGGCACAAACACTCCATACTTCACACAGACGCGCTGCTGACGAAGGGAATTTCCCAGCAGGCCACGCTTTAAATACACTCCCCTTTTACTGGCCTCAACGTCATCACTCATTACGTCATGAATGAGAAATTATAATTTACATTTTTTGACGATACATTTACGGTGAAGTTATTTTACAGCTAGGTTACATTTGCAGAGTTGTTACATTTGCTGTAAGGTACATACAGCAGTGTTATTTATAGCAGTGTTACATACGGTGGTGATGAGTCTGGAGGTAAGTCGAGGTTAGAGGAGGAGGCAGGGAAGAGGGGGGGAGAAGTTAGAGGAATTTGTCAAAAAGGTAGGTTTTGATTGACTTCCTGAACATTTGATAGGGAGGGGAATTGGAGATGAGGGTTGTGAGGCATTTGTTCCATTTGCCCGCTTGGAATACTAGGGATCTGTCGGAATTTCTTGTAGAGGCAGCCCTTCAGGGAAGGAAAGGAAAACAGGTAGGTGTTTCGTGAATGAGAGGGGCCTGCAATTTCAAGGTGCTCAGATAGGTAGATTGGTGAAGAGCCTGCTAAGGTTTTGAAGCAGATGCAAGCGAATTTAAAGATGATTCTTGCCTCCACCGGCAGCCAGTGGAGTTTAGTGTAATAGGGGCTAACGTGGTCATATTTTTTGAGACCGAAGATGAGGCGGACGGCAGCATTTTGAATATTCTTAAATGTTTGATGGTGTTTTTATAGGCTCCCAGGTATATGATGTTACAATAGTCCATTATGCTTAAGATTAGTGATTGGACCAGTAGACAGAAGGAGAGGTGGTCGAAGTGGCGTTTAATGGTGCGAAGTTTCCAGAGGGAGCAGAAACATTTTTTGACCTGGGCACTGGTATGATCTTCGAAGGTCAGGCATCTGTCTAGGATGACTCCAAGGATTTTTATGGTGGGGTTGATGGGATAGTCTAGGCCGTTCAATTTCAGGGAAGTGTTTGTTAGTTTATGGGTAGGACTTGCCAGGAAAATTTTGGTTTTTTCGGTGTTCAATTTTAATTTGAATTGAGAGGTCCATAGTTCTAACATGGTGAGTACAGAAGAGGTGAGTTGTTCCGTCTGTTGTGTGAATGAAGTTAGGGGAATGATAATGGTGATGTCATCTGCGTATATGAATGATTTTAGGTTTAAGTCGGCTAGTGTCCATGCCAGAGGGGCCAAGTAAATGTTGAAAAGGGAGGGGGATAGGGGGGAGCCTTGTGGGACTCCGCAGGTATTATGCTAGTGATGGGAGAAGGTTCCATTGCTGTGGACTTGGTAGGTACGGTTATTTAGGAAGCTTGAGAACCAGTTTAGTACTTGGCTGGTAATGCCGATGGAGTCAAGGCAGCGGAGCAGGATGTCATGGTCGACCAGATCAAAGGCGCTGCTTAGGTCAAATTGGAGTACTAGGGCGCTTTTGCCCAGTGAGAACAGGTGGAGGAGGTAATTGGTTAGATCAGCTAAGACAGTTTCTGTGCTGTGGTTAGTGTGGAAGCCAGATTGGGAATCGTGAAGAATGTCGAACTTTTCTAGGTAATTCATGAGGTCATGGTTAATAAGGCCTTCCATGAGTTTTTAGAAGAGTGGTATGTTGGCGATGGGTCTATAGTTGGCGGCGGAGGAGATAGGTTCCTTGTTGTTTTTAAGGCGGGGGGATACAAAAATGTGGCCAAGTTCAGTCGGGAAGTGACCAGTGGACAGACATAGCGAAACCCAATTGAAGAGTTCCCTGGGAGCGGTTCTCACCCCTGCGGAGTCGGGTGCTTGAGTGCAGACTGATTAAACCAGTGCAACTGGCTGGGAGGCTTTGCAGAGGTTGGCTGTTGCATCGGCCATTTTGGATTTCCCAATTTTATTTTAAAAGCCTCTAGCTGCCTCCCAAACACCTTGATTTTAGTTTAAATCAATAGTAATGGATTCCTCAGGTGGTTTACCCCTATACCATGCCAAGTTTGTGCTGGATAGGAGCCTAAGGAACGTTAATGTACCATGGGGCACATGAGATGGGGCGGGAGCCGTGGGCTTAATCCCCTATGGTCCCTCAGTGGATCATGAGTTGCAGAAAGCATGAGAGCTGGGTCTCAGAACATTGTTAGAGCCCCTAAACTGTGATTACACATCACCATTGAAGCACCTGACCCTGAGAGGAGGCAAATTTCAGACTGATAGGTCATTGAAAGAAACAGGTCAGGTCTTTGACCCCAATTTTGGTGTATACAGCCTACCAAAAATATAAACAAACACCTACTGGATGTCAGCAGGGAGATGCACAGAAAGGGTTACCTCCTCAGGGCAAAGCTCCACAGTCTGTGGAGCTGCAGGAACCAGAGGTCAAGTCAGAAAAAGACTGGGATGATTTGGGGTCAAACACTATTCCATTGTTCTCATAAGAACATAAGAATTGCCATACTGGGACAGACCGAAGGTCCATCAAGCCCAGTATCCTGTTTTCAACAGTGGCCAACCCAGGTCCCAAGTACCTAGCTAGATCCTAAGTAGTAAAACAGATTTTATGCTGCTTATCCTAGGAATAAACAGTGAATTTCCCCAAGCCATCTCAATAATGGCCTATGGACTTCTCTTTCAGAAAATTATCCAATTGTTTTTTTAAAACCCCGCTAGGTTAACTGATTTCACCACATTCTCCAGCAACGAATTCCAGAGTTTAATTACAAGTTGTGTGAATAAATATTTTCTCCACTTTGTTTTAAGTCTACTATTTAGTAGCTTCAGCGCATGCCCCCTAGTCCTAGTATTTTGGGAAAGAGTGAACAAGCGATTTACATCTACCCTTTCCACTCCATTCAGTATTTTATAGACCTCATCATATGACTCCTGAGCCATCTCTTCTTCAAGCTGAAGTGCCCTAGCCACTTTAGTCTATCTTCATAGAAAAGTCATCCTAAAACTCTTTTATCATTTTCATCGTCCTTCTCTGCACCTTTTCTAATTCCACTATATCTTTTTTGAGATATGGCAACCAGAACTGCACACAGTATTCAAGTTGCAGCTGTACCATAGAGTGATACAAGGGCATTTATAATATTTTCATCTTTGTTTTCCATTCCTTTCCTGATAATTCCTAACATTCTATTTTTTTTCTTAGCTGCCACCCATCCTCCCCAAATAGCTCAGAACAGGTTACAGTTTACATTCACAGTGTTACAATAAAGGGTTTATATACAGTGTGTTGCAATATAACTTCACTAGTCTTATAGCCCGTTACATTAACGGGTGCTAGAATATATGTGTGTGTGTCTGTCTTTATTTTTTTTTTTCTCTCTCCTTAGCCGCTTTCTGTATTTCTGTCTTTCATTTTTTTTTTTCCTTGGCTGTCCACCATCATCCCTTGCCTGCTCCCCCTGTCCATTCTCCTTTCCTTTTACCTCCCCTGTGTCCTCCACCACCCCATCTCTGCTCACCTTATCCAGCAGCAGCCCTTCTCCCTTTGTTTTACCTCCCCCCTGTCCATCATCACCTCCTTCCTGCTCCCCCTGTCCAGCAGTAGGCCTCCCTTCATTTTTCTGTCCCCTCTGTCCATCAGCACCTCTTCCCTTGTCCATCAACCCCTCCCTTCCTTTTTCTGCCCCTCCATTTCCCTGTGCTGCAGCATTTCCCTCCCACCCCACTTCCCTGTGCAGCATTTTCCTCCCCCCCATACCTTCCTCCTTACCTCCATGCCCTACCACTCTCTCCCCCTCTGCTCCCTTTCCTCCTTCAACTTCATCGGGCAGAAGCAGCAGCGGCATTTATAATTAATTGCTGTTTCCGGCTTCAGGTCTTCCTCTCTGGCGGGTCCTGTCTTCATGAAAACATGAAGTAGGCAGGACCCGCTAGAGAGGAAGGCCTGAAGCCGGCAACAGCAGCGAATTTTAAACGCTGTTGCTGCCCGAAGAAGCCAGGCCTTAACCACAAAGCTGGGGGGGGGGGGGCGTGGAGGGTTTTAAAAGGTACAGCGGGGGTAGGGTTGGGGTTGAAAAGCCATCGGCCGTGAAGTATGCCGCCTGTATATGGACTTTAAAAACTTGCCTGTTTTATTTTTAAATGCCATCCGGGCTCGGCTGCCACGACCTGCAACCGCCGACAGCCGCTGCGGCCTGCAATCGCCAACAGCCATCACGGCTGACATCTGCCTCGGGCTGTCGACAGCCACCGCGGCCGACATCTGCCTCGGGGGGGAGAGAGCTTCGTGCGCATGCGCACTCCTACCTGCGGTGCCCTACAGCACACAGAAAACGGAACACGTAGATGGGAGTGCGCATGTACGGCTAGCATTTTATTATATTAGATATAGGATTACTTGCTAATGCTGGTGAAGAGTTGAGGAAATGACTAGGCAAAAAAGGTAGGTTTTTATTGCTGCATTTTGAACTCTCTATAGTCGTTTTGATTTTTTTCCATAAGACCATTGACTAAAAGCATTGCAGTAATCCAAGCGTGTAAAGACAAAGGCATAGAGTAATTAGGTGAAGTCTTGTTCCGTGAAGTAGTTTCTTATCTTTCAGAGCTGGCAGAGGTAGTAGAAGGATGAAGATACTTGTGAGATGTGTTTGGAGAATGATAGGTTTGAGTCGAGAGTACTGCCATCTTTTGCCATCAAGGTAGTTGATTCCCAGGATTCTCCAAGAAAACATCCTCTTTGGAGGTTACTATTTCACAGTTTGGGGCAAACATCCAGGAGTCAAGTGGCAGCCCTAGACCATGGAGAAGATCCGATGGTGCAAAACACATTGTATTTAACTGAAGTTATTACAGTTTCTTTGTGGGAGTTGGACCTAGAGTCCTCACAGGTCGCTGCTACTCAGCTTTCACTGTTATACAGTACCAAGTCATAGTCCACGTGCTTCTCATCTCAACCACCAGAATGATAACAGAACATTTGGACACACTAGAAGGTCCCTTAACAGGGACAAGGACAATAACAAAATTGTATCCCATAGCTTCAGAATTTCAGCAATTGTTTATACCACCTAAGGTGGATTTTCTGGTAGCACAGGCTAATAAACTGACTTCACTTCCTAGTGAAGAGGAAATGATCCTAAAAGATAAGCAGGATCGCAGTTCCTCAAAAGACAATTTGAGGCACAGGCTTTAGGCCTTAAGGCAGTGGCCACAGCATCTTTTGTGGTGCGAACCTGTCACAAAATGCTATGCCAGAATCCGGGCGTGGAGGAGGCGGTTTGACTCCTGTCGTCCCATCCGCAAAATGCTCTGGATGCAGGAGATTTGGCGTCAAGCTACTTTGAGCAGACTTCCCTTTAAAGGGCAAATGCTCTGGCAAAGGACTGGATGACCTGATGACAAGTGTAATGGACCATTGTCCTAAATCTTTGACAGACAGTAAACCACAAGGATCAGGCAGTTCCAGTTGTGGTTCCTTTCATGGCTACAGAAGCCCACTTTATGGGTCTTATAGGATCCTCATCACAAAGGTTCTATCAAGGATCTAGACAAATGTTTAGTAGAGAGCTCAATAAAATGGAGAACAAGCTCATATCATGTTGATTTTATTACCAGTCCTCAAACCCCCAAGGCACTGCTTTATTGATTTTTCATGCCCTTACAGGGGTGATGTGTTCATCATCGGTCTTGGTAAAATGACATATATATATATATATATATATATATATATATATATATACATTTTTTTTTATTTTTACAGGCTCAAAAAAAGTGCTAATGTGCTTAAAGTGCTGTAAAGGAAAGGCACTTATCTTTATGCCCGACGGCTGCCCAACCGTTTCACTCTAGGTTTCATCAAGGGATATGCCTCCTTAAATACCTGCACCAAATTTCTGGTGAAAAGGTTTATAAAATCACTTTCCTGGACAAAATGTCAAGCACGGAAGGCGTTAAACAGACTGACTTCCGTGCTTGACATTTTGTCCAGGAAAGTGATTTTATAAACCTTTTCACTTCCATGCCAATGCCACACCCCCTGCAAAAAAATAAATACAAATAAATAAATAGCACAATTAGTGTATACAAACAAGAAAATACTGCAGGATGCTTTAGCACAGTGTTTCTCAAACCCTTTTTAGCTCCGGCGCACTGCACGGAGCAAATGTTTTT
This sequence comes from Geotrypetes seraphini, assembly GCF_902459505.1. Taxonomy (NCBI): domain Eukaryota; kingdom Metazoa; phylum Chordata; class Amphibia; order Gymnophiona; family Dermophiidae; genus Geotrypetes; species Geotrypetes seraphini. The sequence continues at coordinate 137,450,998 of NC_047092.1, read as the reverse complement.
CGTGGCACATTATACTTGAAATTATAAAATTACAAAACCGAAAAGGGGGCGTGGCCATGCTGTGAGCAGGGAAGCTGTGTTTTTCCTGAGCTCTGTAGCTCTCCCTTCCCTCTGCTTATTTTGAACTATTTCCAGCTTTGATTCGCGACCCGATTTGGAGCGAGTGACCTTGCTTCACTTTATGGACAAGTTTGTCCGAAAAAACTGAGCCGTTATGTCCACCAAAAGTGCTAAGAAGGACGGGACACGTGGGAAGGCCCAGGCATCAGCATAGGAAAAAATGACAGGTGGGGCCGAGGACTCAGACCCTGTTACTGAACCGCTGGTGTCCAAAATCACAGCGGCAGTGGTCTCAGCGTTGGGCACGAGATTGGACACGGTTACAGAGACTTTAGCGACTTTGTCCATGGCAGTGCTTGCGTTTAACAGCAGAGTGACGGAGGTGGAACAGCAGGTGAGCTCAGCGGAGGACTCTCTGAACGCAGTGCAATGTGAGCTAGCTACGCTGCGCGCCCAGGTGTCCACTTGCACGGACAAGATTGATGATCTGGAAAACCGTTCACGTCGGAACAACTTGCGCCTCGTGGGCATACCTGAAGTGGTGCCTGATGCTACTCTGGCTACTGTCCTGGAGAAGTGGCTCTCGTCTTTGCTCTTGGATACAGCTGCTTTGGGCCCTGTGCGGATTGAGTGGGCCCACCGGCTGGGTAGGAAGGTAGATGGTGCTGCCAGACCACGCATTGTCATCCTGCACCTGCTTAACTTTGCCATCAAAGACCAGATTATGAAATCCTACCGCAAGAAGAAAGATCTTACGTTCCAGAATCAGAGGATCCTTGTTTTCCAAGATTACTCCGTCAAGGTGGCGTCCCTCAGGAGAGGGTTCTCTCCTGTTTGCAAGAAGCTGATGGACAGGGATGTTCGTTTTACTCTACAGTTCCCGGCCAGGCTTCGTGTGCTTTACCAGGGACAGCCGCATGTGTTCGACACGTGTGAAGCGGCTCAGGCACAATTGCTGCAGTGGTTCCCGTCCCCGGATGGCGTGGCCTGAATTGCCCGGTGGACTGTGCCTGTGTGTTCTTCATTTTCCCGGATCTTGCCCTCCTACTGCCTGGGAGTTTCTGTTCCACGGGTGGCATAGGGGGGACTGGAGACTTGTAGGGGACACGAGGCTGGCACCTTCCTAGCCTGGGCATTCCTGGACATGGAACATAAGTCTGCCCACTGTTACCCTGTACATTTGCTGTTCTGTTTCTGGTTTTTTCACTGTTCTGTTTTATTTGGTTCCTGGCATGCCGGGTTTGCATATGTGGGGGGGAGGGGGTGCTATTGGCATGGGGGCACCCTCGATCTGTTTGGTATGGTGGATGGTGATTTGACTCAGGGGGGGAGGGGGGAGGTTGGGAAGGTTGGGGTGGGGATTTGTGGGGGGGGGATGTGGATGTGTTTGATTCTTGGGTGAGTGAGTGTTTGTGGTGTGTTTGCTGGGGTGAGGACTGGGCGCCCTGGCAGCAGTTTTTGTTTATTCTGCTTGCTAATCCTTTCCGTAGGGGCCCATGAGAGCTAAGAGGGGACTTCGCTGTGTCTCATGGAATGTTTCCGGGATAAATTCCCTGGTTAAATGAGCAAAGATCCTTCAGTGTCTGGCCCATCATCAGGCAGACATTGCTGGTTTACAGGAGACGAAACTCTCTGCGCTTGAGCATGCTAAACTGAAGCGTTCATGGGTTGGTCAGTGTTATCATGCCTCCTCATCCAAAGCTAAGGCAGGGGTGGCTCGTCTTATTCATAAGTCTGTACCTTTTACTATGACTAAGGTCATTTCTGACTCAGAGGGACGCTAGGTGCTGGTTCAGGGTATGCTCCATCAACAGCGGGTACTCCTAGCCTCTGTCTATGCTCCTAATGTGGCACAGCGTTCCTATTTCAAAAGGCTTTTGGGTACTCTTCTCCCTTTACAATCTCAGTTCTCTGCTCCCCTGGTTCTTTTGGGGGACTTTAACTCTGTACTTGACTCCAGTCTGGATTGTTCTGGGGGGTCTACACGCACTTCCCCTAGATCTGATAATGGACTGCAGTCTTTTATACAGACCCTGGATCTGGTGGATGTGTGGCGTACTCTGCATCCTGGGGACCATGATTACACTCATATTTCTAAGGTACATCACACATCTGCTAGGATTAACTATACTCTCCTTTCCCATTCTTCTTTTCACTGTGTCTGTGGGGCGTCTATTGGGGCCTTGGCTATTTCGGACCATGCTCCGATATGGCTTGACCTGCTGCTGGGGGGGGGGGGGAATCGGGGTGGTGGATATAGATGGAGATTTCCTGCAGCTCTTTATCATTACCCCGATTTTTCCTCCTTTCTGATCAAGTCCTGGAGAGATTTTGTTTCATTCAATGGGGAGGATGGGGACCTTTTTTGGAGTACAGCTAAGGTGGTGTTGGGGGGGCCATTATAGAATATAGCTCCCGTAAGCGTAAGATTTTAGCTTCTAAGATTTTGGATTTGGAAAAGAGGGTTAAAATCAGCCATCAGTTGTTTATTCGTTCTCCCACCACACAACATCGGCATGACTTCTATACTGCCCAGACGGCTTTCAATACCTTATTGCATGAGCGGGCGCGTAATTCTTTATTTTATTCCAAATATAAATTTCATAGGTTTGGTAATAGGCCTGGTCGAATGCTTGCCAATTTGACTAAGGGGTGGAAAGGTCCTACTTTGATCTCTTCACTGCGCTCTGCTCCGGGACAGCTTGTGACTCAGCAATCGCAGCTGGAGGCCCTTTTTGTTCAATATTACCAAACACTTTACACGGAAGAGGTCGTGGATAAGGCTCAGTTGATTGAGGACTTCCTTGACTCTCTGGCATTAGCCATCTTGCCGGATGCCGCTAGTGAGGTTTTGAACCTCCCTATTTCTCGGGAAGAGGTTCTAGGTGTTGTGAAGAGGCTTCCCCTGGGTAAATCTCCGGGACCTGATGGGTTCAGTGGTGAATTTTTTAGGCTTCTTAGTGGCTACATTGTGGACCCGCTTTGTCGCTATTTTAATCAGGCCATTGAACATGGCTCCTTTCCCGAGCTGGCAAATCAGGCTCTTATTACAGTTCTGCCTAAGCCAGGAAAGGACCATAGCCTGGTCGAATCCTACCGCCCTATTTCCCTTATTAATGTGGACTTCAAAATATTGGCCAAATTGTTAGCGGACCCGGCGGCAGCGGTGCTAGTTAATGGCTGTCCCTCCTCAGTATTTCGACTGGAGAGGGTGACTAGGCAGGGTTGCCCGTTGTCCCCACTTTTATACATCTCGTTTTTGGAGCCTTTATTGATCTGGCTTCGACATCATCCGGATCTCTCAGGGGTGGAGGTGGGCGGTTCGTCGATCCACTGCATGGCTTTTGCTGACGACATTATGGTTATTCTTACGGACCCGAAGAAGACTCTAGGTCCTTTATTGGATCTCTTTCATAGTTTTGAGGAGCTCTCTGGATTGAAGCTTAATGTCTCTAAATCAGAGGCTATGGCTTTACATCTTGATATTGATGTGGTGTGGCCTCTTTTCCCACTGAGAGCGACACCTCTCCAGGTTAAATATTTAGGGGTCTATGTACCTTCCGCTCTGAATCAGTTGTATGAGGCTAATGTGGGGCCCTTAATTAAAAAAACGGTTGAGCTCCTACGTCTCTGGGGTGCACTCCCTCTCTCTTTGTCCGGGCATATCTATTTTTTTAAAATGATGCTGGTGCCTCGATGGTTGTATCTTCTACAGACCTTACCCTTATGGCTGAAACGTAGGGATTTGGATGTTTTATATAAAGCGTTGCGGACCTTTCTGTGGGGTGGCAGAAGGCCTCGCCTACCACTTCATGTGTTAATGTTACCTCTCTCTATGGGTGGATTTGGTCTGCTTGACCGTCAGCTCTATAATTTGGCCTGTGGGCTGAGGGTTCTCCGAGATTGGTGTCTTGAAAGTTCGGTTGCCCTAAATTATCCACTAGAAAAGAATTTGTTGGGACCGTTGGCGGGGTTGTATGTTCTTCATGCTCCTTCTATCCGCTTGCCCCTGCCTATACGGACTCATGTTGTCTGGGCCTATATGCGCTGGGGCTGGAAACTCTTGTGTAGGAAGTTTTCTTTGAACTTTAGTGAGACACCGTTTCTTCCCTTGGTAGGAAATCTGGACTTTACTCCGGGTTCGGAGACTCGCACTTTTAGTATTTGGCATTCCCGGGGCATTAAAAGAGTGGGGGACCTTCTACATGAGCGGGGGCGCCTGCTTACACCCTCGGAACTTCAGTCCTTATACGACCTCAACATTGTTGATATGTTCGGGTACTTTCAGGTGCGTCATTATATCTCTGGCCTAGACGCATTGGGGGTGTCAGCTCACAGTGCTGATCGCTTGGGTAGGTGTCTGGCTTTATGGGAACCGGTGGCCCCTAAGCTGAGCTATTATATCTCGACCTTACTGACCTTGTGTCCTGATACTCAGACTGGTCACTTGGCACGCGCCTAGAGCCAGGACTTGCAGAGTGACATCTCACCGGATGTGCTTTCCCATGGTTTTGGCAGCATTGCTGCTGTTTCTTGGAGTATGATTCATCGGGAGCAGTAATATAAGTTCTTGCATAGAGCTTTCATTTCACCAGTCCAAGCCTTTCGAGCGGGTTTCGCTGACAGGGATACTTGCCCTAAATGTGCCTCTCCTGGAGCCACGTTGGGGCATATGTTTTGGACTTGCTCCCGTATACAGCGGTTCTGGTCTCGGGTTTGGTCTTATCTTCGCTCTTTCGTGCTGAATTTGCCAGCTTGTTCTCCTTTGATTGTTCTTTTTTATGTTCTGGATGGGATGGGAATGGGATCTATGTCCGGAGGGCACCGTTTGTTTGTGCAGAAAGCCTTCTTACTGGCCAAACGGGCGATTTTGGTGTGCTGGCGGTTGCAGGCTATCCCAACGGTGGTACAATGGCAACGTTCACTCTTTGAATTGGCCTTGCTGGAGCGCCGGGCTGTGTCCGGTAGGGTTCCCCGTAGTTGGGATCGTTTTCAGGAGATTTGGGAGGCTTATTGGACAGCTTTACCGCATCATTCTAGGAGTTTACTGCTTAACTCATAGGATATGGGGAACTGCACCTCTTTCTTTTCTGCTCTCTGGCACTTGTTGCTTGTTTTCTCACTCACTCATACATATACATACCTGTGTTTTCCATACCTGTGTTTCTCTGACATCTTTCTTCTTGTTGTGCCATCCACATGGGAGGGGGGGGGCTGGGTGGGGAGGTTGGGTATCTTTGGGGTGATATTTGTAAAATCATTTCTGAGCACTTGATTCTTTATGGCACTGTGTGACTGTTGTATTCTTTGTTGATGCCTTGTACTTAGAGTTTGCCGTGGTGTATTATTGCTCTTTTGGCAAGGCTGCCTTTTGTTGTGTTCTGTGTTTTTTCTTGATTTCCTCAATAAAATATATTTCAAAAAAAATTACAAAACCAACAAAAAATTAAATTTGAGAGTTATTTATTTAAAGTTCTTTAAGCTATGGGGGTAATAATAATCAAAAAAAAGTCTAAAAAGTGTCCTAAATGGCTACTTGGACGATCAAAAATCCTGATCGTCCAAATACCCATAGCCAAAGCTGGTTTTTAGATGTATCTAAAAACAGCTTAGGCCTTTCCCCTGCCTCTAAACACACAGAGAGAAAAGAGGCATGTTTAGAGGAGGGGAAAGGGCGGGCGGTGGGCGGGAGGTGGGCTGACCTACACTTAGGCGTACAACAGGTATAACCAAAACAGTTTAGTCGGCACTTAGACCTTTTTGACTTAGACGAAATAAAACCAGGTCTAAGTGCCGAAAAAGGGGCTGCTGAGCTGATGGCCGTTGGCGCCATCAGTTCAGCGGCCCGGCAACCTAACCATCGCGGCAGGAGAGATGCCTCATCTCCCCTACCACGATGCCATCACTCCTCTACCCAAACTGCCGCGACCTGCGGCAGTTCCGGTAGAGGAGTGATGGCATCGCGGTAGGGGAGATGAGACATCTCTCCTGCTGCGATGCATCATTCCCCCCCACACACACAACATCGGAGCAAGAGGGAGCCCAAGCCCTCTTGCCCCACGGCAGCCGCGACCCCCCCCCCCCCCCCGACAACTTCAGGGCAAGAGGGAGCCCAAGCCCTCTTGCCCTGCCGATTAACATCGGGCCAGGAGAGAGCCCAAGCTCTCCTGGCCCCAGCGACCCCCCCCCTCCCCACGTCTGGCTTGGGCCAGGAAGGAGCCCAAGCCCTCCTGGCCCTGGCGACCCCCCGCCGCTACTCAATTGGGCCAGGAGGGAGGGAGCCCAAACCCTCCTGGCCCTGGCGACCCCCCCCCCGCCGCTACTCGATTGGGCCAGGAGGGAGCCCAAGCCCTTCTGGCCCTGGTGACCCCCTACCCCCACCCCCCCACTACATTACGGGCAGGAGGGATCCCAGGCCCTCCTGCCCTCGATGAACCCCCCTCCCCCCAACATTCCCCCCCAGAACCCCCGATCGGCGCCCCCCAGCCGACCCGCGACCCTCCGGCCGACCCCGCGACCCCCCCCATCCCCCCCTTCCCCGTACCTTTTTAACGTTGGCCGGACAGACGGGTGCCAAACCCGTCCGTCCGGCAGGCAGTCCACAGCAGAATGGGGCCGGATTGGCCCAGCCGTCCCAAAGCCCTGCCTACTCGTGGGGCTTAAGGCGCCTGGGCCAATCAGAATAGGCCACAGGTGGGGCCTAAGGCTCCCGGGCCTATTCTGATTGGCCCAGGCACCTTAGGCCCCACCAGTAGGTGGGGCTTTGGGACGGCTGGGCCAATCCGGCCCCATTCTGCTGTGGACTGCCTCCCGGACGGACGGGTTGAAAATCCAAGTTCGCAAAGATAAGATCTAAACAGTAGCAAAGCCTTGATTGCTTTGTTGCTCAAGCTAGGATAACTACTGCATAAAAAAAATAAAATGACCTGCTTTTAGTTTTCAAGGACCAATCACATCAAAGAGTGAAGTTTGCCTGGGAAATTGTATCCTTCCTTGCACACATCCTCATAACATTGATAAACTCTTGCATATGCAACTTACATGTCATCTATTCTAGTGCATACTTATGAAAAAAAATGTTTAAAATAAATTAAAATTCTGGAATCTCTTGTGGCACACCCAGAATCTCTTTGGGGCACACAGTTTGAGAGACACTGCTTTAGTGCATCATGCGGTAATCCTTTGTTGGTGTTCTAAGACCATGTAGAGATTTACTGCATCTTCACAAATTTAGGAAGGCACACCTTTATAATTTTCTTAGGAGCCTTATTAAACCCCAAGGCTTTTGCCCAATTAAATTGCACTGAGCTGACCATCCACTAATATTCAGCAGCAATTAAGCAGATAGTGCAGCAGCTGAATATTGCCTGTGACTGCCCAGGCAAAATCTGGTTAGTGCCAGGACAGTCTGGGGGTGGAACCAGAATCTTACTGGTTTAGTGGGGATAGTCGTTTCACTAACAAGCTAATTAAGTGGATAAAATTAGGACAGCAAAAAGGCTGTCCTAACTTTATCTTCTGAGTTGAGTGGGCACGGGTCTGGATATCAACTACTGCTCTGTTAACTTCCAGATGACCACAAATGCCCAAATATTCAGGATTAATTCATCCTGTGTCTGTAAGCGGTTTAAAAACCACTGACTGCTGCGGGCTGTGTATCTACGGCACTGTCCTTTTGGTAACATGAATAAATAATTTAAAGATATGCATTCTAGCAAGGTAGTGATCATACAGAATAGCTGAAAGTAACATAGCTAGAAATTGTTTTCTGAACCATGCAGGGCAAAATTTCCACAGTAAATTCATATGAAATGTATTGTGTGCATTTGAGTCTCTAATATGTACAAATATCCATAACTTTTAGACACATGATATAACCTTAAATGCTGAGTATATCTCAAGATCAGTTTGAGAACCACTGTCATGTTTCACTTCTGCTTGGATAAGAAACAAAAGAAATCCTTGCTGCTTAAAGGCTTCACAAAAACTATATAGGTTTGGATGTTGCTTGTATTTATATACCGTATTTTCACGCAGATAACGCGCACCCGTGTAAAACGCGCACACGGGTATAGCGCGCAGAAACCACGATTTTATGTACAAAAACTTTTGTATACCGCGCTCACGGGTATACCGCGCATGCTGCCCGACTGTCCTTTCGCCCGCCCCGACTCTCCTCTGGCCACCCCGACTCTCCTTTCGCCCTCCCCGACTCTCCGTGCGCTGTCCCGACTATCCGTTCACCCTCCCTGACTTTCCGTGCACTGCCCCGCCTCTCCGTGCGCTGTCCCGACTCTCCGTTCACCCTCCCTGACTTTCCGTGCACTGCCCCGACTCTCCGTGCGCTGTCCCGACTCTCCGTTCACCCTAAGGCGTGGCCTGGGGGCATGGCCTGAGGCAAATGGTCGGGTTGGGCCCATGTGCCTCAGGCCGCGCCCCCAGGTGGGACCTAAGGCTCCAGGGCCTATTCTGATTGGCCCACGCGCCTTAGGTCCCACCAGTAGGCGGAGCTTTGGGACGGATGGGCCAATCCGGCCTCATTCTGTCGTTGGCTGCCTGCCGGACAGGCGGGTTTGGCTCCCGTCTGTCTGGCCAACTACCAAAGGTACGGGGAAGGGGGGTGGGGGTGTCGTGGGGGTCGGCCAGGGGGGGTCGCGGGTCGGCTGGGGGGGCGGTCGGAGGTTCTTGGGGGGGGCGGTCGTTGGAGGGAGGGGGGTTTGCGTCGAGGGCAGGAGGGCCTGGGATCCCTCCTGCCCATAATGTAGTGCGGGGTGGGGGTAGGGGGTCGCCGTGGCCAGGAGGGTTTGGGCTCCCTCTTGGCCCGATATTGTCGGGGAGTTGGGGAGTCGGCCGGGCAAGAGGGCTTGGGCTCCCTCTTGCTCCGATCGTGGATGCGGGTGCGGGTGGGAGCGCATGCGAGCGGTCGTTCGGGGTGGGGGTGCGAGCGGTCCTGCTGGGGGGGTGAATCGGGCGTCGGGCGGGGTGGGAACTATGTAAAAAAAATTTTGTATACCGCGCTCACGCGTATAACGCGTGAGGGGTATGCGCGGTAGGTAAAAACATGTATAACGCGCGCATTATATGCGTGAAAATACATATTCCTTTTATTTTTATAAACCAAGCTTTGCCTATTTTAGCACAGAATAACTCGGGTCACATTGGACTTCAGGCTCATTGAGTTAAGCATTTTTTGAGCCATTGCATCTTTTAGTTCATCAGATGCTAAATATAAAAAACTGGTAGTGGTAATGGGCTTTGGAAACCGTGGAACACAGGTGTGGACATTTGGGATGAAGATATCATTAAACTGTGAAGGCAGCAAATTCTTATTTTAGTTGCATGTGCAGGCATTACATTTTTCATAGCTTATTGTTTTCCAAGTTGATTGATAACATTTTTAGAAAGATGATGTGTTAAAGCAGAGCATTAATACAACTTGTATTTCTTGCAGGCTAGCTGAGTTCTTGAAAATATTAACTCGCTTGTACCTTGGATCTATGGTTTCTTGTTATGGTTTTATTGTAATCTCTTGTCTCTTGCTCTTGTGTATTTTGTCCTGCCAATATAGCAATCAAGGCAAATCACAAATAAGCAACCATAATGAAATATATTAATATAAATCCATGTACTAAGAACAAAAGACAATCCATGCAGTTGCATTACAATATACCAGTACACACCTCATATCACTTAAAATGAAAATAACATAAGAATATAAGAACATAAGAATTACCGCTGCTGGGTCAGACCAGTGGTCCATCGTGCCCAGGAGTCCGCTCACGCAGCGGCCCCTAGGTCAAAGACCAGTGCTCTAAATGAGTCCATCCTCACCTGCATACGTTCTAGTTTAGCAGGAACTTGTCAAAATACTAAAAACATCAATGAGTCACTGAAGAACTAACCTCAGAAATTCTGCCACAATTACTGCTCCAGTCTAAATGCCAACACAATATTTATAGGATTCTGTATTTTTAAGGAAGATAATTACTATAGATATCAATGTATATCTTTTATTATTTTCAATTTAAATTCCAAGTATTACACTTGTACAGAAAGCAAGAATAGAATAGATATCAAATACAATACAAATGTAAATCCTAAATTAACAAATATACTATTTATGCTCAAGTCCTCAAATTGAGATCCAAGAATTAAAGAAAATTGGCGAAATTATAAGGAAAAATAATAATAATTTTTTAAGAAACTGAGAGCTATAGCAATGAGATGAGGTCATAATATCCAAATTATAGGGCTCAAAGATTATTTACATTCAGACGAGACATTGCCACGAAATTTGTCAGTTGTGGTGGTTCAAAAAACACATATTTGAGAGTACGGTAACACACAATACAGTTACACAGGTGTCTCAAATAAAAGGTTGCCCCCAAAGATAAAACCCCAGGTTTCAAAAGAAGAAATTCACGGCGGCGCCTTTGCATCTCCCGTGCTAAATCTGGAAACATTTGTATTTTGTAACCAAGAAAACTTTTTTGTCTATTTTTAAAGTAAAGTTTTAACAACCATGTTTTATCAATTGGCAAAGCTAAAGTAATGATCATAGTGGCTGGTGATGCTAAATCCTTCTCAGATGTTTCTAAAATCTGTGAAATGTTTAAGGGTTCTTGATCTGAAGATTTTACTTTTTGTTGTTGATTTTGTTCTTTATCAGGCAAATAATAAACCCGTGAAAATGGTGGTAATGATTCTTCAGGTATCTCCAAATTTTCCACTAGATATCTCTTAAGCATATCTCTAGGTGTTACCAACTCAAGTCTTGGAAAGTTAATTAACCTTAAATTGTTGCTACGTGAATTGTTCTCAAGCATTTCAATCTTCTTCCTTAGGTTAATGTTGTCTTTAACTAAAGTCTCTTGCATTTGTTTCGATGTTACAATTTCTTTTTCTATTTTTTGAATGGATGAGTTAGAAGTGTTCATTTCTTTTCTTAAATTCTTCAGTTCTTTATTATGTTCCTTAATTTTTCCTTCAATTTGTTGAAATGTAGGAGTAAAATTTTTAACAAAACCAGCCATTAAGTCCCAAATAGAATCTAAGGTCACTTCTGCAGGTTTAATCAGTACAATTGGAGTTTGTGTAAATGTGAAGTGCTCACCGTCCTGAAGTCCTTCGGGGGTTGTCGTCTGTCCTTCCCCCTCATGTTGAGATGGAGTTCCCCCAGATATCTCCATGGGGGCCCTAGAAAGGTGGGCCCCAACCTCCAAACTCTCCAATAGATCCTTCCTTGCCTCTGGAGAGGAGAAAACCACTGAATCCGGGGTTTCCCCACCCCTGGGAGAGCTGGTTATCTGAGGCTGCGGGGGCGGTGCCCTAATGTCGGGGCTTAGTGTAGTGTCGGGCCCAGGCGTATCCACAACGGGTTCACCTCCCTGTGTCCTCAGCAGGCCGCCATCCGAAGTCGCTGTGACCTCCTGCATACGCCGCAGAAGATCCTGTATATTCCCGAGACCCAGAGCTCCAAAACGCCGCGAGGCAGAAGCGGCACTCCGGCCCCGTCTCTTCGGCATCGCGGTAGGTAAATACCGCTAGAAATTTTCCCCAACAAACGCGATTCTGGGACGAGCAGCTCAGCGCGTCCTGCTCTCAGATCGCCATCTTGGCGATAATTACTATAGATAAATGCTTCCCTTAGACATCATTCATGCCTATCATTTTAAGGGAGTTATACAAGGGTGGTTTGAAGAGTTTGGTAAGAAGCAAGTTAAACAATGTAGGCTCCATCAAGGGCTATACAATTAGTCCAGCATGTTTCCAATTATTTTGTATTAGGAAAAATAGCTTATGGAAACACTGGAAACGCGCTGGGCTCCTTTTTCTTTTTTTTGCAAATCATTTTTATTAAAGTCAACCAGAAGAACAAACGGGATACAGTAATAACATATGCGCTAGTGGTTTTAGTGCACGCTACAATGCTGTGCACACTAGATGCTAACGCCTCCATAGAGCTTATGTTAGTATTTTCCGTGTAGCACGGGGTTTGCACACGCTAAACACGCTAGCACATCTTAGTAAAAGGAGCCCTAAGTGTATAGCTGTCAATGGAGACTACGTTGTTTAACCTGCTTTTTTACCAAACTTTTCAAACCACCCTCGTATACTAAGTTATATAATATCTGCTGCTTTCAATACTGTTGATTCACCCCTACGCCTTGATATACTGTCCTCACTGGGATTCCAGGATTCTGTTCTCTCCTGGGTTTCTTCTTCTCTCTCCCATCTCACTAAATGTATGTAAGGGTGCATCCTTCTCCAGTGCTATCCCACTATCAGTCAGTGAACCTCAAGGCTGTCTTCGGACCTCTCCTTTTCTCTATCTATACCCACTCACTCGGTGCACTGATCTCTTCCAATAGTTTTCAGTATCACCTCTATGCAAATGACTCCCAGATCTACCTCTCCATACCAGATATCTCTACAGGAATCCAGGCCGAAGCCTCAGCGCGCCCATCCAACATTGCCACTTGGATGTCTCGCTGCCATCTAAAACTGAATATGGCTAAGACCAAGCTCATTATCTTTCTACCTAAACCCACCTCCCCCTTCCCCCATTTCCTATATCTGTGGACAACACTCCCATCCTCTTTAACCCCTCTCTCTCCTTCTCTACTCAGATCCAACAAACTACTAATGCCTGTGGCTTCTTCCTCTTTAATATTACCAAAATTCGACCGCTCCTTTCCAAGCACACTACCGAAACCTGTATCCAAACTCTCATCACCTTTCGCCTAGATTACTGCAAGCGGCCAATCAGAATCTTAGGCCACTCTGACTGCATACTACCCCCACCCCTCTCTTTTACTAAGCCGCAATAGAAGTTTCTACCACGGCCCGGAGCGCTTAATGCTCTGAAGCTCTATGAGTGTTGGAGCATTTAGCACTCCGGGCTGCGGTAGAAACCTATCACAGCCTAGTAAAAAAAAAAAAAAAAAAAAATACAAGCAAGATTCTCCTATGTAATTATAATTCTGCAGCTGATCATGTTCTGTGTTCATGATTTTTTTCTTTTAAGCTAATCATAGTCAGTAATTTCCACATGGACCTTGTTCTTCATAATCCTAATGTAGCTACTTTTGTGCAAGCACATGTTGAAGCCAGCCATTTTTTTTATAGTATTTGTTAAAATGGGTTAAAGCCCCTATGCAAATCAGGGTGCTCAGAACAGGACACCTATATCAAACTTCCAAAAAAGGTGCTTGTTTTCTATAAGCATTTATGGTGCTTATTTTCAAAGCATATGGATGTCTCAAAAGGCTGAAAAGGGCATCCATGTGTTTCAAATGTCCAAATATCAATATTGCCAATGCAGAAAACGGATATCTGACACTGCAGTATATCCAAATAGCAAGGGGAATATGTTGTTGGCATGTTTTGGGTGAGATTAGGAAGGTGCTGAAATCTGGATGTCCAAGACTGATTACTGAAAGGGAAAAAACATCCATATCCAAAAAGGATGTCCTTAGATCTGTTCAGGCATGTACAGGGTACAAAAAGGAGCCCTGACTGAGCAGCTGTCCACTGAAGGGATCACGGCATGATACCGTGTTAAATCTCCAGTAGCTGATGTCCCCCTCCCTCTCCCCTGAAAGTGAAACCAAAAGGGGATACTAGGCTCTGACTGCTTCAGGTATTATGGGTATTCTTAAAGCAGGAAGCAAGACCAAGTAGCCTAGTGGTTAGTGCAGGGGACTGGAAATCATGGGACCCGGGTTCAAATTCACTTTTTATCAGTTATTTTTCTTGTAATTGGGAGCCAGAAAAGAAAAATATCTACTGTACCTAAATACTCACACAAGCCACTAGCAAGCCTAAGGGCTATAGAAGTGGTATACATTATGGTATGTCATTTGCATATAACATACAGCTTTACGTCCCATTGAGTTCATCTTGGGACTCACAACTGGAAAAGCTACAAATCTGCTTGAGGGAGATCAAAACATGGATAACATCCAACAAGCTCTAACTAAACCCATCAAAAACTGAGCTGTTATGGATACAGAAAGTATCCTGCCAACTCCTTCGACCATCCCTCACATGGGATAACATCATCCTCGAATCTAAGGATCAAGTCTGCAGCTTTGACATCATATTAGACGCCAACTCATCATTTATCAACCTGAATCTCCAAGGTGGTATTTTCCTCTTTCTATTACCTGCAACAACTGAAACACCTCTGCTGATATTTCACCAACACAGATTTTACCCAGCTACTATATGCCTTTGTACTTTTGTGCCTTGACTACTGCAACGGTCTAATTGCGGATCTTCCAGTCGAGGAACTAATATATGAACTGACCTCACTTTCACAACAAGCCCGTCTATGAAGTGTGATCAATGTGTTTTAAGTCGCTCAGAAATGTGAAACTCAACAAGGAGGGAATATACCCTCCTAGAGTGGAAACAGAGTTTACCTCCCAGTCATTGTAACTGTTTCAATAGAGATCACACTTCAAGCCAGGATACAAAATAGTAAAAAATGTATCACAGTCTTCCAAGTAATTCAAAATACTGATTTTCTTTATTTCTTCATATACTTGTCAAAACATCACTCAAACATGAGTAATAAAGTCATAACTCAATGAGGGGTTTGGGGTCCCGACGCGGCCCTGTTTCGTGTACTTCATCAGGAGACCCACTCACAATTGCAGTAAAACAGTCTTTTAAACTTCAACAATGTCAGAAATAGTGATGTGGTAACATTCCTACAACACAAAAAGTTCACAAAGTCGGGTGTGAGCAAAAGTCAATATCCATACCTCAATGAAAATGTAATAATTCTTAAAGCTGAACTATAGGGGAGGGTGGGGGGATGGGTTGGGTTGGTAGGGTGGGTTTGATGGTTTTTGTATACAATTTTGAGCTACCTTGTTGTTCTTTGTTCTTGATTTTGATTGTATTTGCTCAATAAAATATATTTAATGATAAATACATTCAGGGCTCACAATTAAGTGTTAAAATGGAATTTGAACTTAAGTCCCTTGATTTACAATCCCTGTACTAACCACTAAGCTACCCTTTTGCATTGCATGGATTTCTGTATGGTTAACTTTCAAAGAAAGTTGTCATGCAGATGTCAGTGTTCCTTGTCCCCCCCCCCCTCCCCCATTTTTAATGTGGATATACCAGTTTGAAAAATGAATGTTCATCTGGACATTTCCAGCATATGGATGTCCATCTCACACATTTTCAAGTAAGAAATCTTGCAGCAGTATAGAAAGGGAAGGAGGCACCTGGAGCGATGGTACCTGGCATTGCCGCACTAAGCACCCCTTCACCACTTACCTCTTCAAAATCTTCAGCGTAACAAGCAGCACCTCCTAGCTGCTGCTCATGCTGGCCTCAGCTCTCCCTCTGATGTCACTTCCTGGTTCGGCAATGAGACAAGTTGAACCAGAAGCTCCAGAGAAATGTTCTCCCCCAAAATATAGTCCAATGAATTTCTATAGGAGAAGGAGCTCCAGCTTCTGTAGCTCAGAAATTATCTAGCACTTGGAGAACAGAGCAAAGCAATTTAAAGGGTGGCATTCCTAATACAGTAGTACCTCAGAATCCGAACGCCCCAGAACTTGAACAGCTTGGAATCCAAACTAAAAATTCAAGCAAATTTTGGCCTAGAATCCGAACACCCTGCACCGACCCTGCCCCTGGAACCGGCAGTATTTCTTCCCCCGAGGAAACCGGTGCTGCTCCATCCCTTTGCGATCGCCTCCTCCCCCCGCCCCCTTAACTGACCAGCCCTGTCCTTGCCCATGCGCCGCCGGTGTTAGAAAGTGCCTGCCGCCGGTTTTCTGCTGGGCTGCTGCTGGGCCTTGAGCATCTGCGCATGCTCAAGGCCTTCTGGATCTCACTCTCTCCGAAGGGAGGGAGCAACGCCGGTGGCCTTGGGGGGAGGATGGGAGTCGGGGTGAGTCTGGCAGGAGTGGGCCAGCACATGAGAGTCCCGGCGGAGGGGGGTAGTGACATTCATGGGGGGCAGTGCCCAGGAGCGGCAGGGCTAATGGTGCCTATCCGGGCTCGGTGACGGTGGCAGCAACCTGCACCCTGAAGCTGGGGCGCACCATCACCACCCGCACAACCTGCAGTGACATGAGCACCCTGCAGTACAGCCCCCACCAAGGTACTACTGTATTTGATAATATTGTACCTTAAAATCCAGTGTATTTACTGTTACAATTTCCGTTTGTGGGACCCAGGAACGGATTAATCCAGTTTCTATTATTTTCAATGGGAAAGATTGTCTTGGAACTCGAACAGGGTTCTGGAACAGATTAAGTTCGGATTCCAAGGCATCACTGTATTTCCTGATGTGGCTAGAGCCACTCAATTAAAAAGGAAGGCCTTTCTTTTATTAAAACCCAGAGTTTTGGTTTTAGGTGCCATGTTTTGGTTGGTTTTTTTTTAATTTCCTTGCAAGTGTATGGTTAAACTTCAAGAGATTCTGGAATTCTATTCAGTTAGAGAGATTTTTGAATTTACATGAACAGCATAAGACTTAAATTTGACTGATATTGAGGAGTAATTAAGATATCACCTAATTTTAGAGGATTTTGAACTGGTGAATGAATGAGTTAAAAATTTCATATTACTTTTGGACACTTATTACCTATGTTCATTTTTTACCTATGTTTTTATTTTTATCTTGTTAAAATGAGTTATATCCTCTCATAATGTGGGCTAGATGGAAGATATTGAAAGAAACTATTTTGTTTGATAATGTTTATGTATTACATTTCTTACTGTTCTGAGGTGAATTGTAATGAAAATTATAAATAAATACAATTTTTTTTTTTTAAAAAGGTGGAATCCCTACTCTTCCAAACTCCTCCTCCCTCAACTGCCTAATCCCTTGGAATACTCCACCCCAAAATACACCAGATCTTCCACACAAACCTTCAAACTTCTCCAGCTGCCTCCCCAATAGATACAACGCATGCCCAGCCAATACACCCCACAGATGCCTGGTTGCTTAATGTATTGCCAGATAACATCTGTTGCTGTGGCCAGGGGCTGAATAAGCTAGTGGCAAATATTGCACATACTTTTTGTTCACATTTTGTTGTTTTGTTGGGGGGGGGGTTGGGGGGAGAGAAGGGTGGTTGTGAGATGTGCTTAACAGTCAAAATGCTAGTATTGACCTGTCTGCTTCTCTTTTAACTAGCTACAGAGGGGAGGATTCTCAAAATGGTTGTTAAACTGGCTCTAGCCGGTTTAGCATGGCAGTATTTTGCCAGCCAATTATCAGAACGGCTCACTGTTCCTGCTTCCTTACAGACTCTGAATCTGCCATGCAAATGTATTACCACAAGGTCATAAATATTAAAGTGGTAGTAAAATGGGTTCATCAATATTTAAAGGAGTACTCCGGGTGATTCCCCAAGCGTGGTGTCAGCTTTTGACAACCAAATATCACCGGCTGGTCCAGAGGTGCCGGTACTGTGCAAAGTGCATCTCGGGCGTGTGTTTCTGGCTGTGGCGCATGATAACATTAAAAAAAAAAAAAAAAAAAAAAACCCACCACATAAATTATAGTAGTTTTGTGGGGAGGGAGGGGGGAAATCATCTCAAAAGCACACTTCTCAAGCACATGTATTAAAGTCATGTCTTATGCATGCTTGCTGAAAACTGTCACATGCACCTCCCCTCCCTTCCCCTTCATCCATTTGCACCAGCACGCCTATGATTAACACAATGACATAGCATTTGCTGGTCGTTCTCAGCCCCTCATATCCACCCATGCCATCTATGGGTGCAGGTGTATGTGACGTGTGCCTATGACATATGCATATATTGTGCTCCAATAAGGCACGCACACGATATGTGTTCCTACGGCACTGCTTTTCCCAACGCATGTATGCCTCTTACTGTGATCTATTCTGTGCATGTGCCAATCGCTATCACCAGCGACTCATCTCATGTAAATCTGGCAACCCTCCCCGAACCTCATTTGCATGCATGGTTTTTCAAGAATCGCTCATCTTTTTGAAATCGCTACATTTATGGCCAATATTAGAGACTCTTCCTGAGAGATTGTAGATAGGATCCAGCTGGTAGGAAGGCAGTTGCGGTGGAGGACTAGAAGGCAGCTCTACTAACCAGAGTGAAGGACGTAATCTGCAGAAAGTTTCTGTGCTGTGCATGTGAAGTTTCTGCATCCGGTGGAAGGCAGAAGATAAATAACCCCCTTCAAAAAAAAATGCCACAGTACATGTCTGTGGCAGAAGCAGCAATCAGAGCTACAGTGTGTACCAGAGCTGATTTACTGTAACATTGTCATACTGAATTACATGTCTGAAACTGCTTTCCCTCAACTTTCTTCCTTGCACACACTTGCAGAAAAGGTGGAAAGACATCCATGATCCATGCTATGCAGCCTTTTCCCACTTGTGCTTTGTATGATATACTTGGTGTGTGACGATGCCTAATTTATTTGTTAATTATTTGAATCATATAATTAAAACCTCTGTTTATCTTTTATGTAATATCTCCATCATATGGCTAGAATTCGACCCACACCCTCTGAGGCTAATGATATCCATTCATCCATGCATCCACATTCAATTATTGTAATGCCCTTTTAATAGGACTCCTGGAGTCTAAACCACTAGGAAATTAAAGCTTCTCCTGATTGCTTTAGTTAAATATGCCATGTTGATGGAAGACTGCAGGTCAATGGCCTTTGGCAGCATTTGGTTTATTCACAGGGCTCTCTTTCTTGGCTGCAGTTCTGTATAGAAAAATAAAGCAGTGTGATGGAGAGATGGTTTTGGAATTTGTGATCAAGCTGTACTTCATTGGGTTTCAAAATGCTGTCCCTCCTGTGATGGTTGGTGTTTTTTTGAGTTTTTAAACGCTGGTTGCCAAAGATTTCCCATACCCAGATATTCAATGTTGATAGCTGGATACTAGGCAGTGTTTGGTTACCTCTACTTATCCAGGTACCAGTGATATTCAGACCAATACCTAGATAAGTAACCAGCTAATTTTAGGACAGTCTTTTTGCTCTTTTACAAATGGGCTTAGAGCATGGGAAGGATCCACATAAGGGTGCGCCAAGCCCATTTCTAGTGCAACCATAAAAGAGACTATTTTGTGTTACCATATACAGTATATCCATTCATTCAATTTTTTTAGCCTGTCCTCCGATAGGAGCTCATACTCAAATATAAATCAATCGAATATAAATCTCACCTTCCTTCCCTCCCTCCCCTGTGGCATCTGCCATTCCTTCCCTGAGGTGTCCTGCCATGGCTGGCTCTGCCCCCCAGCTCCCTCCCAAACTGGAAACTCCTACTTACACGCTCCTGCTCTAAAGATGAAACCCTCCCTAGGGGGCTACCATACAGTCCTGGTACTTCAGTGGTGAGCTGGGATAAGAGCGATCCTCCTATGTTGAAAATTATGGCAGTCATTTTCAGTATGGAGAACACACAGGCAGGAGGATCGCTCCTCATCTTCAACCGATTCGCAACCTTTATGAAATCGCTCGAACCATTTGTAAACTTCCTTCATGGTCACTTCAGCATCACCATAAACTAATTTAAAAATGTTGTGAGTGTCTTTAGCACTTTTTTGAAGTTTGAAATAAAATTTCATGTTGTTCGTGATCTATGATTTACAGCACCCTTCAAAACATACCTTTTCTCAACTGTAGCTCACAACCGACTGCACCAAACGAGTTGAAACTTGTCACACGCTGTTACTAAGGTTTGATGTGCTGCTTCCTGTATTGAAGATACCTGCCTTTCTGTTGGATGATGCTCGGCAGCAGCAATCACCATATTTTTTCATCACGCCATGAGCCATAAAAATGCGGTATACAAGTCCCCATTCCATTCCATACAGTGGCGTACCTAACATATGTGACACCCGGGGCCCATCATTTTTTAACACACACCCCCATCTACATGAAAAATATGATTTTTAGTAACAATCTGCATATCGCACAACAAGAGTGTACCTAGGAAAAGGCATCATCTTAAACACTGCAGTGAGCACTAGAACACCAACACATACATTGTAAAACTAAACAAACCAGATCCTGCACAGTCAATTGATCCAGTACAGTCGATGCTATCAGAAAGCCATGTCCCTTTCATACACACAGACAGATACACCTTTGCCCAATATGGAATAATCACAAACTAAAATAGAAATATGTAGACAAAAGTTAAACTGAACTGCCAAGAAACTAGACTCTGCATACAATGCAACACCACAACACCACAAAAACAGTAATACATGTCCTCTAATACTGTGCAAAATATAAAGACAGTAGATGTAAATTTGAAAAACTGATACATAACAATCACCACTTTACAAATTAACAAATAAAAATAAAACAAATAATGAGAAATATGAAAATACCATTTTATTGGACTAATCCCCGTAAGCTCAGTCCTCATCCCCACAAACCACCTGATTCCATCCACACAAGCCTTGAATTGTTTTATATTGAACTTATTATATTAAAGTATAAAAAGAAACAATATTCTGTACAATTGTCAATTTATAAATCAGCGTCTTCTCCCCACTCTCTCTTCCCCATTTCCCTTCAGCGTCCTCAGCCCACTCTCTCTCCACTTTCCTTCAGCGCACGCACATAAAAACAAACAAGTAATTTTATACCATTTTCATTCTATTCATTCATAGAAATTAAAGTCTAAATAATGCCAGTCACATAACAAAACATGATTTTACAAAAATAATTCCCTGCAGTCAAGCTTGCAAGGATTACTAGATGTCTTTCAGCAGCTCCCCTCCTTCCCTCCCCGTTACCTTCGTGGCCAAGTCAAAATGATCTACCAACAATAAAATTTTTAAAACACCACGTACATTGTACGCAGAGAAAATGTTAATTATCATTTATATTCCGCGGGTTTTCAAAGAGGTCAAGGCAGATGACTTTATGCAATGTCACCTCAGTAACAACTATATAAAAATAGACAAATATAACCCCTCCCTTTTTATTAAACCGCGATAGCGTTTTTTAGCGCAGGGAGCTGCACTGAATGCCCCATGCTGCTCTCGATGCTCCCTGCGCTAAAAACTGCTATTGCAGTTTAGTAAAAGGAGCCCATAGTGCAAAATATAGACAGCATATATAAATTCTCAAAACGGACACATTTTGATCACTAAATTGAAAATAAAATCATTTTTCCTACCTTTGTTTGGTAATTTCATCAGTCTCTGGTTGCACTTTATTCTTCTGACTGTGCATCCAATATTTCTTCCCTTCTTTCAGCCTCCTGTATGCTTCCTCGCCTCCAGACTTCATTCCCTCCCCCAGCTTTTTCTTTGTTTCATCCTGTCCCCTTCTTTCTTTTTCTCTCTCTCCATGCCCCCTTTCTTTCTGTATGTCTGTCTTTCTCCCTCTCTCCGTGCCCCATTTCTTTCTTTCACCCTGTCCCCTTCTTTCTTTCTCTCTCCATGCCCCCTTTCTTTCTCTATGTCTGTCTTTCTCTCTCTTTCCCCATGCCCCATTTTTTTCTTTCTTTCATCCTGCCCCCTTGCTTTCTTTCTGGCTCCCCCCCTTTCTTTCTTTCTCCCTTCCCTCCTCCATGCCACCGCCGCTACCACCACCATGCTGCCACCATCGCCGGGGAAAGGCTGCCACTGGCCATCAGAAACATGCCGGCGCCGAATTCGCCCTCCTTCTTTTCCCGCGGGCCGACCAACTCTGGTAGCCCAACGTCAATTCTAATGTCGGAGAGGACATTCCGGGCCAGCCAGGCAGTGATTGGCGTCGGACGGCTAGAGTTGCTCGGCTCAGGGAAGAGAAGCAGCAGGGAGGGAGAATTCGGCTTCTTTCTGATGACGGCAATGGCAGCCTTTCCCCGGCAGCAGCCTATTCCCCAGTAAGTGGCCAGCTGAACACCCCCTCGGGCCTTGCACCTGGGGCGGACTGCTCCCCCCCCTTGGTACGCCACTGATTCCATATATAACCACTCATATACATCTATAGTTATGAGAGGGTTCAAAAATCCCACAGGATCCTGCAAAAAATCAATCCAAAATGGATTGTGAGGCAAACAATCACACTTCTGGTCAACTTTGAGACAGTTGGGAACCTATTTGGCTGAGAGCTTGTTCATGTCTAAAATCTCATGAATATTATAGAGAATGACATGGGGAAAAATTTGTCCCCATCCCATCTTCGCAAACATTGAATAGTTTTATACTGAACTTATTTTATTAAAGTATAAAAAGAAACAATATTCTGTACAATTGTCATTTTATAAATCACAAATAATACAGAGCAAGGATCAACAAAACCCTTGTCGCCCCTTTCCTCCCCCTCACAAATATCACCTCCATTATCGAGAAAACTGAAGTCAAATTACTACAGAATGCTGCATAGAAAAACTAACAGAATACATCAGTCACACATGACAGGAATAGTGTTACGGGAGTGCAACTAGGGCAACTATCCCCTGGTTAGAGAGAGCCATAAGCCAGCTGGAAGCTAAAGAAGCACACAGCCTGGGCTTTGTAGTCTCCAGTTATGTGTAACACCAACCCTAGCAGGATACATATTTCAAATCTGATATATTCTAATCACAAAATAGAAAATAATTTTTTTTCTACCTTTCGTTGTCTGGTCATTTTATTTTTCACATCGAATCGGTCATAGACTCTGGTTTCTGTTTCTGTCTGTCTACTCTTAATTGACTTGCCAGGTCTCCTGACCAATTGACATGTCTTCTTTCTTCATACTCACCATTCATCTTCCATCTCTGTGTACGTTTTTTCTCCCATTCTTAGCAAGCATCTCCATTCTCTGTCTCCTATACTTCCCTTTTTGGTGTCAGGTCAAAACTGCAGAAAACAAAGGCACGCATCGACAACTGAGCGCAGCGCGGAGGTGCGCGCCGAAGAAAATAACTGTTTTTAGGGGAAGCCCCCACTTTACTTTATACAGATCGCAACGCATTGTGGGGGCAGTGTGGGGGGTTTGTGGGGTTGTAACCTCCCACATTTTACTGAAAACTTCACTTTTTCCCTAAAAACAGGGAAAAAGTTAAGTTTACAGTATAATGAGGGGGGTTACAACCCCTAAAACCACCCACAACGCTGCCGCAATCTGTATTAAGTAAAGTGGGGGGGCTCCCCAACAAAACTCCCCGTCAGAACCACTAAAAACTGTCATTTTCTTCAGCGCACGCCTCCATCTTGCGCTCAGTTGTCGGCGCGCCTTTGTCTTCCGCGGTTTTGTCTATGAACCCCCTTTCTAGTATTTCCCTTATGCCTATCTCCCTGCCTTCATCATCTCACCATTCTATGATCCCCTTCTCCTGTGTACAGTATCATTCCTCTATATCCCTATGCCCACCCTCCCCAGTCCAGCATCTTCCTTATGCATTCTTATTCTCTCCCTCGCAAGTCCAGCAGCCCCCTCCCTCCCTACCGCAAGTCCAACAGCCTCGCACTCTCCTTCCCAATGGCAGGCAGCAAAAAAAACCCCTCACAAACCTATGAATCTCCTGGGTCAGCCCTTTGTGCCTCCCGGGACTGACCTACCAGCCTGTTATTCCTGGATATTTATTGCCTGGCCCTATCCGGGCATTGAATATCTGTTTTCTTTTGAGCTGGCTAACATTATAAACCGGTGGTTCCCAACCCTCTACTGGAGGACCATCATCCAGTCAGGTTTTGGGGTAAACCTAATGAATATGCATGAGAGAGATTTGCATATGAGTGATAGGTATGTAAATCTGCTTCATTATTGCTATCCTGAGAACCTGACTGGCTGGTGGTCCTCCAGGGCAGGGTTGGGAACCACAGTTATAAAAGGTGAAGTCAATATTCAGTCCATCACTGCATAAATCAAATTGCTTAAAGATAGGACTGCTATTTAAGCAGCCTGATTTAAGTAGTTTACTTTTGCGGTGAGAGGCTGAATATCGGCACTTAACTCGGCTCCGCCCCCTGGAGCACCCATGAGTTATCTAGTTTTGAATTTGGCACTAACTGGTAATTTTCAGCAGAAATAGCCAAGTGCCACTAAAGGGAACCAGAAAGCTATGAACAAAAAATTTGATTGACCAGGGTCAAGTTTCAAGTTTATTAGGATTTTTATATACCGCCTATCAAGGTTATCTAAGCGGCTTTACAATCAGGTACTCAAGCATTTCTGATCGGTTATTTCATTTTAAATATTGGCCTGTGGATGGCATATCTAACCTGTTACATTACTATTCTATAAAAGGAAATTAGGTCCCTACTCTTCTTTATAGTATAATGTGCACTAACATTGCCATGCTCTCTAGTGAGCCTGTATTGCATATAGCTAATCCATCAACCAGTTTTTCCTGTAACTATTCAGTAGTGTATATACCTAGAATCACTATAACACACACGTGCAGATCATAGAATCATTAGAAGCCTTCTTTGACCTATCAAACAATTCTGTAGTAGATTTCTAGTTTTATTCAGTTATTCAAGAGTACAACAACACAACATTTTATTCATCATTTTAGCTTTTCTTCCATCCTGAGTGTTTTAGATGAACTTGACAGGCACAATAGAAATACAGTCAAACCTCGGTTTGCGAGTAATGCGGTTTGCGAGTGTTTTGCAAGCTGAGCAAAACACTCCAGCAAACTTTGACTCGCAAACCGAGTGTTGCTTCGGTAAACGAGCACTTATTCACGTGTCTATATTTCCTCTCTGTGTATGCAGCGGTGGCAACGATAGAAACTGCAGGGCACAGAAGGCAAAGGCTGCTGTGGACAGGGCCTGGCACAGCTCCAGAGGCACCCGAGCGGCACATTGGGGGGGGGGGGAGAGAAAGTGGAGAGCGCAGGGAGGAAGGGGTGGTGGCAAGGCCGGCCCAAATCGCTGCTGTCACCAGAAAATGAAGGCCGGGTCAGAGCACGCTGTGGGTGCCCACACAGCCAGCCCCCCCTCAGTGAAGGCTGTTGAGCTACCAGCTGTCCATGCGAGGCCACTGGAAGCTGCTGCCAAGCTGTAACAATATGCGGAGACACCGGCACCACCTCAAACATTGCTGGAGTCTGAGAACACCAGGGAAGTCGCGTGGATGCCGGTCCTCCTGCCAGCTTCGCGCATGCCTATTCAGTCGCTTCCCACCCAACTGCGGGGCACTGGCAACCAGGCTACCGCTGACAATAAAGGACCCCGCTGGAGGACCTGTGGTTGTTAGAGGCGGAGACGCTGGCAGCCGGCTCGTGGGTGACGCTTCACGGAAGACTCCTAATTCCTAGACTGCAGGTGACAGTGGTGCTGGCACTCCACCATGCCACACACAGTGGAGCTCCCGATGCTAGAGAAGCTAGAAGTGAAGGAAGTGAGTCGGGCGATGAGGGAGGTACAGTAGTCGGTCTCGTTTGTTCTGGCTCCTTTTGGCTAAGGAATTGGGTTTAATTTCCTCTGCAGCTCCTTGTGACTCTGGGCAAAGTCACTTAACCCTCCCTCTTCTGCATCTACTTACTATCCATACCAGTTTTTGAGATGTGGAACGAATCGTCCGAGCTTCAGTTATTTTCTATGAGGACATGTGCTTTGATATACGAGTGCTTTGGATTACGAGCATGCTTCTGGAACGAATTATGCTCGCAAACCAAGGTACCACTGTACATACGGTATACACACGTCACACCATCACAACTGAGCTAATGGTTCTAAACGAGCAAAGTCTTGCAATACGAGTACATATAATACTGTATTCAAGTTTTTGGGTCGTGGAATCAATTGTCCGAGTTTCCATTATTTCCTTTGGGGAAATGTGCTTTGATATACGAGTGCTTTGGATTACAAGCATGCTTCTGGAACAAATTTGCTCGCAAACCAAGGTTTGACTGTACTAATTAATATAGCATTTTTCTTTCCGCTAGTGTTAAGACGTTTTTCTTCCATGTATTTTTGTAAGACAGAATTGGTCTTGAAAGCACCTAATAATTCAGTGAATTGCAAGTAAATGGTCATTTTAGAGCTAAGCTGAAAACAGAAGGTCAAAATTAGCATGATTGCACTGTTGGAATTATCTGTTTTCATTTTGGTTTCCCTTTACATGGTGCACACACATAGGAGCCAGCTCTGTGGATGCTTGAGCACTCCCAATATTGAGCAAACTCTTTGACTATGTCCAGGGAAGGGTAATTTCCTCTGGGTTTAGCACCTCCAATCATTTTAAGAAGTTGGCTCCCATGGGTGCACATATAAACATACAGTCTATTTTTACTATTTCATATCTGAAAGCAGGTTTGGTCCCATCTTTGAGCCACTGTGTTTTTTGCACATGGCCCTGCTTTTAGGTCCCATATTTTACTCATATTGATTTATGCAGTCAGGCCTCACAATAAGTTTCTGCACATGATTCCACATCCTTCTGCATTTCCCATAGATCGTTCTATCAGAAAGCTGCATTTTAGCCTACTAGTATTCCTAAGAAGACTATTTTAGAAGCATCTAGAGATATAAATAGCAACATTTATATGTCTAGATCACAGATAGGCACGTGTAGCGATTTTAGAAAGCTACTATTTGCACTAAACATCTCCATGTTGTAGATATTTAAATGGGACTTGGGCAGTGTGGTTTGATAGTGATTTTGTCATGGACCAAAAATAGATATATACTTCCCTAAGGATACTACTATAGAGTCAGAGGTGTAATTTTAAACTCAGAAGCTGATTGGGCAGGAACATCCAGAAATCATTTCTGTCTCCATCAAGCCACCAGGGAAAATCCCCTGGTAAGACTTGAGAGGGGTAGGGTTCAAGAATGGGAGGTCTTATTGCTGATGCTGGGGTGATGCAGAATGTTGGAAACTGGGGCCTGGCAGATAGGTTATAGATCTCACTGTTTGCATTATTGCAGCCAGGAGACGGCAATGCTCATGGCTGCAGCAAGATCAATGCATGTGAGATTGGGGTTTGTTCTGGGGGGAGGTTTTACCTGCTTTTTTCCCCTCAAATTGCTGCTCTTGAAAGTGCCAACAAATGCCCATGTATTGAC
Source organism: Geotrypetes seraphini (assembly GCF_902459505.1). NCBI lineage: Eukaryota > Metazoa > Chordata > Amphibia > Gymnophiona > Dermophiidae > Geotrypetes > Geotrypetes seraphini. Next base: position 137,423,947 of record NC_047092.1, on the reverse strand, counting down.
TGGAATACTCCAGATATTTTACATAATACCTTAATGTATTTTACAGAGAGATCCATGTTCATTAGAACCTTTGTAAGACCGTGTGAGCTTGCTCCGATCTGGTTTTTGACTGATTCAAAAAGAGCTATTGATGCACTAAAAAGCTGGCATGTAAATGATTCGCATAGAGGTTCGTAATAATCTCCGTCTCTCCCGTCCAATTGATTGCTGTGAGAGCAATTCTCACACATACGCAGAGCCAGCAGGAGAAGCCCCAAAAGCAGCCTCCTGCCACTCAGCTGTTCGGTACAGGAAACTTTTTTTCTTTATTTTTTAATGGGCACACAATATCTGCCCTATTAAAAGAAAAAATGCCCCCCTCCACCGATGACCACCCTCCCTGACAACTCCCCAAAGAACGTGACACTGTCATACTCCCCCCCTAAACTAGCAAAAATTGGCAGAAGAGATGCCCACTCCCTCCTGCCATGTCATCCCATCACCCCCCCCCCCCCCCCACGGCAATGAAATGGAAGGAGGGATGCCCACTCCCCTGCCACCAGAGGTCACCTGAACCCTCCAACCCACTCCCCTGCCCGTATCTTTCAAGGGATTTGTGATACATGGGGAGTGGCCTAAGGCCCTGATTGGCTCAGATACCAATGGCCCCTCCCCTTGTGAAGGGCCTTATGCATCTGAGCCAGTGAGGGCCTTAGGTTCCTCCCTCTGTATCCTGCATTCGATGGGGCAGCCCATCATTAGCAGGCGGGAGGGCAGCTTTTTTCATTCTTTTTATGGGGCAGATATTTTGTGTGTGTAACTCATGCCAAATATCTATGCTATTTAAAAAAAAACCAAAAAAAAACCTGTCTGTTTTTCAGGTTGCTAAAACCCTTCCTTTTTTGTGTGTATATAGCCAAGCGATGTTAGTGCATCAATCACTTGGCTAGGTTGCATGGGGCTTTAGCTAACTCTCAATAGAATTGGGTTCCTACTTACAGCAATGAACAGATCTTAAACGGTATCATACAGAATGGGTGGAAAAGGATCTCAGAAACCAGCTCAGAATCCGACATGTAAATAAACTTATTCTGAGCTTATCGGTTCCTGATTTCTATCATTGATCCTTGAAAAACCAACCAACCATTTTTTATAGACTGTTTTTCATTACTGTGAAATTATCTAGTAACACCCAATAAAGTGTACCTAAAAAGATAACTAGCCTGTGTTCAATCCCATTCAATACTCTGCCAGTATGGGAGAAATATGAATCAAGCGTTTCTTGGTTTCAGAAAATGTATTGGCCACTGTTGTATAAATTACTCTATGAAATTCTTAAAAACTAAATGCTAGGACACATATTACATTACATTACATTAGTGACTTTTATTCCGCCACTACCTTGTGGTTCAAGGCGGATTACATTAGAGGTTACCTGGACAATTCCAGGAGAGATTACATAGTTGAGCAGGTTTACTTTGGGCGATTAAGATACTTCCTGTGGAGTTAGTTTGTCTTGATGGATTTCTTGAATAGCAGGGTTTTAATTTCTTTTCTGAAAGTTTTGTAATCTTAAAGGACCTGTTTAGCCGATTACAACGGCTTCTTCTGGGGAAATCATGGACTGGTTTGACGTTTATAGCCAACACGTCCCAAATACTCTAAAAGGACACATAAGGGATGAGGACCGAATGACCTGCTGAAGGTCACGCTAAGTCACAACCAAACACTCAAACATAGACTAATGCACATTCAAATTAACAAATCCTACCAGTGCTGTAAGCGACTCCAGAAGTAACAGGAGTGCTGGTAACAATGGCATCGGGCTGCAAAGAGACGCTGGACATTTGCAGTTACCGTAAATCAAGATCTACTCAGCAATGCGCATGTCAGGAACAAATACAGGCTCCTGATAGGATGACTTCATACCTGACTTTTTACCTCAAAGATGTTGCCAATCTTAATAGCGTAATGTAACACTCTGCTTATACGTTAGCTGTCTATTTTATCAATATATCCTAATCACAATAATCAGCGCAAAAATGACCAAAGCATTCATAATCTGTTCAAATTCCCTATAAGAGCGGCAACGAGCTGTGGGTGATGAAAAAGGTTATATGTATGAAAACACCAAACAGACTAAACAAACATTCTTAGTTCAAGTGTGTTGTTCAATCCAAATGGTTTAACTGTATTCAGCTTGTGTATCCATTTTGTTTCACGCTGCAACAGTTTTTTCTTTCTATCGTCACCCCCCCCCTAATGTTCTGTGGTTCCAAATCAATAGCGCAGCATTGTACACGTGATTGCTCTCCTTCAGGAATGTATTTTCCTGTCCCGGTGAGTTCTTTTCCTGCCCCTGCCCCATTCCTGCAAGAAGTGTCCTAATTTGCACAAACCTCACGCACTTTAAAATCATGTGTTCGAAGCTTGTGCAGTTAAGGCAGAGCTTACAGGAATGGGGCAGGGCCAGGGACAGCAACAAAACTCGTGGGGACGAGACAGGGAAATTGAGCTCCTGCAGGGACAGGGAAAAATGGCAGCATGTCTTAGCCCTCTAACAGAAGCTGTATTTCTCCAGACTGTTTAGCCCTTCCTATGGCTCCTAGATACTACCCAAACTTGCATTGAACAGAAAATCTAGACAATTGAAAAATCGATTTTGATACATAAGAAAATCTAACATGTACATTTGTGGGTAAAAGTAGATGATGCCTCATCTGCTCTAGAATTGTCTCTTAGAAAAACTGTTGAGCTGCTAATTTAAGCACCATTACTAAACAGATGAGGGTGTGTTCCTGCAAATGGTCACCCTTGATCTAAGTTATGGTGAATGCAAAGGGAGTAGTAATCAAACTAGGAAGATTATGTAAGCTCGCTTTCCTTCTTTGAAAGGGAATACCAAGGAGTTTCCCTTTCAAAATCTAGGACAGTGAGGCAAAATTTAAATTTGTAGTAATTGCCCCAAATCACATATGAAATCATTATGCATACTTTCATTCCTCCTGACTTAAGTCCATCCAGTTTTTAATGCAGGTAAATGTGAGCAGTAAAAAAGGAGGGCAATGTGTTTGAGTATGCAGCCCCCCCAAAAAAAAATTTGTACTGATTTCCAAGTTTAGAGGAGATTTTGTTTTGGGGGTTTTTTTGCGCGTTTTATTTTTTTATTATTATGGGAGCATATATGCAGTATCGGGCAATAGTATACACCAGTGTATCTCAAACTGTGGTGCGGAACACTAGTGTGCCCCACGAGATTTGAGGTGTGCCGCGAGACACTGAGGAGGAGAGGCACCAGCACCAGTTCACTGCCTACAGGATGTGCCTCTCGCGGCAAGAGGCACATCCTGTAGGCAGCCAGCGCCTCTCATCACCTCTTTTTTTTTTAGGGTCCCATCTGGAGGGCCTAAGTGCATGCATGGACTTTGTCGTGATGATGTCATGAATGCGTGTGATGTCATTGTGGAGACATCCTGGTGCCCTCGAGCCATGGTCACCAGTGCCACTGCTTGTAAAGTTTGTTTTCAGTCAGCATATTATTGTACCTGGGTGATTTACCCATGTAAAGCTGGAAAATTGCCTTTGTATGGTCAAAATGTATAAACAGTTTTATTTTGTCAAGTGTTGTTTTTTTATTCCCTTCTTCACCAATAATATCAGTTCTTTGATAATATTGGTAGTAGGTATTAAATTTATTTTGGTGGATATGTTGTTCTCAGAAGCAGGTTTTTTTGTGTTTCTCACACATTCATATTTGCTCTGATGAAGCTCCTAGTACTCTAACAACACATTATGGATTTTTGCTGTGTTTGTTCTTTAGCGGTTCCTGAGTTGAAGCTGCTGTGTGGCGCAGATGTGCTAGAAACCTTTCGCACCCCCAACCTGTGGAAGGAGGAACACATTAAAGAACTAGTTGAAAAGTTTGGGCTGGTGTGTGTCAGCCGGGTTGGGCATGATCCTCTACAGTTCATCTATGAATCGGATTTCTTGACTAAGCACCAGCACAACATTCACCTGGTTAGAGAATGGATTCAGAATGAAAAGAGTTCCACACACATCCGCCGTGCTTTGCGCAGAGGGCAAAGTGTCAAGTACCTAGTGCCAGATTCTGTCATTAACTACATCCGACAACATAACATCTATACAGAAGACAGCGAGCAAAACAATGAAGGAGATCAGATACAACCCCTTAAACTACAAAGCACACAAATAAATGCACTTGATGATTAAATTGCATTGTTCTGGACTCCCATTTTATTTTAAGGGAGTACAGTACTTGTCTTTGAAAAAAATGCTATGCAATGTTACATAGGTGAAAGGTGCTATATAAGATAAATGCTAGCATTAGTCTTTATACGTGGGGCCGCTAAAAAGTTCTCAGCCCAGCCAACAAAGTTGGGGCAGTCTCCTTCAAGGGCTACACACTTAGGCAAGCAATTTTCCACATTTTTCATTCTGTATTTTTCCGACAGATCGAAAAAGTGGTAAATTACTGGACAAAGTGTATAGCCATTGATAGAGACTGCCCCAACTTTGTTGGTTGGGCTGAGAACTTTGCATGGCCCCTCGTAGTGTTTTTGTTAACTGTAGGGCCCTTTAACTAAAGTACAGTAAATATTTACAGTTACCATGTGTCAGTTGCAGCAATTAATGTACAGTTAACATTAAAAAATATTTACTGTGCATTCATATGCATGATAGATAACATTGATGCACTTAATACAGATTTAATGGAATTTCAGACTGGTATTATTTGCTGTCGCAATGGTTAATGTTTACTAACTATAAGGCGCAGTCCACGGACGCCCATTCCATCTACAATACTCATCTAGTCCCCTCCCACCCTGTGTTCTTAATGTGGGAATTAGCATGTGTGTGAAAGGCAATTCTATAAAGTACTGTAGGTACAAGCTCCATGCACGTTGAACTAGCACTTAGATGTCAGAATGTTGTAATAACTATTCTATAAAGGTGTGCTTTATGACCTAGTGCAAATGCTAAGGGGGCAGCATATGGGCGAGTCTACAAGTTGCAACTTACAGAATATTGTAAGTTTGTGCACCCTTTGCTTCATTTAGGCAGTTATATCAGGTTTATGGTTGGTGTAATTTTGAGTTCCTTAGGTTGCAATTTTATAATGGATTCTGAGCATCCAGATGCCCTTATAGAATATGCATAGCCTATGATGCCTCTGGGCACCTAAACAGAAGTGCCCATCATGGTAACTTACTACAGCTGTGTGCTAACAGGGCACTAATACACTAATTCCAGCATTGAGAGCTTAGCATACTTTATTAAAAATGTAAAAACACCCTTAGGAAAACCAGTGAATTATTACCAAACAGTTTAAAGACCAAGAGAGGTCTGAACAATTCAAGATGTAGGTGCTTAGCTTTCTGTTCATAAGTGACTAATATCCCAGTTACAGATGATGTTACTCTTGCATAAACTTTGATCAGGTTATTTATTAGCAAAGGTGCTTTTACAAGGTTCACATCCAAGTCAGAGGTTCTTAACTCTGTCTTCAGTCTCCTCTAGCCAATTGGGTTTTCAGCATAGGCACAATGGGACCAATTCTGGAAGTGATGCCTGCCACTTGTCAGTCATGGACAGGTGACGCTTCCAGAATTTCAGTGAGTAAGGACCCTAGACGCCAGAAATGTATACCAGGGTAACAGGCCTACATTTCCAGCACCTAAGGTCCTGTCAGAATTGTGGCAAGCAGCGCTGAAGTCAGACTCCACCCCTAAACACACCAGAGAAGAGCGACTAAAATGGTAAAGGGGCTGGAGGAGTTGCAGGACAGTGTAAGTTACAAAAGCATCAAGGAAGAGAAATGTCTTTAACTGCACCTTAAAATTGGCAAGAGTTGTTTTTTCGCGTAAATAATTCGGGATACTGTTCCAGAGAGGGGGCACTAACAGAGAAAATGGAATAGAGTCACCTAATACCATATTAATTTTGCCCCAAATTGACTTCCAAAAATTGAGTATCAACGGACAAAAAAATAAAAGATGATCCGGTGTCCCTACTTCAAGTTGACAGTGCCAGCATCTATTAGACTTTGAATTATCCAACTTTTGAAAACGAACTGGGGTCCAAAATATTCTATATAACAAAAAGAACCAAGTTTGTCTCATAGATGCTGATGCTGTACATCTTTTTTTTTATTTTTCAAAATAAATATACAAAATATACAAATAATTATTATAAATATACAAAAGATAACTTAAAAGACTAGTTGTACATATCACAGTTAATAAGCGGGAAGATAGAATTAATTATAAACCAATACAACCAGTGTCTCATGTCAACCAAATCCAGCAGGGCCAGTACATATAATTTCAGCTGAGAGTATGCGTGTAAAGCATACATCTTATTCTCCAAGTCCAAATCTGTGGACATTGCATAGCAGAACTATGCTGCTTTGTTTCTATACTCCAAACGTCTCTTAAGCTTGTTTTAGTTTTATTTCACCAAATGTTCAGATATTAATTTATACCACTTGTGGCCTGATGCCCTTGAAAATCTGTCTGGAAACATAGACCCGGCAAACTATACTGATTTTTTAAATTGTGCCTGTCAGGGAACCCTTTCTGAATGGCCTGCGTCAACTGCAACCATTTATAACCTTGAGATTTTGAAATATCGAATGATTGTAACTGTAATAAATCAACCATTTTCCCATTCAAAATTACATCATTTAAAGTACGAATACCTACCTGCAACCAATGTTTCCAGAGAATTTTAGACTCGCTGATTTGTATCTTGGAGTTTAACCATAGGGACTGACACTTAGATTGCTATACTGGAACAAGAGTTAAAGCATCTATATATTTTAACGTAGGCCAAGTTGAATGAAAAATAATGTTATCTTTATATATTCTAGGAAGCTTGATATGGCTAAGATGAAGTGGGGTCATAAGATGACTTTCCAGAATCAACCAGTCTGGCAGATTCTCCATGAGTTCAGGAAGGATCCAATACATACCCTGACGCAAAATAAAAGCTTGATGATATCTATAGAAATTTGGAAAATTTACCCATCCCATCGATTGAGATTTTTGCAAAGGTACTAAGCCTATTCTAGAAATTTTACCAAGCCAAAGAAATTTTGTAAGAATCCCATTTAATTTTTTATAAAAAGAACTCTGAAAATAAACTGGTAACATACTCATTTAGTAACAAACTAGAGGCGAGATCATCATTTTGATGGTTTGGACTCTCCCCCACCAAGAAAGATGTAATGGGTTCCAATGCTCACACATTTCTTTGACTTTCAATAATAGGGATTTTTCATTTACTGTAATAGTGTCTTCTAATGTCCTTTGAATCATTATACCTAAGTATTTTATTCCCTCTTCCTTCCAAAGGAATGGGAATGGATCAAATATTCCTTTTATACAGTGCACATTCAAAGGAAGAACCTCTGATTTACTCCAATTTATTTTATATCCAGAAAATTTACCAAAACGATCAATCAGTTCCAGTAAATGAGGGGACCCTTCTGCAACTTAAATTTATGTCCTCTAGTTCTACATTCCCATCTCTGGAAAAGGTTTCAAATATTTAAATGTCTGTATCATACAGCCCCATGTTAAATACAGAACATAGAAATTAGAATTAATCATGATCAAGTGGAGATGCATACAGCTCTGGTAGAAAAGGGTCTTCTGATGTAGACCCAATTCTAAAATACATTCAGGGGTGCATGAAAGCAGCCGTTTTACAAAGTTACACCTTGAAAAACTGAAAGGAGAAACTCAGCAACTTATATGTCTGAGTTACACAAGCCAGTAGGTATTTCATAACTTTACCTCTGTAAGTTGTGAAAACACCAACTAGCAAGTGTAACTTACACATGTAAGTTGGTATTTCACAACATAAGTTACACATTTATCATTTTATAAACTGACTTGTATATATGCAAATTTTTTTTTTTTTTTAGTTCAATAGATTTTTATTGAATTTGGAATCATGAACAAATGTATAAACAGATCACAATAATAAAATCAATATACAGATGATGATAGCACTAATAACTACCACAGACTAACAATAACAGTAATAACACAAAACTAAAAGCATGGAAGTACATTACCATATATTTCTTGTCCGCTCGACTAATGTCCTGCAGGAACTCGCGAGTTCTCTGTTCATGCAGGATGTTAGTTGGGCAGACAAGAAATATACCCGCCGCAGCACGTTGGAGTTCCTCCGTTTTCAAGTCGGGAATTTTTCCTGTTACCAGCACCATTCAAGAATGAGCGTTGTTCGTTAAATCCCCTGAGGAAGCTGATAGGTGAAACAGTTAAGGCCACCGTTGGAATTTAAGATAAACCAGCTTGCAAAGAACAAAAAGGCACTTCTTTTCCATCTTTTGAATATTGAATTTTCACTGGTTTGAACACAATATCTGGAACTTGGAATGAGGATTTCATAAGAATATCCATTGTTTTTCTGGATGTCTTGAACAGTCCACAAAAATATTGAGTCTAAACACTTTTTTTAAAATATTAAGGAGTTTTTTTGCTTTTTGCACATTACAAGAGGGTTTTTTAGACCTATGATAATACCTTTTGCCCCCAATGTGTCCTTGAACCAAGCCATGAGCTTTGGGCATGGGAATATTTGATGCCTTTTTCCCCTTCACAGGAGATATCTTTTATACAGTATTTGTAAAAAGACATTTTCTTTCTGCTCCTCAACAGTATCATTTATAATATTGCTGACTAGAAGTGAACTCAAAACCAAATGCTGATGCCCCTCCCCCCTGCCCATCTCCCATTATATATGGCACTTTACCATATCTGAAACTTCTTAATATGTTACGTTTCTTCAATAATTTACTTTACTCCAAGTCTACCATATCCATTGATCTTAATCATTTTCTTGTCCACTTAGTGAAAAATATTGATCAAATGTGGTTAACAATTTTTTTTGTGGTAATACTCTGTGCTGATTTTGATCTTACTGTATGCTGGATTCAAGATACTTCACTTTATCCATCACAAAAGACAAGCTGGCTGTTAGAGAGAGGAGTGAAGGATCCTCGCCCCTGCCCCTTGCCTTAGAAAACGACTGCTATGACTTCTTGCAGCATCTTGCAGTACTGCATAAATTACTATGAGAGGCCATGGCAGCCATTTGCAAAGGCCAGTTGCAAGAGGAAAGAGCAAGGGGCCTCTGCTCCTGCCCTCAATGGCCAGTAGGGGGCAGTTCGTTCATGGGAGAGTAGGGTATTTCCCATGGGCTGGGCAAAGGAGTTTCGGGAGGGGGGCTTTTTTGTAGGCTTGGATGTCTTTAAAAAGGGCTGCAGCTGAATATTGGCTGGGACCCACATAGACTCTGGTAGTCAACCTCACCAAATTTAGACTCCAAAATCAGTGTCCATACATGGCCTAGCACTGAATATTGGGAGCTAAGCTAGCTGGCAACACAATGTTCCCTGTAAGGACTGAGTTGACCTGAGCAAAAAACTTTCTTCATGGAGCAAAGAACTTAGGGGGAACATTGCAGCAAGCTTAGGGGGAACATTGCACAGCTTAGGGGGAACATTGCAGCAAGCATTAAAAAAATGCCGACTACTGCCACCTGAATATCTGGGGGAAAACGACTAGTCTGTAGTTTCCATCCTCCTACCTATTGTAGAAGAGTAGCCTAACGGTTATTGCACTGGCCTGAGAACCAGGCAAACCGAGTTGGATTCCCACTGCAGCTCCTTGTGAATCTAAGACAAGTCACTTAATCCCTCCATTGCCCCAGGTACAAAGTATATATATATATATAATATGTAAACTGTTTTGATTGTAATTACTGACAGGCCATATCTCAAATCCCATCCCTTTTCCCCTATGAATAAGGACATCTGCCTTTCTTCAGTTCTATCAAATCATCCCTGTCTTCAAGGAATAATTGAACAAAACTGTCAATCTTTACAAAGCTATTTAATGTCCTAGAACAGGGGTGCCAAAAGGTCAATCGCAATCGACCAGTAGATCGCGAAGGCAACATGAGTCGATCGCGGAGCCCATCCCAGACTCCACATTAGACTCATGTTGCCTTCGCGTTCTACCTGCTTCCACACCATAAAGAAGATGCAAAAGCGCCGGGCAGAGCAGCCTTCCCCACCCGGCTGGCCAGAACTTCCTCTCCGACGTTAGAATTGATGTTGGGTGGGGAAGGCTGCTCAGCCCGGTGCTCCTGTGTCCTTTATATGGCGTCGGGAAGTAGGGAAAGCAAAACTTGCGTCGGTGGCTTAAGGACTTGTTTCCCAATGGCATCGGTGGCTTGGGGGAGGGCAGGGAGAAAGAAAGAAGAGGCAGGGAAACGCAAAGAAAGGGAGGGGCAGGGAGACAGAAAGAAAGAAGGGGGGACAGAAAGAAAGGGGGCATGGAGAGAGAAAGGCAGAAATAAAGGGGAGGGGGCAGGGAGAGAGGAAGAAAAAGTTGGGGGAGGGAATGAGGTCTGGAAGAGAGGAAGCATACAGGAGGCTAAAAGAAGGGAAGAAATATTGGATGCACAGTCAGAAGAAGAAAGTACAACCAGAGACACATGAAATTACCAGACAACAAAGGTAGGAAAAATGATTTTATTTTCAATTTAGTGATCAAAATGTGTCTGTTTTGAGAATTTATATCTGCTGTCTATATTTTCAAGGTTCAAGTTTAATAAAATATTTGATTAATCGCTTAATCACATTTCTAAGCGATGAACATTTTAAAAAAATTACAATCTTTGGGAAACAATACAGTATAAGAACATAAGAACATAAGCAGTGCCTCTGCCAGGTCAGACCACAGGTCCATCCCGCCCAGCAGTCCGCTCCCGCGGCGGCCCAAACAGGTCACGACCTGTCTGTATCACCAGAAGGGGCTCCCTTGCCACCTTGGTTTCTCATTTAAGTCCTGTCTTCCTATCGAGGTCCTAACCCTCCGGTCTTGCACATGCACGACCTGGTTTGGTTTCTATACTCATTACCTGGTTAGTTTTCTATACTTGTGTTACATCCCAGCTCCTCCCTCAGTATCCCATGATCCCTTTATCCTTCAGGAATCCGTCCAATCCCTGTTTGAATCCCTGTACCGTATTCTGCCTGATCACTTCCTCCGGTAGCGCATTCCAAGTGTCCACGACCCTTTGGGTGAAAAAAAACTTCCTTGCGTTTGTTCTGAACCTATCTCCCTTCAGTATGTTAACAATTTTACATCCAAACAGACTAAAAGACATACTTAACAAACAGTAAACACAAGGAAAACAGAGGATGAAATACAAATTCCTTAAAGAAAAGTAAGACAATCAGGGTAAAAATGAAAGGCAGGGAAAACAAAAAAAACACAATAAAATAAGAATTTTTAACCAGCAGATTGTTAACTAATTATCAAAAGCATCCTTAAAAAGAAAAGTTTTTAGATTACTCTTAAATTTCTCCAGATTACGTTCTTCCCTTAAGTAAATAGGGAGAGAATTCCAAGATTGAGGTGCAGTGACTGAAAAAATGAATTGCCGTTTTGTACTATGGCCCGCTTTTACTAAACTGAAGTAGTTGTATAGTTGTTACTGAGGTGACATTGCATAAAGTCATCTGCCCTGACCTCTTTGAAAAAAACCCAGAATATAAATAATTAACATTTTCTTTGCGTACAGTGTGCTTTGTGTTTTTTTAAATTTTATAGTTGGTAGATCATTTTGATTTGGTCATTTTAAAAGTAGCTCGCAAGCCCAAAAAGTGTAGGCACCCCTGTCCTAGAATATATCTTAGATATCCTCACCTGACTTCTGTCTGATATCTTTTGTACATTTTGAATTCTAAATTCAACCTTTTCAGCCAACTCTCAAAAAAAGCCACCCTTGTATCTAGTTTATCCTACTGTTTTGTCTAGATCAGTGGTTCCCAAACCTGTTCTGGAGGACTCCTAGCAATTTTGGCTTTCATGACATCCACACTGAATATGTATGAGGGAAGTTTGCTTATGCATATAAATTTGCAGATACTGTAAATTTACCTCCTATGTTATTAAATATATTCCTAAAAACCCAACTAACTGAGGGGTTGTTGGAAAAAAGGGCAATAACAGAAACAGCAATAATAATAATCTTATAGCCAAAGGAGTCCACTTCAGACTTATTATTATTCGGTTCCTACAATCACAAAGGATCGTAACTCTTGCTTAGAAAATAAATTTAGGTAATTGATTTTTTTTCCTTTTAGAGAGGATTTGCAGAGATCACATTCAAACTGATAGGAAGATTTTACAGATAATTGCCAGAATCTAGCTGTTATGCTTCAAGAAGCTCTCAAATGGCTAACAAAAGATAAGACAGGAAGATAACAAAAGATAAGACAAGAAGACTTCTGATCAGTCTGCAACCTAGAAATTACTAGACGTATCTGCCATTCCTTTGTTTTCAGCCTTAATTATACCTTTGCAATTGCTTGTCCATTACAGGTGTCCAAGGCCAATGCAAGGGTATTAGATCCCCTAGATGCACCTTCAGCTTTGTATCTCTCCTTTTTAATTAACTTTCAACCCCTTATGGTTCCCTACTTCAGATTTTGATCATTTTAATTTATGATTGCCCCATCATCTTTCCAATAACAATCCAGTAATAACACATCAAAAAGACACTATCATCCTCTTGTATTTATATACAGAAGGAGAACCATTACCAAAAAACAATTACCCTGGTATTTTAGTTATTTGAAAATTGCTCATCGACTATGACTAAAGTATGTGCTGATGTGAGGGTTTTTTTTAGTTGATTTGTCTATCGGGGTCTATTGCTTTGTTTTGACTCCAGCTGCTCTTTGTGGCACCGCCTGACGCTGCTTCCCAAGGCAGCCACCTAGTTTAATGGCTCCTAAACCTGTCCTGGAAAGAACCCCCAACCAACCAGATTTTCAGGATATCTACAATGAATATTCATGAAAGAGATTTGCATGCAATGGAGGCAGTGTATGCAGATTAATACTATGAATCTTATTTATTTATTCAATTTTCTATACCGTTCTCCCAGGAGAACTCAGAACGGTTTACACTTCTCCCTCCATATTCGCTGTGATTGGGGATTAACAGACCCGCAAATAACTTTTTCATATGTTATTCGCTGTTTTCTATTAAAAAACCATCGTGAATATGGTGAAACCGCAAATAACTGGTGGGAGACCTGGCCTGTTCCTGAAGGAAAGGCAAAACACGGTGAAGAAAGTGCTGGGAATCAGTGATTTTCTCTGTAAATGTTTGGAATCAGCGATTTCTCTATGCAAGCTGATGTGATTTGGGGGGAGGAGCCAGCAAGCTAAAAACCATGAATAATCAAAACCGCAATTGCTGAAACCGCAAATACTCAAGCATTTTTCCCTGTCTGTCCAGGCAGGCTCACAATCTAGCTAATGTACCTGGGGCAATAGGGGATTAAGTGACTTGCCCTGGGTCACAAGGAGCAGCATGGGTTTGAACCCACAACCCCAGGGTGCTGAGGCTGTAGCTTTAACCACTGCACTACACTCTCCCCTGAAAACCTCATCAGAGCTTACCCTCCAGTCATTGCATATGACTATATTGTATTTCTTCCTTGATTATAATAAACTTTCACTTTAAATCAACTGTGCTCAGTAACCAAGAGAAATGAGTTAGCCACTTATCTCAAAGGCACTTCAAGGGGTCCTAACATGGCCTCATTTCGATCTCTTCCTTAGGGAACCCGAAAAAGGGGGTTGCTGCTGAAACTGTCACAATTAGATTGTACATTGAAATGATTCTGAATGGCAACAAGCCTATAAAGCTGTCATGTAGGGTTCCTGGTACACCTTCTACTGTCTCCGATGTTCGGTCTCAAAATTTGGAATAATTCAGCATTCTCAGTAACGTTCTCTGATTCAGTTTGATATTATAAGAATAAGAATATTTTTGGGGACATTCATTATCTTTTCTCTCTCAGTTTTTGAGTAAGTTATATACCCTGGTTCTTGATTACCGATAAGTTGACTGGGTCTAATTTTGGATAGCAGCAAGACATCCAGGTAGCGATATCAGCCAGGCAGGCTGAGACTCAGGCTTGGATTCCTGTAGTGTAGAGGGACTGTCTCCTTGAATCTGTACAGTGCTGCATACGTCTGGTAGCACTCTAGAAATAATAGTAGCAGGAGTAGTAGTAGTGCTTGAAAATAGACTGGATGAACAGATTGGAGAGGTTGGTGGTTTGAGTGGACAAATCAGATGAGCAGTTGAAGATTCTTTTGGAATGAATTGATGACATGGAGAATTGTTTGCTGAGGAACAACTTAAGAATTCAGGGGATTCCAGAGGTGCAAGGTGATGAAAATTGTAAAGAAATAGTGCAACAAAATTTGTGCCTCCATTTTGGTTTATGGCCTTGATGGATAACAGATTAACGGCCTTACTATAACTGAATGGGTGCATTGTTCTTTGTGCTCTCAGTAGAGCAATTTTTCATGAAACATATCTGCATACTTTTATCATCAAATAGTCACCAAAATTGCAAGGAGAATAATTTGGAATAAACAATGACTTGTCTGTCTATACACTGCAATGCAGGAGGAAAAAGAGAGAAATCATTCAAAGCCTACCAAAAAGATGATGAGATACAAATTACTTTTTCCGTTCAGTCTCCAATTTGCAATGTCACTGCACTATGTGTAAGGTTAAAACTCCAGAGGAGGGTAAAAGTTGTCTAAAGAAATTGGGACTGATGGCAGAGACTTCTTCAGGGAATATCTGGATGTCTCAAGACTCCTGGGAACAATTATCATGCCGGCAGAGTACCAGATGGTGAAAAATGTTTAAAAAGACACAGTCTTCAGAATAAATAGCCAGAATTGCAGTATGATGCATAAGTTCCGATTTGTTCTGATTTCAAGAACAGTATATTTCAACTGTGTTACTGAACTTCAGATTATATTTTCATCTGTTACACAAACAGATTGGATGTCATAGTTGAACTAGACTTCCCCTTGAGGTGAGAGAAGACAAGATTTATAAAGAAAAAAACTGTATTTGGAAGTATGGTTAATTTAGAGAAATGAAGGGTGGAAAAATGAGGGTTAGGAGGGGGCTGGGACTGGGTCAGTCTTGGCTTGAAAAATGGCTATGGTAAATGAGGGGACATTAAAAAGAAGTGGGGAAAACATTGAGTTATAAAGCTAGATAGGATCATGGTATGGAAGGAGAGTGGGGGGGGGGGCGTTGGGATCACCTATTATAATACACTGTTCTGGCGCAACAGATGGTCCATCCTTAAAAGCTGTCATAGATACTGAACACTCAGGGAAGAAATTTACCTAATGATATAGAATGTGCTAATTCAGTCGAATAGGTAGGCATAAAAATTGATTAGGCAAAGATTCAGATTAATTGAAAAATATTTCCTTTATCTGCCCTTACCTTTCAGTCCGCATGAAAAACAAGATTTCACCATTACTAAGTTAAGTAATAATACACTAAGAAATGCATGTTATTTAAAACTTTGAAGAGACCGGTGAGGATTTCACCATTTGTAACTCCCCGTATATACACTTTGGTGGGACGGAGGAGTGGTGGTTCTGAGGTCTTATGAAAAAACAAAAAAGAAGTGCTTTCCAAACATTATGAGCACTCAATTAAACTAGATGTTGGATTTGAAAGACAAACAGCCAAATACCTTAGAAACAATTCTAACTTTCTTGATAGGTAATGGGCATGGGATTTAGAGTTTGAGATAGATAGGGCATTCAGACTTTAAGACGTGTAGGAGGAAGGCACATTATAGATAATTTCTTTTGAGACTACGGGCTACATATGGGTTGGATGGAAGAGGCAGGGACCAATAATTGCAATTAAAATACTATGCCTAGTCTCTCTTGGAGGAGAAGAACCCAGGAATTTGGATCCGTTTTTGCCGCAGGATAGTAGCATAAAAAAAGTTTAATTGGGGCATATTACGATGCCTATATGAAGAAAAGCTAAAGATTGCACAGAAGGGGGTGAAAGGAGGAAGTAGACTTGGCAGAAAGCACCCAACTAAGAGAAATGCATTATAAAATGATTCATACCGGCTGATGTTCAGACCGCAGATGGCAGCTGCCTAACTCCAGCGGTCAGCAGTGACAATGGATATTCAGTGTTGGGCCAATTCCAGTGGAAACAGAGACTGAATTCAAGAGGGCCTGGGATAGGCACGTGGAATCTATCAGAAAGAGAGAGAGATAATGGTTACTGTGGATAGGCCATTTGGCCTTTATCTGCTGTCATGTTTGTATCCAATTTAGTTTCAACAGGTGTAAACTTAACTAGCTAAGTCAATATATAGCATTGGCCAGTTAAGTTTATGACTGCTATTTGCATGGCCCAATTTGGCCATTAAACATGGCTGGTCAGTGCTGAATATTGCCAATTACTATGTGCTATAGCCAGTTAACTTTTAGCTGCTAACCAGGAATATTCAGCACGAGATAGCCAGTTATCTTGCACTGAATATTCAAATTTAGCCAGTTAAGTGATATTTAACTGATCAGAGACATTTTGGCAAGTTAAATAGTGCTGAATGGTGGCCAGGTAGAGTCTATATGCATCCTACATGACTGAGCAAGAATAGGAAGGACGTCTCAGGAAATTATATTAAATGTGAGAATTCTGGAGGGGACTTATATTTACTGTTGCTGGGAATGCCCTAACATATCTCAGTTCTAGAAGACATTATGAACAGACTTAGGCCCGGATTCTGTATAGGATGCCCATCCCAAGTACCGACCCCTGCGGAACACCACTCGTGACCCTTCTCCAGCCTGCCCTTCACTGCAACCCGCTGCTTCCTGCCTGCCAACCAATGTTTAACCCATCTGTATACGTCCCCTTCCACCCCGTGGTTCCACAGTTTCTTAAGTAGCCGCTCATGTGGTACCTTGTCAAAAGCCTTTTGGAAGTCAAGATATATGATGTCTATGGGATCCCCTTTGTCCATATGGCTGTTTATCCCTTCAAATTAGTGCAGCAAGTTCGTTTGGCACGATCTTCCTTTACAGAAGCCATGTTGACTCGTTTTCATTAGCCTATTTCTTTCTATGTGCTCACAGATTATGTCTTTTATCAGTACTTCTACCATCTTGCTCGGTACTGAAATCAAACTCACCGGTCTGTAGTTTCCCGGGTCACCTCTCGATCCCTTTTTAAAGATAGGTGTGACATTTGCTATTTTCCAGTCTTCCGGGATCATTCCTGTTTTCAGGGATAGGTCGCAAACTTTTTGGAGTATTTCTGCCATTTCGTTTTTCAGTTCTTTTAATACCCTTGGGTGGATTCTGTCCGGGCCCGGGGATTTGTCGGTTTTCAATCTGTCTATCTGTTGGAGGACATCTTCGAGACTTACCTCTATCGTCGATAGTTTTTCTTTCGGGTCTCCGTTGAAGATTTTTTCAGGTTTCGGTACATTGGATATGTCCTCGCTTATAAAGACTGATGAGAAGAACATGTTTAATCTGTCATCCACCTCTTTTTCCCCCCTTACCGCTCCTTTTTTGTCTCCATCGTCTAGCGGTCCCTCTTCCTCCCGCGCCAGTTGTTTCCCTTTAACATATCTGAAGAATGATTTGAAATTCCTTCCTTCCCCAGCCAGTCTCTCTTCGTATTCTTATATATGTATCCGTATCCGTATATGTATATCTTCTATATTAGCGATTGCAAATTTGGGACCTGCTCAGCCTTTTTTTTGCTCATCAGCTAGTGTTAGTGTTTGTGCGGTCCCTCCAATTTTTTTTTCATCCAGTGAGGCCCAGGGAAGCCAAAAGATTGGACACCCCTGGTCTAGATGTTAGCTAAATAATGTTGATCACTTGCAAGATCCTGCTCCTTATTGAAATAAATTGTTACATCATTTCTGAGTAGAGTTGACAGCCAACACGAGAAGATAAATATTGCTTTGAATATCTGTACAGCTCAGCAGTATACACATTTTCCACCTTCAGTCAGCAGAAACGCTTTGAGGACATTCGACTCATAGGACAGAAGTATTGACACCGAACAGTGATCATGCTAAATAATGACAGCCACCGATATCAATTTGAGACCGGCATTCTAATTCATTTACTAAGCACCAGAGTATATAAAACTGCAAATATTATCACTTGGGTTGACACTGATAAAACACTCAATTGACATACACTATAACACTAATTTGCTGATGGTTTTGCATGAATGAGTACATCAACAATTGGTAAATAAACTTAAACATAAGCCTGCAGATAGCTTCTGCAGTACCAATGTATTCCTCATCAGAAAATACAGAAAAAGATAAAATGTGTGCTACAATGTACTCTCAAGAAGCCAGCTAGCTCTTTAATTTTTAGCAGAACTAAATCTGCAGTCCAAGGGTATAAGAGATTAATTATTATTTTTTTAAAAGTGTACCACAATCATTCTGTGTAAGTTGCGAGTAATTTTGGCCACGTACAGAACTATAATTTAAAAGTTAACAAACTGGTAGAGCAAAATATTGGACTTTATTTTCTCTCTGCTTTCCAGAACAGCCATTATTAATGTGCAATTTTGAGATATGATGGAAGAAAAGGAAGAATGTTTTGTTTAAAAGCTGTCCATTTTCTTGTAAGATTAACTTGTCTTGCAGTTGGCTTGGCAGAGCTGTTGAAAATTCAGCACAGTTATTGTCCTTCATTGCACTTACATATGCTTTCATTATTTAAAAAAAAAGATGAATACGTTATTTTGGGAGGCAGAGGGATGGAACTGAGGAAATGATCCATAGTGAAGAAAATGTAGGCTTCAACATTGTTTAATTCTGGCAAACTGATTATACCATAATTGCATTTATATCAGTAGAAGAACAAATCTAAATGACTAAAATGTGTTGTAGAGAATGGAAATAGATCAGTAGAAATGAGGGAACATAGGTGCCAAAATATTTTTGCAACAGCATTAACACTTCAAATCTATGACAGAAGAACACAGTCATTAAAGCACTGAGCTAGGAAACCTTCACTTTCATTGCACCATTTTCCCCATTTATGAGGATAGCTTTATAAGTTGGAGGTTTTTTCCTCTATACAAAGCCTATTTTTACATGCAGAAAAGGACTTTATTGAATTGTACAACCCCACAGAGGCACATAAAAAATCTGCACAGAAAGTGTATGCCTACTTTTACATGATCTTGTATGAGTTTTTTCCTTATATGGTGCTTTGGCCCCACCTACTGCATCCCAGGATGCACCGGGCAGGGGCGGAGCACCACCATTTTGAAAGAGGCAGCACAGAAGCAGGAGGGAGAAAACATGCCTCCTATGACTAAAGTATGTGGAGGGGTGGGGGATTCTACTAGACCACCAGGGCCAGAGGTATGTTTCAGTGTCATAGACCACCATGGCAGTGATAAGGAGTTGGGTCCAGCCTGTCCTAGCCCAACTGGATTGGGAAGGGGTATGCGAGTCCACTAGACTACTAGGGCAGTGATAGAGGGTTGGGTCCAGTCTGGGTCAGGTCTGGTTGGAGAGGGGAGTTCAAGTTCCACTAGACCAGGGGTAGACAATTCCGGTCCTCGAGAGCCGGAGCCAGGTCAGGTTTTCAGGATATCCACAATGAATATGTATAAGATAGATTTGCATGCACTGCCTCCTTGAGATGCAAATATATCTCATACATATTTATTGTGGATATCCTGAAAACCCAACCCGGCTCCAGCTCTCGCGGACTGGAATTGCCTATCCCTGCACTAGACCATAAGGGCCAGTCCTGTCCTGTCTGGAGGGTCGGGTTTAGTTTGGGAGAGGGTAAGGGAGTCCACTAAACTACCAGGGCAGTGATAGAGAGTATGGTCTAGCCTGGGGGGTCCATTAAATCATTAGGGCCAGTAGAAGTTGGGGGTTGGAGAGCCCACCAGAAGGATGACCTTAGATATCTCTTCTCTCAACCAACCCTCAACAATGCCCAGACTAGACATTAGTTTTCCAGTACTAAAGACACTGGACAGCCTTTTTTTATTTAAAAAAACAAACAACCCCACATACGGTGGATTTACTAATGACCACACTTAAATGCACTTACATACATTTAAAAGTGGTTTGCGCTAATGGGTTCAGCACCAGTACAGAAACCATTAGAGCATTTGCACATCCTAATGCTGCCATTATTCCAGCACTAATCATCTCTAGCACCGTGTTAGATTGTGAACATTGGTCCATGAATATGGTATGAGATAAATTTGTAATTACATATATTTGCAGGTAAAGCTACTTCCTATATTTTTAATAAATGTATTCCTAAAAACCTGTCGGGTTGTTGAGGAAAAAAGGCAATTACAGAAACAGTAATAAAAAAAAAAAATTATTGAAGCCTAATTTATTATTCTGTTCCTATAACTGCAAAGGATAAGAACTTGTGTTTAAGACAGAACATTTAGAGAGGATTTACAGAGTTCACATTCAAACTGAAAGCAAGATTTTACAGATTATCCTACAAATAATTTCTAGAATCTTGCTCTTACACTCAGTGGCATTCCGGGCGTGGCAGAAACCTGGGGCAGAACATCCCCTCCTCTGGCCGGAGCACCCCTTTCCTCCAGGCTCTGCTGACCCTCTGCCAGGAAGACAGGAAGTTGACAGAGGGGGGCGGGGACTGGGGGCCCATAGACACATAACCACTCCAGCACCTCCAATCTCCCTTCACCCAGGAAAGACTGTCCCCTCGCCCTGCCCTTGGTACGCCACCACTTACAATCCAAGATGCTCTCAAGTGGCCAACAAACAATAAGACAGGAAGGGAGAAGTCAGATCAGTCTGCAGCCAAGAAATTACAGGATTGCTCCGAGTCTTAATTATACTGTACTTTTTGCAATTACATGTCCAACATAGGTGACCTTCAGCCTTGTATCTCTCCTTAACTTTCAGCCCCCCCCCCCCATGGTTCCCTACTGCAGATTGTGATCATTAAACTTAAATTATCATGATTGTTCCAATACCATCACTCCAAGAACAATCCTATAGCACATCAAAAGACTATCATCATATATTTATATGCAGAAGAACCATTTCCAAAAACCATTTATCCAAGTATTTGGGCTATTGGAAAATTACTCACCCTTCCTGGGAGTACAGTAAGTGCTGATGAATTTTTATTTATTTAAAAAAATTTTTTTAGCATATGTATGTTTCAGGGCCCATTATTTTGTTTTGACTACAGCTGCTCTTTGTGGCACTTCCTGAAGCTGCTGCCACCTAGTTCAGTGGTTCCTAAACCTGTCCTAGCCCCCAGTCAGGTTTTCAGGATATCCACAATGCCAAGTTTCCAAATTTATTTACAGTTTGATATACTGACCATCAAACAAAAATATCTGGACAGTTTAAAATTAGAGGTTTTTGGGTTTTTTTAAAAGTAATAATTAAAAATAAAAGCAAAATAGGGTAACATGAAAAACAAAGACAAAGATACGGACAAAGTTGATACAATAGGCACTAGGGAAGGGAAAGATTCGAAATTACATCTAAGTCAAAATAAAAATAAAAGGAAGGTAGGAAGAGGAAGGGAGAGAACGAGAAGGGGAGGGGGTTGCTTCTTAAAAACGGTTGTTTTTAACAATTAAAAATTGGAAGAAAAAGGATCTTATCCAAAATTTTGGTATGCATTTTGAAATAAAAAGGTTTTTAGTTTGGCTTTGAATTTTCAAGAGAGATTTGCATGCAATGGAGGGACTGTATGCAGATCAATCTTACAAATCTTAATTGTGGATATCCTCTACTGAATGGTCTCAGGCTGGCACTGAGTACTTTCGGAGCAGCTAACAAATATGTAAGGCAGCAGGGCCAAGGGAAAAGGGAAGAGAGGGGTGAAGATGAGACTACTATACTACCAATCTGCTGTTGTCCCCAACTATTGCCGCCCTGGGCAGATACCTAGTTCACTGGTGGGGCTGGCCCTGCAAGAGACACAAAAAAGTGCTACGGAGGTGAACAAGGGGAAACCATGCCACTGTAAAACACAGCAAAGGGACCCAGGAGCAATAGGCTGGCTGTTTTCTAGTAGCATCTACCTCTCTCCAGGCTGGGCACAGAGAGGAAGGCTGTAAAGAGATTCACTGGAGAGCTGCAGTAAGCATGAAATGTCCGAGGGTGAAAGAGACAGTGGAAACAAATGGAGCCTGGAAACAAAGAGGAGACATCCTTGAGCGATTGGGACAGACAGTAGCTATACGAGAGCCACTGTGTAAACTGGCCCCAACTCTGACCCCATAAACAAACAAAAATTTAATAAAAATGATCTGTCTCGATGCTCATTGGGCAAACAAGAGTTATATAAGTATCAGGTAACACTGTGGGTACTTTGCCAATTATCGTGATACCCTGATTTGACCTTCATTCCATGCCATCTGCTTTTTCAAGGTGTCCAGAAGTGATATCTTTAAAACAGACATGCTCCTGACCACAACATTATATGCTTTAATTAACATCAAGCAAGTGGAGTTTACTGTCACAGAACAAAATAAAACTGTAGTTACCTGGATTGTCACATTCCAACAGTGATTCACATGTTTTTGCCCATTCCTGACAAAATGAGGAGGATATTCTGGACCCCCCCCCCTCCAAAAAACAAAACAAAACCCAAAACCAGGGGTCAAGGAGAATAGGGGAATAACTCAAAAGAATCCAACCTTTGATTAATTTGTTTTCATATAAAAGGACACCAGGGGAGTACAGCGCAGCCTCCTCCCTCCCTGCCCCCCCCCCAAAAAAAAACTGACTCTTTAAATTGTAGCAGATTGAAAACCACAGCCCAATTGATTATGAGATCATTACAAAAAGATGCATAGAACAATTGTGGCATGCAAACTGCAAGTAATTTCAGTCACATAGAAAACTATAATTTAAAAGTTAACGAACTGGTAGAGCAAAATATTGGACATTATTTTCTCCCAGCTTTTCATAACAGCCATTATTAACATGCACTTTTGAAATATGATGGAATAAAAAAAGAACGTTTTGTGTACAATTAACTTGTCATGCACTTAGCTTGGCAGAACTATTGAAAAACAGCACAGAATGACTGCAGCACACCAAGGAAGAAGATGAGGGGGCAAGAGAAGTGATGCCAAGGGATTGATTTTTGCCCACCTGTCCATGCCCTGCTTCAAAGATAATTTTCAACCTGCTACTTGACCAGTCCTGTTAATATGTGGGCTGGGCATCAAGAATATGGACATTCCGATTGCTAGTACAAGCCTCAGAATTGAGAGGCAACCCCACCCCCCCTCAAACATTGTGGTTATAGGGATGCAAACAAAGGCCTGGCTCCTGCCCATTTATTCCAGAAACCTTCATCTCAAACCTCAGTCTATGTTAAGGGGCAACAGAGCCTTGAGGAGAACCTGAACACCAAGGCTCTGTGACTGCTTAATTGGTCCATTCATTGCTAACCCTGTTACAAGCACATTGGAATACTGAATGTCTGAACCTGTGGTTCTTCTCATACTGAGCAGGATTACTATCACAACGATGCATCATCAGTAGGGTAAAACTAACCTGTCTCAATGGTCTAACCCCATCTCACATTCTCTATTACTGGGTGAAAAAGTTAACGCTTGGTGAATTCCGCTTTCCAATAATAGGATAGCAACAAAAAAGACCAATTAAGCAGTCATAGAGCCTTGGTGTTCAGGTTTTCCTCAAGGCTCTGTGGCCCCTTCACTGGTCCTTTTATTGCTAATCCTGTTGTGACAGGGACTGAGGTTTGCAAGGACGATGCTGGAGCACAGGTAGGGTTGGGGAGATGGGTTTTATGTAGAGGTTAAGGGCTGCTGCAAGACTGGAGATGGCAAAAGGGAGCTCAGAGCTAACACAGGAATTGGAGATAGTGGTTGGAGAAAGGATCTAATGCTAGGCCTGGGAGAAGGACAGGGAGCTTGGGATGGAGCTTGGGCTTCCCCCAACAAGGCATTTTGCTGCCCCTGGTGGCCAAGATTTGGACGGGAGAAGGAGAGAGAGAGAGGAAGAAATATGTCGACCACCAATTGTTGGAAATATTGATTTTGGCCTTCTATTGTGCTCCATGTCACTTCCTATCCACCTAGTACCCCATGTGGCCTCTGGTGCCTTCAGCAAGAGAGGCTCCACTGCTGACAATGGATCCTCCTAGCTTTGGCTTCCAGCTTCAATACATTTTCCCCACAAACCTCATTTGTCAGCTAGGATGACAGGAAAGCTGGCCAAGGAGTGAGGGATTAAGAGTCCCTGGTTGAACACCTGGCCACTTATAAAATAAGACACAAAACAGGCAGTCCCTGCTTCTTAGAGCTCACGTCTAGTTAATGCAAGACAAGACCAAAAATAGAAACTCATAGAAAGGATTTGAGATAAAGCAGTAAAGCCATGATAGGGTGGGGGGAAAATCATAGTAGGAAACATTTAGGGCTCTTTTACAAAAGCTATGGTAGAGCTTTCTACCATGGGCCGGCAAAGTAAATGCTCCGATGCTCAGAGGAATTCTGTGAGTGTCAGATCATTTACCTCAGCAGCCCAAGGAAGAAACCTTTACCACAGCTTTGTAAATGCTAGCATTAATGTGAACACAATTTAATTTGGTGTTGCAGTTTGACATGAGCTCTGCCTTTGATTTGGTTGATCATGATAAAATGCCGCAGTGTTTGGATTCTATTGGAATCCATGAAGAGTGCAGGAATGGATTTGAGATTTCCTTACAACTAGAACCTATCAGGTCCAGTCTGATGACATCCTCTCAGGCAACTGAAGCAATCCATGTGGTGTCCCTTAGGAATCGCCATTGTCCTCCCCCCCCCCCATACACTTTTTAGATTCAAATATGTCTATCTGTCTTCATTAGGAAATAGGTTAATGCATCTGGAAATAAAGCTGTTTAGTTACGCAGACAATATAACCATCATTATTCCTATTTCAGATTCCCTTTCTCAAGTTATCTATATAGTAGCTGAGGTACTTAGATTAATGGAATAATGGATGGCTGAATTTGACTGAAATTAAATTCAGAAAAAACTAACCCCCTCTTTGACTAAGGTGAGCTAGCCGATTTAGCGCGCACTAAGTCAGCTAGCATGCCTTATTAAAAGGACCCCTAAATTTTTTCTATGGCACAATAATTCAGAATTAACTCTGACTAAAACAACAAAACCTATTCAATTGACCCTGTTAAAGATCTTAGGTGTAATCTTGGACCAGAATCTGACGATGAGGAGTCGGGTGAATGCCCTAGTGAGGAGGAGATTTCACACATTATGGAAGCTCCGATCAATCAGAGCATACTTTGATGTCAATTCATTCAAACTTCTAGTTCAGTCTTTGGTAATGAGCCAATTAGATTACTGCAATGTTGTTCACTTGGCAGAACACAGAAGAACTTGCACAGGTTGCACATTGTGCATAACGCAGCAGTTAGGCTGATTTTCGGATTGAAGAAATATGATCATATCACTGCCTTATTTTGCACACTACATTAGTTGCCAGTGGAGGCTTGGATTAAGTTTAAATTTGGATGTTTTTGCTACAAAATCTTGTTTGGACTTTCTCCCAATTATCTCATGGATTCATTTTCATTTGCTACTAACAAACATACTAGACCAGGGGTGCCCAACACGTCGATCGCGATCGACAGATCGCTCGCTTAGGCGACCCCAGTCGATCGCAGAGCGGGTTCCCTTCTTCCCTTCTCTTTTTTCCCCTCCTGACTGGCCTGCTCCTGAATTCTGCTGCTGCCTCCGCTGCTCAACATTTTAAAAAAAAAAAAACGGCTTGGAGAATTTATGCTCCGGGGGCTAACGTGTGCTTGTACCGGCTTCCCTTCTCTTCCCTCTGAAACCAGAAGTTATGTCGGGGGGGGGGGGGAGGGGGAGAAGGGAAGCCGGCACGCACATGTTAGAGCCCAGTTCGCGGGCTAAAGCGGGAGACAGGTCAGTGAAGCTTGCGATTTGCTCTTCTTGCTGCCAGGTCCTGCCTACTTTCTGTTTCCTCAAAGGCAGGACCCGGCAACATTTCTCCCAACAGGTCGATCTTGGGCCGATCAGCCTTCCTCTCCCCGACGTCAATTCTGCCGTCGGAGAGGAAGTTCTGGCCAGTGGAACTTCCTCTTCAACGGCAGAATTGACGTCGGGGAGAGGAATGCTGGTGGGCCTGAAGCAGGGAGAGCTTGGCCGGCGGCCTGTTATCCGATAGCAGTGGCAGTGGCTTGGGGGAGGGCAGGGAGGGAGAAAGAGGGCAGGCAGGGAGACAGAAGGAAAGAAGAGAAACAGAAAAAAAGAAAGGGGACATGAAGAGAGAAAGAAAGAAAGGACAGGGAGAGAAGAAGAAAACGTTGGGAGGGGAATGAGGTCAGGAGGAGAGGAAGCATACAGGCTAAAAGAAGGGAAGAAAGATTGGATGCACAGTCAGAAGAAGAAAATGATTTTATTTTAAATTTAGTAATCAAAATGTGTCTGAATTTATATCTGCTGTCTATATTTTACAATATGGTCTCCTTTTACTAAACCGCAATAGAGGTTTTTAGCGCAGGGAGCCTATGAGCGTCGAGAGCAGCGCTGGGCATTCAGGGCAGTTCCCTGCGCTAAAAACTGCTATCGTGGTTTAGTAAAAAGGGAGGTGGGTATATTTGTCTATTTTTGTATGGTTGTTACTGAGGTGACAGTGCATAGAGTCATCTGCTTTGACCTCTTTGAAAAAACCCCGGAATAGGAATGATAATTAACAATTCTATGCGTACAGTGTGCGTTGTGTTTTTTTAAAATTTTATTGTTGGTAGATCATTTTGACTTGGTCATTTTAAAAGTAGCTCGCAAGCCCAAAAAGTGTGGGCACCCCTGTACTAGACACTCACATACCAATTTTATCTTTCCATCTGTGAGAGGATGCATATTCAAAAAGTATCACCATCGCCATCTGTCCTACCAGGCAGCATCCTGGGACAAAGATTTAAACACCTTAATTATGACTTCAACCACTTACTTGGATTTTAGGAGGCATCTGAAAACTTGTTTACCAAATATTTAGGTAATTTAAGTTAATTCATCTCATTGTCCAACTTCTTTTGTAAACCGCATAGAACTTCACGGTCCTGCGGTACATAAGTAAATTGTAATGTAATGTATTAACATGAATCACAAGATCTTAGGAGTGTATAAGAACCACCACCACTGATGCATGGAGCAGACCAGGAAAATTCTAAATGGGGCATATCTACACCTGAAAAGACGTGAAGCACTCTGATTAACATATGAAATGCAGATAGACCCTTTCTTTCTAAACCAGGGCCATCCAAATGCTTCCTTGCAACAGTGTGCCACATGATCAGAAATCAACATTTGTATGAATGCAATCTGATTTTTTACTTTTTCAAAAATTCCAAAATGTAGGGGACACTTAATGTAGTTACATAGAAATACCTTTAAAATAAATAGGAGAAAATATTTTTTCACTCTACAAATAGTTAAACTCTGAAACTTGTTACCAAAAGATGTGCTAACAGTAGTTAGCATAGCTGGTTTCAAAAAAAGTTTGGACAAATTCCTGGAGGAAAAGTCTGTAATTTGCTATTGAGACAGACAAGGGGAAGCCACTGCTTGCCCTGGGATCAGTAGCATGGATTGCTGCTACTATTTGGGTTTCTGCTAGGTACTTGTGACCTGAACTGGTCATTGTTGGAAACAGGATGCTGGGTAGGGTGGACCATTGATCTGATATAATATGGCTATTCCTATGTTTATCAGGGCTATGAGTGGAAAACAGATAAGCAAAATTCTGCTTCCTTTGATTGGATTGATTGAATTCGATATATACCAGTTAGACAGAGGGTATGCAAACTATCTTGTAACCTTCTCTGACAATATCCAAGACCCAAAAGATCTATCATAATGTTTTCCCAGGCCTCCAGAAAGTCCAAGAGCTGACCTCCAAGTTTCTGAACGGCAGCTGGAAGCCTGGAATCATTGTGGCTTCTTGGTTGCCGTTGCGGCCTGGGAACCTGAATTTTTGGATTTTCTGACTTCTGGAATCTCTCTGTATGAAACATTGATAGGTTCTCTGAGACAAGCCTCAGGAGGCTCAGGAGGTGAACTGGTGAAAACGTTGCCAGGACCCCCAAAAGGAGCTCCATTTCTAGCCTCTAGCCAGCTCAAGGTATGCTGTCCTATAAGGACTTGGGGCAACAATCTTGCACATTGGCCATAAGATCATCCGGGCCTTTGCCAAAAAAGCATCTGTCCCTTGAAGTGGAACCTGCTAAGCGTAGCCTTGGAGGTTAAATTGCCTGCCCATTGTCTGATCCATAGCATATGTTGGCTGGAGATGGAATATGTGGAGACTCTCACCATAACTCTAATTACATCACAACGTGTATCAGCCACATAGTTCATCCCTGCCAGCATGAGCTGAGTAATGGTTCAGCTGTGGTCACGTCTAGGGTTCGTAGCTGTGAATGGCAGATGTAAGTTACAAAAGAAGCATCTGACGACGCCTTAACTCCTAGGGCCATGGCCTCAAACTGTCTCCTACGGATCATATCTACTCTGCAGTCTTGTGTATCCTTCAGCACAATTCCTCCCTCCTTGGGTAAGGACGTACATTTAGTCCACCAGGGAGTATACCTATGGCACATCAAACATTTGCTGTAACTCTTGATCCGACTTCAAGCATCGATGGGACCAATAGGTGGGGGTACCACAGGGTTTTGCTTAAAAGATGGATACTTCAGGGAGGGAGGGTTCTTCTTGAGTAGACTTGTGAGAGGGAGGGTTATTGTGTGGGCAGACTTGTTGGGCTGCCGGCCCTTTTCTGCCGTCAAACTCTACGTTTCTATGTGTACAGCCTAGTCATGACATTTGCCCCTTTAAGGGAGCCTTCTGGGATCTCCCAGGGCTCAGTAACCAAGAGTTTCATGTCTGGGTGCCACAGAAAGGACATGGGCTGAGATCGGACCCCGCTCAAAACAGAAAATATAAACGAGGCTGAGGTGGATCAATTTTGAACTCACAGAGACTTGGTAATAATGTCATCCAAAGAAGATGAATGTGAAGCTAAAGAAGACATTCCATCTCAAGATTCAAGCTTGGAAAAAGAAAATGAAAAAGAGAATTACTGTTTTGTCTGAATTGTAAGAAAACAGTGAATTGTTAACTTTATACAAAATTCTCAATAAAGTCATCTAAACTTTTAAGTACAAAACATTGAAAAAAAAATAATAATAATAATGTCTGGCAGGGCCGAAGACTTCAACAGCTTCCCCCAGGTCCATGGCCAGAACTCCATCCTGATCCTCAACGTAGGAGGCCAAATCTCCCATCAGAGAGGCCTCACTTTGTGACAGTAAGGGGGAGGGGGGGAAATCAAGACTGAACTGTAGTCTCCTGAATCACTGTCCAACTGACAAACAGAGTTGGGGAGGAGCTCTGCTCTCCTAGAAGAAGCGATCTGAGGATTCTTAGAGGCGTATGCAGAGGATTGCTCTTCAGCGGACCTAAATTGCATATTTTGGCCAATCGCATACACCTGCCAGAGCAGATTAATGAACTCTTAGGCAAAAGCCTTAGAAGGCAACTTTCCTTCCCGTTTAGAAGGGAGGAGACGCCTCTTTGGCTGCAGAGCCTTTGCACCAGTTTGGCGCACTGTGCTGCTGTTCCGGGGCTCCTGGGGAAATTTTCACTTCTCTAACAGTCTCAAAAGCCATGTCCCAGAGGCCGCTTGAGAGCTAAACTTTAAGTTCCCACCTCCCTGCTTTGCTCAACATGGCACGTGGCGCAAGGGCACTTTTCCACCACCCAACCTTCATAAACAGGGTATGATATAGGGGTACTAGAGTCAGAGGACTCCATCCCTGGCACTTTGGAAGCAAACCAAGGTGTTTTGGAGAAGTTGAGAGAATTTAAAAAAATTGGGATCATCCAAGATAGCTGCCGCATTTCATCTCCCTCCTCCCCCTTCTTCATGAAAGGTCAGGGGAGGAGGGGTTGAGTCAGTCTGTGGAGATTCGACTGGCAGCCCAAAGATCCCAGTGAGATGGCTGAGTGACTGGAAGCAGAAGGCCTCTCCTAGAACAACTATACTTGAAAGGAGCTGAAGCAGGTAGCACCAGCACCACCATTCCCCAGCGCACGGTCTGTGAGTAAGGTTGTGATAGCCTGTGGAAAAAATAGGGGTGGGGGGATCTACAAAAATGGGTTTTAATTGTTTCAACATCGAGGGCCTAGGTCCCCCTTCCACTACAATCCTATTTCTTGAGGTTTTTGGTCAACCCTGAAGTGATTTTTAAGCACTAATATTCACCAGCGGCAGCTATCTTGGATTTTCCCAATTTTTTTTAAAGTTCTCCCAATTTCTCCAAAACACCTTTGTTTAATAATGGCATATGGACTTTTATTTTCTGAAATTATCCAAACTTTTTTTTTTTAATCCTGCTATACTGCTTTTACTTCATTCTTTGACAAAGAATTCTAGAGTTTAATTACATGTAAAGTGAAGAAATATTTTCTCTGGTTTGTTTTAGGTTTACTACTTAGTATTTTTGGAAAGAGTAAACAAGTGATTCACATTTACCGTACCTGTTCCACTCCACTCAATATTTTATAGACATTTACCATATCTCCCCCTGAGCTGTCTCTTCTCCAGGCTGAAGAGCCCTAGTCATGTTAGCCTTTCCACTTAGGGAAGTCATCACTCTTATAATTTTTGTTGACCTTCTCTGTACCTTTTCTAATTCTATTTTAGTTCTAGGATAAGCAGCATAAAATCAATTTTATCTTTTGGGATCTTGCCAGATACTTGTGACCTCGATTGGCCCAGGGGATTAGCCAGTAGTTTATTTTTAGGATGGCCTAGGGGGTGGACTGGAGATGGATCATGCATCCTCTCATCCCCCCCCCCCCCCAGGCTGTTGCTACCACTGCTGTTGCCAAACTCCCTTCCCTATCATACCTTTACTGGTGGGGTTGATCAAGCCTCTCCAGCTGAAGAGTTCCCCTGACTAAGCATAAGTCATGGCCTGCTCTGGCCTCCAACATGTCCACCAGAGCACCCTGCCAACTTAAGAACATACTTGGACAGACCGAAGGTCCACCAATCCCAGCATCCTGTTTCCAACAGTGGCCAATCCAGGTCCCAAGCTAGATCCCAAGTAGCAAAACAGATTTTATTCTGCTCATTCTAGGAATAGAGAGTGGATTTTCCCCAAGCCATCTCAATAATGACCTACAGACTTCTTTTTTAGGAAATTATCCAAACTTTTTAAAAACCCTGCTATGCAAGCTGATTTCACCACATTTTCCGGCAATTAATTTCAGAATTTAATTACATGTTGTATGAAGAAATATTTTCTCTGGTCCATTTTAAATCTACTACTTAGTAACCTCATTGTATGCCCCCCTTGCTGCAGAGGCAGTGTGACTGGGTTCCAGCAGGGGAACTCTGACTCGCAGGGCTTGAGCACCCCTGCCAGCCATGCACTAGCTTATAGAATAAAGAGGAAGGTCATAGTAAGTCTGTTACCCACAATATGCTAGAACTAGGGGTAAGCAATTCTGGTCCTCAAGAGACATAGACAGGTCAGGTTTTCAGGATATCCACAATGAATATGTACGAGATGGATTTGCATGCACTGCCTCCTTGAGATGAAAATCTATCTCATGCACATTTATTATGGATATCCTGAAAACCTGACCTGCCTATGGCTTTCGAGGACTGGAATTGCCTACCCCTGTGCTAGAATACCAAATAGAACAAGGTTAAAGTTATTAATTAAATACAAAATATATCACATCAAAATTCTGTAAAAAAAAAAAAGACAAAAAAGACTTTTCATAGGTTAACTTAAAGCTAAAGAGGAGAGGACATCACAGAAATCAATAAATCAGATCATAGGATCTTTTATAATCCACAGTTATTCCTGATCCCCATCCTTGGGGTCAAGATTCTAATCATTAGTCCAACACCTCCAAACTACACAAACTAATTTAACCAAAACCCCGCTGTTAATACTAAAATCTGCAAGTTCGAGTCATTGGTCATATGTTTTCAATTAGTCACTCAAAAACAGCAACAGACTCAAACACTGGCTTGGCTTCATAACTCCCAAGTCTATCAAAGAAGCATTTTGTTCCATTAGATCAGTGGTTCTCAACCCTGTCCTGGAGGACCACCAGCCAGTCGGGTTTTCGGGATAGCTCTAAGAAATATGCATGAGAGAGATTTGCACATAATGGAGTTGACAGGCATACAAATCTGCCTCATGCATATTCATTAGAGCTATTCTGAAAACCTGACTGGCTGACGGTCCTCCAGAACAGGGTTGGGAAACACTACATTAGATCTTCTTCAGGGGAGCCTTCACCAACATAGCCATTCTAATAACTTCTCAACTTCGCAAACCTGTAATTCTCACTGAACAAACCATGTACTAGCTGCCATATTTATTGGAGGGACCTGAGTCTGACAGTTGTACCTCACTTTGGCTAAATGCTTTCATAAAGGTGGTTAATAAATCACAATAAAATAATCCTCCCCAAATAATATAATCATTCCAACACTACTATAGAAAGGGTAATGATGCAATCTTTGTAATCATTAAGCCATAGCCATTCTTATTGAAAGGTTCAAATATCTCTCTCTGTATATATTATGCACACACAGGATTTTTTGGTATAAGGGAAAGGAGAATACACAATAGAACTTATGGAACTAAAATAAAAACAGGCTACCTCAATATTGATGTTTTCAAAGAATTAGGAAGTACTGTAGCTTTAAGAGAAAAGGCTGGTACGACTACTTACAGGTGAAAGGTTCCAAAAGCAAGATTCCCTCTAGAATCTAATTATAATTTAAACTAATTTCTTAGCCCGTTACATTAACGGGTACTAGAATAGATGTGTAGACTTAGGCATTTCTTTCTTTCTCTCTCCCTGTCCCCTTTCTTTCTTTCTGTCTCTCTCCCTGCCTGCTATTTGTCTGTCTTTATTTCTGTCTCTCCCCCCTGTCCAGCAGCACTCCTTCCCTGCTCCCCCTATCTAGAAGTAGCCCTTCTCCCTTCCTTTTACCTCCCCCCTGTCCAGCAGCACCCTTTCCCTGCTCCCCCTGTCCAGCAGTAGCCCTTCTCCCTTCCTTTTATCCCCCTGGTCCAGCAGCACCCCTCACAATGCCAAAGAGCCGCAGTCATGTTCCCACACGCAGTCTGTGCACCCCAATAGAGAAACCGCTGTATTTTAGCTTTCATCGCCTCATCTTCTATGTTGGTGCGAGTAAGAAGTAGGACACCACACCCACTATAACGTGGCAGCCAGACCGGATGAGCAGAAACCCCCTCTCCCCTCCCCCACTCCACATGCACGTTCCCTACAGCCCGTAGCACATCATCCCCAGCGGCCAACTGCCGGCGCTTGGCGGTGTACTGCGCATGTGCAGGCACATCACCACGGATCACGGACCACAGAGTTTGAAGTGCACATGCGCGCTAAGGGTTTTATTATAGCGGATGCAGTTTCTATATAGAAGGACAGTTTGAAAAGTTCAGGTTAAAAAAAAAAAGTCAAATTTTTTTTTTAATTTGGCAAAACCTATTTTTCCAACAGGATAAAAAAAGCTAAACACTCACTGGACTACAGGATACAATGTAGAGAAGTATAATTGCTTGGCTTTTTAAAAATATATATACATATTTGTATAACTTGGTTTTTTTCCTGAACTTTTCAAGCCACCCTCATAGCTTTTAAAGAAGCTATGCAGAGTAAAATTTGGAGAATCAAATGTAATAAAACAAAACAAAAGAAATAAGATGATAAACTTTTTCATTGTACTAAAAAAAAAAAAAAGCTAATCAAAAATTTAAGTTAGTCCAATAAAAAAGGTTATCACCTTATTTTCTTTAGGTTTTAATTTCTATATATTACCTTTAAAAGTAGACTAACATGGCTACCACACCAGGAAAAAATACAGATGCCTTAAACTGCATGGGAAGCATATCGAAATTACTGTACAATGGTATAAAACCACACATATTTACGGTAATTAGGAATTCTTTCAGAGACACACCATGGGACAGCAACTGAATAGAACATGTTCTCAAAGTATCAGGTTTCAAACATTTACATACCTCATAGTTTTCACAACAATTTCCCATACAAATCTGAATTACTTAAACCCCATATTTACCCTGAGCTTGAGCTTTCAAATCACAACACAGACTAAGGGGGAGGAGGGGACACGGAAACAAAAAAAACCCATCCTACCTTTTTATGCAACCTAATGCAGTACTCTTCAAAACTAGCTAAAAGTGTTCATTCCACTAAAAGGCGTTACTTGCCAATTTGCTGACCTTTTATTTCTATACAATAATGGGTAAAAAGGAAGCCTAAACTTTATCTGCCTTTTTGCAGCAGCAGACTCTCAGCAGGATTCGTCTCCAGCCCACACCCTGACTAATAAAGCAGCTGTGCAATGGAGCTCTTGACGGTAAAATACACATTTGTTTAAACATTCCTGAACTATTAGGTGGGTTTTCTATCATCCCATTGCCTAGTTTGCTTCCCGGATTATTTCCTTCCCTCTCATCCTTTGGTTATTTCCTTACTTTTCACAGATACTTGGGGGGAGGGGGAGGGGAGACTCTGCTTAGTCACTCAAAAGGTTTTTGTGTGATTAAATAAAAAATAGTTCCAGTTGTAAAAGAGTCGAATCCCAACTCATTAAACCAGCTGGGTAGAGTGGATAAAGAAAACATGCATTTAGCTGGTTTTCTACATCAGAGAGAGTTTAAAGTAGTACTTTTGATTGGTATTTGCATCAAAAGCATTTTTAAGATCTTTCTTTTTTGGGGAACCCGGTAAAACCAGGATTTGCAGAATTCTCAGGATCTCCAGGATGTAGGACAGACCACCTTAAGAAAAGATTGCTCATTTTTAATGACAGCAACATGCTGTCTTTCAGTGGGGAATTTCTCTGTAAAGTCCCGCCCCCTATGATGCAGTTCTATTCTTCTGTGAGTGGGCTTGGCAGAAGACAATGATGTCAGCAAAAGGGGAGGGGACTTCCTGCAGAATGACAGAAAATCAGTCAACACAGAAAATCAGTCAACACAGCTGGTACAAATTGCAGAGCTAAATAGTGGAAGCTGCTGCAGGGAGTGATTGTGGGGAACTGAAAGAGGCATAAAATATAATCAATATGTTCCAGAAAGAAGAAATAAAAATAGCATACAAAATAAAGTGAAGGGGTGGAGGAAGACAGTAGCCGGAAACATCCACATATTTTACTCCTTCCTTATCAAAAGCACAGGACCAACCAGGATCCTGTAATTCTGATCCCAGGAAGGGCTGCATATATCTGGTTTCAGCACCTTCAACCACCTATAGGGCAATAAAACATCCATTCCATACACTCTTTCCCTATCAAAAGAACAGGATATGCCAGGATGTGTCAGGATGTGCAGGATTTGCAGGATATCCAGGATCTAGCAGGATCTGTCAGGATCCTGCAATTCTGACCCCAGGAAGGGCTGCATCTATCTGATTTCAGCATCCTCAACCACCTATAAGGCAGAAAACATCCATTCCATGCACTCTTTCCCCATCAGAATTACAGGATATGCCAGGATGTGCAGGATTTGCAGGATATCCAGGATCTGTCAGGATCCTGCAATTCTGACTCCAGGAAGGGCTGCATCTATCTGATTTCAGCACCCTCAACCACCTATAAGGCAGAAAATATCCATTCCATACACTCTTTCCCCATCAGAAGCACAGGATATGCCAGGATGTGTCAGGATGTACCAGGATCCTGCAATTCTAACCCCAGAAAGGGGTGCATCTATCTGATTTCAGCATCCTCAACCACCTATAAGGCAGAGAACATCCATTCCATGCACTCTTTCCCCATCAGAATCACAGGATATGCTAGGATGTGCAGGATTTGCAGGATATCCAGGATCTAGCAGGATCTGTCAGGATCCTGCAATTCTGACCCAAATCTGATTTCAGCACCCTCAACCACCTATAAGGCAGAAAACATCAAAACATCCATTCCATACACTCTTTCCCTATCAGAAGCACAGGATATGCCAGGATGTACCAGGATCCTGCAATTCTAGGAAGGGCTGCATCTATCTGATTTCAGCATCCTCAACCACCTATACGGCAGAAAACATCCATTCCATGCACTCTTTCCCCATCAGAATTACAGGATATGCCAGGATGTGCAGGATTTGCAGGATATCCAAGATCTAGCAGGATCTGTCAGGATCCTGCAATTCTGACCTCAGGAAGGGCTGCATCTATCTGATTTCAGCATCCTCAACCACCTATAAGGCAGAAAACATCCATTCCATATACTCCTTCCCCATCAGAAGCACAGGATATGCCAGGATGTGTCAGGATGTACCAGGATCCTGCAATTCTGACCCCAGGAAGGGCTGCATCTATCTGATTTCAGCATCCGTAACCACTTATAAGGCAGAAAACATCCATTCCATACACTCTTTCCCCATCAGAATCACAGGATATGCCAGGATGTGTCAGGATGTACCAGGATCCTGCAATTCTGACTCTAAGAATGGCTGCATCTATGTGGATTCAGCACCCTTAACCACCTATAAGGCAGGAAACATCCATTCCATGCACTCTTTCCCTATCAATAGCACATGAAATGCCAGGATGTGTCAGGATGTACCAGGATCCTACAATTCTGACCCTAGGAAAGGCTGCATCTATCTGGATTCAGCACCCTTCACCACCTATAAGACAGGAAACATCCATTATCCCAGTCAAGCAGGCAGCATACAGTGTTCTCCCTAGCGTGTTTTAGCCGGGCGCTGCGCCCAGTTAATTTAGGTGAGCACCCGGCTGTCATCTTGCATCACAATGTCAGAGAGAAGGCTTCCGAATCAGCCATAAATCGCGTGCGCGAAGAGCTGACGCCACCCGCAGCCGACTGCAGAAGGGAGCCGGCCAGAAAACTACCGCCGGAGGGAGAGAGAAGCTGGGCTGCACAAAACTCCTTGTTGGGCTGCGGGTTGGACACTCCTGGAGTAGAGACAGGGAAGATGATAGGTGCGAGGCTTGCAAAAAATAATGTGTCCCATGAACCAAAGTGACTGTAGAAGTCCTGAGACTCTGACTGGAGTTTCTGAATTATTAATTGGTGAAATTGGTGAGTATTTTGGGGTATTTCATTTATGTGGTCTTGAATAAACGCAGAACTTTGTATAAGGGATTGAAACCTTCATATACAGTACAAAAAGGGAACAGACCAAAATAACTTGACCCATTTCTTTAAATTTATTTCTAATTTCTGCACTGGCAGCTATGACTGTTTGAATGACAATCAGTCTATCCAAAAGGAAGAAGACTAAAAATTATTCCCAGAGAATAGTTCCTCATGTAGAGGGATAAAAGTTCACTGCACACAGCTGGTGGAAATGGCCAAAACCAGGTGCCCTAGAGCAGTGTTCTTCAACCACCAGTCCGTGGACCGGTGCCAGTCCGCAAAAATTTTCTGCCGGTTCACAGGGCCGGCACATCCATCGGGCCCAAGACAGCGTTCTTCAGCCGCCAGTCCACGGTGCGATCAACGCGGCGTCTGCGGGCCAGCTTCCTGAGTGCTGCAGTGCACAAAGCCATGGGAAAAGGCTCCTCCACGCGGCCTGCGCTTGAACTGGAAGCCTTCTCTCTGACATCGCAACATCAGAGAGAAGGCTTCCAGATGAGACGCGGGACTCATGCGAGGAGCTGCTGCCCACAGCTTTGTGCAATGCAACACTCAGGGAGCCGGCCCGAAGATGCTGCATTGATCTCAAAGTGGACCGGCCCAAAGATAACACCGGGGGGCAGGCCAGAAGGCAAGGCACATGGAGGGAGAGAGACAACAACGGTAGGGGAAATGCTTTTATTTTTTTTATTTAGTGATTGATTTGTCTGTTTTTTTTTAAATTTAATTATTGATTTGTCTGTTCATGAAGAAATGCATTTGTTTCTTTTCGTCTGGGGTTGTACTGCTTGCAGAGTCTTGCATCTTAGAGTTTGTTTGTAAATATTAGTACTTTTAGTTTTTAGTCCTGCATTTGCATGGGGTTATCTGTTTTAGGAATGAATGTTAAAAAGCATACGGTGTGCTTTGTGTATTTTAATTTTGTGGTTAAGCATTATGTGTTGTTAATACAATTATATTATGTGTTTATATGAAAAATGAATGGAACAAATGGTGTTACAATTAGTACTATTATGGGGGCGGAGTTTGGGGCAGAGATTGAGTGGAGATGGGCATGACTTAGCTCAGTGTTCTTCAACTGCCAGTCTGTGGACTGGTGCCGGTCCACAAATAATTATTTTATTTCCGCCGGTCCATAGGTGTCAAAAGGTTGAGGAACACTGCTCTAGAGATCCAGATCAATTGTAGATACATTTGATAACTTTTCAAAAGCATTCTAGAAATGGTCTAGTTCATCTTACCTGCATAATTCTGATACCCTGCACAGAATTTATAGCATTAGTGTGGAGGAAGAGGGAAAAAGACATTTGAAGGAAGAACTGTTGGAAAGAGAAAGGAAGAAATGGTGGACCTGGGGAAGGGAGACAGGCAGGCAGGGGGAGAGATGGGATGGGGTCAGTTGGGAAGAGAAAGGGAGAGAAGTTGGATCTTGGGATGGGAAGGAGGGAGAAATGTTAGGTCTGTGGATGGAAGGCAGAGATGCAGCATCTCTCTTTTTTTCCCCTCCATTTCATTGTTCAGCATCAAAGGGGGAGGGAAGAAGAAAACAGAAAAGAGAGGGAGCAAAATGTTGGACCATGGAGATAGAGGAGGAGAGATGGACCCATGGGAGGGCAGGAGGGAAGAGAGCTGGGATAAGAAGATGCTAGGCAGGAGATAGAAAGAAAGGGACAGGGAGTTACAGCCTGACCAGTGGAGAGAGGGAGGGGGATTCTGAAAGTGGTGAGCCATGTGGATGAGGTCAAAAGGGAAATGACAAGATGAGTGAGAGAGCAGAGAGTACAGTGGTAGAAATGTGGTAATGGGGAGTAGACAGAAGGAAATAGGAGGCTGAGAAAGGAGTGAGATGGGAAATGGGAGAGCTAGGGACTGAGAGAAGATGGAGAATTGAGAGGTAGCTGAACATTTATAAAGAAGAAGGGTGAGAAAGTAGGCAAGATTTGAGTGGACAGAGGCAAAAAAGAGAAAAAGTTAAGAAGGCTGAAAGGGAAAAATCAATACGTTGGAGACAGGCATAAGGAAAGAATGGAATAGTATTGAGAAGAGGAGAAAAACTGGACAGCAGACATTGGAAAGAGAATTAAAAAGCAGAAAGAGGAACTGGGACCAAAATGATGGAAAAACAAAACATCCAGACAATAAGGTAGAAAAAATTGTTTTATTATGAATTTATTAACTGGAATATGTTAGCTTTGGGATATGTGAATCACAATTATTTTTGTATTCAGTGGCGTAGTCATATACAGCTGATTTGGGGGAAGGACTGGAGCCCAAAATTAGTGGTGGAGCACCAAAGCTTCTCCCTGCCTGAGTGCAATTTATAAATACTTGAGCTAGTGGAGATTCCCAAGCTCTGCCAACTGAAGACATCTTCCTCCAGTCTGGCAACTCAAAATCTCCAAGCTTTGCAGCCCAAGGCAATATCCTCAAGCTGCCCCTGCTTTCATGCATACATGAAAACCAAGGGGGGGGGGCAGGGAGGAGGCCCAAAAAAGCAGTAATGTTTACCCTGATTAAACGATCCTCCATGTGTGCTGCTGACAGCTGATTCAGCATCCCCGCTCTAATGAGGCTCACCTCTGAAGAGGCTCACCATAGCTGTAATAGAAGTGAATGGGAGAACCAGGAACGCACATCCTTGCTCATCAGAGTGGGGATGCGGAAGCCTGTGGCTGCTCCCACTGTCAGCAGTGTACGTGGAGGATCACTCAGTCAGGGTAAGAATTACTGCTTTTTTGGGTTCCTCTCCACAGTGTCCCTTTAATGAAGGTTTATTATTAGATACGTGTATCTTCTATATTAGTGATTGCAAATTTGGGACCTGCTCAGCCTTTTTTTTTGCTCATCAGCTAGTGTTGGTGTTTGTGCGGTCCCAGAAAATTTTTTTGTCCAATGTGGCCCAGGGAAGCCAAAAGGTTGGACACCCCTACCCTACTCCTTCACTGTGAGCAGGGAGGGGTAACTTCCATAGCGTTCCAGGTCATGGGCCAACCCTCTTCCCCACTCCTGCTCCTTCACTGTAAGCAGGGAGGGTTAATTTGCATAGCATCAAATTTACACCAACATATTTCCTCGTCCCGTCCCACCCGACTATTTTTTCGTGCCACCCGGCTAGAAAAAATTTCTGGGGAGAACACTGGCATATTATCACATGTTGGTGACGTAATCCTTGGAGCCCTGGTACAGACAGCTTAAAAAGTGTATTGCCACATAAAGATTTAAAAAAAGTTCATGACTGACTGCACCACACTTGCGAGAGCGCCTTCCTGCCCGACCTAGGCTTACGACTCCTCAGTTTTTAATTTTCCACGGAGCTAAGTTGTATTTTTTGAATGTCATTCAATTTTGCCTTGTTGCCTTCCCGCTCTCTTGTATTTTCTTTTCTCCCTTTTTTCTTTCTTTAAAAAAAAATAATAAAGCGGGGTTTATTTTTTTCCTCTTGCAGGCAGAGAGCTAGAGGAGGTGAAAGTGGTATGGGTGAGGGTAGGAGAAGTGAGGGGGCACCTGCTGCTGTGACGTGGGTGAAGTTCAAGCAGGAAGAGACTGGATGATCGAATGAGAGGGAGAAAGTGTTGGATCTTTAGAGTGGAGAAGAGGATAAGAGAAAGGGAGAGGCAATGGGTTTAAAGAGTGAGTGGTGAGGTGTTAAGGGATTCAGTGACTTGGGGAGAGATTGGGGATCGTTAATACCAGTAGGAGGGGGAGTAAGGGAGTCATAACAATGGAAGGAGGAAGAGGAACAAGGAACTGTGGGCTAGTCTAGAGAGCAGAGTGTCACATGTCCATCTCAGTCATTGAGTTTGATTTGCCTGAGGTGCTCTTCCCATCGATGTCCCATTCATTGATGGGTTATAAGAAGTGTAGCAGGTGTCAACAGCCCATATCTCTCACCGACCCACATTGTTGGTGTCTGTAGTGCCTGGGCCTGGAACATCATGTTGAGTCCTGTGCATGTTGTTCATTGCTTCAGAATCATACCTTCAAAAAATTAAAGCAGGAAAAGTTATTTGGCACCAGCATGAACGTTGATAAAAATTCCCAGCCATCAAAACCAACAATGGTGTCAGAGGACATCGCTCCCTCTGGTAAGCCTGTTAAGAAGCCACCAGCTTCCCGGTCCGTGTCGCAGGCCACTATGGCATTGAGTCCAATCATGCCGGCCAAGTGATAACCTCTCTTAAGACTCGCTTCTTTTCCAGCGGAGTTACCTTCTCCGAGGCGAGCCAAGGCACCTTTGGTACTGGCAGAAAAGCTGACAGTACTGGTGCTGTCTTTTTGGGAAAAGCTGGATGCATTTTTTCAACTTAGAATTTGGTGACATGTTTCACCTTATGACCTCTGCACTGACTGCTCTGGTACCGGCTCAGCCTGAGCATGACACTGTGAGGTCTGGCTCTTCGGTACCTCATCGAAGCACCTCTTAACACCGATCATCTCATCAATACTGCACAGCATCTTCTTGTCATTCAAGTTCATCAAGGCATCGTCGATCATTGCCTTCTCATTCCAGCAAATGTTCTTCCAAGAGGAAACACCATTCTCTTGCAGATGCTTCCCAATGTCACAGGTCTCTAACACTGATCCCATGTAAGAAACATCACTCTTCTCATCATGCTTCTAAACATACCAAGTATTCCACACTGACTTCGTCCAAAAAGAAGCATCCTCCTGACCATGCTTCTAAACATTCACAGTCCCCAACTTCAGCTTCGACTTCATCATCTGATGGGTATCAGTGCAAACAATTCATCTTCACAACCGTATGGAGAAGAAGTCCGCATCTTCAGTTTGATTCAGATGCTGACTTCTCCATTTCCTCTACTGAGGTTTGTGACACGTCTGAGGAAAAATCTCCATGCCGGTCTCCTCCTAGAGTGAAATCTCCCACTGAGAGACTTTCTGCCACCAAATTTATTAGACAATTGGGTAAATATCGCTCTGTCAAACTTGAGGCTGATTCTGCATATAGTGCTGAATTATTAGAGATGCTACATTATGATCAGCCTCTTAAAGAGCTCTTAAAACTCCCATTGCATGGAATCCTTAAAGAGACTCTTCATAAGAACTGGGAGATCCTTCTCACTATACCTGTGGCTCCCAGAAAGTTGGACTCTCTTTACAAAATCATCTGCATTCCAGGTTTTGACAAGCAACAGCTTCAGCACCAATCATTAGTGGTGGAATCTA
Organism: Geotrypetes seraphini; assembly: GCF_902459505.1. Taxonomy (NCBI): domain Eukaryota; kingdom Metazoa; phylum Chordata; class Amphibia; order Gymnophiona; family Dermophiidae; genus Geotrypetes; species Geotrypetes seraphini. Next base: position 137,381,584 of record NC_047092.1, on the reverse strand, counting down.
CTTTAAAGAAGTCTAATCCATCCAGAGTTTAAACCAGAATTCCCTGTTGGCAAACAGGGTCATTAATTACAATTTCTATTTTTCCTGTTACATGAAACATCTTCTAAAGAAATTTCCTTCTTTTAAGAAATATTTTCTTACTAAACATCTGAAGGAGTTTCAGTCCATTATTCACACTCTCACTCAACTATGGAAATATATGGTACTATCTGCTTACGATACTTTTGAATTTCCAGGGCCTCTGCCATGTCTGTAGCCATGAGATGCTTAGCCTGGTTTCAAGTGGAAAATATGGATACTAATTAGAGAATGACATGATAGCAATTATCCGCGGCAACCCACCGAAATGGTGTGTGGGGGGGGGTAGTGCTCACCGTGGGCACGGGGACAAGGCCATCCACCGCCCCATGGAGCGGTGAATGGCCTTGCCCCGCAGTTAAGGGAGGGAAGGCACGCGGTCAACGATCGCATGCGGCTCCCTACCTACCTATGGCCAAATCTATCTCCCTCCCCTCTCCCCCTTACCTTTGCGGCGCTTTAGAAAAGAAACTTACTGAAGTTGGCAAAGCCTGCCTGTGCCTGCAGTCACGTGTGTGTGGGCGGAAGCTTCTCCTCTAATGCAACTTCCAGTGAAGGGGATGGCGGGGATGGAGCGGTGAAGGGGACGGTGGTCCGGTGATAGGGCAGTGGCGGGGACAGATTTTTTCCTCGTGTCATTCTCTAATACTAATCTCCAGGACAGATTGGGGACTCTATTGAAAATGCCACCCAAAATCTCACTGACCATGAGAAACATTGGAATGCTTTGGTCAAATCCAAAATAAGACCAGCTACTATAAAGTCTTTTAAACCTTCCTGTTCTTATCAGAGGCATTTTTCAACTAAACCTTCTGCTCCTGTTAGACCGCACAATGTACCCCATAATCTCAACCAGCAGCTCCTCTGAAGTTCACTTAGTCTTTTTGATGGGCTTCTAGAGAGTATAGCCACTGTTCCTTTGTTTCATTCCCTCTCACAGCCAATCAGAGGTCGTTTTCAACTCTATTTTCAGCAATGGGAGTTGATGACCATAGACTTCTGGGTTCTAAGGGTCATTCAGGAGAGGTACTCTCTTCATTTCCTCACTGTTCCTCCAGATTATCCTCCAAGAGAGTCTTTTTCAAAACCCTTATCAGACATCTCTTCTTCTTCAGGAAATAGATTCTTTTCTCCTTCTCAATGCCATCGAGAATATACCCTTAGCACAGAAGAACCAAGGATTTTACTCCCGCTATTTTCTTGTCCCAAAGAAGACAGGAGGTTATCGACTGATCTTGGATCTCAGAGGCCTCAACAAATTTCTAGTCAAGGAAAAGTTTCAGATGTCCCTGGCGACTTTGTATCCTCTTTTGGATCGCAACAATTGCTATGCTTTCTGGACCTCATAGAGGCCTACACTCACATTCTATCCATCCAGCTTACAGGAAGTTTCTCAGGTTTCAGGTGGCACACTATCATTATCAATATAAGGTTTTACCTTTTGGCCTGGAATCCTCTCCCAGGGTGTTCACGAAGTGCCTGGTGGTAGTTGCAGCAGCCTTGTACTCTCAGGATCTTCAAGTTTTTCCCTACTTGGACGATTGATTCATCAAGGATATTTCTTCTCAGGGCTTCCTTTTAGCGACCCATCGGACAATACTCGTCCATCAACATTTGGGCTTCGAGATCAATTTTCCCAAGTCACAACTTTTCCCTCTCAAATGCTCCAGTTCATAGGGGCACAATTGGACACTATTCAGCTCAGGGCGTTTCTTCCCCAGCAGCAGCAAGATGCTTTGATTCAGTTCTGCCAGCAAATTTCTTAACTCCCATCCATCTCAGCCAGGCAAATGATGGTCATCCTGGGACACATGGCCTCCACAGTCTATGTAACTCCATTTGCAAGGCTTCACCTCCGGACACCTCAATGGTCTCTGCCATCTCTGTGGTCTCAAGCCCTCGATCCTCTTTTGCAGCACATTACAGTCACGTTGTCTCTTTGACGATCGCTACAGTGGTGGATGAGCTCTTCCAATCTTCCTAGAGGACTGCTATTCCACTCACCTCCACATCTGAAGGTTCTCACCGTGGACTTATCCACTTATGCTTGGGGGGCTCATATGGAAGGGTTTCACATTTAAGGTCACTAGTCTTCCCGGGACCAGCACCATCATATCAATCTACTGGAACTCAGAGTGATTTTCAATGCTCTCAAGACTTTTCAGCATTTAGTCTCAGGTCATGTCCTTCTAGTCCGCATGAACAATCAAGTGGCCATGTAATATTTAAACAAACAAGGAGGAACAGGCTCTCTTCTTCTTTGTCAGTAGGCCCAGAAGATTTGTTACTGGGCGATTGCTTGGAACATTTTTCTCAAAGCAATCTATATTCAAGGAAAGCAGAATTCATTAGCAGACAAACTCAGCAGAGTTCTTCAACCTCATGAATGGACAATCAACTCTCCTGTTCTTCATCATATTTTTTCTTAATGGGGAATGCCTCACATCGACCTGTTTGCATCTCCCCAAAATCACAAGTTGCCCCCCTTCTTCTCCAGACAGTATTCGACTCATCACCTGGATGCGGACACTTTCCTACTGGATTGGACACATCAGTTTTTCTATGCATTTCCTCCCATTCCTCTGGTCCTCAACAAACTTGTCAAACTCAAACAGGAATCAGCCACCATGATTCTTATAGCTCCTCGATGGCCCAGACAGCCTTGGTTCCCCTTTCTCCTTCAACTTAGTTCCATAGAGCCAATAACTCTTCCAATTTTTTCTTCTCTTCTAACACAGTGTCAAGGATCTCTTATGCATCACAATCTTCAGTCTTTACACCTGACAGCTTGGTACCTATCGGGCTGAGCTCAGCTGATCTCCATTTTTTTCAGCCTGTTCACCTCTTCTCGGAAGCTTCCAGAAAACTGTAAAGTTTTTCTTCTTGGTGAACCCTGCATCAGCAGAATCCAAAATCCATCTTTGTCTCCTCAATACTGGATTATCTGCTTCACTTCTCTGACTTTGACCTCAAACCTACTTCCATTCAAGTCCATCTCAGTGCTATCAATGCTTTTCATCAACCAGTGGATGGAAAATCTCTCTCTGCTCATCCATTAATTTCCAGATTTATGAAAGGTCTTTTCAATGTCAAACCACCTCTTAAGCCACCTTCAGTAGTTTGGGACCTTAATGTGGTTCTTGCTAAATTGATGAAGCCTCCTTTTGAACCAATGTCTATGGTTCATTTAAAATACCTTGTGTGGAAAGTAGTTTTTCTCTTGTTCCTAACTTCTGCTCGAAGATTAAGTGAACTTCAATCGTTAGTAACGGATCCACCTTTCATAGTGTTCCATCATGATAAGGTTGTGCTTCACACTCATCTGAAGTTCCTACCAAAGTTCATCACTGATTTCCATCTCAATCGATTGTTCTTCCAGTATTTTTTTCCTAACCCTCATTCTCATCCTGGTGAAATAGCTCTTCATTCTCTGGACTGCAAATAAGCACTGGCTTACTATTTGCAAACTGCATAGATCTCCTCAACTACATGGGGTGGGGGAAGAGTTAAGAAAGATAGGAAATAAGCTGGTTAGTGGAATTATAAACTAGTAAGAGGGAAAAACAGACATGCTGGACAATTGGGGGGGGGGCAAGAGGGAAAAGAGAGATGGTATGGATAATGGGGGGAAGGTAGAGTAGATATTTATGAGATCAAGAAGCAGGACAGGAAGAAAAGACACACTAATCTACAAGAAATCAATAGAGAAAGATTCAGGAAACTGAGGTGGGGAATGAAGGAGAGCATATTGAAGATCATGAAGGAGAGAGATGCTGAAACTGATGGGTAAGGAGAAGGAAGGAGATAAAAGAAGGAGTTCAGATGAGGAGAGTAAGAGAGGAATGTTAGGCATTATGAGAGGGATGAGGGAAGGATAGAAATGCTGGACATCACAGAGGAAGTTTGAGTGATAGGGAACAAGAGAGCAGAGGCATAGCTAGCCCTCAAATTTTGGATGGGGCACTGGGCAAACTTGGTGGGCACATTTAGTCTCCACATCCCCACCCCCATGTCAACTGAAATAATTAAATACCTGAGCTTGTGGGGAATCCCCAAGCCCCACTAGCTGCAACAATCCTCTGGTTGCAAGAAACAGAGAACATGGTGGCAGATAAAGACCAAGGCCTGGATTCTGTAGAGGATGCTAGTTCTGGGCGTCCTATACAGAATTGGGCCTACACCCACCCAAAGTTAACCCGATTCTGTAACCGACATCCAAGTTGCAGATGCTGGTTACAGAATCGGGTTTAATATGCCCAACCCCCCTCCCCGGACCCCCCCAACAGCCCCCCAAAGATCGCCGGCAGGAAGGTGCTCAACCCTTCCTGCTGACAGAACCCGCCCCCCCAACAATCACGGCAGGAGGGTACCCAACCCCTCCTGCCGGACCCCCCCCCCAATGAATCCCCTCCACTCCGGAACCCCCCTTGGGCTTACCTGCAAGTTGGACCAGAAGACTCCTCACACGTCCGGCCAGCAGGCCCGCCTCCATCCCAACCCACAGGATCCTAGGGCCTGATTGGCCCAAGTGCCTAAGGCCCCTCCTATAGTGGGAGGGGCCTTAGGCACCTGGACCAATCAGGCCCTAGGATCCTGTGGGTTGGGCAGGGGAGAGGTGGGCCCGCCTCATTTGGATGGAGGTGGGCCTGCTGGCCGGACATGCGAGGAGCCTTCCGGTCCAACTTGCAGGTAAGTCCAAGGGGGGTTCCTGGGGGGGGGTTCGTTGGGGGGGCTGGTAGGAGGGGTTCGGTACCCTCCTGCTGTGATCGTCGGGAGGGCCTTTGGGGGTTCCGGCAGGAGGGGTTGGGTACCCTCCTGCCACTATCTTCAAGGGGGGTCAGGTTCTGTCATCAGAAGGGGTTGCGCACCCTCCTGCTGTGATCACTGGGGGGAGGGGAGACTTGCGGCCATAACCGCAGCTGCTATACTAATCACGGCAGGAGGATCCTTGCCGCGATTAGGTATAGCGGCTGCATCTACATACCATGTAGGCCAGCATTTTGCTAGCCTGCATTGTAAGCGTCTCCCGTTCTGCTAGGGAGACGCGTAGGGCCGACTAGGTTTGCTTAAGGCTACCTCAGACTCTTAGGCGGGCTTGCGGGCCTCTCTAGGCTCCCTGGAGGCGCCTTCAATATAGGCGGCCTACCTGGGGAACATTTTTTTTTTAAGGAAAAGTGCCTCCCGATTGGCTGATTAGACAGCTGTAGGATGCCTACAGCTGCCTACAATCGAGGGCACTTTGCAGAATCAGGGTCCAAAAGTCCATTCCAGTCTGCCCATCCACAGTAACCATTATCTCTTCCTCTCTCTAAGAGATCCCACGTGCCTATCCCACGCTTTCTTTAATTCAGACACAGTCTCTGTCTCCACCACTTTTTCCAGGAGACTGTTCCACGCATCTACCAGCATTTCTGTAAAAAAGTATTTCCTTAGATTAGTCCTGAGCCTATCACCTCTTAACTTCATCCTGTGCCCTCTCATTCCAGAGTTTCTTTTCAAATGATAGAGACTTGACTCATTCACATTTATGCCACATAGTTATTTAAATGTCTCTATCATATCTCCCATTAATGTAATTATATTTACCGTATTTTCACGCATAAACGCGCGCGTTATACAGGATTTTTACAAACCATGCATAACCTTGTGCGTTATACGCGTGAGCGCGTTGTACAAAATTTTTTTTACATAGTTCCCCCCCCGACGTCCGACTCACCTCCCCGCAGGACCGCTCGCACCCCACCCCGAAGGACCGCTCACATGCACCCGCACCCCCACCCCGAAGGACCGCTCGCACACACTCCCACCTGCACCCGCACCCCCAGCCTGAAGGACCGCTCGCACCCCCACAGCCTCCTGACCCCCCCCATCATGTAGAAGCTCCTATCGGTGTCCTGCTGCTTCCTCTTGGCGGTCCGGGCCCTTCTGTGAGCCCTGCGCCTGTGCTGCTTCCTCTTCCAGTGGTCCCGCCCTTTCTCTGACATCAAGCCCTCTTGCTCCGCCGACTCCCCGACACAATCGGGGCAAGAGGGAGCTCAAGCCCTCTTGCCCCAGCCAACCGTGGCACCCCCGACACAATCGGGGAAAGAGGGAGCTCAAGCCCTCTTGCCTCCCCCCGACTCCCCGACACGATCGGGGCAAAACGGAGCCCAAGCCCTCTTGCCCCGCCGACTCCCCAATTCCCTGACAATATCGGGCCAGGAGGGAGCCCAAGCCCTCCTAGCTCTGGCGACCCCCCCCCCCCCCCGCTAGTTGTTCATGCCAGGAGGGAGCCCAAACCCTCCGGGCCACGGCGACCCCCTATCCCCACCCCGCACTACATTACGGGCAGGAGGGATCCCAGGCCCTCCTGCCCTCGAAGCAAACCCCCCTCCCCCCAACGACCACCCCCCCCAAGAACCTCCGACCGCCCCCCCAGCCGACCCGCGACCCCCCTGGCCGACCACCACGACACCCCCACCCCCCTTCCCCGTACCTTTGTGTAGTTGGCCGGACAGACGGGAGCCAAACCCGCCTGTCCGGCAGGCAGCCAATGACGGAATGAGGCCGGATTGGCCCATCCGTCCCAAAGCTCCGCCTACTGGTGGGGCCTAAGGCACCTGGGCCAATCAGAATAGGCCCGGGAGCCTTAGGTCCCTCCTGGGGGCGGGGCCTTGGGCACATGGTCAGGTTGGGCCCATGTGCCTCAGGCCCCACCCCCAGGAGGGACCTAAGGCTCCCGGGCCTATTCTGATTGGCCCAGGCGCCTTAGCCCCCACCAGTAGGTGGAGCTTTGGGACGGATGGGCCAATCCGGCCTCATTCCGTCATTGGCTGCCTGCCGGACAGGCGGGTTTGGCTCCCATCTGTCTGGCCAACTACACAAAGGTACGGGGAAGGGGGGTGGGGGTGTCGTGGGGGTCGGCCAGGGGGGTCGCGGGTCAGCTGGGGGGGCGGTCAGAGGTTTTTGGGGGGGACGGTCGTTGGGGGGAGGGGGGTTTGTGTCGAGGGCAGGAGGGCCTGGGATCCCTCCTGCCCGTAATGTAGTGTGGGGTGGGGGTAGGGGGTCACCGTGGTCAGGAGGGTTTGGGCTCCCTCCTGGCCCGAACAACTAGCAGGGGGGGGGTCGCCAGGGCCAGGAGGACTTGGGCTCCCTCCTGGCCCGATATTGTCGGGGAGTTGGGGAGTCGGCGGGGCAAGAGGGCTTGGGCTCCCTTTTGCCCCGATCGTGTCGGGGAGTCAGGGGGCAAGATGGCTTAAGCTCCCTCTTGCCCCGATCGTGTCGGGGGTGCCGTGGTTGGCTGGGGCAAGAGGGCTTGAGCTCCCTCTTGCCCCGATCGTGTCGGGGAGTCGGCGGGGCAAGAGGGCTTGACGTCAGAGAAAGGGCGGGACCGCCAAGAGGAAGCAGCAGGACACTGGTAGGAGCTTCTACATGATGGGGGGGGTCGGGAGGCTGTGGGGGTGCGAGCGATCCTTCGGGGTGGGGGTGTGAGCGGTCCTGCAGAGGGGGGTGAATCGGACGTCGGGGGGGCATCAGGCTTTCAGGGTGGGGACAGGACTTCAAGGGAGAGAGGAGAGTCAGGGCGGGCGAAAGGAGAGTCGGGCGGCGATGGGAGAGTTGGGCAGCATGCGCGGTATACGGGTGGGCGCAGTATACAAAATTTTTTTTACATATATTTTGCTTTCCTGCGCGCTATACCCGTGTGCGCATTTTACACGGGTGCGCGTTATCTACGTGAAAATACGGTACCATTCCCTCTTTCCAAATTGATCCGCATTGCCTCTTCCCGGGGCTGGATTAATGGGTAGGCCCAGTACGCACGTGCTTAGGGCCCAAAACTGTCGGGGGGGGGGCACTAAAGGTAAGGTAAAAAGTCAACTCACCTTGCAATTTTTTTTGTTCAAACGGAAACGACCCTTCCCCCCGCGACATCAACGGTGACAGCCCCTCCCACCGGCGTCAACGGCAATACAACCGGCTCTGCTCCAGGAAGGTCTCGCGATGACTGCATCTGCCGGTCCATCCCCTTCCGATATCACTTCTTCCGGAGCAAGTAAGTGATTTCGGAAGGGGATGGACCTTCCTGGAGCATTGTTGACCGCGTTGCTGTCCATGCCGCCAGCTGTTCTAATGATTTCTGCTTTCGGGCTGCCTTTTGCCAAGGAGCTCAGAGAACAGAGCCGGAAGCACGGGACCTTGCATTTGTTTGGAGGGAGAGAGAAAGGAGCATGGAAGGGTGGTGGAGGGAGAGAAAGGGGGCAGATGCTGATGGAATTGGTGTGTAGGTAATGGGGAGAGAGACATAAGGGGGAAAGATACTGGAGGAAATTGGGTTGGAGGGAAAGAAAGGGGCAGATGCTGATGGAAGTGGGGGGAAGGGAGAGGAGGGAGTGAAATACCAGACCTTGGGGGTGTGGAAGAGGGAAGGGAAGGAGAGGAAAGAGATGCCAGGGAAGGGAAGAAGATGGATGCCAGACCAATGGGAGTGAAGGGAGAGAAGATGCCATATAGAAGGGGCAGAAAGTGGGTAGACAGTGGATGAAATGAAGAGAGTGACAAGAAGATGAGGAAAGCAGAAACCAGATAAGACACGATAGAAAAAATGTTTTTTTGTTTTTTTTTTGCTATAGGGGAGTTGCATCGCTGTTTCTGTGGTGTTGCATTTTTTTGCAGAGTTCAGCTTCTTGGTGGTTCAATTTAACCTTTGTCTATGTATTTCTATTTTATCCCCCCTTTTGCAAAACCATAGAGCATTTTTTACTGCTAGCCGTGGTGGTAACAGCTCCAACGCTCAGAATTCTATGAACATCTGAGCTGTTACTACCAAGGCTAAAAAGCACACTACAATTTTATAAAAGGGGGAGGGGTTAATTTGTGATTGCATATTCCATACTAGGTGAAGGTGTTTTCTGCGTTCTGTGTGTTCGAAAGACATGGTTTTCTGTTAGGATTGACTTAATGAAACATTAATGAGAGACAATATGAATATGAGAAGAAAATTGGAAGCTTTGGACAATCTTTCTCGCAAATAATCTCAGGTTAATTAACTTCCCTAGAGTGGCAACAATACCTCCGAGAGAAATGATGAAAAGGTATATGATAGAAATATTGGGTATATCAGAAGAATTGCTTCCACCTTTTGCTCAGGTTTATTATCTGCCCACACGAAGGGTTGAAGGATAACATCAAGAACCACGACAATCATCATCAGAGGTCCAACAGAACTTAAATGTTTCATTGATGTTGGAACAGTCGGATAAGGAAATTGCGACATCTGCAATTTTACTTCTTACTGTTACCTTGGCACCAGATAAAAACTGGTTGCTGAGACTTTACTTTAAAAACAAGTCAAAAGAATTTTTTGGGATTTAAAATACAAATATTTCCGGATCTGGCACGAGACACCCAGAAGCGTCGCCGTGAATTTGTACATGTTGTACAGTATGTCTGCCTTTCTCCCTTACTAGTTTATAAATTCAAAATGCAACTTATTCCCTCTCTCTCTCTCTCTTAACCATTCCCTCCACCCCATATAACAAATTCCCCTCTTCCCACACCCCCAGCCAGGGCAGGATTAATTTGTCAAGGCCCTCTGCCCCACCCCCATGTACTTACCCATTTTCTTATTTACTTCTTTATTTCCACTTTATTTCTTTTTTACTTTTATTTTAAAATTCAAAACAAATAACAAAGATTATCATACCAGTGCCAGTGTACAGTTTTTCTTCTATGCAACCTCCAAACATCGCTGAATAAATCCCCCCTTCCTTCCTAAAGGAAGAGATCTTCAGCTGGCAGCGCTTTGGGAAGCCCACCAATTTATATTTTGCATTTGAGTAGGAGGCTTGGGACATGGCAGGAAGAAAATTTAGTGCACGCTATTTTATTAGACTAATACATTTCTCAATTGGCATTCATAGGTTAAAACCTCTTTCTTCAGGTCAGTAAACTATACAGTATCCCTGTCCTGTCCTGTCCTGAGGAAAAGAGTTATGGTCTGTGAATTAGTAAAAAATGTAATAAACAGGGTCACCTTATTTCCATAAACAAATAAAACAAATAGAAATTTATTTCTGCCTTTGTTGTCTGGTTTCTGTTTTCCTCATCTTCTCATCATTCTCTTCCTTCCATCCACTGTCTGCCCTATCTTTGCCTCTTCCATATGGCATCTGCTTTCTTTCTATGCCTCTTCAAGAAACTGTCTGCCTCCCCCCCTCCTCATTGGTCTGGCACCCATCTTCTCCCCTCCACTCTCTGACATGGTCTGGCATCTCTGTCTTCTTCCCTTGCATCTCTCCCACCCTCCCACAGGTGGTTTTTAGCATTTCTCTCCTCCTTCCCTCCCCCCTACCTTGGTATCTCTCTTTCTTCTCCCTTTCCTTTTCTTTTCTGCTCTTCCTTCTCAATTTGTTTTCTACCTTTTATCTACTTACTTTCCAGTCCTCAATTTCCCTTTTATTGTGTTTACCTACAACTTGCCACCTCTTTCCCTCACCCCTTCCAGTATCTCACTAACTCTAATCTCTTCCCCCAATCCAGCATGCGTCCTTTTTTCTTTATCCCCTCCTTCCATACAGTATGTGCTTTCTCTCTCCTCTCCTTCCAGAATCTGCTCCCCTCTCTCTCCTCTCCACTTCCATCCAACCTCTGTTCCCCTCTTGTTCCCCTCCCATCCAGAGTCAGCTCCCCTTTCGTTCCTCCCCACTTCCTTCCATTGTCTGTTCCCTCTCTCTTCACTTTCAGTGTCTGCTCCCCTTTCTCTCCTCCCCACTTCCCTTCAGTGTCTGTTCCCCTGTCTCCCTTCCCCATATCCATCCAGTGACTGTTCTACCTTCTATCTCCAATTCTTTTCAGCGTATGCTCCACTCTCTCTCCCCTCCTCACTTCTCTTCAGCTCCACTCAAACTCTTCCCCCATCAGGCCATCTTTCTCCCTTCCCATCACCTTGGCAAGTGCTTTTCAGAATAAAAGTTCTCTCTCTCAGAGGGGTCCGGACACGGCAGCCATTATCACAAGTCGCTCATGGCTGCCCCAAAGCTTTTCCTCTGATGCAATTTCCTGTTTCCGCCTGAGCGACTTATGTCAGAGGAGAAGCCTTGGAGTAGCCGCGTGCAACTAGTGAGAATGGCTGCAGCATCCGGGCCCCTCGGAGAGAGAAAACTGATCCTGAAAAGCGCCCACAAAGGTGATGGAAAGGGAGGGAGATTGCTCACTGTGGGCCCCCCTGGAGCTGAGGGGCACTGGGCAGCTTTCATGAATGCCCTCCCCTAATACCAGCCCTAGCTGTGCTGAAGGAAGACAGCTGGATTCGGATTAAAGAACCCTCGCATATCCAGCAAGATTCTAGCAGGTCCTATGCTTTTCATGGTTAAAGAGTGCAGGGAATAGATGTTTCCTCACTAATAGGTTGTGAAAGATACAGAATCCAGGTGTAAACAACCCTTTTTGAGGTCAGAATTGCAGAATCCTGGCATATCCTGTGCTTCTGATGGGGAAAGAGTGTGTGGAATGGATGTTTTCCTGCCTTATAGGTGGTTAAGGGTGCTGAATCCAGATAGATGCAGCCCTTCCTAGAATTGCAAGATCCTGGTACATCCTGGCATATCCTGTGCTTCTGATAGAGAAAGAGTGTATGGAATGGATGTTTTCTGCCTTATAGGTGGTTGAGGGTGCTGTAATCAGATACATGCAGCCCTTCCTGGGGTCAGAATTGCAGGATCCTGGTACATCCTGACACATCCTGACAGATCCTGCTAGATCATGGATATCCTGCAAATCCTGCACATCCTGGCATATCCTGTGATTCTGATGGAGAAAGAGTGCATGGAATGGATGTTTTCTCCCTTATAGGTGGTTGAGGATACTGAAATCAGATAGATGCAGCCCTTCCCGAGGTCAGAATTGCAGGATCCTGGTACATCCTGACACATCCTGGCATATCCTGTGCTTCTGATGGGGAAAGAGTGCATGGAATGGATGTTTTCTGCCTTATAGGTGGTTGAGGGTGCTGAAATCAGATAGATGCAGCCCTTCCTGGGGTCAAAATTGCAGGATCCTGACAGATCCTGCTAGATCCTGGAAATCCTGCAGATCCTGGCATATCCTGTGATTCTGATGGGGAAAGAGTGCATGGAATGGATGTTTTCTGCCTAATAGGTGGTTGAGGATGCTGAAATCAGATAGATGCAGCTCTTCCTAGAGTCAGAATTGCAGGATCCTGGTACATCCTAGCATATCCTGTGCTTCTGATAGGGAAAGAGTGTACGGAATGGATGTTTTTCTGCCTTATAGGTGGTTGAGGGTGCTGAAATCAGATAGATGCAGCCCTTCCTGGGGTCAGAATTGCAGGATCCTGACAAATCCTGCTAGATCCTGGATATCCTGCAGATCCTGGCATATCCTGTGCTTTTGATAGGGAAAGAGTGTATGGAATTGATGTTTTTTCTGCCTTATAGGTGGTTGAGGATGCTAAAATCAGATAGATGCAGCCCTTCCTGGGGTCAGAATTGCAGGATCCTGGTACATTCCGACACATCCTGGCATATCCTGTGCTTTTGATAGGGAAAGAGTGTATGGAATGGATGTTCCCTGCCTTATAGGTGGTTGAGGGTTCTGAAATCAGATAGATGCTGTCCTTCCTGGGGTCAGAATTGCAATATTCTGGTACGGAATATTGTGCACCTTGCCCTAGCCCTCTATGTTTAAGAGGGCAGTCTGCTCTTACTTCCAGCGTGTTCTGTCAACAAATTTTGGATACTATTTAAAGGAAGCCAGGTGGCACTGCTAGAGCCAGAATGAGAGGGCTGGGGTGTACTCAGGTAGGGTTACCAGATTACCCATTTGGAAATCCGGACCCCCCTATACCCACCCAGTTCCACCCATTCCTGTCCCATCATGTCCCAATCCCGCCGCCAATCCCACCCTAACCCTGCCCATCCTGCTTGCCGGGTTTTCAAAAGCCATCCGGATCTCCAGACGTTCTCAAAAGGAGGGCATTTCTGGGGAAACCTGGATGTATCATAACCCTACAGTCAGGTATCCCTCAAAGCTACACAAAAAGCAAAACTGTGTTGCAGCTGGTGTAACTGCAGGCAGAAGCGTTTTGCACTTCTTTTACAGGATGTCTGAAGTTAATTTACATTCTGGGTTAAAGTTAAAAAACTCATGTCCAAGAAACATGGGGAGAGGACAATAATCTATAGTGAACCTTGGATTCATGTTAATTTTGAACCCAAGCATTTTCTGGTAGTAGACAGATTCCACCTTTTCAACAGTGTCACACTTTAGTCCATCCAGAAGGTGTTGATCTTCTCCTGCTGCAGGTTTAGAAATATTAATGGAAGGAGGAGGAGCTACATCCTGCTGCACTGTTTAAAAGACAGTAACATTAACTTGCCTAGGGGAGCGTGTGGCATTGTGGTTAAATCTACAGCCTCAGCACGCTGAGGTTGTGGGTACAAACCCAGGCTGCTCCATGTGACCCTGGGATAGTCTCTTAATCCCCCCTCCCCCCTCATTGCCCCAGGTATATTAGATTGATTGTGAGCCCCACCAGGACATGCAGGAAAAAATGCTTGAGTACCTGAATAAATTCATGTAAACCAGGGGTGCCCACACTTTTTTGGCTTGCAAGCTACTTTTAAAATGACCAAGTCAAAATGATCTACCAACAATAAAATTTTTAAAAAAACACAAAACACACTGTACACAGAGAAAATGTTAATTATCATTTGAATTCGGATTTTTTTTCAAAGGTCAAGGCAGATGACTTTAAAATATGCAATGTCACCTCAGTAACAACTATACTAAAATAGACAAATATACCCCCTCCCCTTTTACTAAACCGCAATAGCGATTTTTAGCACAGGGAGCTGCACTGAATGCCTTGCATTGCTCTCGATGCTCATAGGCTTCCTGCGCTAAAAACTGCTATTACGGTTTAGTAAAAGGGGGCCACAGTGCAAAATATAGACAGCAGATATAAATTCTCAAAACGGACACATTTTGATCACTAAATTGAAAATAAAATCATTTTTCCTACCTTTTTTGTCTGGTGATTTCATGAGCCTCTGGTTGCACTTCCTTCTTCTGTAAAGCCAATATTTCTTTCTTTCTTTCTTTCTCTCTCCCCCCCCCCCTGCCTGCATACCTTTCTTTCTCTCTTCCCCTGCCCTTCTCTTTATTTCTGCCTTTCTTTCTCTGTCCCCCTGCCATTGTGTCAATTTCTCCACTTCCCCGATTCTTTTCCTATCCCCACCCCCAAACCACCAACGCAATTTCTCCATGCTGCTTCCACGAACCAGGCCTGGCGTTGCCTTTGTGATCTTTTTCTCCCTGCTGCTTCTCCAAGTCATGCCTGGCGTGTACAAGCACCGGGCCCACAAGATTTCACCTCTGATGTCAATTCTAACGTTGGGGAGGATGTTCCAGGCCAGCCAGGCAGCGATTGGCTGGCCCAGAACTTCTTCTCCAACGTCAGAATTGATGTCAGAGGTGAAGTCTTGTGAGTCCGGCGCTTGTATATACCAGGCCTGGCTTGGAGAAGCAGCAGGGAGAAAAAGATCACAAAGGCAACACAATCGACTCGCGTTGCCTTTGCGATCTACTGGTCGATTACGATTGACCATTTGGGCACCCTAGATGTAAACCATTCAGAGCTCCCCTGGGTGAACAGTATAAAAAATTTAATAAATCTGAATTATTAGTTTCAATAAGGTTGACCAGGTTACTGAAATTCTAAATCCAAAGTATTGCTGTTCTTTTTTTTTCCTCTGTGTGATAAGTTATAGCCTATTTTTTTTACTGCCCCTCTGGTTGTCATTTTGCAGGTAGCCTATTTTACTGCCCCTCTGGCTGTCATTCTGCAGGGAGTCCCCGCGCTGACGTCATCTTCTTTGCTGGTCCGCCCACACAGGAAGAGAAGAAAATGTCATAAGGAGCGGGACCGGCAGAAAAGGAGAAGACGGAGTTGCAAGCCTATTTTTATTCCCGTCTGGTTGTCATTGTAAACTAAAGGGAGTCCCCGCGTTGACGTCTTCTTCTCTGCCGGTCCGCCCACACGGGAAGAGAAGAGCGTGTCATAAGGGGCGGGACCGGCAGAGGAGAAGACGGCGTTGTAGGGGACTCCAGTAAATGCATAGCAGCAGCTGTGGCAATCAAAAAAAGAGGAGGTGTGCTATTAAGGAGGACCAGGATCCTGGAAAATCTGTCAAATCCTGCAATTTTACCAGGATCTCAATACAAGTCTATGAGGATCCTGCAAATCCTGGTTTTACCCAGACCCCTTTTTTTTTTTAATTTGTTTAGCTTTTGCAGAAATTAATGCTAGCCTTTAAAGCGTTTAATGTTATAAATTTAAGTAAAGTGTGATGCAGAAGGGAGGGGAAATTCATTTATAACATAAATATTAATATAAAAATGAACGAAGGTCTGCATTTAAAGTCCAAATGAGGAAATGAAAGAGCAAGAAAGCGATCACTTTTCTACTGGAGTAATGGGACTATTTGAGACTATCATAGCAAAAGATAAAATACAATGGGAATATGGAGGAACACGGGATACATTTTTAAAAATATAAGGTTCAAAAAATATCACGTGTCACTTTTAGGAAGGCAGAATCTAATGTTGAAAGTTTTTTGGGTTGTTTTTTTTTTTTTTACATCTATCTGTAAACACGCCGGGTCATTAACCTGGAGAGTTCATGCAGAGTAGCAAAGCGGCGGAGTGATCCTGTAAAATGGTTAACCAGTGGCTTCAGCGCTCTTGGACACAAAACAAAAAGCACACACATTCACACACACAAAAAAAAGTTCTGTTGCGTTGAAAGGAAGTTTGCTCAGTTGCCATTATAAATCAAGAGTTCAGCTTTGTGAGGGATTCAAGGGAAGAAGAGTAATCGGATTAGGGAAAACTTGCATAACTGCGGGAGTGGGAAGATCAGAAAAAAAGAAACCAGCCAGTTCAAAGCTAGGGAGCAGAAGAAAAGAGAGACTTGTGTGTGTTCCTGTAGTATTGCAGTCAGTTTTTAATAACAACGTGTTTTTTTAATACCAGAAATGCCTATTGATTTCAGTGGTTACTGGAAAATGCTCAGCAATGATAACTTTGAGGAGTATCTGAAGGCACTGGGTAAGATTCCCTTCATGTTAGTTTATATAAAGATCAGTGAAATGTTTTCTAAACTTCAGTAAAGAGAAAAAAAAAAGTCGATTCTGTTTTAGAGAAAATTACTGTCTTTTGAAGGTTTTTGTATGGTATGCTGTGTTTGGCAATCATAAACAGAAATGCTTAAAAAGTGTGTGCATATGTGTGTTATGCATATAAACAGTTATGTGTAATTAAAGACTCAAAGTAAATTAGCGTTTTTTTCTGATCATGTAGACGCTAGGAAAAGTGGAAATTTTTCCCCGAGCTCTGAAGAGACAAGGCAGCCACAGAGGGAGACGCAAGATAAACATGCTTCTTGTGATGCATATCTTGGAACGTGTGTACATTTGTTATGTAGAAATGTACATTTAATATTTATTAATGGTAATTGGTAACATAATGAATGCCTGTTTGAGTGCTTGTTGATATGAATAGCTAATTCATCCTGAAAGCTGTAATTACAAATTTACATAATCCATTATTCATTTTTATACCCCACTGTAATATACTTCCAACTTTTTAAAAAATGTAATCATCCTAATAGATCATGCTCTTTTTTCATGGATAAATGCTATTTGATTGGCCACAGTCCTTTTTACATGAGTTAATTGGACTCTGCTTTTCTTTTGCTTTTAAATCCTGTCTAGACTGGCTAGTCTTGCATTGTACTGTAAGAGATTAGTGCAGGGATTTAGTGCAATCCTTTTCATTTTTGCTTACAGATGTGAATATTGCTCTGAGAAAAATTGCCACCTTGTTGAAACCTGACAAAGACATCATTCAGAATGGCGATCACATGATCATTAAAACTTTGAGCACCTTTAGAAACTACATCATGGATTTTGATATAGGAAAAGAATTTGAAGAGGATTTGTCAGGAATAGATGATCGTAAATGTATGGTAAGAATTAAAATTATTTTCATACAGGTCTTATTACACAAGGGGAAATGTTTTTATAATACACAGTGGAACCTCGGTTTGCGAGTAACACGGTTTGCGAATGTTTTGCAAGATGAGCAAAACACTCTGCAAACTTTTGTCTCGCAAACCGAGCACTGCCCTGATAAACGAGCACTTACAGCTGCAGGAAGCGCCGCTTCAGGGGGATTCCTCTTCCGTCCGCCGGCCAGCCTTCCACTCCGGGTACCTTCCGCATGTTGGAGAGCCTGTATTTGAGCCCACGCAGCCAAGTGCCGTCCCACCTGCACGTTGCGTATAATCATGCACAATGTCAATCATCAACGTTGTGCGTGATCATATGCAACGTGCAGTTGGGACGGCACTTGGCTGCGTAGGATCAGATAGAGGCTCTCCAATATGCAGAAGGCTGGCTGGCGGACAGAAGAGGAATCCCCCTGAAGTGGCGCTGTGTGGGCTCAGGGGTTCTCTAGAGGCTGGCGGACAGACGAGGCATCCCCCAAAGTGGCACTGCGGCATTCTTCAGCAGCTGGCGGACGGAGGAGGCGTTACTAGAGACCCGGCACCCGACAGGTACAGACCCCTGGGCCACCCCCTCGCCACTTTTTCGGCACGTTTTGGGTTCTGGAACGAATTGTCAGCGTTGCCATTATGGCCTACGGGGAAAGTTGCTTTGATATTATGAGTACTTTGGATTGCGAGCATGCTTCTGGAACGAATTATGCTCGTAAACCAAGGTACCACTGTACTCTGGTACTAGTGGTTAGTCGTTGAATGTATAACAGTACAGATCTTTTAACAGGTCATCTAGAATAGATTAAGAGGGTGAAAAGGATTCTATTTATAGTCTACTTCAGAAAGACACACAGGCTCCAATAGGACCCTTTTTGCCCTCTCACAGGCTGATGCTCAGAATCTAATGCCTGTGCTAGAAGCAAAAAGTACTGGAATAGCACCAATGTTTAGGGTGTGCAGGATTTTCAGAGGGCGCCAACGCTGGGGACAATGTAGATGCCAAAGATGGCTGCAAGTAGCATGTAAATATATTCAATCTTATGCAAATGAGGCCCTTTCCTAGTCCCTCACAATGCTGGTATTAGGATATCTGAAGAGAGATTTTATGAGAGGTTTAGTATTGTCCTGTGAGGGATCACGCTTTAAGAGGAGGGGCCTCAGGATCATGAGAGCACATGTCCATTGCGGGTTTAACCTTTGGAAAAACTGCCTTGGCTATATCGTTACTTGCATGCTTGTATGCATCTATTTATGTCCTGTTTGCTCGCCTCCCTGCTGACCTCCACTTCTCAGCATGGGCTCCCTGCTCCCCAGTTTGAGCAGGCATACCACAAGAGCTATACTTACCTTGCAGCTCATGTGCACAAGCACCAGGCACATTCTTCCCCCTTAACTTCGCAATGCTCAGCGCTAACAGTGTACATGTAATTTGTATACTGTTAGCTTTGAGCATTTGGGCATTATTTTGCTGCACTGTTCTCGCAGTAATGTCTGGCACTTCCATTTAGTGCCAGAGTTTTGAGCATTGGGCAATTTTATAAAGACATATGTGTCTTTATAAAATATCAACAGAAGACCTTCAGAAATCATGATTAAAATGAAGCTTTGGACGTTTACTCTTGTTCAACAAGAGGTATAAATTACATGACATTAGTGACTTTTTTATTCCGCCATTACCTTGCGGTTCAAGGCGGATTACATAAGAGGTTATCTGGACATTTCCAGAAGAGTTACAGAGTTGAACGGGTTACTTCGGGGGACTGAAGTGCTTCCTGTGGTGTTAGTTTGTTTTGATGGATTTCTTGAATAACAGGGCTTTTATTTCTTTTCTGAAAATTTTGTAGTCTGGTGTCATGGTCAGTAGATTGGATAGTTGGCGGTCTAGTTTTGCTGCCTGCGTGGCCAGTAGGCCATCGTACTTTTTTTTGCATTTGACGCCTGTGATTGGGGGGTGCATGAATGGTGTCTGGGTTCTCCTTTGCCTGGTTGTGTTAGTTCAGATAAGGCGGTTGTTCATATAAGCTAGGCTGTCTCCATTCATAGCTTTAAATAGTGGACATGTGTATTTTGTAAAGTACATATGCAAATTTCTCTTTAACAGCTCAAACTCCACCCTAAAATATGCCTGTACCCAATTTCCCTAATTATAGAAAGTTGAGTGCCCAAACTTGTAACTTGTATGCAGCTACTCATATGCATGCACAAGTTGTAGAATAAGATCAGTTGCATGTGCTTATTAATTTAATAATGAGCTAATTGGCCTTAATAAGCAATAATAGGCTATAATTTAGCAGTTATGTGCATCAGTATTCTATAACTTGCATGCTGAAATTCTAGACTACTTAAAATTCAAAGGGGCATGGACTTGGGTGGAGCAAGGGCGTGTCGGGCAGTTACGCACACAGGTTATAGGATACTCTCCTTTGAGTATTCTGTTCAATATATTTGTGACCAACATTGCTGAAGGGTTAGAACAGTGGTTCCCAACCCTGTCCTGGAAGACCACCAGGCCAATCGGGATTTTCAGGCTAGCCCTAATGAATGAGAGAGATTTGCATGAGAGAGATTTGCATATAATGGAAGTGACAGGCTTGCAAATCTGCTCCATGCATATTCATTTAGGGCTAGCCTGAAAACCCAATTGGCCTGGTGGTCCTCCAGGACAGGGTTGGGAACCACTGAGTTAGAAGGTAAGGTTTGCCTTTTTGTGGATGATGCCAAGTTTTGTAAGAGTGGACACCCTGGAGAGAGTGGAAAACATGAAAAAGGATCTGCAAAAGTTAGAGGAATGGTCTGTTTGGCAACTAAAATTCAATGCGAAGAAGTGCAGAGTGATGCACTTGGGGAGTAGAAATCCAAGGAAACTCTGTGCTGAGAGATGAGAGGTTGATATGAACGAATGGGGAAAGGGGATGATAGTGTCTGCAGATCTGAAGGCAATGAAACAGTATGACAAAGCGGTGATTGTAGTCAGAAGGATGCTGGGCTGTATAGAAAGAGGCATAACCAGCAGAACAAAGAAGGTGCTGATGCCCTTGTACAGATCATTGATGAGTCCCCACTTGGAATACTGTGTTTGAGGCCGTATCTAGCTAAGGATGTAAAAAGACTTGAAGCGGGTCCAGAGAAAAGTGGTGAAAATGGTTATGGGGCTTGCGCCAAAAGATGTACAGGAAGAGATTGGAAGACCTGAATATGTATACTCTAGAGGAGGGACAGGGGAGATATAATATAGACATTTAAATGCTTGAAAGGTATTAATATAGAAACAAATCTTTTCCAGAAAAAGGAAAATGGTCAAACTAGAAGGCATGAATTGAGGTTGCGGGGTAGGAGTACTTTTAGGAAATTCTTTTTCATGGAAAGGGTGGTTGGTGGTGGTTGCCTGGAATACCCTCCCGAGGGAGGTGGTGGACATGAAAATGGTGATGGAATTCAAAAAAGCATGGGACAAACAGAGGATCTCTAATTAGAAAAGGAATGTATAAAACAAACTAAGGCCAGTACTGGGCATCTTGTATATGGTGATTTGGTTTAAGTTGAGTTAGGTAGAGCTTTGATAGA
The DNA here is from genome assembly GCF_902459505.1 of Geotrypetes seraphini. Lineage (NCBI taxonomy): Eukaryota > Metazoa > Chordata > Amphibia > Gymnophiona > Dermophiidae > Geotrypetes > Geotrypetes seraphini. The sequence continues at coordinate 137,360,883 of NC_047092.1, read as the reverse complement.
AGACAGTGACAGGATGGTTAGGCTGGAGTGGTCTTCAATGGCAAATCAGGGAACCTAAAGACAGTACCGGGAGGATTTCTATGGTCTATTGTCCAAACCTTAGTTTCTTTTAACACCCCCCCCCCTTCTTCCCAGTAATCTGTCTTATTGACGGATCCCTCACAGATAATTAGATGACTGTGAGGTCTGAGCTCTTATAACCTCCCATCATTTTTTAATATGACTTAGGCCCATCCTCCCCTCTCCCCCCAAAAAAAAGCCTCCATCAAAGCAGAACCAACTGGAGTATCTCATTCCCTTTTCTGAAACCGTTTAGAGCTTGACTTACAGGCCCTTGGAGTTTGACTGAATGGGACAGATACTTCCAGACATTTACACTTTCTTTTTTAGGGGTATTCTGAGCACTATAAGATTCCCACAACAAAATGCTAGCATTCTAATCACTTAAACTGTAATGTTAACCTATATATGTCTGGCTTAGGGATGCTGCCTGGGAAGTAAGTTCTAGGCCTCAGGGCTGGAGCTGATGGCTTTATGTGTATTCTGCTTATGTTATAGGGCATTACACATTATGGGCTAAATTCTGTAATTGGTGCCTAAAAAAGATAGGCGCCTAAAGTTAGGTGCTTATTGCACTTAGGCGCCTAACTTAGCAGCGCCTAACTTTAAAACTGTAATTTAGGCCAGGGTTTTAAAGGCACAATTTTAGGTGCCTAAGGGCTAGATTCACAAAACAAACCGATCATGTACCGATCGGTTTGCGACCCCTTTGCGACCAGATTTCCCTTGGGCTCCATTCACTAATCTCTCCTGCGATCCTGCGATCCGATTCGAATCCATGCATGCAAATGAGGAGAAACGCATGCAAAGTAGGCAAGGACGCAATTCACACCACAAATTTTCCAAACCGACTGGGCTGGCCAATCATCCCAAGAAGTGACTGCTGGGGACCAGTTGAAAACGTCTTTCCGACTCTCCAGCTCCATAGAAGCCCTGCTCTGCCCCGATCTATGTCCTGCCTGCTCTCCCCGAATGTCGCCCTGCTCTGCCCCGATATGTCTCCTGCTTGCTCTCCCCGAATGTCGCCCTGCCCTGCCTCGATCTGTCTCCTGCCTGCTCTCCCCAAATGCCGCCCTGCTCTTCCCATCTCTCCTGCCTGCTCTGCTCTTCCCCGCACTGCGAACCCTTGCTTTTAACCCACGGGTTTAAAGCGGGTTAAAACTACGGGCTCGCTGGTCTAGAAAAGTTTTTAAAAAGTTAAAACCAAAAAAAAAAAAAGGTCACGGCCCCGAACACGTCTGCCCTGACTCTCCCACCCTTTCCCGCAGTGCACAGGCTCCTTAAAAAAAGAAAAAAAAAAAATCTATGCCAGGCCCGGAGGTCCAGCACATGCGCAGACCGTCTACAGATGGTCTGAGCATGCGCTGGGATCGCTAGCGAATGATCAGGGTAGGCATATTAGGGTTTCCTGAATTCATCGGACCTGCCCGGATCGGGCCGGGCAGGTTCGTGAATCTAGCTCTAAGTTCTTTAGAGAAGCACGCCTAGTAGCTCCTGTCTTTCTCCACCCCTAAACATAACTACTTTAGTGTTAGATACATCTTTTGTAGAATCACACCTAAGAGGATAGGCACCTATCTCCCTATTGCATTTTATTTTTTCAATTATGAGCATTTTAAAGCTCATTATTGAAGCCAATTTACTGATTTATTTATTTATGTGTCTAACTTTAGGTGCCTCATAGAATTTTTCCCACTATGCATACTCAGTTAATTTTATGCAAAATTCTGGATGTGCATGACTGCATAATTCTCCAGTGTGTAGATTTTTTTTTTTCTTTAGCTCCAGTCTGCAATATCTCCTCTGATCTGATGGAAAGAATGTAGCTATTGAAACTGAAAGCCTGTCATAAATATATTAAGTTAGTTTTATTGGACTATCACTTACATCTTTTATGTTGACCTTTATTTCTTCCATGTAAGGGTAGAAATCAATAGCACCTTTCTACATGAAATCCCTGAATCTGGTACCAGCATCTCAGGAGCAGTAGTGCTACTGGATTATTCAGTCAAATTAGTCTCTAGAAGATAATTCCGTGACCTAGCAGTGCATTGTGATAAACGAGGCTATAGCAAAACTGAACTTTTTTGATGGAGTGGAGAGGATGTGATATGGTTTCATACAGAAAACCAATTTTAAAATTGCAAGTAGAAAGTGTGAGAGGTGTTCAATAATTTATCTACCTTTTGTAGGAAAGAGTTTTCAAAAAATTTTTGTTTTATTTTTCAGTATAGTCCCCCGATAGCGCCATACACTTCATCCTCTTTTCCTGCAATGACTTTAACCCTCTTGAAAAGAATTATTCTATTTGACCTTCAGACCAGGACGTTACAGCTTCCTTGATGTCTTCATCACTTGAAAATCGCTGTCCATAGAGCGATTTCTTCAAAACTTGAAACAGGAAATAATCCAAAGGAGCCAGGTTAGGACTGTAAGGTGGATGGTTCAGCTGCTGAAACCCATATTCTCGGAGGGCAGCCTGTGATTGTTGTAACATGTGCACTGGCACATTGTAGTGAAGAAGCAGCACGCCTGCTGTGAATTTTCCTCATCTTTTTTCCTTGATTGTCTCCCGCAAAGCGATTATTGTATTGGCATAACTCTCCCCGGTTATGGTTGTCGTGTGTGTCATGAATTCTAGAAGTAGGTGAATTCATGGGCCAATGAAATCTGGGGTCTCGGTGTCCTTTGCCCAATGTGGTGGGACATGTTGGAAGATAAAATAATCTCCTGACATGCGACAGTTCGCTGGCAACAGCTTCTGCATCTCGAGGACATCCCAGTAGTATACACTCTTTAACCACAGGATCGATGGTGAACAGATCTGTGTGACTGAGACTATGACTGATTGGCTGACGGTTGGGCGGGTCTGTAGTAGGTGTTTGGCATTAACCTCACACTTCAGTGTTGAAGGCACGTAAGGGTGATCATTCTGTGTGTTAACCAGTGAAGCGACCGTAAATATCTTTTCATCTGTAAACCAGATGAAGCTGATTCTGTGCCCCTTGTACTTGGTCAAAAGTTGCTTGCACCATTTCGGGCATGTGTTTTTGTGTAAAGTTAACTCTTGGGCATGACGCTTTTTAAGATACTTTAATTTCAGATTGTCATGAATTATCCTAACCATAGTTGTCTGGTTTACTACTTGCTTCTCTTGCTATTTGGTGAGTTGTTCGGTGTGTTGCGGCATGCCCTCCTGCTCTTGTGTGCAAATCGAGCACGGTCATTTGCTGCCTGGCTTACAAGCCACAGTGCCCGTTGCTTGGATCTTGCATAGAAGCACATCAAGGACGTTTTTGTTCCAACCATTCAGCAATCGCCATCTGCTGTAACCTTTTAGCAGTACTAAGTTCTTTATCAGAATTTGGTCTTCTGCAGTGAAAACCATTGCGATACAGATTGTTTACAAGCTATCATCTGCTTCTGTGTGTATCCCATAGCAACAATTAATTTTCACAAGGTAATGTGATGCTGTGGGAAATATTTACAACATTTTACCTCAACTTCATTCAGGACACGATGCACTAAATTTCATAAGAATCAGCTGAGTTCTGTGGAAGATATGACAAAAAACATTTTGGTGTGTTAAAAAAAAAAAAAAAAATTCAGTTCAGTGTATGTAGTTTTCTCTTGCCAGGGTGAAGGTTGCTCCAGAGGCCGTTCAAAAATATTTTTAATGGTTCCTGTTGCTTTAAATTAGGAAAAATGTACACAGTTTCCTCGGTAATTACTAAGATAATGATTGTTATGCTAAGCGAAGGTGTTCTATCGGAAATACTGAAAATATCGACAGTTAAATCACTGGTGAAGGATAAGAGTGTGGGAGTCCGGGAGATAAAGAATTTTTGGCCAGTGATAGGGTTTCCTCTGTTAGCAAACATAGTGGAGAAATTGGTTTACGTGCATTTAGAACATCATATAGAACACAATAACATCTTAGCTAGTCATCGGTACGCTTTTAGGAAGAATCATAGTACTGAGACGGTTTTGGTCTTGCTGGACAAGATGTCCAAGTAGTTATTTTTGAAACTGACTTGCTAGAGGTCTTGCTAGGTGTTTGACTGCAGTGTGTTCAAAGTTCAAAGGGGCATGTTGGAGGCATGTTATGGGTGGGCTTTGGGCATGCTTAGCACTTAGACATCTTTCAACCATAATTGAACATTTACCAAGATGTCCAGGACACCATTTAGACGTTCGCAGCTTGACCTGTCTTAAAAGCAAATGAGGGCCAAAAAAGTTCCCAAACTGACCAGAGGACCACTGGAGGGATGAAGGTATGACACTCCCAAACTCCCCCAGTGGTCACTGACCCCCCTCCCACCCACCCCCAAAGATCTGAATGAAAATGTACATACTCGTCTGCTCGTCTGTATAACAGCAGCACACAGTATGGGAAATCCTAGTAGGACAGCAAGCAGGAGTCTGGAGTAGCCTGGTGGACAGAGTAGTGAACCATAGAGAGGGTAACCCAGGCCCATATCATACTCTAACCAAACTCCTACTGTATGTCATATAGGTGACACTTGCAGCCATAAGGGCTAGTGGAGTGGTAGACTGGTGGGTATAGTAGGTTTTGGAGGGCTCACTATATATTATAAGAGAATTATGAGATCTATACCTGCAACCCTTTATGTGAAGTTCACAGCAGTGCCCTCTAAGGTCCCTCACTGCTTTGCTGACATGTCTGTGATCAGTTCATTAAAAATGCTGGCCCCTCCTATATGCAAATGACTTGTTTTTGACATGTTTCATCTGAACGTCTTATTTTTCAAAAATGGTCAAAAAAGACATCTTGCAAAGCCAAGAATTCTAGCATGTCTTTTTTAGAAAAACAAAACATAAGACTGCTTGCGGTTTTGAAAAAGGACATTTTCTCTAATGGATTTTTTGGACGTCTTTCCCAAAATGTCCAAACTCAGACTAAGCAATACCTATCCCCTCCTTTACAAAGCCACACTAGTGTTGTTAGTGCCTGCCACCGCGGTAACAGCTTGGACACTCATAGAATTCCTTTGAGTATTTGAGCTGTTACCGCCATGGTCGGCGCTAAAAACACTAGCACAGCTTTGCCAAGGAGGGTGTTAATCGTTTATCAAAAGTGCCTCTCCATGCCAAACAAACTTAGTTTACTGGTTGCACATGCGATAGGCAGTGTATTCAAAATAGCACTGAACACCATCAGAACGCTGTGCATGCACTTTTGAACTTTTACCCCCTCTTCTATGAAACTGCGCTAGCAGTTTGTAGCGCAGAGAGCCGCGCCGAATGGCCCGTGCTGATACCGACGCTCATAGGAACTCTATGAGCGTCGGGAGCAGCGCGGCCATTCAGCATGGCTCACCACTCTAAAAACTGCTAGTGCAGTTTAATAGAAGAGGGGGTTGGTGTACCATATGCAAAAAAAAAAGCTATGTATGTGCAATTATTTGCATTCAAAAACTAAATTTCAGTTAAATGCCAGACTAATACACTAGCTAAAACCAAAGCATACTGAATGGCATTTCAAAAATCACAAAAACATACTCCACTCCATTCTAGTGTTTAACCCCAAGGGCTTAACAGACTGTAGTCTAAAAATCCTGCAAGCAACCTCCAGCTAATGTAATCTCTTTATGTGATCACTGCTTCTTAAAGTGGCAGGCTCTGTGATAATGCAAAAACATTTTAAATCATTAAAGATGTGATTACATTCTATGCAGTGCTTTACTAAGGGCTCAAAAAGTCTAGCACGGTGTTTCTCAACTTCTTCAAGCCAAGTATCCCCTAAGTCTAACCTCCCAGCTGAGTACCTCCATCCAAGCTCTGCCTCTGACCCCACCCTCATAATAATAGTACTAATTGTAATGCAATTTCTTCCATCCATTTTTCATATACACACAATAATAAAACCGCCATACCAATAAGTTCTAGGCAGTTTACATCAAGAAAAGCTGGTCAGTCAGCGACTCTTATAAATGCACCACATGACATATCATAAATACAATACTAAAATAATTAAGATATGAATTTATCAATCAAGTAGGTTTTCAGTATTTTTCTAAAAGCATGGTAAGATTGAGCTTGAGAAATTAAGAAACTCCACCAGGTTCATTTTACTAGCCTGGAATGCTAAAGTTTGATCAAAAAATCTTGTATAACGACAAGCTTTAGGTGATGGAAATGCAAACCAGTAAGATTTGCGTGTATTCACGTTTGTTCTATGAAATTCAAAATGAGAGACAAGATAAGCTGGAGCTAAACTGAATAATACTTTAAAGCATATGCAACCAAATTAGAATAAAACTCTTGCATCAAATAGTAACCAGTGAAGCTGTCTATAGTAAGAGCTAACATGATCATGCTTTTTCAGACCGAAGATTAAACGAACCGCTGAGTTTTGTATTATTCTTAATCTGTTAAGAATTTTTTTTATGAGATCCCAAATAAATTATGTTACAATAATCCAAGACAGACAGGATTGAAAACTAAACCAATAGCCTAAATGACTCTAAATCAAAATATTTCTTAATCGTACTTAATTTCCAAAGGACAGAAAAACATTTCTTTATCATTAAATCCGTCTAAGCTTCCAAGGTAAGATGACGATCTAACACAACAACCAATATTTTAATAGTATTAGATATCGGGAAATTATGTCCATTAAGTTGAAGTATAATCTTATTAATACATTATGGAAACCACAAAATTTAAAAAACACAAAGTATACTGTATGCAGAGAAAATCTTAATTATTTATATTTGGGGGTTTTCAGAGTTCAAGGCAGATGGCTTTAAAATATTCAATGTCACCTCAGGAACAACTATTGAAAGTAGACAAATATAATACAAAATATAGACAGCAGATATAAATTCTCAAAACTGACATATTTTGATCACTTAAATTAAAAATAAAATCATTTTTCCTACCTTTGTTGTCTGGTGATTTCATGAGTTGACTGGTTGCACTTCCTTCTGACTGCAGGCAATATTTATTTCTTTCTGCCTCCTGCACGCTTTATCTCCTCCGGACCTCATGCCCTTCCCCAACCAACATCTCTCTGTTTCCCTCCATCAGTCCATCTTTTCTTCCTCTCTCCTCCACCCCTATTCAGTGGCATACCAAGGGGGGGGCGTGGGGGGCGGTCCACCCCGGGTGCCAAGCCCTGAGGGGTTGCTCCCGGTCCGGTCCGGTTCCCCCCCCCCCCCCCCGCGCCGGGTGTCGTGTCTGGAAAAAGCCTGCAACAAGATCGCGATGCCAGCGATCTTTCCCTGCTTCGGCTGTTTCCTCTGCCACGGTCCCGCCCCCTCCTCTGACGTCAGAGGAGGGGCAGGACCGTGGCGGAGGAAACAGCCGAAGCAGGGAAAGATTGCTGGAATCGCGCGATCTTGCTGCAGGCTGTTTCCCCAGGGAAATGAAGCGGGGAGGCCGGGGGAATGAGCAGTGCTTCGTGGTGGTGGTGGTGGGGCCGAGCGGTCCTTCGAGGTAGTGGGGGGGGGGGGCAGCAGGCCTTCAGGGTGGGGCGGGCAGGCAGACCTTGTGGAGGGGGGGGGAGACAGGCTTTCAGGGGGACAGGCCTTCAAGGGGGACAGGCAGGCCTTCGGGGGGGGGTGACAGGCCGTCGGGGGGGGTGCAGGACTTCAGGGGGGAACAGGCCTTCAAGGGGGGCACAGGCAAGCAGGCCTTCAAAGGGGGGACAGGCCGAGGGGGGTGTAGGTCTTCGGGGGGGGTGCAGGCCTTCGGGGGGGTGCAGGCCTTCAAGGGGGGGCAGGCCTTCAGGGGGGCAGGCCTTCGAGGGGGGTATAGGCCTTTGGGGGGTGCAGGCCTTTCCCTTCAAGGGGGGAAAGGCCTTCAGGGGGGACAGGTCTTCAAGGGGAACAGGCAGGCAGACCTTCAAGGGGGGGACAGGCCTTCGGGGGGTTGCAGGCCTTTGGGGGGTGCAGGCCTTCGGGGGGTGCAGACCTTCAGGGGGTCAGGCCTTCAAGGGGAACAGGCAGGCAGGCCTTCAAGGGGGGACAGGCCTTCGGGGGGTGCAGGCCTTCGGGGGGGTGCAGGCCTTCAAGGGGGGGACTGGCCTTCGGGGGGGCAGGCCTTCAAGGGGGGGACAAGCCTTCAGGGGTGGGATGCAGACCTTTAAGGGGGGACAGACCTTCAGGGGAGGGGGGCCCTGTTGTAGAAGTACACGGAGGGAAGGGGGAGGGGTTCAAAGAGACGTGCATATGCCGGACTTTGGGTGGGAAGAAATAATGGGTCTGAAAATAGAGGAGAGAGAGAGAGGTGATGGACATGGGTTTTAGGGAGGGAAGGAACAGAAAGGGAGAGAAGTTGGACACAAGGGATGGTGTGGAGGGGGGGGGATAGAGATACTGGTTAAGAGGGTAGTTGGGAAAAGAAAGGGAGAGATGGTGGACCCTGGGGTGGTGGGGAAGGAGGGAGAGCTGCTGGATGAAAGGGTAGTTAAGAAAAGGTGGATCTGTGGAGGGAGACAAAAAAGGAAAGACATCCGGGGGAGGGAAGGGAAACGGAAGGGGAGGACAGAGATGGCAGATGGATGGTTAGCACGGAGAAAGAAGAAAGAAGGAGACCCTGGCAAGCAAGTTATCAGAAGACAACCAGAGCCTTGGACCAACAAGATTTGAAAAATAACCAGACAACAAAAAGGTAGAAAAACTAATTTTATTTTCTGTTTTGTGATTACAATATGTCAGATTTGAAATGTGTATCCTGCCAGAGCTGGTGTTAGACCGCAAACGTGAGCTAGGATTTAACAGAGAGAGGAAAAGTCCTTTTTGTTTCTTTATTTTTTTTACACCACAGCGCCAGTGTGGTTAGGAGAAGCCAAAGGGGGGTGAAAAAGCTATAAAATAAACCCACCAGGATGTTTGAAAAAAACACCCAATTGGGCAGGAAAATCGAATAGATAAACCAATTCAATAGGCTGAATCGAATCGAAATTTTTTTTTCCTGAATCTGGCACCACTAGTTTGCGCTACTGTCTTAGACTTTAGGACCTCGGATTCGGGAGAGATGGCATCCTCAGTACTTTATAATGCAAGTGAAATGAGGATTTGGTCAGACTTTTGAAGGGTCTGCAGAAGAAAAATATTGTATAGGCCAAGGACATGAGACAGCAGGAAATGGGAACTTTTCTTCCTTCTATTTTTGTGAATGGCAAGGCTGAGGATGTCAGAGAGTTCAGTTAAAATATGTGCTTTATAAGAAAATATAATAATGTGTTTTATAAAGTTTATAACATTGCTGGCCTACCCGGTGAGGTGTTCCTAGTGGTGGTGGTGGCAGTGTGTCAATGTGTTGAGAGGAAGAGGTGATCTGGGAAATTCTGCTGAGCAAACTCCGGGCCCATTTCCACCACCCAGTTAGTCCACTCCACTCAACTGGTTCACACACTGAGTGGGTCTTTGGGTGTTGTTCCTGGTTAGTTGTTTTGGGATCTCTTCCAGTGGTTTGTCAGTATCTCCTTCTGGTCCAAGGAAGGAAACTTTGTTAACCTTAGCACTGACCTACAGAATATGGTTGTAACAGTGCTGCTTGTGTGGCATTAGTCTATGTAGTGATCGAAAGAAAAAACCAGACCTTTGCACATTTATGCACTATATGGTGGGTGTATGAGGAGATTCACATTTCCTGACAGCTAAGTCCATGTGAAGTTACCTTCTGCTGTATTTGACATCTAGCAAAGTCTCTGTTTGGAAGGAAAGATCTCAGCTTAAAAATGAAGTGGCCAGAAGTTATGGTAAAAGCAGATAGTGTAGCTGGTTTTAAGAAAGGTTTGGACAAATTCCTGGAGGAAAAGTCCATAGTCTGTTATTAAGACATGGGGGAAACATCTGCTTGCCCTGGATCGGTAGCATGGAATGTTGCTACTCTTTGGGTTTTGACCAGGTACTAGTGACCTGGATTGGCTTCCATGAGAATGGGTTACTGTGCATGATGGACCATTGGTTGACCCATTTAGGCTATTCTTATGTTATGTTCTCATCTGTAGGGGCCTTTGTTTTCACTTCTTATTATAATGTATTTTTTTTCTGAGAACTTATCAGTGTTTTTTATAATGGGAACAAAAATGGAAGAGAATTAATTTGTGTGGAATGGGGGGGGTAACTAATTTCTTCAGCTAAATAATTCAATCCATCTCAACCAGACATAGGAGAACTCACGCACCATTCAGACACCCTCCAACCAAAAACGTCAAAAGAAAAAAACAGTTTGACAACCTCCTAACCATTCGAGCTGCAACACTCGACCCCCAACTCTACAACCTATTGACCTCGACCACAAACTACAAAACCTTCAAAAAAGAAATAAAAACCCTTCTATTCAAAAACACATAAAACCGAACTAACACAATCAGAACTGTCCCAAGCATCACCTGCAACTACTCCATATGTACTTCTGATGTCATGACAATTCTGACATAATTTATGTTATGTTATGGTATGTTTGGAATAATGGTTACATATATGAGGTTCAATAAAAGAAAATTTTCACTGCCTGTTTCTATTATGACCATTTATTCAGTTTCATGTTTATTACAAAAAATATTTTTTTACATGGGGGGGGGTGTCAAAAAATTATGGGCCCCGGGTGCCACATACCCTAGGTACGCCACTGCCCCTATTGGCAACATTTCTCCCTCTCTCATCTCCCGGATCATGTGCAGCATTTTTCACCACTGCCCACCAGCCCCATGCCCATGTCTCCTTTTATCACCCCTCTCCAGCACCATGCCATATCTCTCCCTCATCCAATATTCCTGCCCCTTGCATCCCCTTCAATAGAAACATAGAAACATAGAAAGATGACGGCAGAAAAGGGCTACAGCCCATCAAGTCTGCCCACTCTACTGACCCACCCCATTAAGTCTGAGTGCATATGACTTAGTTCCTTAGCTCGACCTTCGTAGGGATCCCACGTGGATGTCCCATTTATTCTTAAAGTCGAGCACGCTGGTGGCCTTGATCACCTGCACCGGAAGTATGTTCCATTGATCCACCACCCTTTCTGTGAAGAAGTACTTCCTGGTGTCACTACTAAATTTCCCTCCTCTAAGTTTAAGCGGGTGCCCCCTTGTGACCGAGGGTCCCTTGGGAACGAATATGTCGTCTTCCAGCTCTACACGACCTGTGACGTATTTAAATGTCTCAATCATGTCACCCCTTTCCCTGCGTTCCTCTAGAGTATAGAGCTGCAATTTGCCCAGTCTTTCTTCGTATGAGAGACCCTTGAGTCCGGAGACCATTCTAGTGGCCATCCGCTGGACCGACTCGGCTCGAAGCACATCTTTACGGTAATGTGGCCTCCAGAATTGCACACAGTATTCCAGATGAGGTCTCACCATGGCTCTATACAGTGGCATTATGACTTCAGGTTTGCGGCTGACGAAGCCTCTCTTGATACATCCCATCATTTGCTTTGCCTTGGACGAGGCCTTCTCTACTTGTTTGGCAGCTTTCATGTCTGCACTGATGATTACTCCCAAGTCCCGTTCTTCTGAAGTCCTAGCTAGTGCTTCTCCATTCAAGGTGTATGTTCTGCATGGATTTCTGCTGCCGAGATGCATGACCTTACACTTCTTAGCGTTGAATCCCAGCTGCCATGTCGAGGACCAGTTTTCCAGTGTGAGCAGATCCTGCGTCATATTATCCTTGAGATTGCTTTCACTTACTATGTTACACAGTTTGGCGTCGTCGGCGAACAGTGCTACTTTTCCCTGAAGCCCCTGGGTCAAGTCCCTTATGAATATGTTGAAAAGGGACGGTCCCAGTACTGATCCCTGCGGCACTCCGCTAGTCACCTTCGATGTCTTAGAGAGGGTGCCGTTGACCACCACCCTTTGAAGTCTTCCACTCAGCCAATCATTGACCCATGCAGTTAGTTTCTCACCCAACCCCATTGATTTCATCTTGTTTAATAGTCTACGGTGCGGGACACTGTCAAAAGCTTTACTGAAATCCAAGTACACTATGTCCAGAGACTCTCCCGAGTCTAGTTTTCCTGTCACCCAGTCAAAGAAGCTGATGAGATTGGATTGGCATGACCTGCCCCTAGTGAATCCATGTTGACAGGGATCCCTCAGATTTCCCTCATCCAATATCGTGTCTAATTTCCCTTTAAGTAGAGTTTCCATGAGTTTACACACTATTGATGTGAGACTTACTGGTCTGTAATTCGCAGCTTCCGCTCTGCAACCCTTTTTGTGCAGAGGAACAACATTGGCAGTTTTCCAGTCCAGGGGGACTCTCCCCATACTTAGGGAGAGATTGAAGAGCATGGCTAACGGTTCCGCCAAAACATCGCATAGCTCTCTGAGCACTCTTGGATGTAAATTGTCCGGTCCCATGGCTTTGTTCACCTTGAGTCTTGACAGTTCTCTGTAAACATCTTCTGGTGTGAAATCAAAATTCTGAAATGGGTCTTCCATGCTTTGCTTTGCTTCAATCCGTGGCCCGTGTCCTGGTGCTTCGCAGGTGAAGACTGAACAGAAGTAATCATTCAGAAGTTTGGCCTTATCGGAATCTGTTTCCACATAGTTCCCTTCTGGCGTTCTAAGGCGTACTACCCCGTTTGCGTTCTTTTTCCTGTCGCTAATGTACCTGAAGAAGGATTTGTTCCCTTTCTTAATGTTTTTCGCTAGATTTTCTTCCATTCGAAGTTTGGCTTCCCTGACTGCTGTTTTGACCGCTGCAGACTTTGCCCTGTATACAATGTTTGCTTCTTTTTCCCCCGAGCATTTGTATACGAGAAATGCTCTTTTCTTCTCTTTGACGAGGTGCGAGACCTCATCAGTGAACCATTGGGGTTTCTTTTTTCTTTGCTGTTTGGTTACCGATTTTATGTAGCATTGAGTTGCCTCATGAAGGGTCGATTTCAAGGTTGACCACATAGTTTCCACATTATCAGTTACTTCATGAACCTGCAGCGTCTGATGGACGAAATCTCCCATGCGTGCGAAGTCAGTGCCTCGGAAATTGAGTACTCTTGTTTTTGTTTGTGACCTAGGGAAGCCTTTCTTAAGGTTAAACCATACCATGTTATGGTCACTGGTGGCTAGCTTTTCTCCCACCGAGACCTCCGAGACGCTTTCCCCATTTGTAAGTACCAGGTCCAGGATGGCCTGGGCCCTAGTGGGCTCTAGTACCATTTGTTTGAGCCTTACTCCCTTCATGGACGTTAATATCCTCCTGCTATCACAAGTTGTCGCTGAGAGTGTGTTCCAGTCCACATCAGGCATGTTGAAGTCTCCTAACAGAACGACATCCCCCCGTAAGGTGATATTCTCAATGTCTTCAATTAATTCTGCGTCTTTGTCCTCCGATTGCCTTGGAGGTCTGTACGCCACACCAAGATACAGGCATTTTTCTCTGCCTCTGGCCAGGTTTACCCAGATGGATTCCCCAGTGTACTTGACATCTGTGATCCTGGTTGTCTTGATGTTCTCTTTGATGTAAAGTGCTACCCCTCCTCCCAACTTACCCTCTCTGTCTTGTCGAAGCAGGTTGTATCCTGGTATAGTTATATCCCACCCATGAGAGTCTGTGAACCATGTTTCGGATATTGCTACTACGTCCAGGTCTGCATTAACCATTTCTGTTTCTAGTTCTAGAAATTTATTCCCTAGGCTGTGTGCGTTAACATACATAGCTCTCCACTCTTTCTGTTTACTAAGCTCCTGTAGTGAGCCATCCATTTGAATTAAAGTGTCACCTAGTGATTCTTTTGCAATAAGGGTACTTACCTTAGACTTAGTAGCGGAGTTTTGGTTCGCCCCATCAGGATTGGTACTTACTGCTCTGGTGTAAAAGTGGGTACCCACCCCCGACTTACCTAGTTTAAAGCCCTTCGAAGTAGGCGGGCTAGCCTGTGTCCGAAGACATTCTTACCTCTGTTGGTCAGGTGGAGTCCGTCTGGTCCCTGTAGTCCCTGTAGTGCCTCTCCGTGATTCAGGAATCCGAAGTTCATCTCCCGGCACCATCGTTGTAGCCACTCGTTCGTCTTCAGGATACGTTCGTCTCTGTCCCTTCCTCTGCCCCTAACAGGAAGAATAGAAGAGAATACTACCTGTGCTCCTGTCTGCTTTAGTTTCTTTCCCAGAGATCCAAAGTCTCTAGCTATGTCCTCCAGGGTGTTCCTAGCAGTGTCGTTCGTCCCGACGTGGATGAGCAGCATTGGGAAGTGGTCCTGGGGCTTGAGAAGTCTATCAAGACAGGTGGTCACATCTCGTATTCTGGCTCCGGGCAGACAGCAGACCTCCCTCGACTGCATATCCGGTCTGCATATTGGTCCCTCGGTGCCCCTCAACATGGAATCCCCAATGGCTATCACTCTACGCCTCTTTTGGGGGTGTCGGTCCATTGTCCCTGGAGATGTGTGTTGATCCTGTTCCATGTCCACAACGGTAGTCTCTTCCTGCAAGACCTGGAATCTGTTCTTCAGGTTCAGATGCGGAGTCGATGTGGAGCTGCCCTGTTGAGAGAAAGAGTGAGAAGGTGAAGAGATTGTAAATGGGAAGGGGGGGTCTCCTACGTTTACCTGTGGAGGAGGTCACTAACTGCCAGGAGTCAGTGTCTCCATCCATCTCCTGAACAACAACAGTTGTTTTCTTTATCGACGGCCCTGGTGTCATCATGGGAGATCCGTCACGATCCCTTTCTGTGATTTGGGATAGCTCCTGCACTATCCCATCGATATATGCCTCATCCTCTCTAATGCCTCTCAGACGTTTCACCTCCTCCCTGAGGCTCCTTAGTTCCTGCATGATGTCATCATCCTGTTGGCCAACCTCCTCTGTCTGTGTAGAGGCCGTAATGTACTGCTGTGTGATGGGCTCGGTCTGCATGGAGATGTCTTTTCCCGATGCTTTGTTCTCCTCTGTCTGCGCATAGGTTGAGGCCATTTCCTGGATCACCTCAGTGCAGGGGATGCTGATCTTGCTTGTGGGTTTCACGCTCCTTGT
This sequence comes from Geotrypetes seraphini, assembly GCF_902459505.1. Classification (NCBI taxonomy): domain Eukaryota; kingdom Metazoa; phylum Chordata; class Amphibia; order Gymnophiona; family Dermophiidae; genus Geotrypetes; species Geotrypetes seraphini. The sequence goes on along the minus strand of NC_047092.1, from coordinate 137,345,873 downwards.
CCGCCCTGCCATAACACAACAAAAAAAAAGGGGAAGATAGAGAGAGTTAATGACAGAGTAAATGTGAGAGTATGATAGTATAAGAGAGTGTATGAGATAGTATGAGAGTGTAAGAGTATGAGAGATAGTATAAGAGTGTGTGAGGTTAGGGCCTCTGAGGTAGGTACCCTGAGAGAAAGGGTTGAAGTAAAGTTGAAAAGTTAGGTGTTAGAGAGAGCAATAGGGTGTCTGGAATGAAGGATTTGCCCTAATATGTCCTGTTGCCCCGGATTTGGCTCTTCTTAAGGCTCTTCGCCGCGCGCCGAACGGCTGCGCGCCGTTGGCTCGCCTCCTTTAAAGGAGGAGCCCGGTCGCTGGCTGCTGACGCGTGGGGTGGGCGGAGCTACTCTCGCCGCGACCCCGCTGGCTGCCTCTGGGTTCTCTGGTGCTGCTAGCGCCTCTCTTCGTCTTCCGCCTCGCTCAGCTCACCACCTCCTCTCTGCCTGGTGAACCTTCTCCCTGCCTGCTGCCTGTAAGCAGTGCAGCGCCCGTTGACTCGCCTCCTTTAAAGGAGGAGCCCGGTCGCTGGCTGCTGACGCGTGGGGTGGGCGGAGCTACTCTCGCCGCGACCCCGCTGGCTGCCTCTGGGTTCTCTGGCGCTGCTAGCGCCTCTCTTCGTCTCCCGCCTCGCTCAGCTCACCACCTCCTCTCTGCCTGGTGAACCTTCTCCCTGCCTGCTGCCTGTAAGCAGTGCAGCGCCCGTTGGCTCGCCTCCTTTAAAGGAGGAGCCCGGTCGCTGGCTGCTGACGCGTGGGGTGGGCGGAGCTACTCTCGCCGCGACCCCGCTGGCTGCCTCTGGGTTCTCTGGCGCTGCTAGCGCCTCTCTTCGTCTCCCGCCTCGCTCAGCTCACCACCTCCTCTCTGCCTGGTGAACCTTCTCCCTGCCTGCTGCCTGTAAGCAGTGCAGCGCCCGTTGGCTCGCCTCCTTTAAAGGAGGAGCCCGGTCGCTGGCTGCTGACGCGTGGGGTGGGCGGAGCTACTCTCGCCGCGACCCCGCTGGCTGCCTCTGGGTTCTCTGGCGCTGCTAGCGCCTCTCTTCGTCTCCCGCCTCGCTCAGCTCACCACCTCCTCTCTGCCTGGTGAACCTTCTCCCTGCCTGCTGCCTGCTGCCTGCTGCCTGCTGCCTGTAAGCAATCTGTCCCTCTGTTCCCTCTCCACCAGCATATCCAACATTTCTCCCTCTCATCCTTCTCTTCCCCATGCATCTCTACCTCTCTTCTCTCTCTCTCTATGCCCAATTTTCCTCTTTCTTCCCTTCCTCGTGTACACCATCTCTTTCCCTATCACTCACACACTCATGCCCAACAATTTTCCCTTTCTATTCCCTCTCTCCCCATGCATCTCCACCATTTTCCTCTTTCTTCCTTTCCCCATGTGCACCTTCTCTTTCCCTCTCACTTACACACTCATGCCCAACAATTTTCCCTTTCTTTTCTCTCCCTCCTGTGTCCCAAAGTGCCCCCTTCCTCTTTCCCTTCTGTGTCCTATGTTCATGCCCCCTCCCTTCCTTTTCTGTGTCAAGTTTGTGTCTCCCTCCCTGCCTTCCAGCCTTTGTCCCAGAATCGTGCCCCTCCCATATCCCAACATGCTCCTTTCTCCCTTTGTCTCAGAAAGATCATTTCCCCTTACTTGTTTGAGCCTCACTGCTTCCCTCCTGCCAGTTTTCTTTTGTGAGGGGGTGGGGAGGAATATGCCATGGCAGGAGAGAGCAGGCATCTCTCCTACCAATTTCCTTTCATGGGGGGGGGGGGGGGTTCAGCATGGCAGTAGGAAGTAGGCATTCCTCCTGCTGTTTTCACTGCTGTAGGGGGAGGGGGGTTGTATCGCTGTGCTGGCTCATCGGGGAGGTCCATCTTTGGCTGGGGGGTAGTGCTTTTTTTTCTCTTTTTTTAATGGGGTGGATATTATGCATGTGTAACATGTACAGCATTTGTTCCCATTAAAAAAAGAAGAAAAGGTTTCCTGCCCCGAAGAGCTGAGTAGCAGGAGGCTTTCCCCTGCATCTTAGCTGTTGGTGTGTCCCCTGCCAGTTCTGCGCATGTGTGAGAGTCGCTCTCACAGCCATCAATTGGACAGGAAAGTCAGGGATTATAACGAACCTCTATGTGAATCATTTGCTTGCAAACCTATTAGTGCATCAATAGCTCTTTTTGAATCAGCCAAAAAATCAGATCAGAGCAGACTCACATGGTTTTACTGATCCTCTTAGTGCATCTAAGCCTGTGTTCACTTTTTTTGCAAGCAACAAGTCTCTGTTAGAATATTGTGCTCTTTTTTTTTTTTATAAGCTTTTCGTATCACAAATGATGGCTTACTCCTCTTCAATAACTTGTCTTCCAGAAGTTTAGCATAATGTCTAAAGTCATTGATATTAATGCAATTTCTCCTGATCCTCAAGAATTGAGATAACGGCAAACTGTTCTCCAAACCAGATGGATGACAGCTTTGATAATTCAAAAGAGTATTCCTGTCAGTGGGTTTTATATACAGGCTAGTTACAAAACTGTAATGAGATTGATGCTGAAATCCAAAAAATTGATCTGAGAATCTGAAAAATTCATAGTGAAACAAAGATGTTCATCACATGTATTAATCCATTTTATAAAAAAAGATGTTAATTCCTCCTTTCTACCTTTCCACAATAAAAACATATCATCAATAAATTTATACCACCTGGAGGAAAAGTCCATCTGTTATTTAGAAAGACATGGGGAAGCCACTGCTTGCCCTGCATCAGTAGCATGGAATATTGCTATTCCTTGGGTTTTGGCCAGGTACTAGTGACTTAGATTGGCCACCTTGAGAATGGGCTACTGGGCTTGATGGACCATTTGTCTGACCAAGTAAGGCTATTCTTATGTGTGAAAGGTAAACAATGAATCCATGTTTCTTCAAAACAGGCCATGTACAAGTTAGCAACCAATAGAGCAAAAGTAGCTCCCATGGCTGCTCTAGATTTTTGCAAAAAGAATTTGCCATCAAACAAAAAATAATTATCATTCATAGCTAACTGAGATTTCTTCAAAAATCAGTAGGGATCTGATGAGATATGTCTGTGTGATTGAAAATAAATTAAAAAATAACTAGTGCATCATCCTGGGGGATTGATGTTTACAAAGAAGCCACATCAGAGATGACAATACAAAAGGAAAATCCTTTTCAGAGATCTTGGATAACAAATTCAACAGATGGCTTGAGTCTCTGATATATGATGGAACTTTTAGCACCTCAATTATCAAAAACTAGTCCACAAAACAAGAAAGGCGCTCTATTGAGCCTCTCCTACTCTCTCTCCTGGGGGGTCCAGCGGAAAGTGCCTCCTCCAGCAAGCCACTGGTGGGCCAGTCTTTTAGGCAATTGGTTCGGTGGCAGTGTGCAACAAGGGGCATGTTTGTCCCCTTGGGAGCCCCTTAGGAGCCCTGAAAGGAGCCGAAAGGGAAAGAGAGCCTGACTTATAACTCTCTTTGAGGTAAAGGTTTCTTTATAATTTTGCTATCATGGTTAAATGGAAAAGGAAGGCAATGGGTACAAGTACACCAAAAACAGTGGGTCCTATGGACAAGCATGTTCAATCTAAAACACCCATTGTAAATATGGGTGACTTGTCCATATCTGGTGCCTCCTTAAGTGAGGGTGAATGCTCTACTCCTTCCCCTCCTTTTATTCCTGTTTGTCTACCTAGGGTAAGTTCCCAAGAAGGTATAATCCCAAGAGACAAAATATATACAGATTCAAGTTTGACTCTTCAAGTACAATCAAAAGCTGTTTGTGATAGGACTTGTGAGTCCTAACATGGCTAAATCTATTGATTATCCTCAAGATATTACACTGAAAGATATCTGGCTAGTTGTGATTAAAACTACTATACCACAACTTTGTGGTTTTTCTCAACAGACAGTTGATACATTTCAAGACAAGATGGATATCGTAGATATCGTCACATTTGCTTAATATTCAATCTGATTCTTCTGCCTTTGTAAAAAGCCTGATTATGTATAGGCAATTAGAGTTTCTTGAAAATCATATTCAAGCAAAGACATTATGTTTTTTCAATTTTCCTATTTGTTATCTACTGTCTCCCAAAATCTTATTGTGTAGATATTTTAAAGGAGGTATAGTTCTAGATATATCTAATCTAATTCTTAGTTTTATATACTGAATCGTTTCCTAAAATAGGAGTTTGATTCGGTTTACATAATTAGGTCATAGCATTCATTGGAACTATAGCCTAAAAAGCGATGACACAGGTGTTTTTAAGGTTTTGCAATAAAGTGGAAGAATTCATGATTTCTAATTGTAGATATCTTTCAGTACCAAAAGCTGAGAGAAATGAGGAGGTCACACAAAGGGGAGCTAATCTAGAATCTATAAACTTAACTGATTTCCTTGAATCTTCCCAAGAGGATATCTCTATTAGAGCTACTCTCTTGGTGTCCTTTTCAGCTGAACAAGTAAAGATTGTTATTCTTAAAAAATATTTCCAAAAGAAAGAAATTCAGTTTTGTGGACAACCCATTCAGATATTTCTGGAAGTGACTAGAACCACACAAGTATGTCAGAAGAAATGTCTTAAATTAAAGGATAGGGTGATATCTTTAGGCAGGAATTTTTTTTTCTCCAATTTCCATGTAAGTATGTTGTGACATTAGAATCTAATAGATATATTTACTTTGATCCTTCTCAGTGGGACAGATTGCTGATTGAAAAATAAGTTTCTGTGGAGGAGTAGATGATATAGGCATTATGGAATAAAAGAGGAAGTAGAAGGATGGTTAGGGTCCAATTTCCTAAAGTTGATATAATTGCATGAATGATTCACTATGTCTCCTCTCATTGATGTGGACTACGATTTCATTATTGTATTTAATTTGAAATATGTAATATAGAAATTTATCAATGAAAAAAGAAAGGGGCTTTAAGAACCCCTAGAGGACATAATAGGACAACCTGTAGGATCAATCAACCCTTTATGTATTTTAGGCAGTGTGTACAGTACAGGGATAGTAGGATACTGTTTTTAAAAAAATTTCTTTAAAAGTCAAAAATACCACTTAACCAAATTTAATGATTTTTGAAATTCAACTTTGAAGCCACTTAGTGAAAGAAGTACTGTAACCTCAGAAAATATTTTGAGTCTGTTCCCTTTCACCTTCATCTTTTGCTCCCTCATTCCAGAGTTTCTTTTTAATTGAAAGAAACTTGCCATGCACATTTATGCCACATAGGCTTTAAACATCTCCCGCCTTTCCTCCAAAGTATACGTATTGAGATCTGTAAGTCAAAAACGCTTTATGATGAAGACCATCGGCCATTTTAGTAGACATCCTCAAGACAGACTCCATCCTGTTTATATCCTTTTGAAGTTGCGGTTTTCAGAACTGAACACAATATTCTAAATGGGGGTCTCACCAGAGTCTTAAGCAGGGGCATCATTACCTTCTTTTTTTTTCTACAGGTCATTCCTCTCCCTATGCATCCAAGCATCCTTCTAGCTTTTGCTATCATCCACAAAGAGGCAAATTTGACCAGAAAGCTCTTCAGCAATATCACTTACAAAAATGTTTAAAAAGAACAGGCCCAAGAACCAAATTCTTCTAGTAGCATCCCTTTCCTCAGAGTGATCTCTGTTTACCACTACTCTCTTGTTGCCTTTCACTTAACCAGTTCCTGATCAAGTCTGTCACTTTGTGGCCCATACTGAGTGCACTCGCTGTTCCACATAAGCATCTAATAAACTATCAAAGGCTTTGCTAAAATCTAAAAACTGTATACTAGCGCTTTTCCTCTATCCAGCTCTAATCCTGTATATTCAGAGGTACTATCCAATTAAGTGCCATTGAAAATGCCTGATTAGCTCCTGACAAGCAATTTAAATGGCCAGAAGCATCTCCTGGCCATTTAAGTAATTCTGAATATTGCCTTCAAGGAGTTCATTATCACAGCATAATCCCATCATAATTGATAATATGTCCAGCAGGCTTCATGGCTGGAGCTGTGTGACCCAAAAGTTACTCCTGTAAGTTGGGCACTGATTGGTCTCTGAGAATGCCTGGGAAAAGGGAGATGACACCTTTTAAGTAAGGGAAAGGAGGAATCACGGTTAGTTAGGAATTGGAGTTGGTGCTTAGAGTTGGAACCTTAGTTTGGAGCAGGAGGGAAGAAAGGAGTGCAAGATAACAGTTGAGAAGTGTCGGAGCTTGGACAGGACTTCGTGTGCCGCCCCTGAAACAAGATTACAGAGATCAGTCTCCTTATTTGCTGCTCTGGGACGAGAGAGAGTGACGGACTTTCAGCAACCAGAGTCTGTGAACTTTTCTCTGAAAGACAAAGAAAGACTGACAGCGGTGGTGCTGGCATCTTATCAGCTGGCAAGACCTTGGACATCAGCCGTACGGTAATCCATCAGACCAGCAGAACCTTGGGCACACCTTGGCTGACTGCCCAGAGAGAAAGAGAAATTCCTCCACACGCTGGGAGGCGCCCTTTGGCCTCTTATGGTGAGAGCAGGATTCCCGATTGTTTAATTGGTTATAGATAGATTCAGAGCATTTGTCTGATTAGGAAAGGTTTATGGGATGTGATGTGATATTTAGGGGTCCTTTTACTAAGCTGTGGTAGCGTTTTTAGCGCGCTTGCCCCTCCCCCCGTGCTACGCACCAAGAACTAACGCCAGCTCAATGGTGGTGTTAGCGTCTAGCGTGCGCGATAATTCAGCACGCGCTAAAACTGCTACTGCAGCTTAATAAAAGGAGCCCTTAGTTCAGTGCTAAAACTTAGCTGTGTGTCTTTCTGTTTCTCCGTACTCTTAAGTTTCTTGTGAGTATTTTGTGGCTGTCACAGAATTACTAGGTGCCTGCACGTGTGGTTTAGGGTCCTAGAGTTTATGAACTTTTTCTAATGCCAGTATTCACCAATCGTTTATGCAACTGTATTTATCTATAATCAGTACATTGGGCTACTATATTTTTCTATGTTGGTAATAAAAGCTTTTCTTGGCCAAATTGTTTTCCTTCGTCTGGATACTAAACAAACAAAAAAAGTTTGTGCCTGGGTTTTCCCTTTTTTTTTTTTGGTGTGTTTGTAATTAGTGCGTTTCCCTTAGATATGAGCATAATACAACCCTGAGCTAATTACCTAATGAGTTTAGAGCTAATTACAACCTACAGTTCAGTAAATGGCAATGAAAACTAGGCGCAGAGAAAATTCACGCTCTGCAGGATTTTATAAAGGTGCTCAAGGCTTAGTGTTCCCTATAGAATAGCGCTTAGGCCTAGATTCTTGAACCAGTGCCAGTTTTCTAGGTACCAGTAGGCGCATATGCCTCCATTAAAAATGCCCTTCAAATGGCATTTTTAACTGAGATTGAGGTGCATGCTAGTGCCTGAAAATCATAATCGGAGTCGCACCTTTGTAGGCGCTGTAGGCCGCCGAATGCCAAAGTAGGTGTGTCTAATGCCAAAAGTGCCTAAGTAGGTGTGCTTCACATGAAGATAGGCACTGGAAACATAGGCCTGTGTTTATTAGGTTTTTATATACCATCTATCAAGGTTTTCTAAGCGGTTTTACAATTGGCTACTCAAGCATTTTCCCTTTCTGTCCCGGTGGGCTCACAATCTATCTAATGGAGGACTGAGTGACTTGCCAAGGGTCACAAGGAGCAGCGCGGGGTTTGAACCCACAACCCCAGGGTGCTGAAGCTGTAACTCCAACCTCTGCGCTACACACTCCTCCTGTGATTCGAAAACTGGTGCTGACGTGACCTGTGATCGGTGACTGACAATATTGGTGCTGGTTCGAGAATCCGGGCCTTAGTGTATATTTAGTGTCCAATTTTGGCCACAAAGACTTATACCAGCTGAAATCTGATGTAAATCCTGGCATGCAATTTGGATGTACATCCCCAAATACTATAACAAATTTCCAAGTTTATTTCCATTTTAATATACCGACCATCATCGTGTGTCTGACCAGTTTACAAAGCTAAAAAAAAATATTAATATAAATTTAAATGTAGGGATAAAATTAAAAGGTTGTATATGGAATAGACAAAAACATGGACGTACACAGGTTTGGGAGAAGAGGGGAAGGTTGTAATTACATCATTAAATAAAAGAGGGAAGGAGGAGGGAGGAAAAGACACAGGGAGAGGGGGGGTCGCTTCTTAAAAGCAGTTCTTTTTTGTATGCTGAAGTGATGTTGGTTTAGGGTCAAACGCTATGGTATACGTCTTGAAATAATAAAGTTTTTAACTTAGTTTTAAATTTATCAAGAAAATTTTCTTGGCAAACGTGAGATGGCATAGCATTCCAGAGGGTTGGGGCTGTAACAGAGAAATTAGTGTTTCTAGTGTAATAGAGTTCCTTGATTGGGGGGATAGTTAATAAGTTCTGGTCAGCCGATCTGAGGGTCTGTGGAAAACAGTAGGGAATGATAAGTTTGTCAAGAAAAGCCGGTGAGCGCGTATGTTTTGATTTTAAAAGCCAGCAGAAGGGTTTTGTATGTGGTGCGATGTGAAATGGGTAGCCAGTGCACTTCTCGCAGAAGAGGGGTGACGTGATCGTATTTTCCTGCCTTATATACGAGTTTGATTGCTATATTTTGAATGAGCCGCAGACGACGAGATTCCTTTTGGGTGATTTCAACATATAGAGAGTTGTACGGTCTGTGTCTGTGCATGGCCGTTTGGAGGAGGATGGGCAGGGGAGGGCTTCAATGGCTGGGAGGGTGTAGATGGGCTGGAGTAAGTCTTAACAGAGATTTCGGCAGTTGGAACCCAAGCACAGTACCGGGTAAAGCTTTGGATTCTCGCCCAGAAATAGCTAAGAAGAAAAAAAAAAAAAAATTTAAATTGAATCAGGTTGGGCAGACTGGATGGACCATTCGGGTCTTTATCTGCCGTCATCTACTATGTTACAATAATCTAGATGAGAAATGACCAATGAGTGAATTAAAGTTGTGATAGCAGCTGTGTAATACCTCTAACCTACCCGTGCCCTTCCCAAAGCTACTACCCCCTCTTGGTTTGTGCACAATAGGATTTTGGCATGTATCTTTATAGCATTCTGCAAAAAAAATCCAAGCTAGAGCCAATTAACGTCAATAATCAATAGCCAGCTGTTTATTCCTAATGGCTCATTTATTTGCACGTGGATCTCGGTATTGCATACAGTTTTGGGCATCAAAATTTGGATGCCATTTTTAGAATCTGAGGTGTTGTATTTTGTCCTTTGCCGATAACCGTACACACTGTGTGGAAAGAGGGTGCACTTTTTTTTTTTTTTCCTGACAATGGAACCACCATTCATGCACAGGCCATGGTATATTTACAATTTAGGGCTCCTTTTATCAAGCCACGCTAGCGGTTTAACGCTCGCTAAACCGCCGGACGCGCTAGCCGCTACTGTCTCCTCTTGAGCAGGCGGTAGCTTTTGGCCAGCGCGATGGTTAATGCGTGATGGTGGTTAACGCTTGATAAAATGTCATGCGCGTTAACCCCACTAGGGCAGCTTGATGAAAGGAGCCCTTAGTGTGCAGACGTGAACTCGGGGAAAAGAGCATGCCCTCTTTCCACATACCTTTAAATTCAGTACATAACACCATAAGTTTTGTGTGTGCAAATTAGTGTGCACACCGATTTTGCACGCACAACATAGTGTTTTTGTTTTAACAAGACCAATTGGGGCAGATTAATTTTGCAAACACGTTATAATTTAACATCAACTCATGCCAATTAGTGTCATGCTCGCAACTTGGTAGGCACATTCTATAAAAAGGTACATGTCGGGTCTAATTTGTGAACTTCAAAAGAGGTAAGGAGCATGGTCAGATCATGGCCGTTGTCTAAAAGTTAAGTGCACTAATACAGAATATCTCTGATCTGTGCATAACTTAGGTGTAGATATTTAGGTCTGGTTTTCCTTGGTAAATGTTATGCTGCATAAGGCTGCCAAGCGTAATTTTATATATGGCGCATACCTTTTATAGAATTACGCTAAGTACCATTCTAGTTAGTGCTGATTTTTTGGGGGTTCTATATAGAATCAGGCTCATAGTGCACCCTATTGTCTGAAAACCCTGAATAAAATGAAAATTCCCATTAACAATATGAGAAACAACGTGAAACAAACTTTTCTGGGTGGCCATCTCTACTTGTGACTATACATGTAGTAAGAAAAGAGCTCTTGCACATTTAATAAACCTCTGCTGGTACTCTTGTCAAGAGGAAAGCAGAGCTCATGTGCTGGTCATTGACCTACACAATGGGTCGTGATGTTTTTTTCTGGGGCAACGCTAATTAGGTTTGAAGTCATGCTGGTTGAGAAAGAGACTGCTCTAGAACATAGGTAGCACATGTTTGAGTTCAGTAGAACTAGAACATAAACTATTTTTCATAGCAACATGCCCTCAATGGCTATACAAAATACTTCTCATGCTTTTTCTCAAAATCTATTTTATTTATTTAAAAACTTATACCCTGCTTAAATCTAAGCAGTTCACAAAATACATGCATAATCATAAATAACAGTACAATAACCCCCCCCTTTTTTTTTTACTAAACCGCAATAGCGGTTATTAGCGCAGGGAGCTGCCAGAACGCTCTGCGCTGCTCCCGACACTCATAGGAACTCTATGAGCGTCGGGAGCAATGCGGAGCATTCAGCGCAGCTCCCTGCGCTAATAACTGCTATCGTGAAAGGACTATAAATAATTTACATTCCTCAGAAAAGTTCTCCACGATTACTACCGTATTTCCCCGAAAATAAAACAGTGTCTTATATTCATTTGGGGCCCAAAAAAGGCCCTAGATCTTATTTTCAGGGTATGAATATGATCATCTCTCCCTTCCTCTCCTTCACCCCAATTCTTCCTCTATCCTTTCTCTCCCCCACATGTGCAGCATCTTTCCTCCTCTCCCTCCTCTCCCCCTATGCAGCAGAAGTTTGCCCAGCTTCTGTCCTTCCCTCCCTCCCATCCTTCGTGCAGCATAACCCTTGCTCAGCTTCTATCCTTCCCACCCTCTCATCCCTTGTACAGCAGAACCCTTGAACACCCCCCCCCGTCTCAACTGCGCAGTTGAACCCCTGCTGACCCTCCATCCTTCCCTCCCCGCCAACCACAAGCGAGCCCTACCTTCAACTGAAGCAGCGTCAGGCCAGCAGCACTCTAAAAAGGCTGCTTGGCCTTGTCCGTCAGAGATTTCACTCTGCCACATTACTGATGACTGCTTCGGTTGAAGGTAGGGCTTGTTCGCGGTCGGCGGGGAGGGAAGGATGGAGGGTCAGCAGAGGTTCGACTGCGTGGTGGTGGTGGTGGTGGAGGGGGGGGGGGTTGAAAAGTTGCTGCCAGCGAATCTCAGGTCTAGGGCTTATTTTTGGGGTAGGGCTTATATTAAGACCTACCATGAAAATGATGCTAGGTCTTATTTTCGGGGAAATACAGTAACATGAATTAAATTTCAAGAAAAGGCTTCCATAAATAAAGTTGTCTTCAATACCCTTTTGCATTTCTGAATGTCTGAAAGCAGCTTAAGTGGTCCAGTCAAATTATTCAGAAAACACTCTCCTATTCCAAGTCCAGGCCACAATTATCTAATCATCTCTAAATAAGTTTCTGCATATTAAACTCTTGAAAATTAAGGTTAATGAACATATAAGCTGATTCTATTTATTGAACTGATTTAATACATTTCTTGACTTCTTGTATATTAAACTACATTGCCACAGGTACAAGCATACAGTAAAACCTTAGTTTGTGAGTATAATTTGTTCCGGAAACATGCTTTTAATCTAAAACACTCGTATATCAAAGCGAACTTCCCCATAAGAAATAATGGAAACTCGGACGATTTGTTCCAGAACTCAAAAACTTTAAAACAAAATATTGTACATACTTGTGTTGCAAGACCTCGTTCGTTTAGAACAGTGACTACACTCCCGCAGCGTCAGAGAAAGAAGAACCTTCAGCTCATTTGTGATGACGTGACACGCATACGTACTCATATTGCAAAACCTCGCTCGTTTATCAAGTTAAAATTTAATGAAACGTTTTGCTCGTCTTGCAAAACACTCGCACACCAAATTACTCGCAATCCAAGGTTTTACTACACATTTCTTTTCTTTCACTTACAGATTCTCTTTCCCAATGCGCAGCATCGTTTCTCCTCCCCCCTCTTACCACAACAAGACAGCCCCACTTCTTCTCCAGCAGATGTTTGCTGCTGTAATTCATTTCCAAGAATAAGCTGGCCGTTGTTGCCGTGGGAGCTTGCATTGTTGCAGTGGGACTCAAGCTCTTGAAGTTTTCATGATGGTGCTTTGAAAAGCAAAATCCAGTAGCAAGGGAAGTTTAGGCAAGCTGTAACAAATGCTAATGAAGCTTCAGAGGTGCATTCATGTGTTCAGTCAACAAAATGTGATCATTTAGAGGTAAGGTACCACGAGAGGGACATGCTATGGATCATACAGAAGGAGAAAAGAAAAATGAAGTATAGAATTAATTAAATCTCTACTGTATTTCAAGTAACAGTTAAATAGTATGTTTGCTGTATTTTTCTACTTGACCATGCAAAAATAGTCAACAAAATATACAGTCTAATACCTTTTTATTTTCCCAATTCTTTTCAACCCAAAGGAATGCTGTAAATTTATATGAGGTTGAATATGGCTTTCTTCTGCTGATTGGAAACAAAATAATTCACAAAAATGTAACAGAATGGGACCAAATTTGGGGTGGATGTATTACAGGGATGGGGGAAAATTTGATGAAAGGAGACGGAACTTGAAAATGGGCCAGAATGGACCAGGGGTTTCAGAGAAATAGTCCTCAAAAATTGTCTGTTGTATTTCTAAGGGTGTAGGTTATCATGTTGATAACCAACTACGTTTAGCTGCTGCACTTGAGAAGCTCCTGAAACACCTCTGGGGTGTTTAGCAATTTGGTCTTTCAGTTACGGAAATGGACCTATGCTTCTCTCTACAATGTGTGCCAGCTGGAATTAGGACTCTAAATAACAGATGTCTTCACAGCACTACAGCCCAACTATCTGACTCAAACTGTTAACCCAGCACTTTCGCATCATTAAAGATTAAAGCCCAATGGCAGTAATGAGGTTTCAGTTCACAAGGGTTTTTGTGGTGGTGTGCTTTTTTTTTTAAAGATAAAATGGATTTGAATTGCAGATACATGTAGCTGTTGTGGTGTTATATTCTTTTACAGAGCCTGGTTTTAAATCAAACCACTTTATCTAAAGTTGGAAGCTGCTCATGTTACTCAGTCTAATAAGACACTACACCAGTGCTTTTAACTCCCAGTCCTCAAAGATCAATAACGAGTTTTATAAAACTCTCATGCATATTCATTAAGGATCCTGAAAGTCTGATCCACTGGTATTCCTTGAAGACTGGGAGTGAATACCGTAGCATCAATTTAAAATGAAAATGAGAGAGTACCTTTTGGCTATTCCACATATTTCCTTCATGAGCATGAAAGGGAAACTGGATCCTTTTGCATTTTTTTTCCATGCTTGCTTTCTGTAATGTAATCACATGAAGACAAGACACACAGAGGGTAATTTTATAACAGGGTTACCTATGAGTTGGAAACAGGGCCGCCATCAGGGCAGTACTACCAGTCCTGCATTCAGGGGCCCGGAGCTGACAGGGGGCCCGGGCTCCCCCAGGGTCCTAGGCAGTGTTCTAAGGCAGGGGCGCCAGTAGCTCGCCAAGGCAAAGTGAGTCGATCACCCAGGACTCACTTTGTCTTGGCGATCTAATCTATCGGGCCGATCAGTCTTCCTCTCCCTGACGTCAATTCTGCAGTCAGAGAGGAAGTTCGGGCCAGCCAATCGCTGCCTGGCTGGGCGGAACTTCCTCTCTGTCGGCAGAATTGACGTCGGGGAGAGGAAGACTGATCGTCCCGAAGCAGAGAGAACATGCGTCGGCGTCGGGGCCTGTTATCCATTGGTGGCGTTTGGGTCCTGTTCCCCGACGGCAGCGGCAGCGGCAGTGGCAGTGGCTTGGGGAACGGCAGGGAGAAAGAAAGAAAGGGGGCAGGCAGGGAAACAGAAGGAAAGAAGAGAAACAGAAAAAAAGAAAGGGGGCATGAAGAGAGGAATAAAAAGTTGGGAGAGGGAATGAGGTGTGGAGGAGAGGAAGCATACAGGCTGAAAGAAGGGAAGAAAGATTGGATGCACAGTCAGAAGAAGAAAGTGTAACCAGAGACTCATGAAATCACCAGACAAGGTAGGAAAAATGATTTTATTTTAAATTTAGCAAAGTGGAGGCAGTATTACCACAGTTTTCAAAGGAATTTGCCCAAATAACTTAATAGTTAACTGGGTAAATTCCCAGAGATGAAAACTTCCCTTCACTTACTATGCACAGTTCTGAATTTATATCTGCTGTCTATATTTTACAATATGGTCCCCTTTTACTAAACCGCAATAGTGGTTTTTAGCTCAGGGAGCCTATGAGCGTCAAGAGCAGCGCTGGGCATTCAGCGCAGCTCCCTGCGCTAAAAACTGCTATTGTGGTTTAATAAAAAGGATGGAGGGTATATTTGTCTATTTTTGTATGGTTGTTACTGAGGTGACAATGCATAGAGTCATCTGCCTTGACCTCTTTGAAAAAAAACCAGAATAGGAATGATAATTAACATTTTCTCAGCGTATAGTGTGCTTTGTGTTTTTTAATTTTATTGTTGGTAGATCATTTTGACTTGGTCAGTTTAAAGTAGCTCACAAGCTCAAAAAGTTTGGGCACCTCTGAGCTAGAGCGTTGAAACTGTGTATTTCTATTTTATCCCCCCTTTTACAAAACTGTGGAGCGTTTTTTAGCGCCAGCCGTGGTGGTAGCAGCTCTGATGCTCAGAATTCTATGAGCATCAGAGCTGTTGCCACTGTGGCTAAAATCCACACTACAGTTTTGTAAAAGAGTGAGGGGTTAGTTTGTGATGACATTCCATACTAGGCGAAGGTGTTTTCTGTGTTCTGTGTGTTCGAAAGACATGGTTTTCTGTTAGGATTGACGGTATAGGATTGATCTGTGCTGGTCTGGCTTGTTTAGTTTTACAATGGGTGTATTGATGTACTGCTCACTGCAATATGTAAGATGCTGCCTTTTCCTAGGTACTCATGTGTGACGTGTGGTTTGTTACTAAAAATCATGTTTTTCTTACAGATGGGGGGGGGGTGCCAAAAAATGATGGGCCCCGGGTGTTACATATGCTATGTACGCCACTGTATGTAAAGATACCAAAAAGCTGGCGTAGCAAAAACTTTAAGTAAATTGTTATTCTTCTAAGTTTTGAGTATTTAACCCTCCCACAATCTCACGGGCACTCGTTTCAAGTTTCAAGTTTATTGAGATTTTGATTTAAACGCAATATCAAATATTTTCAATGCGTATTACAAAAATAAATTTGGGGAAATAAATAAAACCATTTGAACAATAAACATACAAACATATCCATAGATGATTAAAATTACATAAGGAGTACAAGGATAAACTACATTTGTTTAAAAATGCGTTCTCCGCGCCTGCTCATAAATTTGTTGATTGGAAGGATCCAGCAATGTGGCCAGATGCCATTCAGGACAAAGACAGAGAAAGAATTGTGCAATTTGGATTAATGATGGAAGATGATTTAAAGCAAATGGCACAGTCTATGAGTAAAGATCTTGACGGATGTTCTTTTTATGAATATCTCCTCTATGCCAAATCACCCAATGGACGTGAGAAGATTTTACGGGACTGGCTTAAGTGGAGCATTAGCAGAAAAGTATGTGTGTATTCGGCCCATGGAAGAAGGGGGGGCGTCGAGGGGGGGGAAGGGGTGCGTGGGGGGCCCAATAGGATTGCTCAGTAAGGGGCCCAGAAATTTCTGATGGCGGCCCTGGTTGGAAACAACGTGTCCTTTAAATAAAAATGGCTCTAGAACAGATCTTACCAATCTTTTTTCAGCCTCCCCTTCCCCCCCCCCCCTTCCCCATGGCTGTTGTCACAAGGTTCCTGACAGCCAAGCCAAGGCAAATCAGAATGATGCATTTATGTACTTCCTGCCAGGGTTGTGATCGCAAACATGATGTGTATCACCCTATTCAGGGTCACAAACCCCAGTTTGGGAAGCCCTGCTCTAGAAAATAAACATCCATAATCAGCTCCAATAATGCATAAATTTATATCTGATTGAAGAAGTTGTAAGTAGAGAATAACACAGGGACAAAGTTTGTCCCTGCCCTGTTTGATCTGTTCCCACCCTGTCTCTGCAGGCTTTGTCCTTGACCCATTCCCAAGAGCAAAGAATGATGCAGGGCAAAAATTTGTCCCTGCCCCGTCCTCGCAAATTCTGTCTCCGCCCCATTCCCACAAACTCTGTCTGATCCCTTTTGCACAAGCCTCAAATAGCTATGATTTTATATTGACACACACACAACACACACCCCTTTGGGGTCCCCTCCCAAATTGCTGCCCTGGTCTCTACCCACGTCTAACACCAGCACTGGCAGGATAATCATTTCAGTTCTCATCACAAATTAGAAAATAAAATTATTTTTCTACCTTTTGATTTCTGGTCATTTTATTTTTCAAATCATGGTGGTCCCGGGCTCTGGTTTCTTTTTCCCTATGTTGTCTCTTAACTCACTTGCCAGGGTCTTCTGCTCATTTGATATTTCTTCTCTGTGCTCACCATCCATCTTCCCTCTTTGTGTCCATCTTTGTGTCCTGCATTACTCATCTCTCTCCCGCATTTAGCACTTTCCCTCTGTGTCCATATACAGGTAGTCCTCGACTTATGACCGCAATTGGTTCCAACTGCTAGGTTTAAGTGGATCAGGACGTAAGTCGGCCTATGTTAAATTAAGGCAAGAATATTAGACTGGGTAATGATATTGTAATCATTTTAATCATCTTAAAGCAATCTGTTAACATTTTCTTTCTTCGGAGAGTGAAAGTCGCGTCGCATCGCGTCGTAAGGTCAAACAGTCATAACTTGGATAGGTCGTAAGTCAACGACTATCTGTACTCCCTCCATGACTGCAATTGCCCCCTCTCTGTCCATGTACCATTCCCATGCAGCATCTACCTTTGTGTCCATGTCCCTATTCTCCTCTCCATGCCCATTTATTTCCCCTTGTTTCTGATAACTCCCTATGTCTCTCCCTCTCTCTGCTGTGTTCAGTATTTCATTCCCTCTTCATCTCTTTTTCTATCTTCCTTCAGCCACTCCCCCCAATAGGTCCAGTACCTCTCTTTCTTCCCTCCAGCAGCCCCCCTTCCACAGGTGCAGCACCTCTTCCCCTTCCCTCCAGTTCCTCCTCCTGAAGGTCCTGTAGCTCTTTCCCTTACCTTCAGCCCCAGCCCCCTCCTGTGCCCATACTTCCTGCCCAACTGTATTTCCTTGCATTCCCTCCCTCTCTTCCTCAGGGCTGACAGCTCAAGCTCCTCCCCCCCTCCCCCGCTCAAGGGGTCCAGTGGAACTAGCTCAGTCTCCCTCGTGGGTCCGGCGGGCCCAGCCTGCCTCCCTCCCTCCCTCCTGCTGGCACACACCATGAAGAGCGAGCTGATTTCTGCACACAAGCGCCTGTTCAATGGTGCTCGCAGTCTTCCCTCTGCCGAGCTCCTCCTTATGATGCAACAGAGGAAAGGAGTAACAAGATGTAAAAAGTACTGAAAAATTAAAAATATAGCTATATACTGTAGACAAGGGGGCACTACGGAGGAGCAGCTAGTGTTTAAAACTCTTGGGTGCTGTTCCATGGATTTCTATCACTCATGTACCTTTACTATTCTGCTTGCTAGGAGTAGGAGAAGGAGAAGGAAAGTGGCAGAATATCACCACTGACTGCATCATTTTTATTGTCTGGAATCAGTGTCTTGCGACCTGCAAAGGATACCATAGAGTAGTGTGATTCAAAGCACAGTACACTGGATCCGGTAGCAAAGGAGGACAATGTGGCTAGACTCCCTGCCTCTAACATACTGTATATAGCTGCTCCAGTATCGCACATCGATATGACTGAAAAGTGTGATATTTCTCAGCATCTGAAGCAGCAAAGAACAGAAATGGATTTTTTTCACATAACACAGTGATTCCGAAGGGATTATGATAGAGGTTTATAAAATACTGAATGGAGTAGAATGGGTAGATGTGAATTGCTTGGTAACTCTCCAAAAATACTAGAACTAGTACTGCAATGAAGCTAGTAAGAGGTAGATTTAAAACAAACCAGAGAAAATATTTCTTCACTCAACATGTAATTAAATTCTGGAATTATACATTTTCCTATTATATATAAAAAAAAGTTTTATTTGATGTTTTTTTTAATGTGATATACCTACTGTGTTGCTATAACAAGAGTTGATCTTGTAAAGTTATGTATAACTGATAAATAAAGAAAAAGAACCTGTGGAATTTGTTGCCAGAGAATGTTGTAAATGCAGTTAGCTTGGCAGGGTTTAAAAAGGTTTGGATAACTTCCTAAAAGAGTCTACTGTATAAGCCTTGATAAAGATGGACATGGGAAAATCCATTGCTTATTCCTAAGAGAAGCATCATATTCTTTGGGAACTTGCTACATACTTGTGACCTGAGTTAGCCACTGAAACAGGATACTAGGCTTATCCCACTATTGCAAATGTTATGGGGGTAATAAAAAAAAAAAAGTCTAAAAAGTGTCCTAAATGGCAACTTGGACGATCAAAAAGCCTGATCGTCCAAGTACCCATAACCAAAGCTGGTTTTTAGACGTATCTAAAAACAGCTTAGGCCTTTCCCCTGCCTCTAGACGCACAGAGAGAAAAGAGGTGTGTTTAGAGGAGGGGAAAGGGCGGGCAGTGGGCGGGAGGTGGGCCGACCTACACCTAGGCGTACAACAGGTATAACCAAAACAGTTACAAGTTGCCTAGTCGGCACTTAGACCTTTTTGACTTAGATGTAGTCAAACCAGGTCTAAGTGCCGAAAAAGGGGCCGCTGAGCTGATGGCCGCTGGCGCGATCAGTTCAGCGGCCCGGCAACCGACTACCGCAACCATCAAGATAGAGGAGTAATGGCATCGCAGTAGGGGAGATGAGGCATCTCTCCTGCCACAATGCGTCACCCCCCCACACACATACAACATCGGGGCAAGAGGGAACCCAAGCCCTCTTGCCCCAAGGCGATCGTACCCCCCCCCCCCCGCCGAGAACGAGCAGGCCAGGAGGGAGCCGAAGCCCTCCTGGCCCTGGCGACACCCCCCCGCCGCTACTCGATTGGGCCAGGATGGAGCCCAAACCCTCTTGGCCCTGGCGACCCCCCCCCCCCCGCCACTACTCGATTGGGCCAGGAGGGAGCCCAAACACTCCTGGCCCCGGCGACCCTCTACCCCCACTCCCCACTTCATTGCGGGCAGGAGGGATCCTAGGCCCTCCTGCCCTCGATGAACCCCCAATCGGCCCCCCCAGCCGACCCGCGACCCCCCCGGCCGACTCCACGACACCCCCACCCCCACCCCCTTCCCTGTACCTCTTTAACGTTGGCCAGACAGACGGGTGCCAAACCCGTCTGTCCGGCAGGCAGCCCACAGCAGAATGGGGCCGGATTGGCCCAGCCCTCCCAAAGCCCAGCCCTCGCAAAGTTGATTAAAAATATTTCTCTTATGAAGATTTATGGTTGGTTAGTTAATTATAATATATGTTGTTTGAGATTTTTAATTCTGTAATTCCTGATGATGTTCAGCCTCTTGTATTATGTACTCCGCTTAGAGCTGCAAGGTATGGCAGAATATAAATTAATAAAATGTAAATGCTAGAATTTGGAATAGAGAGAATAGTCAGGCCAGGACAGTGGAAAATTAACATAACATAGATAGATAGAATCATGATGGCAGATTAAGGCCAAATGGCCCATCCAGTCTGCCCATCCATAGTAACCATTGCCATATCTCTTCCTATGCACCCTAACATCCTTCTAGCGTTTGCCATCACCTTTTCAACCTGTTTGGTTACCTTAAGATCATCACATATCACACCCTAGTCCCACTCTTTTGTCATGCACATAAGTTCTTCATCCCCTAAACTAAACCGTTCCTTTGGGTTTTTGCAGCCAAAATGCATGTCTTTACATTTCTTAGCAATACATTTTAGCTGCCAAATTTCAAACCATTCTTCAAGCTTCACCAGCTCTTCATGTTATTCACACCATCTGGAGTGTCAACTCTATTGAAGACTTTGGTATCATCTGCAAAGAGGCAAATTTTGCCCGACAGTCCTTCAGCAATATCATTTATAAAAATGTTAAAAAGAGCAGGCTGAAGAACAGAACCTTGAGGCACACCACTGGTAACATCCTCAGAGCAATCTCCATTGACCATTACCCTCTGTTGTCTTTCACTCAACCAGTTCCTGACCCAGCCTGTAACTTTTTATTTATAGATCACATAAGCCTTTCGATTCTATGCGGTTTACAAAAGAGGCAAAACTGTCCAAAGTCAGCGAGCTACAACATGATATGATAAGGGGGATTAGCAGTGAAAATACAAAGATAGTTGACAGTATATATTTACAAAGCAGTAGAAATGATTAATGACGTAGAGCTGCCACATAACTTGGCAACAGCGGTAAATAGAGGTAGGCAGTTGAGATTTACAGAGGTGGTAGAGCTGACCAGTATCCGTAACCTATGTCATATTTGACAAGTGAGGTTAACAGTTCAGGTAGCGACGGGACCCAAGATGGCCGCTGTATCTCTGCTGCAGTGAGGACGCCGTTGAGACTCAATTTTACCTGTAATAATTATGCCGAAGAGCTGGAGCAAGAACGCTGGTAGTGCCTCCCGGCGATCAATAGCCCCTTCGGGTTGGGCCCATGTGCCTTAGGCCCCGCCCCCTGGAGGGACCTAAGGCTCCCGGGCCTATTCTGATTGGCCCAGGCACCTTAGGCCCCACCAGTAGGCGGAGCTTTGGGACGGATGGGCCAATCCAGCCTCATTCCGTCGTTGGCTGCCTGCCGGACAGGCGGGTTTGGCTCCCGTCTGTCCGGCCAACTATACAAAGGTACCGGGAAGGGGGGTGGGGGTCGGCCAGGGGGGTCGCGGGTCAGCTGGGGGGGCGGTCGGAGGTTCTTGGGGGGGGGTCGTTGGGGGGGGGGGGGTTTACGTCGAGGGCAGGAGGGCCTGGGATCCCTCCTGCCCATAATGTAGTGCGGGGTGGGGGTAGGGGGTCGCCGTGGCCAGGAGGGTTTGGGCTCCCTCCTGGCCCGAACAACTAGCCGGGCGGGGGGGGTCGCAAGAGCCAGGAGGGTTTGGGCTCCCTCCTGGCCCGATATTGTCGGGGAGTTGGGGAGTCGGCGGGGCAAGAGGGCTTGGGCTCCCTTTTGCCCCGATCGTGTCGGGGAGTCGGGGGGGGCAAGAGGGCTTGAGCTCCCTCTTACCCCGATCGTGTCGGGAGTACCGCGGTTGGCTGGGGCAAGAGGGCTTGAACTCTCTCTTGCCCCGATCGTGTCGGGGAGTAGGGGAGTCGGCGGGGCAAGAGGGCTTGACGTCAGAGAAAGGGCGGGACCGCCAAGAGGAAGCAGCAGGACACCGGTAGGAGCTTCTACATGATGGGGGGGTCGGGAGGCTGTGGGGGTGCGAGCAGTCCTTCAGGGTGGGGGTGCGTGTGCGTGCGAGCGGTCCTTCGGGGTGGGGGTGCGAGCGGTCATGCGGGGGGGGGGGGAATCGGACGTCGGGGGGGGCATCAGGCTTTCAGGGTGGAGACAGGACTTCAAGGGGGAGAGGAGAGTCGGGGCAGGCAAATGGAGAGTCGGGGTGGCCAGAGGAGAGTCGGGGCGGGCGAAAGGAGAGTCGGGCGGCGACGGGAGAGTCGGGCAGCATGCGCGGTATACGGGTGTGCGCGGTATACAAATTTTTTTTTTTTACATATATTTCGGTTTCCCGCGCGCTATACCCGTGTGCGCGTTTTACAAGGGTGCGCGTTATCTACGTGAAAATACCGTACATTTTTTTTCTCCTACTAAACCCCCAGAAGTCACACTTGAAGCATTGTGGGACTTGGTAGTGAACTTAGGAAACTCTTTAAATCCTCAAATTAAAAATTTAGACAAAGAATTGAAAGAACAGAAAGGAGAAATAAAATTGATAAAAACAAGACATATCACAGTTAAAAATAGAGACACAAAACACAAGTAAAGAGCTAATATCACTAAAACATAATCAAGAATTGTTGGTTAAAGATAATATAATTCTTAGGAGGAAATTGGAAGCTCTGGAGAACAATGGTCGAGCTAACAATTTGAGATTTATAAATTTTCCTAAGATCTTATCAACTTCTCCTCGAGAAATGGTGAAACGTTACTTTATGGAAATATTGGAAATTCCTGAAAGCTCTTTACCTCCTCTTACAAGAGTATATTATCTTCCTGCCAAATCCCAATTCAAAGAAGAAGAAAAAGTTGAGGAATCCCGGGATAGACCATTGGACATCTCCGCAATACTGGAACAATCAGATAGAGAATTGGCTGTTTCAGCCACTCTCTTGCTGTCTGTGGCTTTGGCTCCAGACAAGTATTGGATACTAAAACTTTTCTTTAAAAATAGATCCAAGGACTTCCTGGACATCATATTCAGATATTTCCTGACGTCTCCAGAGAGACTCAAAAGAGAAGAAGAGAATTCTTAATCCTGAAACCTGGAGTGGGGGGAGGGTCCTGTTCGAGCAGGGGGGCCTTTGCGAGCGGGGGGGAGCGATGCCGGTTCTCGGGGGGGAGGGTGCTCGCAAATTGAGTCAACACTTGGTTTGCGAGACAAGTTTTGCAAGAATGTTTTGCTCATCTTGCAAAACACTCACAAACCGGGATATTCGCAAACCGAGGTTTGACTGTATATTTGCTTCCTGTGCAGCTACTCCACTCGCATTGCTCTTAATATGACACTGCAGCCAATTACTATGGAAGAAAGATTCACTGTTACTTTAGATCAGTGGTCTCAAACTCAAACTCTTTACAGGGCCACATTTTGGATTTGTAGGTATTTGGAGGGCCTCAGAAAAAATAGTTAATGTCTTATTAAAATGACAATTTTGCATGAGGTAAAACTCTTTATAGTTTATAAATCTTTCCTTTTGGCTAAGTCTTAATAATAATATTGTAATTTATAGCTACAGAGACATATGATCAAGAAATTGTTTTATTTTACTTTTATGATTATGATAAACGTACCGAAGGCCTCAAAATAGTACCTGGCAGGCCACATGTGGCCCCAGGGCCATGTGTTTGAGACCACTGCTTTAGATAGAACAATCTCACAGCTGTAAATATGTGCCATGGATCTAATATTTCACTGTGCTGAAAAGCTATTCAAAATAATGTTAGTAATGACTTTGATATTCCAATTTATATCAAGGTGTGTTTTAATTTAGTTTACAAGTTCAAATATGACTAAGAGGATTAATCACCTGCTGGTAACAGGGCAATTCTATTATCACTGCAAATTGCAAAAATAATGAAGAAATGTTTCCCTCCAAAGTAACATCACAATGGTTATCTAGAAGCAATGAGAGATTACTACTTCTACATTTCTCTCCATGATCATGTAAAAATCATGCCATTTACATGTGCAATCATGAAACATGTATAATAGAGAATGACAAGGTGGTTGTTACCCGCAGCCGCGGGTAACCCACCGAAACGGGGAAAAAAAAATAGTAGTCGCTGCGGGGATGGGGACAAGGCCATTCACTGCCCCGTGGAGCGGTGAATGGTCTTGTCTCTGCAGTGAGGCATCAAGGATCGCATGATCCAGCAGTCCCCGAGCCGCATGCATTCAAAATGCTGCACACGGGTAGCTGCGCGAGTTGATCAATCTTCTCCTCTGACGCAACCGGAAAAAGGAAGTTGCAGGAGAGGAGAAGATTGATCAACTCGCGCAGCCATGCATGCAGCTCGGGAAAAAGAAAGCCGGCAAACTCGGCATATAAGGTGAGGTGGAGGGAGGGAGCTGGTTAAACGCTGAGATTGGGCGGGTGGGGGCTGCTGGACCACGCTATCGCGCGTGTTCCTGGCTCACACTAGGAAGGAGGGAGTGAAAGGGAAAAAGATTCTGGGCCAAGGGGATGAAGAGGGAAAGAAAGAAACCCACAGCAGGAAAGAAAGGGGAGGACAGGCAGGTGAGCCAGATGCTGGAAGCGGGGGGGGGGGGGGGGGGGGGGGGGGAGGGGGAGAGAAAGAGGGAAAGAAGCTAGATGGGGTTGAAAAGAAGAGACACACAGGTATGGAAGAGGAAGATAGGGGAAATTTGGACACAGGAAGGTAACAGAAAGAGGGGAAATTATGTGCATGGGGCATAGGGACAGAGACATAAAGGGGACATGCTATGGGGATGGTATATGGACACAGGGGGGGCAATGCCAGATACATAGGGGATATATTAGAAATGGGGAAAATAGGAACACAGAAGCGAGATGGTTTGTGGAGATGGAACAGGGACCAAGCTCGCAGGCTCCAGCAGCTTGCACAAATTACATTGTAACGTGCCACGAAAATAAGAGGGAGGGAGATAGATAAGCCACGCGAGAGGAGCTGAAGGGTGGTAGAAAGGAACAGATGGTGAAGGAGGGAGGGAAGGGTGATGGTAGAAAGGAATAAAACAGACATTGAAAGAGGGTAGAGAGGAACAGACCCTGAAGGGAAATGTGGAAGACAGAGTGGGGAGAAGACGCTGGAAGGGAAGAAGACAGATGCCAGACTATGGGGGAGCGGAGGGAAGAAGATGGGTGCTAGACCAATTAAGAAGGGGAGGTGAAGGGAGAGGCACAGTAACAGCAAATGGAAGACGCAGAGAGAAGACACACAGTGGATGGAAGGAATTGAATGAGAAGATGTGGAAAGCAGAAACCAGACAACAAAGGTAGAAGAAAAAATTATATTTATTTATTTATTTTTTGCTTTAGGATATAGTATATTAGTTGTGTTGATAAAAATTTATAAACAAAGCCCTGCCAGCTGAACATCTCTTTCTCTAGTTCAGCAGCCAGAACTTTGATTTATAAGAAAGGAATAAGCTAAATATTGCAGTACTAAGGCTTATATGGATGCAGCGAGGTCGGTGACAGGGCGGTGAATGGGATAGCAGTGACGGTGACAGGGCGGTGAAGGGGATGGCGGTGACGGTGACATGGCGGTGACGGGGCGGTGAGGGGGATGGTGGGCCGGGGACGGGGCAGTGACGGGGACAGATTTTTTCCCTGTATCATTCTCTAATGTATAAGTAGAAGAGATACATTTTTTTATGCATATCTTTTATCTTTATCGTTATTGTAAGCTATACCACTACTAATGACTGGGGAGTCAATTATGAGTGGTTTACAAAGGCATCAGTAATGGATTTTAAAATAGATTCAGATGGATTCCACTGCGATTGTTGTTGGTCTCCTTGCTGCTTGGCTAGGTTACCATGATTACATTTGCATTATTACACAAGATTATTATTAACTATTCTAACTAACCCCACCTTTTACTTAAACCGCGATAGCGGTTATTAGTGCTGGGAGCCACACTGAATGCTCTGCGCTGCTCCCGATGCTCGCGGTTTAGTAAAAAGGGGGGGAGGAAGTATGCTGTATTTACACTCTCCCAACTAAGTAAATTATAATTATATGCAACCTGATTGCTCTAGTAATGTGAACCATATTTGCTCTATTTACACTCCTCCTAGATTAGGGGTGTCAAAGTCCCTATTCAAGGGCTGCAGTCCCTATGCAAGGGTTTTCTGGATTTCCCCAATGAATATGCATGAGATCTATTAGCATACCATGAAAGCAGTGCATGCAAATAGATCTCATGCATATTCATTGGGGAAATCCTGAAAATCCGACTGGATTGCGGCCCTCGAGGAGGGACTTTGACACCCCTGTCCTAGATCATTTACACTCCTCCAGCGGCAATTTGGCTATTAGGTCTTGCACACATTTATGATCATGTAACTCCTTTATATTTGAAATTCCATTGGTTACCAATGGAATTTAGAATTAAATTTAAGATTCTGATGTTGGCGTAGAGCAGGGGTCTCAAAGTCCCTTGAGGGCCGCAATGCAGTCGAGTTTTCAGAATTTCCTCAATGAATATGCATGAAATCTATGTGCATGCATTGCTTTCAATGCATATTCATTGGGGAAATCCTGAAAACCCGACTGAATTGCGGCCCTCAAGGAGGAACTTTGAGATCCCTGGCATAGAGGGCATTGTTTGAGTTACAGCCATCATATCTTGCTAGCCTAGTGTTGTTTTATGCGCCTAGGCCTTTATTGAGATCTTTAAATGATAAGAGTAGCTGTTCCACCAAAATATATTCCAATAAATACTCACTACTATGGAGAAATACAGACAAGAGATAAGGATATGTAGTTAAATGGAGAAAAGACCTCAGTTTCCTCTTAGAGAGGTCACTATGTCTGCCGTACTCAACTTAAAGCATCATAGGAGAAAACATCCCTGGTCAAAAAACTCCACTACATATTACTAACAAAAAAGACTAATAGTTAGAGTCAAAAAAACTTATCTCTTAGGGTCACAATTCTCCAGGTGAGACAAGAATCCAGTTGGTTAACTTAGGATTATCACGTTAGTCTTCATTCAAACGTGAAAAATTTCTTTCTTAAGAGTCTTAAGAAAGAAATTTTTCACGTTTGAATGAAGACTAACATGATAATCCTAAGTTAACCAACTGGATTCTTGTCTCACCTGGAGAATTGTGACCCTAAGAGATAAGTTTTTTTGACTCTAACTATTAGTCTTTTTTGTTAGTAATATGTAGTGGAGTTTTTTGACCAGGGATGTTTTCTCCTATGCTGCTTTAAGTTGAGTACGGCAGACATAGTGACCTCTCTAAGAGGAAACTGAGGTCTTTTCTCCATTTAACTACATATCCTTATCTCTTGTCTGTATTTCTCCATAGTAGTGAGTATTTATTGGAATATATTTTGGTGGTGTGTCTTATTAATATTCCACTTGCTATTAGTTATATTGTTTTGTAAGAGTAGCTGTTCCCCATATCTCGAAGAGTGATCTTGCCTCAACTAGAAATAATGCATTTTTTAACTTGGTTCCAATATTATGGAACAATTTACCAGTAGAGTTAAGAAAGGAAGAATCATTTCAAAACTTTAAGAGACATCTAAAAGCACATTTTTTTTTTTCCAAATGGCCTTTCCAAATTGAGTAATTGAATTCAGGACTGCAGTCTGCATTGACTTGTATTAATTTGAATTCATTTGTATGTATATATTTTTAATTTTAGTTGTAATATGATAATGGGGGTTTTTTAGGAACGTCAATTTCTTTCCTTTTTTATCTTCTTTCCTTTTTATTACTTAATCGAGTTCTTTTCACAAATTTAATTAAGTTATGATGTAAACCACTTTGATCCTTTTGGGCTATATAGGTGGACTATAAAGATTTTAATAAACATAATTCTAGTTGCTTTCATCCTAACTTATTTTATAATTGTTACTATATTCCTCATATCTTAAACATTTCTGGAAAGATCTACTATGTGCATTCATGCCATGACCTGTTCTCCTATCCTGTTCTAGTAGGAGGGTGGGAGCCTGCTATTTTCCTCTAGTACAGGGGTGGGCAACTCTGGTCCTCAAGGGCCGGAATCCAGTCGGGTTTTCAGGATTTCCCCAATGAATATTCAGCCCTCGAGGACCGGAGTTACCCACCCCTGTTCTAGTAGCTAATTTTCTTCCTCTGATTTATATGTAGTGCTTTCATTATATGCAAATAGATCTCATGCATATTCATTGTAGAAATCTTGAAAACCTGACAGGGTTGTGGCCCTTGAGGATAATGGTTACCCACCCTTGTTT
This sequence comes from Geotrypetes seraphini, assembly GCF_902459505.1. Classification (NCBI taxonomy): domain Eukaryota; kingdom Metazoa; phylum Chordata; class Amphibia; order Gymnophiona; family Dermophiidae; genus Geotrypetes; species Geotrypetes seraphini. The sequence continues at coordinate 137,317,995 of NC_047092.1, read as the reverse complement.
TAGGTGAACCTTAAAATTAGAACTGAACAAACCTCGGTGGAGATACGAAATAATGTCGGCATGCCATTTATTCTTCAATCATAAAAATCTGTGCGCACATGTTTCGGCCAAGATGGCCTGCCTCAGGAGCCTTACTCAGATTTATCAGTTACTTGAGCGAAACGTCTCATTCAAGTATAGTAAATTCGATTGAAAATACTGTCTCATTCAAGTATAGTAAATTTGATTGAAGATACTGTGCCAGTCTCAATGCACACAAAATTATACATGTATTTCCTATTTCCTGATCTGCATTTACACCTGCCCTGAGTCAGTAATTGCTCATTTTGACCTGTGCTGTGGAAATATGATTTGGAGCGAGGGGTCTGTCCAAAAGCCAAAAAAAAACAAGTTGTTCTTGGCTATGCAGTATTGCAAAAGCCATTCATGTAAAGGCCAGCATTTGTATGTACACTGCTCCAATTGCTGAAACTCTTGTTTTGCATAATGTTTGTTCTTGCAGAGTGTGCAATGAAATACACTTTTGTTTTCGGTCCCCTAAGCTGAAACTGTTTCTCACTGCTAGTCCTGGTTTTCATTTTGAAAATGGGATATGTACAGAAGATTCTTCTGCAGTAGGAAGTGAGGTGAGGTCAAATCTAAAGAACTATCTCCAGTATTGCAGGTAGTAAAGAAAATACGATGGGCTAGATTGGCCTGGCAGATTTTTATCATCTTTCAGGTTCTCTGTTTCATGCATTGAAACATCGGAAACTGAGTGATAGACTTCTGTTGGATGATTTTACTCTCCTAGTATTTTTGGAATTGAAATATGTCCTCAGAGCCCTATGGGGAAGGGTAAAGGGTCATAGTTTTGATATATGGTCTTTCTATGGTACAACCAAAGCGGTTTACATACATTTTATATGCAGGTATACACTTACATCACTGAATGCTTTCTGCAAAGACAGCTTGGGCAATATTCAAATAGTTACAGATGGTTGGTGAACATATAGATCTCTGTTCTATAAATGGCACAAGTTTCAGGAATGTCCCTGATTTGCCCATGCCCCCTTTTTGGATCTTTTACATGTGGATCCCAATGTCTAAACATGTGCACGCAAATCTTAATGCCAGTTAACACTGATAATTGATTATCAGTGCTCAATTATCAATGCAAATTGAGTGTGCGCCCAAATATGGGTGTGCATTTTTTAGTGCCATACTGTATATAAAATTAGGGTAATAATGAGCTTATGCATGTTTTTGTTTTTTGGCCATACATGGGCAATGTTGGGTCAAAAATATGACTGATTTGCTTGATACTAGTGTAATATGGGGCTTAGAACAAGAAAGCTGAAATCTTTGGGCTCCTTTTACACAGCCACACTAGGGCCTTAATGCGCGGAATAGCACGCGCTAAATTGCCATGTGCGCTGGCCGCTATCGCCTCCTTTTGAGCAGGCAGTAGATTTCGGGCTAGCACGCGCTAATCCAGTACGTGCAATAAAACCGCTAGCGTGGCTTTGTAAAAGGAGCCCTGTGTCTTCAAAAGTTTTTTTTAAATTAACCCAGCCTGGACATAAGCTTAACTGACCCAGTAATACGTTCCAAAGTTTCACCCCTGCTATTGAAAACATGGAGGCTCTAATTTTTGCATGAAGTACATTTGTTTCTGTCTACCGACACCCTCATACTGCTTTCAGATCTTAATACTCTCCCTGGACGGAATACTCGAACAAGTTCTGAAAACACACAGGGGCTACATGATATACAACTCCCTCTCCTTGTTTACCCCTTTTCAGTGCCCCCCTTCACTTGCATCGGTGTCACCCCACTACCAGGGACCCCCAGCTGAAGACTTCCAGCATCTCTCCCTCCGTTCCCCCACATATGTTCCAGCGTCTCTTAAATCCTCTCTTCCCCCCCCCCCCCAACACACACACCTCCTTGTACCTTTTTAAAGCCTTCATTTCTTTGCCGGCAGTGAGCAGTGACTCATACCCGAGGGCAATGTTGGAGCTCCGATGGATACTGTTGCAGTCGCTGTAATAGTCCTCGAGCTTAACAAGCACTTCACAAAAAGTCCCCTGTATAGGCCAATCCCTAAATAAAAACATTATTTCTTGAATTTCTTCAAATTAAAAAGGGCAAATAGGGGTTAACTGCAAAAATATAATCTTGTATCTCCTCTCTTCTTTCTTTTCACAGATTTCATTTAATTGCCAGTTTTTTGTCTCCTCCTCTCTTCTGGCTCCTCTTCTCATAGGAGTCCAGGCGTACCCTTTAAGAACATAAGAACTGCCGCTGCTGGGTCAAACCAGTGGTCCATCGCGCCAGGCACTTCCAAGGAAAGTTGGAAGAAATGTGAAAAACACTTTCTCATCACAATTTTATATTAGTATGTTACATCTCCATTCTTCCCTCACAAAGCAGGAATTTCCAAGCACACTTGGATAAATTCCCTTTATGTGTAGCGGCTTATGAAATCCCAGAAGGTCACTCTTTGGCATAATACAATACTACAAGCGATAGCAGTAAATTTGAGAAACTAACATCTTACTCCACATACCCTGACTTAGGAGTAAGGTTTATTACTATCATGATATGTGGAAAAATAAAATCCAGAATAAAAGGTAACAAAAACTAATGTCACAGCTATATTTCATTTGTTACCAAGCCAGGCTGTGGAAGGAACCTCTACAGAGTTTCTAGCAGTCACAAACGTGGAGAAAAAAGCCTTAAACTTAGGTAGCAACATAAATACAGAAACTGCTAGCTGCCTTCAATCTTATCACTGGCATTTAAAAAACTCCACAGAGAACTTGCTCCTTATCTCAAAAAGGTTCAAACCACTATCTGTTCACAGAAAAGTTAGAAAAACATGCGTCTTTAGCTGGAGAAACAAACACTCAATTCATAGTCCCCAAATGTTCACAAAATTTTTAAGTCTTTACATTTTCAAACACTCCAGTAGCTCCAGAAGTTACACTGCTCCAGCAAAAAAATTCATAATCCCGACAAGGATCCTTGTTTCGCCAAATCACCTGGCTGTATCATGGGAAGTCCTTCAAATCCGCGTCCTTCTCCTGACATAGCCAGGTGATCTGGCAAAACAAGGATCCTAGTTGGGATTATGAATTCTTTTGCTGGAGCAGTGTAACTTCTGGAGCTACTGGAGTGTTTGAAGATTTAATGACTTGAAGAATTTGTGAACATTTGGGGACTATGAATTGCGGCTGAGGGGAGATATGATTGAAGTCTACAAAAGCCTGAATGGAGTAGAACGGGTACAAGTGGATTCATTTTTCGATCTGTCAAAAATTACAAAGACTAGGGGACACTCGATGAAGTTACACAGAAATACTTTTAAAACCAATAGGAGGAAATTTTTTTTTCACTCAGATAATAGTTAAGCTCTGGAACGCATTGCCAGAGGATGTGGTAAGAGCAGATAGCGTAGCTGGCTTTAAGAAAGGTTTGGACAAGTTCCTGGAGGAAAAGTTCATAGTCTGTTATTTTAAAAGACATGGGGGAAGCCACTACTTGCCCTGTATTGGTAGCATGGAATATTGCTACACCTTGGGTTTGGCCAGGTACAAGTGACCTGGATTGACCACCGTAAGAACAAGCTACTGAGCTTGATGGACCATTGTTCTGACCCAGTGAGGCTATTCTTATGTTCTTATGTTTGTTTCTCCAGTTAAAGACAAGTATTTTTCTAATTTTCCTGTGCACACAGTGGTTTGAACCTTTTTGAGATATGGAGCAAGTTCTCTGTGGAGTGTTTTTTTTTTTTTATGCCAGTGATAAGATTGAAGGCAGCTAGAAGTTTCTGTATTTATGTTGCTACTTAGGTTTGAGGCTTTTTTTCCTCCACAGGTTTGTGACTGCCAGGTTTCTTCCACTGCCTGACTTGGTAACAACTGAAATATAGCAGTGATATGGGCAAAGATAAAAACCATTTAGAGAAATTTCACCTAGTTAATTTTGATAACATACCCAACATATTGAAAACAGAGCCAGTGATAATACCAACCTACTCTGTATAAAAAGGGATATTAATGATATCATTGCACGTGTAAAAGCATTAGGAACAAAGGATTAAATTCAGTAAATGGGGCCCAGATTTGGTTACCGTAAAAATGTGCACCAAGTGCAATTCTATAAATGACACTTGGGAGTTGGGTGCTACTTATAGAATTATATGTAGTGCTAGGATCCATGTCCAAACTAAGTGTGAGGATTTACACCCGTTGAACCCTGGTGTAAATTCCCATGCCTAAGGGCTCATTTTACAAAGCCACGGTAGCGATTCCTGCATGGTAAATGTGACACAGCCCATTCAATTCTTTTGGGATGCGTCACATTTGCCATGCTGGGACTCACTACTACAAATTTGTAAATGGGGGCTTAAATTAGGTAGGGATGCCCTGAATTCTATAACAGTGCAGACCCACCCATGCCACTTTCATGCTAGAGAGTTGCGCGGGGACAGAAATCCCACCCATCCCCACCCGTCCACGCCAGGATCCTCTCCGTCCCCACCCGTCCCCGTCAGGATCCTCTCCGTCCCCACCCATCCCCGCAAGGAATTACCTCCATCCCCGCCCGTCCCCATAAAAAGCAGCAATTACTTCTGACAGGATCATCAATTCCACAGTTTCTTTTGTGTTTGCGCTGCTGTTTTCCTTGTGGAATCTCTTTGGTGGAACCCTTTTTTTGTTTTCTGTTCAGGTAATTAACTTATAAACCCCCCTCTTTTACTAAGGCTGACGTGTCCATTATATTATATGGATGAACCCTGCTTCCAAAGCCTTCCATCCCCGTGGGAGTCCCGTGGGCCAGAGTGGGGACCCCGTGGGAGTCCCGTAGGCCAGAGGGGGGTCCCCGTTTGAGTCCCGTGGGTTAGGGGAGATTCCTGCGGGACCCCGCGATCCCCGTTCCCGTGCAGACCTCTATTTCATGGCCATGCGGCTTTTTCAGATGCATACTAAAATTTTTACACCCACATCTTTAGAAATAGCGCTTAGCAAGAAATGAGCATGTATTCAAATTGTTGGTGCTCAATTATTGGTGCTAATAGGCTCGTTACTCAATTTGTGTGCATAAAATGGGCGTTTGCCCAGGTTTGATCGCTCAACTTTTAAGTGCCATTTTTAGAATTCCCCTGAAAGAGAAAGCATCAGAACGAAAGTGTAATTTAGTAATATAGCTAGTGATCTGACTTTCAATAGAAAAAAAAAAAAAATTGCTCCAGAAGTTATAGCTCTGAATTTTGTGTTTTAAGGGCAGTGTTTTGTTCTCTGCATCTTTTCCACATCATGTTCTCTTTGTTAGGGCTATATGAGTGGTTCCACTACAGTGTGGAAATACATAAATTGCACAACCAAGTTTTATCAATCAATAAATAATCAAGCAAGTTTATGGTTTATTTCAGTTTCCTTCAGAAGGACCACACAAATCTTGAAACATGAAAGGGGAGGCTTTGGAAAAGGACCTGTGTTACTAATGGCATTGGCGTTTTTGTCAATGCAAGCAAAATAGCAATATGATTCATCAATTTTATGCTGCTGCATAGACCCATCATCCTAAAATAATATTTGAGACTGAATCCAAATAATAGAGAATGTTACCATAAAAAGGCAAGAGAGATTCAATAGCTTTATTTTTAAAAGTTGAAAATTGTCAAGCAGGCATGAAATAGTAATAGAGGATTCTTAAGGGCTGATTTATTAAAGTTTTGCATCAAATCAGAGGTTTTCTAGGTTTGTGCTACTATTTTTGCTAATTGAAAATAGCAAGATTCTTTCCCCATGGGCCCGGTTTTGTTTCAAAACTGTTTTGTGGGAGTGTGTGGTGCAGTGATTAGAGCAGGGATAGGGAACTCTGATCCTCGAGGGCCGTAATCCAGTCGGGTTTTCAGGATTCCCCAATGAATATGCATGAGATCTATTTGCATGCACTGCTTTCAATGCATATTCATTGGGGAAATCCTGAAAACCCGACTGGATTACGGCCCTCAAGGACCGGAGTTCCCTACCCCTGGGTTAGAGCTACAGACTTGGCACCCTGAGGTTGTGGGTTCAAATTCCGCACTGCTCCTTGTGACCCTGGGCAAGTCACTTAATCTTATACAAACTAAGGACAGAAGGGCGATTTATATCAATAAATAACTCAGACACAACCTCCACACAGAACAAATGAACATGCTCAGCAACGCTAAAAGGCTTAAACACACACTCACCCAGCCAACCACAGCAGAAGAAACACTCAACCCAAAAAAACACAAAAGAAGTGGAGAAAAAACCTCAGTTCAGCTTCATATAGCATAAAAACTCCACTTCACACACACTCCTACACAAACAAACCGGTAGAGTGAAGAAAGCACGATAATAGCTTGCAGAGTCAATGTTTAAATGCACCAGGGGTACACAACCCCGCACGTGAAAAAATGTGGCAACAGGGCCCAAAGGCACAGCGATCTGAAATCATAGCATTAGGCCAAAGAAAAAAACACTTAGCTGCTCTCGTCCTTCAGATATGTCTCAATCCAAGCCCAGTAACACAGCAGCTCGTGTACCCAACGGGGAATCTCCCATTTCGCCAGTTCTTGCTGCGTCAGGGGTATCAACACGGCTTCATCTGCCTGTCCACGGATCCTCCGGTGCTCCTCTAGTACACCCACCACGTCATGAATCACAAAAAGGTGGTATATGGGGAAAATGGAAAGAGTGAATGAACCAGGAGAGCTTTTGAAGATCCACTGTGAAATTTCATATATCTGAGCTTATAATGCTAGAAGGGAGTGGCCAACATTTAAGGACCATAACTAGGTAATCTTTGTTGTTTATTTTCAATTTTAAAATAAAAGAAATAAAGTGGAAATACTACTACTATTAATTATTTCTTTAGCGCTACCAGATGCACGCAGCGCTGTACAGTCACAAAGAGTAAGAAAACAGACAGGCAATAGAGAGGAGCTTACCAAAGATGGCGGCTTAAACGCTGCCATGGAGACACCTTTGGAGTTCCAGTCGGGAAACTGTTTGACCATGTTTCATGGTCAAAAGAAAGTCTAAAACCCGGGTGTTCCCGGAAGAATCTGCTGTCGCGACTGGGCCAATGGATGCCTAAGTGGAGCGAGGAGCCCGAATACTGCAACCGAAGGGATCCTCGGCTTGGAGAGACATGCAGACTGAGGGATCTGGTCTCTCCCTCAAGGGCGTCACCTTGTCTCCGGAGGAGCGTAGTCCTCTGATTTGCCCCAAAGCAAGGGTAGAGCAGAGGAAGGTGGAACCAGCCTGGGATGCTCCACTGCCAACCCAGCAGAGAGCGGATAGCAGCTCTGGATGGAGGGCAGCGGAGGCTTCTCTACTAACATCACTGCAATCGGAGAGTAGAATGCAACAGGCTACTCAGTTTCCTCGGCGATTAAGAACACTGCTGAGTCCACAGGTATTTTATTTCCCTCAGAGGGCTTGGGAAATGTAGTTTCACCTATGCAAAGGCCAAAGTTATTCAACATGGAGACTTTATGGGAAGCAATATCAAGTTTGCAACTCTCTTTGGGATCTCAAATTCAGCAACCTTCATCACGATATACGACAGTATTGTCAGAAAACTTGGATATAAAGAATAAAGTATCATCTCTTGAAACTAAGGTGGTAGAACAAGACTCCAGATTAAAAGTTGTTGAAATTCAAGCCTTAACTTGGGTTTAGGATAGTGGGAATCTCCACTTTAAGATAGAAATGCTGGAGAATGCCACTAAGAAATGTAATCTGCAGATTATAAATTTCCCAAAACTTTTTCCTTTATCAGCAGAAGATATGTTTAAAATAATATTTAACTGAAGTTTTGAAGATACTAGAAACTTCATATCCACCTCTCTCAAAAATGTATTACCTTCCCAAGAGAGTCAAATCCCCAAATCCTAACTAGCAGAATTTATATGCTGATAGTTTGGATTTAACTAATTTCTTAGAGAGGTTGGAAATTGAAGTACAGGTCACGGCTACTTTGCTGGTTCAGTTTGCTATAGATTCAGACAGGGAATGGATGTTAAAACTTTTTTTCAAATATAAAGATGTTCCATTTATGTCAAATGTTGTAAGAATATACCCTGGTGTATCTCGTTCCACACAGAAGAGAACGAAACAATTTCTCATATTGAGACCCCAGGCATTGCAATTAGGTGCTACATTTGTCTTGAGGTACCTCTGTAAATGTGTTATGGTCTATAAAGATAGTCGATATGTTTTCTATGAACCACGGCAGCTGTCTAGATTTATTTCTGCCCAAGGGCAGTCTGTAACTACTGCGTGAACCTGCTGCATTCAAGTATATAGCTCAGTGAGGATAAGTTCGGACACCTGTTAGCTCCATCTGATTTTTCGTTATTGAGAGTTTCCTCTTCATTCTTCAGTTCAACTTCAGTTCCTCCTCCAGTTATTGAGGACTGACTATACTTTGTGATTATTATCTTATTGTTTAATCTTTGTGCAAGAAGTTAATGCTTTCTTGAAGTATTTTTGTTCACATTGTATTTTTTCTTTATTTGACTAAGTATGTCAAAAGTTTAAAATATAAATAAAGAATTAAAAAAAAAAAAAGAGTAAGAAAACAGTCCCTGCTCGAAAGAGAAAATAAATAAAGAAATAAATAAGAAAGCAGGTAAATAAATGGGGGTAGGGCATGGGGCCCAATGTACTTGTATGCCTAGGGGCCCTCAAAGAATTAATCCTGCCCTGTATAGACCTCTTTTGTATAGAAGCAGCAGAATGTTGTTCTTTATTTTGTCCCAAGAATTCCATCTCTCCTGTCTCTAAGGAGCAGTTAAGCAAAAGAAGCTGGTCTTTGGAGACTGCATGCTTGTTTGACTTGTTTTAAGTTGCCATTGCATCTCTTCTGATTGCTTTCATTGACATACCATTTGTTTTATGTATTTATATTTTCCTACAAACGTTTTGGGTGATGTCATACCACGGATGTAGGCAGATGCTGAGTTGAGTCTTCTGTCCAAGAATTATTTTGTCCATAAAGTGGCCTTTACCATACGTAAGAACATAAGAATTGCTGCTGCTGGGTCAGACCAATGGTCCATCCTACCAAGCAGTCCGCTCATGCAGCGGCCCAAAAGTCAAGACCAGTGCTCCAAATGAGTCCAGTCTCACCAGTTTAGCATGAACTTGTCCAACTTTGTCTTGAAACCCTAGAGGGTGTTTTCCCCTATAACAGATTCTGGAAGAGTGTTTCAGTTTTCTACCACTCTCTGGGTGAAGAAGAATTTCCTTAAGTTTATACGGAATCTATCCCCTTTCAACTTTACTTGGAATTTGTTTTGGGGTTGTTGGGTTTTTTTGCCCTCTTCTATGACTTTGATGTTAGGAGAGTTATTCATCAGGTTCTACTTCCATTTTGCAAGGAGAGTTTTCCTTCTCTCTCCTTTCTTTCTGATGGGTTGTAATTTCAATTTTTGTGTTCTCACCTGTCGCACCTTTAGTGCCCTTCCCCAGGTCAACTTCTGTTGCTGGGCCTCTGGGAGATCTCACCCCCCCCCCCCCCCCCCCAAAGCCTAAGGAACCATTGCCCTCTCTAGTATGGAAGATAGAGCTGCCTGTCCCTAAAGTCTAGTTCGGGGCAAGTCCTTCCTGCTGCTTCTCCAAACGCTGCCAAAGTGTGCTATTGATCAATAACCCACACTATCAAGTGATACTATGAACTATTATAAATAGAGCACATTATTGACAGCAAGGGGAAAAAACCCTGAAATTATGGATTTTTTTTTCTTGCCATTTTGGGTAAAACAAATTCTGCAAAATGACATGGAAAATGTTGTTGATGTTTCAATTGAATATACATCCCTACTTAGCTGGTTATCTTGACTGTTAAGCCACTGAGAAATAATAATAATAATAATAATAATTTTATTTTTTGTATACCGCCATACCCATGGAGTTCTAGGCGGTTCACAACAAATAGATGAGTTACATACAGTGCAGTTGAAAAAGAAGTACATAACAAGTCAATCGAAGGGTCAAACTAGTTTACATTGACAATTTAAGTAAGGAAGGGCTAATACAGAGCATATATGGTATTTACCGTAAAAGAGTTCAATAGAATTTGTGAGAAGGGGGAGCCAAGCATATTGTAAGAGAGGAGGGGACAGGGATCGTTGGGAGGGGGGAGGGGGGGAAAAAGTAAAGAAAGGTGGGCCGTGTTGAGGGGGGGAAGAGGAGGATTTGGTCTGATGTAGAGGAGGGAATTCGATCTGTTTTCTAATGAGGAGAGGGGGAGCATTAAGGCGGAAGAAGGGAGCGTTAAGGATTTGGTCCATTGAAAAGTAGAGTTTTGAGCTTTTTTCTAAAGTGGAGGTATGAAGAGGTGTCAAGTATAATTTGGGCGAGCCATGAGTTTAGTTTGGCCGCTTGAAAAGAGAAGGTTCGTTCAAGGAATCTTTTAAGATGACATACTTTCAGTGAGGGGAAAGCGAACATATTTATTCTGCGGGAGCTCTTATTATTATAGTTCAGGTTGAAGTGGGGGTAAAGATAGTCAGGTGACATACCCCATATGGTTTTGTAGCAGATACAAGAGAACTTAAATAGGACCCTGGATTCGAATGGCAGCCAGTGCAACTTGTGGTAGAAGGGGGATATGTGTTCCCATTTCTTTAGGCCGAAGATAAGGCGGATGGCGGTGTTTTGGACCAATCTCAGCTTTTTGGTGACTTTCTTGAAGGCGCCTAGATAAATGATGTTACAGTAGTCCAGGACGCTAAGAATAGAAGCTTGGACCAGCAGACTAAAGGAGGTTTCGTTAAAGTATTTTTTAATGGTGCGGAGTTTCCAGAGTATCGAGATGCATTTTTTTAAACACTAGGTCAGTATGTTTCTCTAGTGAGAGATGTTTGTCTAAGGTGACTCCTAGAATTTTTAAGGATTGCTCGATACAGTAGTCTAGGCCATTGATATGTATCGCAGTTTCCTTGATTTTGTCGTTTGGGGATGCTAAGAAGAATTTAGTTTTTTCTGGGTTTAGATTTAGCCTAAACGCTGTCATCCAAAGTTCGATCTGATTTAGGGTGAGAGATAGCAAGTTGAGTAGCTCTGAGGTAAGGTAGGAGAGCGGAATGATTATGGTGATGTCATCTGCATAGATGAAGAATTTGAGATTCAAACTCTGCAGGAGGTTTCCTAGGGAGGCAAGATAGATGTTAAATAGGGTGGGGGACAAGGGGGAGCCTTGTGGGACCCCACAGGGGTTGACCCAGCTGTAAGAGGTAGTGTCGTCCTTGAACGCCTTGTAGGTTCTTGTTGTCAGGAATTTGTGGAACCAGTTGAGAACATGACCTGAGATTCCAATAGATGTTAGGCAGTCTAGTAGAGTGGCGTGACTTCAAAATGATTCAATTTACTTAACAGTATGTATAAATGCTTTCAGAGTTCATAGGGATTGAACTTCTCAAGCATTTATCCTCATTAAGCCCATACACTGTCCCATTCCCCCTTCAGTTTCTGTTAATGTTTTATTATGTCTAGGTTTATAATCTATTGTGTTCTCCTTTTCTCTCTCTCTCCTTGTTGGTAATTAGCAATTGTCTTCCATACAATGGCCTACAGAGAGAGTTCTGTCAATAGAAGAAGTAACAAGGGTATGCTTAACCTCATTAAAGATGTAAGAAAAAAAAAAAGACACTTTAGGTGGGTTTTATTTTCTACATAGGAAATGTCTCTAATTTTAGTGTTCATTATTGACTGTTAGATTAGAGAGTTGGCCCATGATATTATTGCAGGGATCCATAGCCATGAGGAGTCAATTTACAGTGAATACTGGGCTCAGTATTCAACCCAGTGCAACAAAAGTGGTACAATAGTTCCTGGATGTGACAGGAGATGTCTAATGCAAAAGTTTAGTATAAAAACATCAAAAGTTAGTAACCTAAATACAAATGACATATTCCAAACTGCAACTCGCAGGTTTCCTATTCAGAGCCTGTCAGGTGTGGGGGTAACAGGGCTGTTAGGCTCAGGCTTCCATTTTTCTGCATCCGCGGCTTTGGCCTAATTGCTCAGTTTCAGTATTCCATCACCCATCAGGACCCCTGAAGAAGGCAAAGCTCATGAAACACAGCCCATGTAGGGTCCAGTTTTCATTGCCATTCATGGGAGCAATTGGTGTATTGGGAAACTACAGTACTTTGGAATACAGTATAATCTCGTTATAACGGAACCTCATCTATAGTGAACGAGGTCTGCTGGTCCTGGCCAAGCGCCATTATAAGCATACAGAAAATCATCGGATATAGTGGACTCGCATATAACGGACAACTATTTTAGTCCCCAGAGCCGCTTTTAGCTATGGCATGCCGGTGATATAGTATCAAAATGCAGCCCAGAAAAAAAATGACAAAGAGTATTTTTCTTTCCAGTACAGTGTTCTGGTTTGCATTCATTTCGTGCCATACCAGTGTTTTGCTGAGTTTTGATGTTGCTGATATGCTTGTGCAGTGACTGTTGTTCTTCGATTTACGCTGTTTCAAGTGGCCCTAAATAAAGTTTTTAAAAAATGCAACTCTGGATATAATGGACTCTGAATATAATGGACCGTTTTTCCAGGTTCCTTGAAATCCGTTATAACGAGATTATACTGTGTATATTTTTGTATTAAGGCTTATAACTTTTGATATTTTTATACCATAATAAACTTTTGCATTAGATGTCTCTTGTCATATCCAGGGACTATTGCTCCATTGTTGGACTTGTCAGTGTTGTTGTGGAACACAGGTCTTCTTTTTTTCGTTTTGTGTTGTCAATATTCAGCCAATAGTGGCGATTGTTTTGCTAACTGCCACCGACTTTATTCCCAGCTATTCTATGTCGGTGGCTACCACGTGGTTGGTTAAGTCAATATTTAGATAGGACTGTGTTTTTATGTGGTCCCATTTATGTTGTCACCCTAGCTGGTTAACTGCTGAATACCCTCCCGGTCCTACCCTCTGCCGCATCACTGATGATGTCATCAGCGACGCAGCACAGGGAAGGCCCCCGCAGGAGGTCACGAAGCATCCTGTTAAGTGCTGCCGAAGCTGCTGTTTGGAGGGAGGTATATCGGTTTCACGGTCGGAGGGTCGGTGTGGTTCTGCGCGGGGAGGGGGGATAGAAAGATGCTTTGCAAGTGTTCTGCTGCAGGGGAGAGGGAGGAGGGTGGGATAGAAAGATGCTGTGCAAGGGTACTGCTGCACGGGGGGATGGGAGGAAGGGATATAAGGATGCTGCAGAAGGGTACCAATGGGAGGGACAGAGGGATTGAAAGATGCTGCAGAGGGAAGGCACAAGGTGACGGGTGAGAGGGGAGGAAAGATGTTGCACATGTGGGGGAGAGAAAGGAAAGAGGAAGAATTGGGGTGGAGGAGAGGAAGGGAGAGATGATCATTGTACATGAAAAAAATAAGATCCCCCAAAAATAAGCCCTAGTGCGTTTTTTGGACCCAAAATTAATATAAGGCACTGCCTTATTTTCAGGGAAACACGGTAGATGGGAGATGCCCGGCTTGTGCTTCACTTTTATTAATGTTAGCTCCAAGACCCAGAAAAAGTCTGGGTTTGCTTTCCACTGCTCTTATTTCCCTTCCTCAACCTATTCAGAAGACTGAGCTGATGTAATTGTTACACAAGATACATGGAATGCTTTCTAGGCCCATTAGTATAGAGCACAAGCAATAAACCTGCCGAGGACACTCTGCTGTGGAGACATTCACAGTGTTAGAATTTTTCCCCGTACATGAAGGTCACGCTGTTATTGAAAATGAGCTTCTTTCTAAGGTATTATGTGTCAATTCAACCCCTAATATAGCTGCCAGAGAACGGTCACATATATTACATCTCGCTGTCTAAAATGGCCTTAAAACTACATACCTATCATCCATGAAAATTTTTTTTTTTCTTTGTTACGTTAAGAGATCGCCCACTGCAAAGAATTCAATTTCAGGTAGAATCAACACGACTACTAAACTTCAGGAGTACAGGGCAGTCTGTCTCTCCATCAGCAGTTACTGAACTGTGTGCCTGATTTTCGAGTAATCTTTCTTTTTCTAGTTTCAGTCCATAATGACAGATACCAAATGCTTCCTTCAAACCCTTTCAAATGGCTGAGCAGTAAATTTTTTATTTCATTTGGAGCAAATCATTAAAGTCTGATGATAAATCTTGATTTCCCTGGCAAGGATCCCTGGGGCTGTGCTTGCCCCCACAACTGTCTTTATTACAAGTTTTGTTTTAATTATACACTAGTTGCCTCCATGAGCCGTAAAACAAGACGTGGCATTAACCCCCTCAGAAGTGTGAGTGGTGTTGGGGGGTTGGGGTTGAGAGGTGAAAGGAATAATGGTGTCGGTTTGCCATGACAGCACAGAATGGGCCTGCAGTTATTACTAACCCCCAAAGGAGGTATTCAGTCAAATACAGATGCCTCAAGTGAAACGTAAGCTGGAGTCCTTTTTAATTCTATATAGGGTTTAAAATATATATAGTGCAAGAGTAGATAAATGGAAGTAATAATAGGTTTGAGCCTTGCCAGAATCCCCTTACTGCCTATTAAACTTTCAGTTAGGCCTGCACTTCACTTTTCTTTGAAATGGCTGTGATCTATTTCCCTTCTGGGTCAGTGCTAGCATATCTTCTTGTGTATGCTGATTGTTCTAAGCCCTGAAATGAAGTTTTAGGAACAGCACCATTATATGCTTTTCTTATAAGTGCTATGCTTGGTCCTGTTCTCATTTCTCTTTCCTTTCTTCATAACTTTCTGTTCTCTGATTACTTGTTCTTTTCGTGCCCTTCCAGCTCAATCGGAACCTGCTCTAATTGAGCCAAGGTGCTAGGATCCTGCATTTACAGCCGCCCTGGGAATTTTTCCCACTTTCAATGACCTTCCATCTAGCTCACTCATCTCGGCTACCGTTTTCTAGCTGAAAGGAAATTGGGTTAACCTTAACTTTTGTGTGTGTTTATTAGTACTTGCTGTGCCTTCTCTCAGAGTGGTTCATACCAACTAATGAATCTTTTTTCAGTACAGTGTTGTACTTGCTTCTGCCCTATGGAATCCTGTTCCCCTGCATTTGCAAACTGAACTTTCATTTCTTAGATTTAAGCAGTGATGTAGCGAGGGTAGGAGATGCCCAGGGTGGTGGTGCCCTCCTCTCCATCCCCCACTCCTTCCATGCCCCCCACACCACACTCACACTCACACTCTCCCTTCCTACCCCCATACCTCTTTTAAATCTTCTCTAGTGCAAGCAGCTTTATGGCCTGCTGCTCGCACCAGCATTAGCTTTCCCTCTGACAGCACTTCCTGGCCATGTGACCCAGAAGTGATTTCAGAGGGAGCCAGTGCGAGTAGCAGGCCAGAGTAGTTGCTCACACCGATGAAGATTTAAATAGGGAGTCCGGGGAAGGGAGGGCGCAGGTATGGTGTGGGTGGGCAAAGCGGTGACAGCACCTGAGATGGTACGCCCCCTCACTACGCCACTGGATTTAAGGCTATCCTTAAAGCCCATCTTTTCTCCAAGGCATTTCCATCGGAACCTAAATAATCTTTAGGCCTTCCTCACCAGTTCCCTACCCCTTTGCAGCAATGATTCCCCCATCGCTGTCCCGTCACCTTCCTCACTACTCCTTCCCCAACTTTTATGTTTCTTCCTTAAATTATATTTTTCTTCTGAGATTATTAATTCCCCTATTGTATCCTTAGACTCCCTTTGTAAATGCCCCCCTTTTCACTTAATCTAATTTATTATTTATTGTACTATAAACCGCTTAAACAATTATTATTTGTGGTATATTAAATAAAAGTGAACTGAGAACAATTGTACAGTGAGCCCTCTGAATCCGCGGTTTCAGTATCCGCAAATTCGGTTATTCACAATTTTTTTTTTTTTTTAAATAAAGCTGCATTCTGGACCTTCCCCGCCTTCCTCCCAGCATCCCAGAGACTATGGGAGACTCGAGAGAGACTATGGGAACTCACGGCAGCCATTTGCTATGAGTGATCTGCATGGGGCAGGAGCGTAGGAAGATCGCTCCTGCCCCGAAAGCCAGCTAAACCACCAAGTAAGGTCTGGGATGCTGAGAGGGAGGCGGGGATGGGTCAGAGCCGACCCAAAAGTTATTCGCAAATATTCAATATTCGCGGGCCGGCTCTGCCCCTAACCTCCGTAAATACAAAGGGGGAAGTGTACTTGACTATTCTGTTAAGAATTATCTATGATCAGATGGGAGATATATTGATGATATTTTATAAAGGCAATGCTTATGTTCCTAATCTCATGAGAGAGCCAATGGAGGTCGTGGCAGCAGTTTGGAGTTGAAGCTGACACTGGCACAGGCATTCTTGGCCATGTCAGCTCCAATCAGTCTCCTCCGATCTCCACCACAATCTTGCAAGACTGTCACAAGAAGTCATGGCATCCATTTTGACTGCAGAGACAGCATGAGCAGGAGCTACTAGGGATCACTCCTGTCCTGCATAGCCATCAGACCACCAGGAGATGTACAGAATATATGATAGGTCCAAGGGAGTGAGGTGGAAATAGTGGAGCTCTTCACTTTTGGGGGGGGGGGAAGGGGGGAGGTCTGTTCTCATTCAGGGTTTGGGTCAGTTTTGGTTTTGGCTTTCGTTTCAGCTGAAATTGAGTAGCGAATTTCAGCTGAAAGCAGTAAAAATGGTTTTGGTCACTGCTTCTTGCTAAGACATTTAAATCTAATACATTACTTTCATCTGCCTGTGTGTGTAACAGACCATGATTGTGAATGAGGAAACAGCCTCATTGTCAAAGTATCATGAAATCATGCACCTCAGTTCGAGACCATAGTGCCTTACTGCCTTGATAAACAGCTTGGTAAGGTGAAGTACAACATTGCTGCATTCCTGATTGTTCTGGTTGTTTTTATGCGTCATAGCAACTGTCAATTATATTCATTCTCGAAGAGACTTGTTCAACAGAATACTTTTTCACTTAGTGAAAGAACATCATATGAGCAAATTTAGTAGGGTAAAATTGCATGTCTGTTATTCTCAAGTGGTTTGTATTTTGTGTAGACCACTGTGAATTGGGATGAAGATAAATTGGTTTGCATACAGAAAGGAGAAAAAGAAGGACGTGGATGGACCCAGTGGGTAGAAGGAGATGAGCTGCACCTGGTATGTTCCTAAAGCATTTTAAGATTCACTTCTCTCCTCATTTTTGTGATTATATCTGTATAATGTTAAAAAAAAAAAAATACACAGTTTTGCAATACATTATCTGAGCTTACTATGCAATAATTGAGCATTGGTTTTATATCGGTCCTGAATCTAAAACAATACCCTATGCAGTGTCGTTGCTCTTTTCACATTCCTTTATGTGCAAGGCAATGTTCTAAATGCAGGAAGGCTTTGTGTTAACTGTCTACTTTCTGATATATCAGTTTAAATTGTGCATACCAAGGGAGCCATGAACTAATAGGACTGGTTTTTAACCCTTTCAGGACCATAAGGATCGTAGGCCAATTTTTGTGGTTTTGACGACATTTTTATGGTAAAAAGGGCTTGCAGATGCCAAAAAATTGATTTTTTTTGTGAAATATCATTATTTTTTTTTAAAAAAATCAAACTTCTGGCTTATGGACAGTGTGGCAAGTGAATCTTCTCATCAATCTGGCAACGACGCTAATGAATGAATGTCGGAACCAGTTTGTTTACATAAAGGCAGTATCATATGGAATCCATACATATCAAATTTAGAACTGTAGACTATCCCAATCAAAATTTATAGGATTTTAAAGTTATGGGACAAATATGTCCCTTGGTCCTGAAAGGGTTAACCGTTTAGTCAGAAAACAATAAAAAGAGTCATGCACTATCTGTAGCTAACAGCATAAGCTTTGAAAGGTGAAATACGTGGGTTAGACTCGACCCTGCTTTCTGTTGAAAGAGATTACAGCCCAGAGATGGAACAGTAGTGATTATTTTTATTGTTAAATTTCTGGTCCCTTCTCCCAACCAAAGAAAACAGAGAAGGCGACCAAGTGGTACTCAATATCTTTATTCCTTGAAGACTCGACACGTACGTGTTTCGGCCCAGTAGGCCTGCCTCAGGAGTCTTAATGCTTTGATCAATACAGTATGTGTTGACTGTTCTATCTTATAAATTATAATGATTGAGTCATTCACCAAACACATCAGTCATAATGATCACTAAAAAATTTGTCCACGATTAACCCAAGTTCCGCGGAACTTCTTTGTGTCATTATTACATTATTTTCCAGTAGAATCTACACTACTAAGGAATTGCCAGGAATCACAGCTCCAGGTTAACATGACCTGTGTCTTGTAATCATCTTCTGGTAAACCTGGAATTGCAGATGCCAGTCTTCTCGGCCTCCAAAAAGGTTTTGGTTTTCAAGACAACTAATATATATATACAGTAACTCGGTTCCTCTTTCAGATACCTGCAGATATACAGTGGAACCTTGGTTTACGAGCATAATTTGTTCCAGAAGCATGCTCGTAAACCAAATTACTCATATATCAAAGCGAGTTTCCCCATAGGAAGTAAGGGAAACTCGCTTGATTGGTTCCACCTCCCCTCCCCCCTACAAGGTTCCATTGTAGTAGACAAAATATTGGTGACTAGATCAGTTAATTGATACACTGTGTGGATCCCAGCTTTGGCTATGTTGCTAACCTTTGTTAATTCTAGAGGGAGGTGCCTTTCTTTGATTCCCTCTAATTCACAGGTGTCAAACTCAAGGCCCGCGGGTCAAATCCAGCCCGCCTAGTCGTTTTATGCGGCCCGCAGTCCAATACCCCTAGTTTTACCTTGTGGCCAGCTCCCTCCTCCTCACAGCCATAGTGTACAAGGAGCCTCGTGCAGTGGTTCCTCACGTGTCCCACACCTCATCCAGAAGCATTCCCTCTGAAGTTGCGACATCGGAGAGAAGGCTTCCGGTTCAGGTGCAGGACGCACAAGGAGCCGCTGCACTTAGCTCCATACACACTACGGCTGTGTGGAGGAGGGAGCTGGCCACAAGGTAACACTGGGAGCATCGGACCACGGGCCGCATAAAATGGCTAGGTTGGAGCCAGCTAATAGGTTAGACACCCGCCGGAGGGAGGCACAGCATGGAGGGAGGGAGACAAAGGTAGGGGGAATGATTTTATTTTCAAGTTAGTGTTTGAATTGGGGTAATTTTTGAGCATTTTAATCTGCTATCTATCTTTTGCACTGCTCAGGAAGAAATACATTTGTTTCTTTTTCTCTGGGGGTTGTACTGCATGCAGAATCTTGAATCTTAAGGTAGTTTTTTTAATATATTAGTATTTTTAATTTTTGGTTCTGTATTTCCTTAGGGGCTGTCTGTGTTCTGGTAGGAATGAATGTTGAGAAGCATACAGTGTGTTTTGTGTAGTTTAATTTTGTGGTTAACCATTATGCGTTGTTAATGAGATTATATTGTGTGTGTGTGTATATATATGTATATGTGTGTGTGTATATATATAGATATATAGATACAGATACATATATATAGATACACACACACAATATAATCTCATTAACAACGCATAATGGTTAACCACAAAATTAAACTATATATATATTTATATATCCTATATAATAAAACCCTAAGTGCGCATGCGTACTTAAGATTTTGTGTTCCCTGCCGCTGTGGTGTGTGATCCGTGGCTGTGTTCCATTTTAGAACCCGGCGGCAGGGAACATTCTGGCCACTTCCCTCCTCCCGCCCTCACTCACCATTTGGAAGCGCAGGCAAGCTCTCTCCCTGCCCGCGTCCTCGGCAGGGAACACACCTCCCGCCCTCACTTGCCACTGCCGCCGCTTCTGATACTCCAGAGCAGCCTGTCCCACCCTCACTCTCCGCTGCCGCCGCCTGCGATGGTGGCCGGCTTTAAAGAATCTCGCAGGCCGCTCTCCAACCTCAGTAGCATGTTCCCTCTGACGCACGGGATCGCGTCAGAGGGAACGTGCTACCGAGTTGGAGAGCGGCCTGCGAGGTTCGCTAAAGCCGGCCACCACGATCGCAGACTGCTTTGAAGAGGAGCAGGACAGAAGACGCCGGGATGGAGGGAGGGTAAGAAGCGGATTATTACCGGGGGCCAGGGGGAGAGGGAAAGGGAAATGGGGCTGCTTTGGGGGGGAGGGGTGTGCTGGGGGGCGACAGTAGGGGCCATGGAAAGATAGGGAGAGGGAAAGGGGGCTGCTTTGGGGGGGGGAGGTATGCTGGGGACAGACAGCTTTGCTCTGGGGGGAAGACAGAAGGGGCCATGGAGAGACAGGGAGAGGGAAAGGGGGCTGCTTTGGGGGGGAGGTGTGCTGGGGACAGACAGCTTTGCTCTGGGAGGGAAGACAGAAGGGGCCATGGAGAGACAGGGAGAGGGAAAGGGGGCTGCTTTGGGGGGAGGGGTGTGCTTGGGGGAGACAGAAGGGGCCATGGAGAGATAGGGAGAGGAAAAGGGGGCTGCTTTGGGGGGGAGGTGTGCTGGGGACAGACAGCTTTGATCTGGGGGGTAAGACAGAAGAGGGCCATGGAGAAACAGTTTGGGAGAGGGAAAGGGGGCTGCTTTGGGGGAGAGGTGTGTGCTGGGGCAGACAGCTTTGCTCGGTGGGGGGGAGACAGACACATCTATTCTAGCACTCGTTAATGTAACGGCTTAAAGACTAGTATATATATATATATATACATACACACTATATATATATGTATATACACTAGTCTTTAAGCCTGGTACATTAACGGGTGCTAGAATAGATATGTCTGTCTGTCTGTGTTTCTTTATCTCTCTCCTTGGCCGCTGTCTGTGTCCTATAATGAATGGAAAAAATGGACTTATACTGAAATTAGTATTATGGGGGTAGGGTCTGGGGCGGAGATTGGATGGTGTCTGGCCCACGACTTAGCCTGTGTTTTGGATTTCGGCTCCTTAATGTGATTGAGTTTGACACCCCTGCTCTAGTTATTATCCCTTGAGGCATCCTATTTTTAGGTGAAACATGAACACATTGGGCATAGGTTTAACCGATCTATTCGTCAAGAAATAGTCTACTATCTGCATCGTTTGCTGTGTTTGGTCGGCTTCTTATCTATACTGTACTGTATAAGAGCAATTCTATAACTGAGAGGCTGCAGTTAAATGTGCTTTCTGCATGTAAGTGTATAGAATTGTGACGCATGCATTTCACTAAATGCAATTCTACAGTATATGATAGTGCATAAGTTCTATATTGTATAACTACTTGGAGCTGTACATAGAGCTTGGGAGAGGCATGGGTATTTCTCCAATTTAGAGAATGCTATCAATTATGCCAGTGGTCTCCAACAGACAGCCTACAGGATGCGTGCAGACCCAGTAATCAATTTTTGCAAGCCCAAAAACAATAATGAATAATTGAATTTGCTCACTTAAGCATACAACACCATTGGGAGGCGGATAGAGAAAAGGACGTGCGAAGCTCCACCCAGTGATGCTTCATGGGGAATTTTTTTTTTACCCACCTCCTGATGGCGCCTCATCCTTCAGGTAAGCAAATTCAACTTTTCAGCTCTATCTGCTTTTCCTTTTAATAAATTTTATTTTTTGTGGGTTATCATTCCATTTTCTCTGGGCTTTATGACTGAGTAGAAGCAGTGACTTAATGAGGAATTCACATGAATGATTAGTATCTCTCTTAATGCAGTGATCTAGCAAGTGAGGTTTACTGCTCTGCCTATAAGTTTAAATGTGTGCAGAGAAATGAAAACTTCTGGTTGACTATAATAATAAAACCCTATCCGAGCATGCGCACCTGAAACTCCATGCTTCCACATGCGCAGTAGAGGAATCGCTGAGCAGGGAAGAGTCTCAGGGAGGAACCGACAAGCAGGGAAGCGTTTCAACGCAGTGGCAGCAATCCTGATCTGCCATCCCCCTATTCCTTACCCAAAGCAGCAGTAAAAGAAAGGCCCTTTCGGGGCTGACCGCAAACAGCCTGTTTACAGTGCTGCCACTGCTGCTTTGGGTAAGGAATAGGGGTGGGGGGGTTGTAGGGTCAGGACTGCTGCCGCTGCTACTGTTTTGGGGCACAGAGGGAAGGAGGAGGGATTGGTAGGTTGAGACCGCTGCTGCCACCTCGGTTAAGTAATGGTGGTCTAGGAGGCCAAACCCATGTGGGGGCGGTGGACCAGGTGTGTGTGTGTGGAGGGTCCATCATGGTGAAGGGCTGGGGAGGGGCAGCCTACCCAAAGATTCAGTGCAGTGGCCAGGGAGGAGGGTGGGGTTTGAATTGGGGCAGGCTCTGGTGTTGGGTGCGGTTGGTTGAAGAGGGTTAAAATAATGGGGAGGGGGAGAGTTGCAGTACCGTGGGGAGGGGCAGGGGAGAGACAACAGAGAAACTGGTCCTGGGGTGGGGTACAAGAGAAAGTAAAAAAGGAAGAGAAGCTTGATGGGGGTGGAATTTAGGGACAGGAAGAATGGCCTTGGAGGCAATGGAAAGAAGGATAGATAGGAATGGAGCAGGGACTGAAAGGGTGATAAATGCAGTGGAGGATCGATGAGGGCCAAAAGAGTACAGAGGACTAAGGAAATGTTGATGGATAGCGCCGGGAGCCAATAGAAGGAAGAAAGAAAGAAAGACAAAAAGACAGGAGGCAGGGAGAGAGGCAGAAAGAAAGAAAGGGGGCAGGGAGAGAGAAAAAGAAAGATAGATGGGGGCAGGGAGAGAGACAGAAAGAAAGAGAATGAAATTCTACACATCTGTTCTAGCACCCGTTAATGTAACGGGCTTAAACACTAGTTTTCTATAATACCTAAACAAAAACGTTCTGCTTATTCAAATATTGGTGGGGCTTCACATCTCACACAGCATGCAACCACAATGACAATGACATCATAATGACCAAAGTGGAGAAAAATAAACTCAATTTAGTTGTCTCTTAGACCATTAAGGGCTTCTTTTACAAAGGCGCGCTAGTGGTTTAACGCACGTAATAGCGCGTGTTAAACCGCCGGCCGCGCTAGCCACTACCGCCTACTCTTGAGCAGGCGGTAGTTTTTCGGCCAGCACGTGATGAAAAGTCGCGCGCGTTAAACCTGCTAGTGCGGCTTCGTAAAAGGAGCCCTAAGTGTCTGATGGAGCTCATATCATCACAGGTCTGTAAAAAAACTCCACTTCAACATAGATAAGCATGCAGTCCTTTTTTCCACTGTGTGCTCTTCAATGTAAAACTTCTTAAATGGCTACTGAATGAATAGTTAAGCTCCATAACCAGCTGTAGTGCATATTTATGTGAACGGGTTCCAAAAAAACATCAAAAATTCATTTATCTCAATTTGCTCCCGAATTGTTGACCTTTTCGGCTGGAACGTGTCCCCAACTCTATTGAGGATTGTTTTTCTCCACTTTGGTCTTTATGATTTCATTGTCATTCTGGTTTAATGCTGTGGAAGAAATGAAGTCCCAACAATATTTGAATAAGCAGAGCATTTTTGTTTTGGAATTATTGATATTGGACAACATCTGCGTCCACCTTATTTAGTGTATTGACTATTCCATCTGGTAAGTTCAAGTTTCAAGTTTATTAAAATTTGATAAAACGCTAATCATAAATATTAAGCGTTTAACAAAAAAAATTAAAATGGGGACAATCAAAGGACTTAAGACACAACTTTACTTTCAAGAAAACAAGGAAAGTAGGGAGAAATACAATTTTAAAAGGAGAGAGTACAATTAAGGTTAAAAACAAAAGGGAAATAGGAGAAATCATATTGATGCTGAATATGAGTAAAAACAGAATGTGGCGAGAAAGGAGCCAGAGATCAATTAGCAATCATAAGAGTCTTTAAATAAGAAGCTTTTAAGGTATAATACGATTTGAGCAAGACTAAGGGTGCATCTTAAAGTATTCATTATTTTTATACAGGTTCTCATGTAGCTTGCCCATTACAGAGTACCCACACATTTACAGCAGTGCAGTGTTTTTGGGTTTTGCACTTTTGTTTTGCACTTTTAAAAATGCATCTTTCTGGAATGTAAGTCTAAAATCCATAGGAGGCCCCTGGAGCTTTCTTGTGTCCACTTTGTGGGCTTACATTAGTATTCTAGAACAGAATCAAGGCGCTCCAAGCACATAATTGGGTGCCATACTGGAGGTACCCTGTTATGGAATTGTCCTCCCCCCCTCCTTATATGCATGCAGGTACACAATTTTGTAAAAACTTTTTTCTTCATATGAGTAGGTTATATAAAATTGCCTTCTATTTCAGAAACCTGTTGAAACATTTGCTGTTCTGTTAACTGTCAGTCACTGTTTGATTTAAATTTGCTTTTCAGGAAATGAGAGTAGGAGATGTGGTATGTAAACAAGTCTTCAAGAAGGTACAGTAAATCCATACTGCTGCCTGCTGAAATGAAGATGGAAAAATGAAAATATGGATTGCTTTCAAAGCCCTCTTGCTTCTAAAGTGCCCTTGATATATGACCAAGTGGACATCTCCAAGTCTTGTGATCCAATTGTGCACCATTGGCTTGATTATTATGTAAATGGTTTCTGCACTTTTTTTTATTCTCTTTCCCTTTTTAATAATAAAAGAAAATGTAGGGCCTGATATTCGGCCAAAATCGCTTATTGTTTGGTTGATCACCACCAGCATTATCCCCAGAAATTCAAGGCCGGGCCATGTCCAGGCTCCTTGGTTGAATTTCCAAGTATTCGGTGACAGCAAATACTACTGTGATATGTAGTCTTTAATCATCTTTGCCGAACTGCATAAAGATAGGACTGACTTCTGTGGTTCTATTTATGCAGTACCTTGGCTGGTTAACCTTCTCTTTTATAAAGCCCAATAGCGTTGGCCGCTGCAGTAACTGACCCAAAGCTCAAAGGGATTTAAAAGGCTTCCGGGCTTTTGCTGTGTGGCTTTGTAAAAGTAGGGAGGTGGGGGTAAATGCTGAATACTGGCACTTAACTGGATATGCTCAAAATACTGTTGCATGGAAAACAGTTAACCAATATTTAAATCAGCTCCGCAAAAGGTCAACTCACTTACTTATGTCTATATAATGAAGGAAAAGACCTCAGAGCACCACACCATAGAACACATCCCCCTCTTCTACGATACTGCGCTAGCAGCCGCACTGGATGGCTCGCACTGCTTCCGATGCTCATAGAGTTCCTGTGAGCATTGGGAGCAGCGCGGGCCATTTAGCGTGGCTCTCTGTGCTAGAAACTGCTAGCGTAGTTTCGTAGAAGAGGGGAATAGAGTTCTCTAGTGAAAGTAAAGTAGTGGTAGGTATCATTTACCGTCAAAAACTTTCATAATTGTTTAAAACTCAATATTTTTTTATTTAATTTTACGAGTTTATCGCTACTTTTTTTATTTTTTCTTAATTTTTTTGATTTTAACACACCAGTTTAAGAAATAAATTAAGTGCCCATATTTATCACATATATCATGGTACTTTTTTAAAACAGTGTAGATTAACAGCCAACTTTTCACTTATATCATCATGCTCCTATCAGCCAAAGTGCAAATAGCAATTTTGTGCAATTGGTAATGAAAACGCCACTTATCTTGGAATGCTCTATGCTTCGTGTCTGGCAGTGGCATACCAAGGGGGAGGCGGTCCGCCCCAGGTGCAGCCTTAGGGGGGGTGCACAGCCGTCCAGGTCCAGAAAATGGTCCATCGCCAAGGCAAAGTGAGTCGAGATAGACTCACTTTGCCTTAGTGATCAACCATTTTCCGGACCTGGCCGGCTGTGCACCCCCCTAAGGCTGCCGTCAGAGAGGAAGTTTAGGCCAGCCAATCGCTGCCTGGCTGGGCAGAACTTCCTCTCCATCGGCCCGACGCTGGGAAGCAGAGAGAGCTTGGGGCAGCCGCGGCGGCGGCTTTGGGGCCTGTTTCCTGATGGTGGCAGCAGCGGCTTGGTGGAGGGCAGGGAGAAAGAAAGAAAGGGGGCAGGCAGGGAGACAGAAGGGAAGCAGAAAAAAAGAAAGGGGGCATGAAGAGAGAAAAAAGAAAGAGAGGCAGGGAGAAAGAAAGGGGTAAACAGCCAGGTGGATAAAGGGGGTCAACAATTGACATCATTTACCTTGACTTCCAAAAAGCCTTCGACAAGGTACCGCACGAACGACTGCTTAAAAAGCTGTGGAAACACGGGGTGCAATGGGAGATCCACCGATGGATCAAAAACTGGCTGGCAGGCAGGAAACAAAGGGTTGGAGTAAAGGGCCATTACTCAGACTGGCAATGGGTCACGAGCGGAGTTCCGCAGGGGTCGGTGCTGGGACTGCTCCTGTTCAATATATTTATTAATGACCTGGAGGTGGGAACAAAATGTGAGGTTATTAAATTTGCGGATGACACCAAACTCTACAGCAGGGTTGAAACCATGGAAGACTGCGAAGATCTGCAAAGGGACCTAACGACACTAGAAGAATGGGCCAAAAAGTGGCAAATGAGCTTTAATATAGGGAAATGCAAGGTCATGCATGTAGGGAAAAAGAACCTGATGTTCAGCTACAAAATGGGGGGGATCACTGCTAGGGTAAGTAACCTTGAAAGAGACCTGGGAGTGATGGTAGACACAACTTTGAAGGCGTCGGAACAGTGCGCCATAGCCTCAAGAAAAGCAAACAAAATGTTGGGTATCATTAAGAAGGGTATCACGACCAGGACGAAGGAAGTCATCCTGCCACTGTATCGTGCAATGGTGTGCCCGCATCTGGAATACTGTGTCCAGTACTGGTCGCCGTACCTCAAGAAGGACATGGCGGTACTTGAGGGAGTCCAGAGAAGAGCAACTAAACTGATAAAGGGTATGGAAAACCTCTCATATACTGACAGACTGAAAAAGCTGGGGCTGTTCTCCCTGGAAAAGTGGAGACTTAGAGGAGACATGATAGAAACCTTCAAGATCCTGAAGGGTATAGAAAAGGTAGATAGGGACAGATTTTTCAGATTATGGGGAACCACAAGTACAAGGGGGCACTCGGAGAAATTAAAAGGGGACAGGTTTAGAACAAACGCCAGGAAGTTCTTTTTCACCCAGAGGGTGGTGGATATATGGAACGCACTTCCAGAGGCTGTGATAGGCCGGAGCACGTTACAAGGCTTCAAAGAAGGTTTGGATAGGTTCCTAGAGGATAAAGGAATTGAGGGGTACAGATAGGAGTAGAGGTAGGTCATAGGAATAGTCAGGGACCACTGCTCAGGCAATGGGCCTGATGGACCGCCGCGGGAGCAGACCGCTGGGCGAGATGGACCTCTGGTCTGCCTCAGCGGAGGCAACTTCTTATGTTCTTATGAATGAGGTCTGAATGAGAGGAAGCATACAGGCTGAAAGAAGGGAAGATTGGATGCACATTCAGAAGAAGAAAGTGCAACCAGAGACTCATGAAATCACTAGACAAGGTATGAAAAATGATTTTATTTTCTATTTAGTGATCAAAATGTGTCTGAATTTATATCTGCTGTCTATATTTTGCACTATGGCCCCCTTTTACTAAACCGCAGTAGCGGTTTTTAGCGCAGGGAGCCTATGAGTGTCCAGAGCAGCGCTAGACATTCAGCGCAGCTCCCTGCGCTAAAAACTGCTATTGTGGTTTAGTAAAAAGGGAGGGGTTATATTTGTCTATTTTTGTATGGTTGTTACTGAGGTGACAGTGCATAGAGTCATCTGCCTTGACCTCTTTGAAAAAAACCCAGAATAGAAATGATAATTAACATTTTCTCAGCGTACAGTGTGCTTTGTGTTTTTTTAAAATTTTATTGTTGGTAGATCATTTTGACTTGGTCATTTTAAAAGTAGCTCACAAGCCCAAAAAGTGTGGGCACCCATGAGCTAGAGTGTTGAAGCTGCATGTGGCTGCCGTAAAGGTCATCTCTGACACAACCGGAAGTTGCATCAGAGATGACTTTTACGGCAGCCATATGCAACTACAATGCTGTAAGAAGGCAGTTTAGACATCGCCGGCCACAGGCAGGGAGGTTTGTCGGACCGGGCCTGTTGTCCGGGGGGGGGGGGGCGTTGCAGATCTTGTTGCCAAAATCGGAAAGGTGAGGAAGGGAGAAAGAGGGCCTGTGGTGGATGGAAAGATTGAGAGAAAGGGCAGATGATGGAAGTGGGTAGAAAGGGGAGAGAGAAGAGGTCAGATAATGGAAGTGGGGAGAAGGGAGAGCAAATGCTGAATGGAAGTGGAGAAAGAGAACACATACTGGATGGAAGGAGGGATAAAGAAAAAGGACATATGCTGGATGGGGGAAGAAGATAGAGTTAGTGAGATAGTGGAGGGGTGAAGAAAAGGGGTGACATGCTGTGGGTAGACATAGTGAAAAGTGGGAAACTGAGGACTGCATAGTAAGAAAGAATTTAATTTAAACGGAGGCAGAAAATAAAGAAGGAAGACCAGAGAAGGAAAGGGAGGAGAGAGAGATGCCAGAGAACGGAGAAGGTGACAGAGATATCAGTTCTGAGTGGAGGAAATGAGAAGAGAGAAATGCTAAAAACCACAGGGGGGAGGGAAAGAGAGATGAAAGGAGAAAGATGCCAGGCCATGAGGGAACAGAGGGAAGATGATGGATGCCAGACCAAAGGGGGGGGCCTAGAGGAGAGATGGAAGGGGATTGTTACTAAAAATGTTAGTTGTTACATGTGGCTTGTTACTAAAAATCATGTTTTTCGTACAGATGGGGGGAGGGGTGCCAAAAAATGATGGGCCCCGGGTGTCACATATGCTAGGTACGCCACTGGTGTCTGGAAAATCGGCTTATTAGCCAAAGGTTACAGAAACCTGTAACAGCGAAGCTGCCCCTTTGCTCTATTGCTTTTGACGGGTCCCGTTTCGCCTCACATAGTAGGTTTCATCAGATTTATCACGGGTTATTGCAGTCAAAGATATTACTTTTCATCGCCTTTGCTTAGAAAATGATGATTTTAGCCTTGTTGGCGTCTGCGAGGCTAAAAGATAAGTGGCGTTTTCATTACTAATTGCACAAAATTGCTATTTGTACTTTGGCTGATAGAAGCAAAAAATTTAAAGAGAGAGAAAAAAATAAAAAAGTAGTGATAAACTCGTAAAATTAAATAAAAAAATATTGAGTTTTAAACAATTTATGAAGGTGAATTGATACCGTCCACAACCTTACTTTGTGTGGTGGTCTGAGGTCTTTTCCTTCATTTTGTAGACATAAGTAAGCGAGTTCACCTTTTGCGGAGCTGCTAACTGGATATGCCCAGTTAGCCCGAGACAGGTGATTAAATGGCCAAGTACCTCCTCCTGGCTGATAAATCATTTTAAATACCACCACTATTTCAAATCTCATTGTACCCACAATCTGAGCATTTATCTGTGGGAAGAGTTTTTCTGATGGCAGTGCCAGAATCTGAAACCAAGAATCCTGGAAACTACAAAATAAAAAGCAATGGGATCCGAGACTGCTTTATATTCCTTAGTTTCCAAAGCTCCCATTGCTAGGTTCTCTGGCTGCCATTCAATAAACCATGCTTTGAGGTGAATAACCAGCTTAATGGTCTGCGTTGTAGGGAAGTTATTAACCCTCCCAATCTAGTTTGGAGTCTTCGGGATTAAAAGATTTGTTTATCAATAAGATGATTAGAGAAGAGGGAAAAGAAAGATGGGCATAAAAGTTCCACATAGACTATTTCTTTGAGAATAAAAAAAGGTAAAAAAAAATAAATGCCTTAGATATTTGAAGTTGCCTCCTTCGTTAAGAGTGGCTCACGTAGATGTGTTTATGTAGTTAGATCTTGAAGCACACATTTCATGTTCTAGTGTTATTCTGAAGGGTAATAAAAACTTTTAACAAATATATCTCTGCTCTGTTTTGTTTTTTTTCAATGACAATTAGATGCTTGGCAATAAAACTACTCACGGCTGAGTGTGTTGGTAAGATTATAGCACTTACTCCTTCAGCCTTTATGGTCTCTTCATCTTGTATTACCTACAATAATTCACATCATGCCACAGTTTCGCTATGAATGTCAGGAACCTCTAAAGAAAATGATCTCCATGTTAAGGGTGATAGTGAATGCGCTTCTAGTTTTAATTCTTTTTTTTCTTCTGTTTTTTTTTTTTTTTTTTGACTTGTAGTGAAATATTATTCTGTCTTCTGGTGTGCCACTATTTATGGCCATTAGATTTGCTTTATACTCTTCTCAGCAACTCATGTCTTGTCTTTTCACAGTCTTTGGGCATTTTGACAGCTGTTACTTGATGGATAGGGCATTTACCATAGCTTACTACCATGCATGAGATATAAAGCATGACCAAAATGCAGCGATGGAAGTCTCATGCTTCAACTAGTTAATTGATCTAGAAAACAGAACATTAGAGACTGGGAAATGTACATTGCTCAAAGCCCTAAAACTAGCAAATTAGGTCTAAGAAGTTAGGGAAAAAAGTTATAAAGCATGTAATAAGTGCTTATGGCTAAAATCTCCAAGTTAGCAACTGAAAAGTAAATTTACTGCGCAATTAATTAATAAGTCAAGAGAAGTATTTCAATTCCATAATTAGAAGTTTCTTAAGTGTTCTCTGCAGTTCACATTTCTCCATAAAAATGAGCTTCAGTTTTTATTTATTTTTTTTAGCTTTTTTTTTTTAGAACTTGGCAGTTTATGATAGCAATAATGACCTTTTGGGCTAGTTATGTCTTCTGTGATAGTGGCTAATGCCTTAGGGCTCTTCCAATAGGATCACAATTGTCTGCTTGGGCCCTGTTTATCAAAACACATTTCTTTAAATATTGTTGTATCATTTCTGTGAAAAGCATTGTAAAAGTTGCATAACTATTAAATGGTTAAAATATACCAAAAATTCCAGCTTTGAGGGTTCTTTTTATGAACCTGCAGTAAGCACTAACACATGCTTACCACAGGTTAAAATGCACTACTGTGGTGTGTACGTAGACATCACGTGATAGTTTATGAATTTGCATGCACATGGGTATTGCCACAGTTTAACTGATGAGTGTAGGATTCGTATTTGACCCTTTACCACCTACAACAAAGGCAGTGGTAAGGGCTTGTATATAAATGGGGAAATTAGTGCTTGGCCATTATCAGAAAATATCAAAATCCTGCCGTTTACTGGCAGCATTAAAAGTGGCCTCAATGCGTTTGAAAAAGCCGAGTTGGGGCTACTGCAGGCTATTTTTTAGTGATGTTTGGATTTGAAAAGTACAAAAAAACAAGATTTACCGAAAAAGAGATAAAAATAAAACATAGAAAATAAGACAATGGCTTTTTTTTATTTATGGACTAACAATGCATTTTCTGCTTAGTGTTCAAAGGCAATCCCTTCTTCGGATCAGAAATGAGCAAATGTTGACAAATATCAGAACATATAAGGGAATGGGGATTTGTATACCGCCTTGTTGTCGCTTTGGCATTTCAAAGCCGTGGGAACTAGAGGACTAAGTGACTTGCCAAGGGTCACAAGGAGAAGCACCGGGATTTGATCTCACAACCTCTGGGTGCAGAGACAGCAGCTCAGCCAGTGAGCCACAGCCAATAATATTCCAATAGTCTCGCAGAAAGAGAGTAGGGGGTGGGTTAGGTGAGAAACAGGGTAAGCTGGTTGGGAGACCTTAAAAATCTCGCTGTCTAGAAGGTAGAATGATCATTGTGCTTCCTCATACAAGTAGTACACAATGCATTTTGCAGTAGGGATATTACTAGGCATTAACGCATGAGGCTCAAATTCTATTTGGACTGTCCCTCTAGTTTACAAACCTTGGAGATTGACATAGAGATCAAAAAATGTGAAAAACCTGAGAATAGTGATGGAAGAACTTGGCCAACACTGCATACCATGGGGATGTTAAAAGCAATCTGTGGTCACTATCCCTGCAGGGATAGATTTTTGTTTGAAATGAAATGGAACATTTTAATGGCGTTCCCCATATCATTTTGATTTAAAATGAAAGTGAGGGGGGAAAAAAATTGAAATTTCATTCACTTTGTTTTCTTTTCAAAATATTAGTCCTGAGCCTGCCGTGCTGCTACCACCATGGAAAGCCTCGCTAGGCACTCCTGCCATTGTTCCATGGCCCCCCAGGGCCCTCTTACCCCATGATAGTGTTTAAAAGCAGCTGCAGTGAATAGAGAATAACACAGGGACCGATTTTTCCCCGTCCCGTCCCCACGAGTTTTGTCGCTGTTCTTGTTCCTGCCCCATTTCTGTAAGCTCTGCCTTAACCGCACAAGCCTTGAACACTTATGATTTTAAAGTGTTTGAGGTTTGTGCAGATGAGGACAGAGCTTGCAGGAATGGGGCAGGGACAGGAAAAGAACTCATGGGGATGGGGAAAAATTTGTCCCCGTGTCATTCTCTAGCAGTGAGCTCTTGGTTGCTCCACTGGAGCCTAATCTAGAAAGGTGATGGTGAGGCTAGTATTATTTTCTTGTAGTCAAACTTTGACTCCCTTTTAAAAACCGCACAGCCGGGTGCCTTACAGCAAATGCTCCAAATGCCCATTCAATTCCTATGGGCGTCGGCACATTCACTGCACTGACCTGCGCTGCCAGCTTTTGTAAAAGGGGATTTGTAAAAAAGGTGCCACCCTTATTAATAGGCATTGGTAGGGCAGAAGCAACTAGGGATCTCTCTCTCCCCCTTTTTACACTCTATGATAGAATGCTCTGTGAGGATGGAGGATGTAATGGTGAAAGGGACCAGAAGAACATAAGAAGTTGCCTCCACTGAGTCAGACCAGAGGTCCATCTCGCCCAGCGGTCCGCTCCCGCGGTGGCCCACCAGGTCCGTGACCTGTGAAGTGGTTTTTGCCCACTTTTATAACCTACCTCTAGTTCTATCTGTACCCTTCAATCCCCCTATCCTCTAGGAACCTATCCAAACCTTCCTTGAACCCCTGTAAAGTGCTCTGGCCTATCACCTCCTCCGGAAGCATGTTCCATGTGTCCACCACCCTTTGGATAAAAAAGAACTTTCTAGCATTTGTTCTAAACCAGAGATTTGTAGTAGATTTTTTTTTTTTTTTTTTAGAATTCTTTATTGATTTTCAATTTGAGTACAAAGTACAAAAAATTTTACAAACAAGAAATACATTGAACAGCACTTACATCCATTTACTTATTTCCTTTTTTCATTTCATCTGTGTTTTAAGTAAGTGCATTGCAACAATGAAAATCGATGAAAAATAGGCAAGACAAAACAAACAATTCCTGTGCACACCCATAATTTAATATACAGTAAAACCTTGGTTTGCGAGCATAATTCGTTACAGAAACATGCTTGTAATCCCAAACACTGGCATAACAAAACAAATTTCCCCATTAGAAATAATGGAATCTCGGATGATTCGTTCCACAACCCAAAAACTTTAATACAAAATACTATAGAGCAGTCACTACACTCCTGCAGTATCAGAGAGAGAGCAGAAACAATGGCTCAGTTGTGATGATGTGACGAACATATACAGTGTGTACTTGTGACGTGCATATAGAGTGCATACTTGTATTGCAAGACCTCACAGCATCAGAGAGAGGAGAGAAGAGCCATTGATGGGCTCAGTTGTGATAGCGCGATGCGCATATACGTAGTCATATTGCAAGACTGTGCTCGTTTAGAACAGTCCGCAGTGTCAAAGAGAACCATCGACTTGGTTGTCATGCGCTTATACTGTATGTACTCGTATTGCAAGACAATGCTCATTTATGAAGTTAAAATTTAATAAAATGTTTTGCTCATCTTACAAAACACTCGCACATCAAGCTACTTACAATCCAAGGTTTTACTGTAATTTGTAGTATTTATATCTCACTAAAATCAGTACAAGGAAGATTATAGCAAGTAAACAATCTTCTTGTTGCAAAAATACTCCCCCCAAATAATAATATAGCAATAAAAACCCATTCCTAAAGCAATTGGCAAATATCCTCCCACCCTTAACAACCATTAATATTGACAGAAATACAAAAATAAACCCCATACACACACATAAACCCTTGATTGATAATGTACAATTAACCCAATTCAATTCTTGCACCAGCCCTATCAATTTCAACACTTCATAAAGGTGGTTAATAAATAAACATATTAGCAATCATTATAGGAAAAAAAGCACAAAAAAATGGAATAGTATAAAAAAATACTTCAGAGCCTAGCTAATCCATTATTTAATCTGTACCAAAATAATCATTCTTTAAGAGGCTTCCAGATCTTTGGATATTTCTCTTTCTACCTCAAAATTCTGGTAACTAATTCACAGTGGGGGTCTTTTACTAAAGGCACGCTAGCTGATTTAGCGTGCTAAATGCTAATGCGTCCATAGAATATAATGGATACACTAGCATTTAGCGTGCACTAAATCGGCTAGCGCCCCTTAGTAAAAGACCCCCAGTGCTTCTGAAAATCAACGCAAGTACTGTAAGTAGAGGAGGCAATGCCAGGGCTGTCATACTGCCAGCCAAGAAAGGAGAGCTGGAGGAAAGTTATGAAAGTTGGGAGGAGGGGAGGAGAAGCAGAAGCACTAAGCCAAGGCCTAAAAAAATAACACCTCCCTTGAAGCTAAAGCTACTGTTAATTAATTAATTTATTTTTTACCATGAACACATTTAACTGGTACAAAATGAATGAGCCAGTTGTTACAGGGATTATGGCCCCTGCCAAGCCCCTGCGTAAGGTCAGATTTCTTCAGCGATATACAGCAGTGACTACCACAACCCTTGCAAGTCCCAACTCCTTGTTCAAATAAGGACCATTTTCTCCGTGATCCTTCTATAGGTTGGACTCTATGGGCTAGATTCACTAAAGCTCACTGATCTTTGCAAACCGCGGGTGATCCGTGGCCGAGTCTTGGGCGACCGATTCAATACAGTGTCATGCAAATGAAGTGATCGGATGCACGCCTCTTACCAACTCCACGGATCTCTGCAGAGCAACCCAGACGCATGCGCAGACCATCTCTGTACCTGTAGATGTGATCCACACATGCGCCTGCTCTCTGCACAAGCTTGAGGACAAAATGAAAGGGGGATGGGTGGCTTCCCTTGCTGGAACACGCTTTGCAGGGGAACAGAACACGCTCTAGAGCAGTGATTCCCAACTCTGTCCTGGAGGAACACCAGGCCAATCGGGTTTTCAGGCTAGCCCTAATGAATATGCATGAGAGAGATTTGCATATGATGGAAGTGATAGGCATGCAAATTTGCTTCATGCATATTCATTAGGGCTAGCCTGAAAACCCAATTGGCCTTGTGTTCCTCCAGGACAGGGTTGGGAATCACTCCTCTAGAGCAGGGGTAGGGAACTCCGGTCCTCGAGAGCTGTAGTCCAGTCGGGTTTTCAGGATTTCCCCAAAGAGCATGCATTGAAAGCAGTGCCTGCAAATAGATCTCATGCACATTCATTGGGGAAATCCTGAAAACCCGACTGAAATACGGCTCTCGAGGACCGGAGTTCCCTACCCCTGCTCTAGAGCAGGGGTGTCAAAGTCCCTCCTCGAGGGCCGGAATCCAGTCGGGTTTTCTGGATTTCCCCAATGAATATGCATTGAAAGCAGTGCATGCAAATAGATCTCATGCAGATTCATTGGGGAAATCCTGAAAACCCGACTGGATTCTGGCCCTCGAGGACCGACTTTGACACCTGTGCTCTAGAGCCTCACTTTAAACCTGCGGGTTAGAAATGTGGGCTTGAAGAGAGCAAGACCCTATTTGCATAAGGGAGATGTTTTATTTTCTTGTTTTTACTTTTGATACTAGTGGATTTCAGGGTGGCAAAGAGCGGGACAATCGGCAAGGACATGAGCGACTGGTCCTCAGCAGGCGCTTCTTTTTGGATCGGCCAGCCCAATTGGTGTTCCTGCTTCAGTTTAGTGAATCGCTGCCTTCCTACTTTGCATGCCATTTCCCCTCATTTGCATACACAGATCGTATGACAGGTTAGTGATTTGGGTCGGAGTTGCAAAGTGGTCGGGACACTTAGAAAATCTAGGCCAGACATGGGCAACTTCGGTTCTCGAGGGCCAGAATCGAATTGGGTTTTCAGGATATCCCCAATGAATATGCATTGAAAGCAGTGCATGCAAATAGATCTCATGCATATTTATTGGGGACATCCTGAAAACCCGATTGGATTCCGGCCCTCGAGGACTGGAGTTGCCCACCTCTGATCTAGGCCTATGACCCACCCACCCACCTACCCTTCCACAATGATTGCCTATCATTCTCAACCCATTCCATGAGCCATACCTAGCCAGTCAGGTTTTCAGGATACCCATAATGAGTACGCATGAGGTAGATTTGCATCCCAAGGAGGCACTACATGCAAATTTATCTGATGCAAATTCATTGTGGGTATTCTGAAAACCTGACTGGCTAGGTGTGTCCCAAGGACTGGGTTGAGAACTCCTCTTCTGGATGGTCCCAATCTTCATGGGCAAGAGAGCCCACTTGCCAGTAATGCTACAGCTGCAAAATGATGGTACCACCCAAGACTCTTTGATATTGTCACATCAAGGTCAGTAGTATAAAGTATTTTGTGGCTTAGGTCAGTGTCAAATCTGGCAGTGACAAAGCAGTAAATATTAGCATGTTATTGTGATGCAAAGTCTGTGCCTAACTGTGCCTCCATATTGATGTCAAATCTCTCATGCTTCAGGCTAGTCTGAAATCATTTGAGTACAATGAATAGATGTTCCATTAAAGGATGAGATCAGCCAATTAATCATTACTGTTGGAGAAGGTAAAAGCATAAATATGTAATGTGTCCAAGCACTCTTCTAAGCTCCTCAATAGTAAAAGGCTAAGCCTGAAATTGAGGGTTTCAAGGGGCTGGCACCTCAGAAATCAAGGGGCCTGTTTACTGAAGTGTGGTAGGCAGCTGGAAATTTTTCATTTTGTCTCATTTCCAGGAATTTAGCCATTTTGGCATTGCAGGATCAATGTTGTTAAGAATGCACTTTATTTGCACTCTTTTTGATGAGTGTGCACATTTCCCTGATATTATATGCCTGTGTAATGATTTGTGCACTAGAGTACGCCCTCTATGAAAATAATATCACCAAATGAATAAACACAAAATGTTGGCTTTTTTAAAAATCATTTTTTGTTTAGCAACATGCAGTGACATGGGATATGTATTTGACATGTCCCATGTTATATTGTAGTTAAGGCATAATTTAGTGTGCACAAGTGCGGAAACTGTTACTGAGCTGGCATGCAAATGTGTGCTAATTGCATGCCATGTTAAAGGGTGGAAAATGGGCAGGAGGTGGGAAGAGAATGGACTAGATTGCGCCACACCATACTTTACTGTATACCATACTTTACTGTACACCATCACTGCCAATTTGGAACCCCTGCGAATCTTGAAAAACCGCGAATATGGTTTTTCGTGGGGGAGACTGGAGAGGGCAGTGGGAGAGGCAGGAGAGAGCAGCCAGAGCGCAGGCGGGTCTTCCTACACTAAAGTCAGGTCTTACCAATCAGGAGCTGCGTGTCAAAGCAGCTCTTGATTGGTAAGGCCTGACTTTAGTTCATTTATTTTTCATACAGGATTGTTCAGAAAATAAAGCAGGTCATATCTTGACAACAAAAAAAACAAGGCTTTCCTGACCCGGCTGAGCAGACCAATCATAGAGTCCTTACCCTGGTAAGTTCAACTATTTTCACACAAGGGAGAAAAAAAACCCAATCCAAACAGAAAAGAAACCAAGAGACCCTCAGTCCAGTTCTTACAGTCTTTAATCCAACCACCTCAAAAATTAACAGGTTGGCTTCAAGGTACTCTCCTCTGACCACGTTAGGAGAGAGATTGATGAGTCTACCAAAATTGGCACTTTGAATAGCACTTCAAAATGCATCCAAAGATGTCGGGCAAACTCAAGCCCCCCCGTCTCTACAGTTCTTGTATTCAGTACAGGCTTTTACTTCTCAGGAGAGACACAAACTTCTCCCTGCAGTGCTGGAACCTGCTTGACTTCAGCAGAGCCCTCAAACCATATTCCTGCCTGTAGCAACAGCCATCTTGGATAAGAAAAAAAAACTCCCAGCAAGGTAACAAAGAAATAAACCAAAATGTCCAGTACTTGGAAAGTTGAAAACAAAACTTTCCCTTCACCGAGCCCACCATCAGCTCTCATTAATTTAACTTAGTCCAGAGTCCTAGACTTCCGCCAGAAGTCACAAAAAAAAATTCCTTTTTATTTTTTCCACAAAAGAAAACCACAAGCAACCTTAACTTACTTCCATGGTTTCACCAATGGGTTCAGGCAAGATTTCCACATCCATGGCCTCAGATCCATTCTGCCCTGCTAGCTTACTGTCCTCCTCAGGAAATTCCATTTCAATATCTTCTGGCTGTTGGGGCTGCAACAGCTCCTCCTGCATGGGAGCTTCCCTGACTGAGTTTTCCAGGCATCTAAATCCTGCAGAGCCATGCCCAGCCCTGCGCAGGGAATGGTCTCTCCTCAGCTCTGACTGCCTCCCAGCCTGTTCAGCCAGCAATTTCAAAAGGGATGTCCTTAATGGGACAGAGTCCTGTTTTCCCTGGCTGGTCTTGTAATGTAGTGCAGGTAGTGTTCTGTGCCTAGTGTTCGGTCTGGGCTCAGTGGGGTCACTATATTCTGGATTCTGCCCTGCTGAGACACATTGATCTGCCCTAACCAGCTTAATGGGGGTATTTCTGTATCTTTTAACTGGCACAAGGCTGGTACGGGAGTCGGGCTTTTGACAATGTATATATCTATATAATTACAAAAAATGTATATAGCAAATGAATATGAAGGGGGGGAACAAAAAAAAAATATTGGCGGCATATGGTACGCAGCAATCATGTTAAAATATAATGGAACTTTCAAGAAGCATCACTGTCTAAATAAACTCTGTTTGTCAATGGTCTAAAGCACAATAAGTTTGAACAGGGCTCCAAATTTTGAGGAATGTGCTAGTGGAATGATGTTTTTCTGTGATTACACTTTCATATTTATTAGTAATACATACAGTTTTCCACCATGCCCATGAATTCTACTTTGGATAGATTTTTCCAGCAGTGCAAAATATTTTTGTTAAGCAAGCGAGCATTGAGCTCCAAAAGGGGTTGTAGGAGGCCCTGTTGGCCTAAAACAATAATTTTGAGATTTAGCGGCTCTTGGATCATTAACATGGAGGAAATGGTATTCCAAACTCTGTCCTAATAAATCTTGAGCTAAGAACATTGAAATATCATATGAGGCAATGTACCCACAGATTTCTCACATGATCAACATAAATTAGAGACTTTATATGAGAATTTAGTGATCTTCTACGGAGTCCAGTGAGCCCGATGTAAAAAATATATATAATGATTGGAGTACTGAAGCAGAACAAATTGATTTAAATAATATATTTAATATTTAAAGAACATCTTAATATAAGACTTGTAATCATTTAATGGGTTCAAATTAGTATCTAAGCAAAATATCAAAGTTCAGTGAAGGAGCACAATCGGTTTTCTTATAAAAAAACAAAAAACGAAGTTAAGCAGTTATAATATGATTTTCCTGATTCTGTGACTGACAAGGGCTGTGTTTTTATGTAAAATTATGTTTTATTCTCAGAACTCATTAAGACCTTTTGAAGAAAGTAAAATTAATTTCTCTTCAGTAGAACTGATCATAGCTTTGTATAGAACATGTCAGTTTTCTTGAATATTAGTCATGCATAGATTTCACAAAACCATTTTGTCAAAGGTTGCTAATATATTGGATTAATCATCAGCCATCCTATGGTTGTAAAGCAATTTATTCTGTAGTTTTGTTTTAAATCTGAAGACTTTGCCCCTTTGCTTCGCCTCTTTTATATTACAAGGGCAACACCATTGCAACAGAATAGCCAGAACCAACATTTTCAATGGGCTAATGGTGAACATTGGTGGGAGTAGTCCTTTTTACCTCCCTCTCCCCTAATTAACATTGAACAATACCTTAAGGGCTGCATTATATAAACAACACCTGGCAGGGTCTACATTGTAGACACCGTTCAGTGCAGTTGTGAATCAACCGCTAGATGCCGCTTGTAGAATCCCACCTAGCGATGCCTAGGCATGCTTAGGCATCATTAGGCATATTAGAAGTAGGCACCAGTATATTAGGCCAGGTTTTACTTGGTCTAATTTACCAGCGCCTAACTCAGAGAAGGACATCATGTTTTGGAAGATCAAATGAACCAGGCGAAGAGGGTGACCTGCAATGAAATGGCTGGACACATTGAAAACAACCATGGGGATGACGCTGGTAGACCTTACTGGACTAAGATCTGTAATTCATCAAATCCCTAGGAATCGAACATGAGTCGGCACCTAACATTAACTTGGACACCTAGCAATGCCTAAGTCAACCATGCCTATTCTCTGCCCCAACCATGCCTTCTTTTCAGGTAGACGTCAGAGGGCGCCTTGCCTTAGGCATCACTAGGCATCCTAAGAGTTCAGTGCCAAACTCTTAATTGTTAATTTAATTTTTTTTGATTGGCTGAAAACTGGCACAGTCAATTATCACGCCAATTTTTTAAAAAGTTGTGCGCAGATTTTGAAGTTAGGTGTCGCTAGGCATCCTTGATTTGGGCACCTAGTGGTGCTTAATGTAGGCATCAGACACTAAACGGCAGGTATCCACAAGCTCTGCCAGCTGAAGAAATCCAAAGCCTGCCCCAGTCACCTAAAGTGCAATTGTCAGCAGTTCAAAATGCTGTTGCTTACACCAGAACTGAGCATGCTTGCAGGGCTGGGCTTTGGATTTCTTCAGGTAGCAGAGCTTGGGGATCCCCACCAGCTACAGAAGAGTGCATCTGGCTTTTAGGTGGCCCCGAGGCAAAAGTGGATGGGCCCTGGTCAACCTAGGTCCACCATGGCTATTCAGAGTTTTTATATACAGTGTTTAAAAACAGACCTCTCATTGTTTATTTCATAGCTGAGCAGTATAATCAGATGTATTGGAGTATATACCGGTACCAAATGATTTAATATAAGATTGTGCAATTAGAAGAGCTTAATGGCTATCTAACATTTTGATTTACTTGCCTTAACCATAAACAAATACAATTTTCACTTCGCCTTTAAAAGTACTTATTCTGTAAATATATTGCAATACCTTTTATTAAATCACTGTTTGAATTAACCAAAGGTGGATATGCCTACTGTACCTGAATGTAACTCACCTTGAGCCATAAGCTAAGTCCAAAATTCCCCTTATACCATATGAACTTTTAATAACCCATAGGACCTATAGAATAAAAGCAAGAGAAACTGACGCACATCAGCTCACTTCAGAACATCTCAGTTTGTTCTCAAATAATTCTAATCTCCTCTGTAAATTGTCACAGACATCCAGCAATCTAGTCTGAATGTCATGAGTATCACCAAGCTTCTTCTCCAATAATCTTAACTGTCTCCCCTTTTGATCCACTTTTGCTTCCAAGGAGATTGTCCATGACTTTTCCAGCTGTCCCCCATAGTACCTTCCAGATCCACAATACCTAGCTGCTCCCAGTTCAGTTCCACATGATCACTCAAATATTGGATGCTTCCCTCCATACCAGTACCCAATTTTATAGCCATCTCTGGGCAGTAGGCTTCGCCTCTGGTGCTCAAATTGTGTCTTCTCCTGAGGACAAGTTCACAATATCTTCCTTTCCAGGAAACTCACAGCAAGAGGAAAAGAGGATTCTCGGGATAGGGCTGGCTTCCTTTCTCGTCACTTTAAGTAAGGAGACCTCCAGCAGCATGGAACAAACCCAAAGGTATCACAAATTGCAGAAGTGAAGTCTAAGCAGGTTCACAATCCAGTCTTTACCCTTACACTTCTCCATCTTGGAAATATCTCAAAAAAGTAAACACAAAGAAATTTGCATTCTCATGGACAGAGCTCAGTCATGTACCTGATGGTGGTAACATCTTAGATTCTCCTCCTGCAGTGCTATATATTGCATTGAAATAAGAAGAAAAGGATGATTGCTGGTAATATGGGGACTGATGGTGAGCAGGACAAGCTTCAGTGGAAGAATTAAATGTATAAGCTGTATTTGAGATCTCATTTGAGAACCTTACAGATCAAGCCACCCTGTTCATTTCCTTCTTATTTGAAACAAAGAGTTTGATAGTGAAGTTGGGTTTTTTTTTTAATCAACTGATGGCTTTTTTGGTTAACATCTGTGCTGTTTTCCTTCTTTCCATATGGAAACATGGAGAAGGAATCTCTTCCTCAACCTTATGAGGAGGTTTCAGCTACAGGAGGTGAAATCCAACCTCATCCAACTCCGCCTTCCACCCATGGCTGCCTCCACCAAACCACAGGGCCCCACCCTAACTAAGCAAACTCAGAATCCAAATGCCATCAACCCTCTAATCATGTACACTGGAATCCGAGACCTCAGTAAAATCATTGATCTGGTGGCCTCTACCGGGCACTCAGGGATTCAAGCTCTCTATAACAATCTAGCACAGACCAAAACAAAATACCTAGTTACCCACAAAAACCCTGCTCCCTAGTTTAACAATGACCTATGATCCCTAAAGAGGACGCTGAGGAAAGCAGAGAGGAAATGGGTCAAACACCAAAAAGAAGAGTGCATGTCACACTGGCGGGAATTATCAAATACCTACAAAGCTGCTAATCTGGAAGCAAAGAAAATCCCCTACTCATAATTCCTGCAGAAAGCTCCTAACCATTCCAGATACCTGTTCTCACTAACAAACCTCTTCTCCGCTGACCAGGGATGCAGTCATAATGACCCGACCAATCTTGACAGAGAAAATGTCTCCAACTTCTTCCACACAAAAATTGATAAGATCTGCAGCAATCTCAATTCTGCTCCTAGCAAAACCCTCCTCCAGGCTCACCCCCCTGACACGCTCAAAACCCCACCATGTAGAACCCTTTCCCAACTACACCAGGTCACACATGTTGAACTCCTAGAAATGATGAAAGAGCTTCAACCAACACTATTCTTGACCCTTGCCCATCCAGTCTCATCCTATCCACAAAAGATGCCTTTGCAGAATCAATCCTCCCTGTCAACTGGGAAAATACCTCTCATTTGGAAATCGGCTATCATCAAACCCACTCTCAAAAAGCCCTCCCTCGACCCAAACAACCCAAGCAACTACTGCCCTCTTTCTAACCTCCCCTACATCTCCAAATTGTTGGAGAAGATAGTACTCCACCAACTCCAACCATTCATAGAACAAGAAGCCCTATCCCCATTTCAGTCAGGCTTCCGAGCAGGCCATATCACGGAAACAATGCTCCTTGACATCATTGATGACAGCTGGTCAATACTTGATAAAGGTAATGATGCCTTATTGGTCCTGCTTGACCTCAGTGCTGCGTTTGACACGGTCGATCTTCAACTCCTACTAGCCAGACTTGCTGACGTAGGAATAAAGCACTCTGCTCTACAATGGTTCACCTCCTTCCTGGACCAAAGATTACAATCCATGCTATTAGGGACAGTCAAATGAAACCCCAAGCAAATCAAATATAGAGTTCCCCAAAGTGCTTTGTATATCGGGCCAGTCATCGACATTAGGCATAAATACAACATTAAGATTCACTCATATGCCAATGACCTTCAACTACTGCTCCCACTAGGTGAACATCAATCAACCCAACTTGCAAACCTCCAACACTGTCTATCTGATATGAAAGACTGGATGACAGCCAATAAACTCCAGCTGAATGCTTCAAAGACCAAACTACTCTGGATCAGGAAAAAGAACACAACTTTCACCCACCCAACACTAACCTGGGAATCAACCCCCCTAATAGCAAAAGACCAGGTACGCAGTCTTGGAATAATGCTGGATGGCCACCTGCCCTCTCCGCCCATATATCACAGGTGGTCTCAACCTCTTTTTACTACCTGCGCCAACTCTGTCGGATCAAACCCTACCTCCCAGAATCAGCTTTAATTCAACTGCTCTATGCCTATGTACTTTCTAGGGTAGACTATAGCAACTCTCTATTCAATAGAATCAGCACAAGAAATTTAAAACGCCTCCAAAAATTCTGAACTCAGTTATTCACCTCTTGTACAACCTCAGTTTCCGTTACCCCATCACTCAAGCATTTCGTGCAGCCCACTGGTTACCAATTGAAAGTGCTGCATCTTCAAGGTCCTAGTGATGTCCCACAAGAGATTCCACCACAAAAATCCAGCCTACATTGCATCCAAGATACAGCCATACACCCCCAATCGCCTCCTCCGCTCCAAAGCAGAGCTAAGACTCAGCATTCCCGCAGGGAGATCCCTTCAGATGAACACCACTCGCAAACGCTCCTACAGCCACTTCCTCCCCCAGTTGTGGAACCAGCTTCCCAGACAGATAAGATCACTGGACTCCCAATGACCTAAGATTAGTGAAAACTTTCCTCTTCTGCCGATTGGGCCACCAATGAACAGTCTCCTCAGATATTCCTCTTATGCTCTCCTCTTTATGACCAGAATATCTGCTTTTATCTAATTGTATCCCTTTCCTTGTCATGATTGTCTGTCCTAAATCTGATTGTGAATGTCAGTCTGTAACCCATTCTGAGCTCCTGGGAGAACGGAATATACTGTAAATTGAAATAAATAAATAAAATATTCTGCAAAATGTTTAGTTAGAAATTGCCAATGCCTATTATATTTTTTGGATCCACAAACATGAAAGAATTTCTGTCAAAAATATTTTTCTATTTCAAAATTACTGGATGTTGCAGGAAGTCCCATTGCAACTTTTGTTGAGAGGGTTTAAGTAGTCTGAATAGACACTTTCATAATATAGTCCTCATTTTTCTTCTTGG
Organism: Geotrypetes seraphini; assembly: GCF_902459505.1. Taxonomy (NCBI): domain Eukaryota; kingdom Metazoa; phylum Chordata; class Amphibia; order Gymnophiona; family Dermophiidae; genus Geotrypetes; species Geotrypetes seraphini. The sequence continues at coordinate 137,273,177 of NC_047092.1, read as the reverse complement.
TTTACTCCATGTGATTTATGAGTAAGTTAGTTTCTCCTCCTTTGTTCAATGGGACCCATTAGAGAGGTGGCGTACCTGTGCATTGCCTTTTATTTTTCTTGTGGTCCCACCCTAATTACAGTTATCAAGATTAAATTCCTTGTAAATGTATTATAAAAATCTGAAAATATAAAAAAAGAAAGGTGCCACATTCTGCAGAAAATCCAATTTTCCTTGCGACCAGTATAACTACCAAAACTATAAAAAGATAACAGATGTAACAGCATGGTTATTTAATTCTGAAGTACCGAGATTTTGGAGCCCAAAATGGGGATCTCCATTTATATTTGAGTTCTCCTGAGCTCTGCACCCCCTCCCCCATCCCGGGCTTGTTGTAGTCCTCTCCAAAGCCTTTCTTGAACCTGGTGGTCCAGTGATGAGCTGGAAAAGAGCAACCCCTCCTGTGCCCTGTCCCAGCCAGCTCCGCACCCCTTGCCTCCTGCCTCCTGGACCTCCCATATGCCCATATACCTTGTCCTGAAGAGGTGCTGAATGAAGATCTGCTAAGTGGAAGAAAAACTCCATTGTAATATCTTACCTGCTGGCATTCAAACTTGGGAAAAGGTAAAACTTGGGCTTCAGTAGATTATTTCATTGTCCTTTTACTATTTAGTTCAGTACTCTGCTTTTCCAGCAAAGTCAGTGCAGCCTTTAGATTCTCTATTAGGATTTTATATAAAAAGTTTTTTAGTCTAGATTAGTATTTTAGGTTTGCATTTCACATCATAAAATCAGATTAGGGCACAGATAGCAGCTGAGGAAAGGTTTTGTTTAGTTTTTAATTCCTCTCACCCACTGTAAGGCTCATCTTTTGATTTATAGGCTCCTCAGCCAATTAGAAACAGGGTGTTGCTTGTGTAGGATTTATTTTTCTGCTTTTTCTTCTTTTTTAAATCTTCTCATCAGATTCATGTACTTCTGCAACCACAATATGTCTGGGAAGCATTGTGTAACCAAAGCTTACAGCTTCTGTTTCTGCGCAAACAGAAAATGTTACCCAAGCAGAAGGAGTGGTTCCATGTGCAAGCTGTATTCAGCTTGAATCCCTCATGATCAGGGCAGGATTAATTCTTCAAGAGCCCCTAGGCACACAAGGACACTGGGCCCCCTGGCCCTGCTGACAACAACACCAACACCGGCCGGTGCACCCTCCCCCCCTCCCCGGCATCGACAGACAGCAGCTCCATGAAGATCCTACAATGATTGTGTCTGCCAGAAGAAGTAAGTGACGTAGGAGGGGGAGGGGGGGGTGGACCAGCAGCCGCATTCATCGCAGGACCTTCTTGGAGCTGCATTGGCCACATTTCCTTTGATGCTGGTGGAAGGCCGTGTTGCCGTCCATCAATGCTGGGGGGGGGGGGGGGGCGGCCAGTGTTGTCATCGTTGTCGGATGTGGGTCCCGATGCCGTCAGAAAAAAAATTGGCATATTGGTAAGTCATCATTCAGTGGGCCCCCTGACTATTTCGGGCCCTAGGCACGTGCCTACTGGGCCTATTCATTAATCCGGCCCTGCTGTGACTCTACCTGCCATTGAACTGAAGAACCTGTATGCAGCCCTGGAAGTGGAGGAGATGAGAGCATACCAGAGAGAGGAAGGACAAAAGCTCAAAACCCCCAAAATTACTGGATCTGAGACCACTAAGAGGTGGAAGGTAGTGGTGGCTGGTGATTCCCTTCTGAGGGGTACAGAGGCGTCCATCTGCAGACCAGACATGATGTCCCAGGAGGAATGCTGTCTGCCTGGTGCCAAAATCCAAGATGCTGAGACTCATCAAACCTAATGACTATTATCCAGTGCTGCTCATCCATTTTGGCACTAATGATACTGCTAGGTACCCCTCTGAATCTATCAAAAGTGATTATTGCATGGTGTCATTTAATATTAAGACAAGTGTAGAGAGGGCTCATTCAAAAGTAAAGGTTCTAGACTAAAAAAAAAACTAATTTTGTTCAGATGGGAGATTACATCATGGAATTGTTGTTTGGATGGGAACGTCTGGAAGAAGTAGGAAAGCAGTGGGCAAAACTAAAAGGAGCTATTGTAAGGGCAACAAACCAACTTCCTCTCCAACGTCAGAATTGACGTCGGGGGAAGGCTTCTGGGCCAGCCGTTGTGCAGTTTCTGCACTCACCTCGCCTCACCTGGCCTTGTTGCTGCGGCGGCCTCCCCCACATCGGTGGCATGGGGGAGGCAGGGAGAGAGAAAGAAAGAAAGAAAAAGTTAGGGGAGTGTGGCTGCAGCGGCTGCGGCATGGGGAGGGCAGGGAGGTGGCGGTGGCTTGGGGGAGGCAGGAAGAGAGAAAGAAAGACAGAAAGAGAGAAGGGGCAGGGAGAGAAAAAGAAGGGGTAGGGAGAGAAAAAGAAAGACAGAAAGAAATGAAAGAAAGAAAGGATGCATAGTTAGAAGGAAGTGCAACCAGAGACTCACCAGACAACAAAGGTAGAAAAAATGATTTTATTTTCAATTTAGTGATTTTAGTGATTGAAATGTGTTAGTTTTGAGAATTTATATCTGCTGCCTATATTTTGCACTATATTTGTCTATTTTTCTATAGTTGTTATTGAGGTGATATTGCATATTTTAAAGTCATCTGTCTTGACCTCTTTGAAACCCCCCCAAATATAAATGATAATTAATGTTTTCTCTGCATACAGTGTGCTTTGTGGGTTTTTCTATTTTATGGTTACCATTATGAATTAATAAGATATTGTGTGTAAATGAAAAATGAATGTAATAAATTGGGTGCGGGGCTGGACTGAAAAATTAGTAGATGTCCCATTTTGATGAAAAAAATAAATGGTCACGTTAGGCATAAATGTGCATTAGTTGAGTCTCTTTCATTTGAAAGGAAGCCCTAGAATGAGAGGGCATAGAATGAAATTTAAAGGTGACAGGCTCAGGAGTAATCTAAGAAAATACTTTTTTACAGAAAGGATGGTAGATGCATGCAGTGGCGTACCTAGGGTATGTGGCACCCGGGGCCCATCATTTTTTGACACACCCCCCATGTAAAAAAATATTTTTTGTAATAACCATGAAAAATAAATGGTCATAATAGAAACAGGCACTGAAAATTTTCTTTTATTGAACCTCATATATGTAACCATTAATCCAAACATAACATAAATTATGTCTGAATTGTCATGACATCAGAAGTACATATGGAGTAGTTGCAGGTGATGCTTGGGACAGTTCTGATTGTGTTAGTTCGGTTTTATGTGTTTTTTGAATAGAAGGGTTTTTATTTCTTTTTTGAAGGTTTTGTAGTCTGTGGTCGAGGTCAATAGGTTGTAGAGTTGGGGGTCGAGTGTTAGGAGGTTGTCGAACAGTTTTTTTTCTTTTGACGATTTTGGTTGGAGGGTGTGTGAATGGTGCGTGAGTTCTCCTATGTCTGGTTGAGGTGGATTTAATTATTTAGCTGAAGAAATTAGTAACCCCCCCCCCCCATTCCACACACATTAATTCTCTTCCATTTTTGTTCCCATTCTAAAAAACACTGATAAGTTCCCAGAAAAAAAATATATTAAAATAAGAAGTGAAAACAAAGGCCCCTACAGATGAGAACATAACATAAGAATAGCCTAACTGGGTCAGACCAATGGTCCATCATGCCCAGTAGCCCATTCTCATGGTAACCAATCCAGGTCACTAGTACCTGGTCAAAACCCAAAGAGTAGCAACATTCCATGCCATCAATCCAGAGCAAGCAGACACTTCCCCCATGTCTTAATAACAGACTATGGACTTTTCCTCCAGGAATTTGTCCAAACCTTTCTTAAAATCAGCAATGCTATCTGAACATAAGAACATAAGAAATGGCTTCGCTGGATCAGACCCTAGGTCCATCCAGTCCGGCGACCTGCACCCGCGGAGGCCAAGCCAGGTGTTCCCTGTTGAGAAACCTTGTTTACTCGTATCGCTCAATGTGATTTGCGAGCTGCTTCCTCCTCCGCGGTCCCGCGGCGCAGGAAGCAGCGCCGAAGCAGCTCAGGGATCGCTGATATCGCGATCCCGCTGCGGGCTGCTTCATAGGTGGTGCAGGGAGGCCAGGGGGCGAGCGGTCCTTCGGGGGTGGGGGGACTGAACGGCAAAGCCGGGAGCACCCCCTCAGGGCTGGCACCTGGGGCGGATGGCCCCCCCCCCCTTTAGTACGCTACTGGATGCATGGAATAAGCTCCCAATAGAAGTGATGGAGACTGCATCTGAATTCAAGAAAGCGTGGAACAAGCACATGGAATTTCTTAGGGAGAGGAGGAGATATTGGATGCTTTGGTTGGGTAGACTTGATGGGCCATTTGGCTTTTACCTACCATCATATTTCCATGTTTCTATGTTTGATGCCCTATTAGTCGAGTGGTGAACCAGAGCAGAAGCAATCCTCCTATGTGTCACCGTTCTTTTTTATATTTTCAGGTTTTGATAATACGTTTACAAGGAATTTAATCCTTATAACAGCAGTTAGGGTGGGACCACATAAGAAAAATAAATGGCAATGCATAGGTACTCCACCCAACAGGCAGTCAGTGATTACTACTACTACTTATCACTTATATAGCACTGAAAGGCCTTCTCTTCAACTGCCAGCTCCAGACTCCACTCCTTCTGCCTTGCTTTGCCATATGCTTGGAACAGGCTGCCCGAATCCCTATGGCGGGCTCCATCTCTGGCAGTGTTCAAAGCCCATTTATAAGCCTACCTCTTTGAGAGTGCTTTCGACTCCTAACTCCTTACTTGGGTTCTGCATCCCCTACCCTCTATGTCATGTCTTGCATGTCCAAGTTAGATTGTAAGCTCTTCTGAGCAGGGACCGTCTATAAATGTCAAAATGTGCAGCGCTGCGTACGCCTTTCAGTAGTAGTAGTAGTAATGATTCCCATTTGCTTGCAATCTGTCCCCCAACAAATACAAAGGTGCTCTGATGGAAGAGGGTGTTTTTTTATTTTTATTTTTTTCTTTATTTAATTCAAAATTTCCTTTAGCCAAGTTGGTCAAAATTGTCTAAAAAGTTGTCTTGCAACACAGTTTGATATTTGACCCATTTTCTTTCTTCCTTCTATTTTGCCCTCTCCATTTTCCCCTAGGAGCTAATGTGGTAGGAAATGAAGCAGGTGTCTGACACATTAATTACAGTTCACATTCCCTTCCTCAGGGGCAAAATCAGCTACTTTAGCAGGAACTGCCTCATATACATGTACAACTTCTCTTATTCTGAGACTGGCCGCTGTTCTCTACATACTTTGTTGAAAAAGAATCATTTATTACCTTCTGCTCTCCCCAGTATCATCTGTTCTTGCTTAAATATACAGCAGATGAGACTGGCTTACTGACACCTCACACTTCATCAGGCTCAGCCTGACACATGACAAATTCATTTTTCTTTAAATCATTGTAAATCAACATGACTCACCCCCCAATAATCTGGTGCTGAATTATTGCTGATCACCACTCACAATCATTATACACCGGGAAGGAATAATAGTGCAGTTCAGCAAAACTTAGTTTTTAGACATACTGTAGTTTGACTTTTGCTGCATATAATTAATACAATGAGGCTAGGATAAAAATTTCTGCTACTCTATCTACAGATAAATCTAAGCCAGAATGACTGACGCAGTTCAAGTTCAGAAATATAAAACATTGAATCAGCTTTCAAAGCTTTATCACGTAAAATTTAGGCCCCCTTATATCAAGCTGCATTAAGGGGTTTTTTTAAAAATCACTGGCTGCTGCGGTAAAAGCTCTGACGCTCATAGAATTCCTAAGAGCATCGGAGCTTTTACCGTGATAAAAAACCCTAATGCGACTTGATAAAAGGGGGCCTTAAGTTGCTGCTGTTAATTCATTATTCCCCCCCCCCCACCTTACTAAACCTCAATAGCAGTTATTAGCGCAGGGAGCTGCGCTGAATGCTCTGTGCTGCTCCCGACGCTCATAGAGCTCCTATGAGCATTCAGCGCGGCTCCATGCGCTAATAACCTCTAACCCTGCGCTAAAAACCGCTATCGCGGTTTAGTAAAAAGGGAGGGGGAATATTTGTCTATTTTTGTATAGTTGTTACTGAGGTGACATTGCATAAAGTCATCTGCCTTGACCTCTTTGAAAACCCGCGGAATATAAATGATAATTAACATTTTCTCTGCGTACAGCGTGCTTTGTGTTTTTAAAATTTTATTGTTGATAGATCATTTTGACTTGGCCACAAAGGTAAAGGGGAGGGAGGGGAGCTGCTGAAAGAGTCTACCTTGATGTGGTTGCAAGCTTACAAATCTTTTGGTCAAAGAGTGCGGCGACAGAGAAAAGTATGTGTGTATTCGGCCCATGAATGAAATCATTAAAACATTATAAATTGCCAATAAATTGAAATGAAAACCAAAGGATTCTGAATCAAATTGATTCTCTGACAATACAAAGATTCCAACCTTTAAAAATGATGTTACATAGTTCAGGCAACTTTATAAAGAGTTTTTAGATACTAAAATCTTGTTATTAAGGTTTAATTGACGTGCTGGCACTTTGAGGAAATTCTTTGGTTTTGTGCGGCAGTTTGGGCACTCGGGCTCAAAAAGGTTAGCCATCACTGTTCTATAACATGTATCTTCTAAGGGGTATTATCATGAGAGGGCCAAGCCATTGGGAGGAGTCAAGATGTCATCCTGAAGGGAAGTCTGAGTGGTGCTCTGAAGTTTTCCCTAGTAATGGGGAAGAAAACAGAAGGGGAAGATATGTGAATCCCCCCCTGAAACCCAGCAGTGGTCTTTCTTTTGATAATCTACCATCCCAGAACTCCTCACTAAATTGGTTGATTATTCTTCAATTGGACTTGCTGGCAACAGACCTTGGGAAACTGATACAGCCTTGATCTCCGACCTGTGAGATGCTCCATCTCCTCCCATTTTGGCTGAGGAGCTGTAGCTTACTGCATCACAAATCAGCATTTCTTCTGTGGGGGGGGAGTTCCCAACTGATGAAGCAGATGCTGGGCACAGCCTCAAGGAAAATGAGATCTGAAACTGTTGGAGATGAATCGGGAAGATTTGTAAGTACACCGGTTTTATGGGGCTATAGAATCAGGACCTGCTAAGTATTACCCCTCTTTTGAAACCTGGCACCGTCACACTGAGTTCTTTGAAGGATGTGATCACAGAATTTCATAAATCTGTTACAACATTAACTGCAGTCATTTCAAATCAACAAGTTGCAACTTCATTATCTGAGAATCATCTATATAACTTCAAGAGATTAGACAAATTAGAAGAGAAAACAACAGTTGCAAAACATCCAATATGCTCTGATTAAAGATAAGATACTTACTCATAAGAAACCTGAGACTATAGAGAATTTGCAGTGCTATTTGAACTTGCATCTTCTGAACTTTCCAAAGCACCCTATATTGTCATCTACTTAGCTACTTAAGAAATATATGCAGGAAGTTTTACATATTCCTAAGGAAGCTATTCCTTCTTTCTCCTAGCTTTATTATATTAATGCAAAGAAAATTTATGCTGATCAGAAATCAGGGTGCTCCTAGGATGGAATAAGAATTAATACAAAATAGTTTAGATTTGACTGGGTTCTTGGAATGTTCTGACTCTGAGATATATAGTTTGTTGAACTACCCTTCTAGTAACTTTTGTATTTGCCCAAGACTGAGATTGTTAATTTCTTTTTTTTTTTTTTTTTCAAAACAGGTTTGCTGAGTTTGTAGGACAAAAATTCTGGATTTGACAATGATTATCCAAGAACACAGAAAGAAACTTTTGATATTTCAACAACAGGTTCACTCTCTTGGTGGTGCTTTTCAGGTAGGTTACCCCTGTATATGTGTGGCTGTTATTTCTTCAGTTATGGTTTGGAGTTAGATGTTTTCAGGCCGAACACATCCATCTGTAAGAACCACTTCAAAAAAAAAAAAAAAAAAAATTGCAGGGAAAAATGTAGAAACACAAGACAGCCTATGTCTGGCTGGCAACATTCCTAGTAAACTGGCCACACAGCAGTGCAGGATAGGCTAGTAATCAGGGTTGTTTTTTTAAAATTTAAATGAACCATTTTCAAAGACGCACAAAACAAGCTATTGGGATGTAGGAGAGACCAGCATTTGAGGCAAACTTGCCACACAGACATCCCAGCAGAGCAGTGGGGCACCCTAGGGAGCACATCTCACCATAAACCCCTTAAGGTATATGGGGAGCCCTCCAAAACCCACCTAGACCCAACTGTACACATCAATAGTCATTATGCCTTTAGGTGGCACCTAACAGTTAATAATAATCATAATTTATTTTTATATATCGCCACACCACATAGTTCTAGGCAGTTCACATCTAAAAGAACTGTACAATCAGTGAAAAAAAAATACAATTGACATGAAAATACATTAAAATCAAATTAAAATATACATATTAAAATATCAATTTGCAAATTTACCAAACAGATCAGTTTTCAACAGTTTCCTAAAAGACATATAAGAATAAGCCTGAGAAATAATGGTACATAACCATGAATTCATTCATTTTGCCTGCCTGAAATGCAAATAGTTTGTCAAGAAATCTCTTATATTGACAAGATTTTATGGTTGGATAAACAAGCAGATAATTTCCTCGAGTGACCCTGTTTGGCTTATATCATTCAAAACATGAAGACAGTTAAGTGGGAGCCAGACCAAATAAGGCCTTAAAACAAATGCAACCGAGCTTAAACAGTATGTTAATGATGTTACAGTGATATACCGTAGTTTTTTGTTTCAGGAGTAGTGTTGGAGGTCTATCACAAGTGCCACCCAAAGCCACAAAGAATCACCAAACTCAAAGAAGCTCTGGGACAGCCTAGCAAAAGAACAGATCAACAAAGTTGTTAGGAACTCCCCAAAGTGGCTGAAGGCCTGTGATAAAGCGGGGTGGGGTGAACGCTTTGAGCTTTCACAGTGCCAGTGACAGTGCCAGTTCAGCTCCCACAATCCTGCGTCACTCTCTTCCAGATGAATGGGTCCCTGGCAACGTAGCAATTCCCACCCGCTGCCTGCCACTGTCCCGGAAGCCTGCCCTCTCCCGTGACTTCCTGTTTGCCTGGGCAAGATGTGTCAGAGGGGAGGCTTCCAGGTCAGCTCTTTCTACCATATACCTAGTTTGTGTGAGAAGCACAGCACTATAGGCTTCTGTTCTTGCACTGCTGGCTGGCACATCCCAGCAGAGCAAAGAGAATATGGACCTACTAATGCAGCATAGCAGAAAGAGAGGGACCACAGACCGAACTGCTGTAAATACTGATCTATCAACTGACCACCAAAGACTGTCTCTCAAAACAAAAGAACTGAAGCAGAAAAATGAGGTAGCCTGCAAATTGTGTTCTGCAACTGTTGGCGACACACCTCTTGTGTAGATAAATAAATGATTCGGTCGCTCATTTCAAAACAACATATAAATCAGGAAAAAAAAAGCATTAAAAATAAAAATAGCTGGTTTCATTAATTCACTCCTTAAATCAAGTCTTTTTTTTTTTTTTTGCTAAAATGAACATCAAAAATAACCTTGAGATGTCCATGTAGTTTAATTGAGTACAATCAAACTTGTCCTATCTGCTTTCAGACTAGACGTGTAACATTCCTTTCATTATAAAGTTGAAAAGACTTGAAGTTATCAGTTCAACCTTGACTTGACTTTTCCATTTATAGCTGCTTATAGTAATGGCTCTGCATCTTTGTGATTTAGGGAATGTCTTGCTGCCACGCAGTAATATAACCTTTACTCCTACTCTTTTAGCTGTGAATATTTAATCTATGGAGGAGAGTAAATCACTCCTGATAATGCATGTGAAACAATAGAAACTGTCAATTCTCACTGTGGATATAAACACAGCCATCTTTAGTCTGGTACATTTGATCCAGACTGGGCAAGTACCTGTGAGAACTCCTTGGTAAAAGTGAACATACAGAAGTAAAACCTGGGCTGGCAAAATGAGGAACGTTAGCAAAGATAGTGTTTCAAGTGTCACGTTTATTAAAATATTTGATATTCAAATGTGCGTGTCTGGCCTACAAGATCCTACATGGCATCCTTCCTGCCGTTATCCCTCTATCCTGGAACTCCCCAACCCCTACTTCCTCCAGATCCTCCCAAATTTTTAAACTATCCTTCCCTTCCATAAAAGGTATTTCCCTTGTAGGCAAACTTGGGTCATCCCTCCCCTTTAGAATCACTGAGATCTGGAATAACCTCACCTCCCCTCTCCGAACCTCAAGCTCCCTCCAACTCTTCCGCAAACACCTAAAAACCTGGCTATTCTCAAAACTGTAACACTTCCCCCCCTCTTAGGCCTCTCACCTTCCCCCTTTACACCTAACTCTTTAATCTCTCCACTATAGTTCCTCTCTCATCTTTCTTCCTGTAAACCATGCCGAGCTCCGCATTCGTGGAGATGGTGCGGTATATAAACCCAAGGTTTAGTTTAGTTTAGTTTGATATCTCACCTATCATTATATCTAGGCGGTTTACAATAGGTTAAAACAAAATGAGTTAAAAGAAAAAAAAAAAAAAAATCACCACACTTCCAGGAGACCGGTTAACCAACTGAGGTGAGCTTTAGACTAGAGTCAACAGGAATGAGTTGATAAAGCTCTCAGGTAAGCAAAACATTAGACACCTGTATAGAAATGGCGGGGGGAAAGGGTGACGTTTGCAAAGCCATGTATACAAATGTCCATAGCGTGAGAAATAAAGTTCATGAAGGATGAATCTGACTTGGATTTGGTGGTTATCATGCAGACGTGGTACAATAAGAACCACGACTGGGATATGGCTATACCACACTATAATTTATTCAGTAAGAACAGGGTAGAAAGGGAGGAGGAGTGATGCTATTAAAGCAAACGAACTGAAGGACTTATGAGGTGAAAAGGAGGTGCTGTAGGTTATTCGGGAAAGAGGGTGTATGTTTATATTGGGGTATATACCAACAGCCCTCATAGGCTAAAGAAAAAGAGATTTAACTGAAGACGTTCACAAAATTATTGGGAAAGGGATTTCAATTTGCCGGATTGCAGTGTCATCCTTCATTCTCTATGGGGGAGAACTGGTCTGGCAACTAGTACAGGAACCCATGTGGGAAGGGGTAGAATTGGACCTGGTGTTTACAAATGGGGATTATTGGATGGTGTGATTCAGCATTAGAGCACAAGTAAAAAAGTGAAAATCCTAGACTTTTGGAAAGCAAACTTTGTTCAGTGTCCTGCCCTAACACTGTCCCAACACATGTATGCATGTTAGTATTTTGTTTTGTTTTATACCGCTAGGCTGCAAGCTCCAACTTCCTGCTGGGGCACATCATCACTGTTCTTATAGGTTAAATATTTTATTTGTCTCATTCCCTCCAGTCTCCAGGACTCCTGCCTAGTTTAGTCCCTCAGCCCAATGTAGAACATTTGACTTTAATTGGCCATTTCCAGAGAACCTAGTCCTTTGCACCTATTCCTCAAGAGGTCTCCATCTTGAGCTTAGAAAGCAAGCACCTCGTGGTATCTTTCTCTCCCTCTGCATCCCTTGAATGCACACCTTCCTTTCACCAGGTATTCAAATCCATCTCTTCAGTCATTCAGCATTTAATCTCTTCTGTTATTCAACATCCGGTCCTTCAGTCTGACAGTCTGTTAGTCAATTGATCAGAGCAGGGCTGACTCATGAGATTATGGCATCTCGGACACATGTATGTGTGGGGAGTGGGGGTGGGGGAGGGGTGAAATACAATCTGTGATAGGATAGAAGGAGAATAAAAGGTATGTACATTAGGAGGGATGTGCAATTCCTTTAATTTTATCACGGGGTTATAGATCACAGGCATCATTAAATAAAAATGTTTTTAAATTTAATTTAAATTGGTCAATGGAAGTTTCTTCCTGCAGGTTCAATGGTAGTGAGTTCCAAAGTGTTGGGGTTGTCACTGAGAAGGTCTTTTTATGTGTGGTGTCATTAAAAAAGGTGGCGGAGGGAGGGTTTTCAGGAGATGTTGGTTACTAGATCTGAGTGTTCTGGATGAGCAATAAGGAATAATCAACCTGTCCATGAATCCCGGGGAATGTAAGATTTTTGTTATGAATGTAAGAAGTAAGATTTTATAAGTGATTCTGTGGGTGATTGGTAGCCAATGCAATTTTATCAGAAGGGGTGTTACATGGTCAATTGTTTTTGCTTTGTATACCAGTTTGATAGCTGTATTTTGAATAATTTGTAGTCTTCTCGATTCTTTCTTGTTTATTCCTTGATATAATGAATTACAGTAATCAAGTTGGGATATTACCAGGGAGTGTAGGAGGATATTAAGGGATTATGGCTCTAGAAGACTGGAAATTTATCTGATCATTCTTAATCTGTAAAAGCATTTTTCTTTTTTTTCCAACAACCCCTCTCCCAAAAGACACCCTACCCCATGACGTACTTCCATCTCCTTTCCCCTTAAAAGACAACCCCCAAAGACCCCTCCAGATCAGCTTGGGTTAACCTTGTTGTTTAGTGATAGAGGACAAGCATGATCCCCAGTCACTGCCACCCTGTAGGCTACCAGTATTAAAATGATACTTTTGACCCCTAGTGGTAGTCTCAGAGTACTGCATCTAGAAGGTGAGCCCACCGATATGAGCAATGAAAACAGTGCTTTTACAGCCTAGTGAGACTACCAGTATAAGAAATAAAGCACAATGCTGCAGAGTTCAATCAGTGTCATCAGTGGTGGAAGCAGTGCTTTCATAGGATGACAGAACTCATGGACTATAGAAGAGTATGGTGCCCTAAATCAGTAAGAGAGACAGTTGAAGAGATAGAGAATGGAGAGTCTGAGAAGAAAGTGGTGATCTAGGAGGGAATGAGAGATGATGGAGAGAGAGCAGAAATTATTATTCAGGTAACCACATACATACCCAATCATGATCTATGGGTCAATTGCTGAAATCTCCATAGAATCAGTCATTTCATTAGTTAGTGCACAGAGCTCTTTGCAGCCCAGTGATAGTTCTGGAAATCAAGATGTCCTATGCAAAGTAAAACCTGCCTTTGAATCAGCACATGACACTGAAACTAATATAACACAGTGATTAAGATTAGATTGATTCTTTCAAAGTAAATGTGCAGTGTAGATTTCATGACATAGAATACAGAATAGATGATAACATATATCTTTTCTGTATCAAATTGTCAGATAAATTATTGCACTAAGAATTAAACTGTCAATAGTATCACAAAAAGTTTGGAATTCATAAAACATCTTCTCTTTGCAATAGCTTATTACAATGTGAAGAGGTGAATGTAAAAAAAAGAAAAAAGAAGATGTTTAACTAGGCTAATAGAAGTTGTAAAGTAAGAGCCAGATTCTATAAAGTCACCATGCATTTAACAATGGTGCTAAACCATTGTTAAATGCACGTATTTTATTGCCCGATTAATAAAACTGCTCACCTTGGTCTTTTCCATGTTTTCTAGCAGCCTCCAATTGTATTATGCAAATGTAGTACAATGAGGTCATTAATATTAAAACTGTAGTATAACCAAGTCATTAATATTAAAATTATCTCTCTGGGTGATTCTCAAAAAGGAACTCCCCCTCCTTTTGTGAGGAATTGGGGCCTGTATTTACCAGCAGGGTCTGAGCTGTTGTTACCTTACTTTCCTGTCAGTGCCTAAGTGCTGATTGGCTCAGGCACTGACACGAAAATAAAGCAGCTCAGACCTGCCACCACAAATAGCGCCGATTCCTTCTAAATGGAGCCCCAAAAAAGCCTGGAGGTCTAGTTCCCCCCACCACCATTGCAGTACCCCCAATCCATGCAGAAGATCAGCAGGAGGAGTACACACTCCCTCCTACTACAGGGTTGGGAACCCCCCTGACAGTAAACTCTCCCCCCCTGACAACTACACACCAAGCCTGGTGGTCTAGTGGGCCATCCCCCAGTACCTCCCTGACAGCAAGCTCCCTCCAGCCCCCCAACCACACCAAGCCTGGTAGTCTAGTGGACTGTCCCTCCTCTGACCCTCCCCCCTCCAATCCTCCATGTAACATTTTAGAAGACCGGCAGGAGGGATGCTCACTCACTCCCACCAGCAGACCCGCCTCATCAAAATGGTGGGCCTTCCCTTTCCTGGGGCATCTTGGGATGCACCGGTGAGGGGTCTGATTGGCCTAGATACCTAAGACCCCTTCTATGGGAGGCACTTGGGCCAATCAGGGCCATAGGCCCTTTCCTGGTACACCCTGGGATTCACTGGGAGGGAGGGGTCTAAGACTCTGGCCCAGGCACCTAAGACCCTTCTCATATGAGGGGTCATAGGCACCTGGGTCAAACAGGGCCTTAGGCCCCTCCCGGTGCATCCCAGGGAAGGAGAAAGCCTGCCATTTTGAAGAGGCTGGCCTTCTGCTTGTCTTCTAAAAAAGGTACAGGGAAGTTGGGGGGGGGACAGCCCACTAGACCACCAAACTTGATGTGATGGGGGCTGTCAGGTGGGATCTTGCTGTCGGCAGAGAGAGGAACTTGCTGCCAGGGAGGTACGGGGGGGGGGGGGTCAGATAGAGGGATGGCCCACTAGACCACCAGGCTTGGTGTGGTGGGGTGCTGTTGGAGGGAGCTTGCTGTCGGGGTGGGGGCACACAATTTTTTTGTAGGCGCAGCTCTTGTGTGTGTGTTGTGCACACACAACGGCTATGTCCATTATAAAAAAGCAATCCCTGCTCTCCCTGCTTGCTGGTTCAGGCACAGAGAGCAGGGAGGCAAGCAAGCAGGCAGGCAGGGAGGCAGGCAGGCAGGCGGAGTTCCTTTTCCCTTTACCGGCAATTTTCCATACACATAACATGCATATAATTTGCATGCTAATGTGTTGAGAATTGCCAGTAAAACAAAAATTGCTCCTGTGGTGTTGAAGCTTAGAGAATGTGGCCCTCAGTCATAAAACAGGCATTACATAGAACCCTAAACCAAAATTATTTTCACCATGAATTAATGTTATAAAGGTGATATGTGAAGAAATGAGCATATATCACTTAAAATGACTAGGCTAGAGTCATTAGAAAACGGTATGAATGTATAAGTTAAAAGCCATCTTGTAAAAACTGTAATGAAAAGAAACTCTGGTCTAGTCTATCTACAGAACAGCTTTCAAGACAAGATCAATGAGTCCTTGTGTTCAATGTCCAAATATGCTTTATCAGCTGGAGATAGCAACTGACAGGGGCAATGATGAAATCCAGCGGCTGTACAAATCATTGCAGTTATTATAGATGGTGCAATTAAAACACCAACTACTGAACACGTGCAAAATTCACGGAAGATTTACATGTTTATAATGATTTTCAGAAGTGCAATTTATCCAGGCTGGAGGCTTCATCATTTAGCTTGGGCAAATACTGCACTGGTGAATCTACAATAGCTTTTCTTAGTGAAACAAGGAAGACCTGTTACTATAAGGAGATGAGCCAAACATATAGTATCTCTATCCTGATATTTTCTGACTCCCTGATGCATGCAAAATGCTGAAACACGATCTTTATCAAGTCTACTCCAATAAACGTTTGACTATTTCCTTGTGAATATCACCATTTTGTATGAATCTTCTCCAATTTGTCCTTTTGTCATCTGCTTCTTTGCTGTTGTGCATCTTCTCCAAATTGGCTGGATTTCGCAAGGATTATTCTTCAATTGAGATTACTGCTTTGTATAGTTGTCACAAGCCTGTACTTCCACTCTACTGCTGGCTGAAACATGGCGTGTCAAGTCAATGGGACAATTTTTGTGTCACTGAAAAGTGCCCAATAAACTTGGTTGATTTTCCTCATCCGTGCCTACTTAGTTTCTGTTAACTCTGCTGTTTGGGTTTGCCTTTGAAGTTGATACCCAACTCATTTATAATAATTAGAATAATTATCACAACACAAAACTTCAATTAAAGTAACCTTGAAAATTACACTAGTAATTGAAAATGATATATCAAAATCTTGTATTGTTTTGAAAGCCATGTTTAGTAGTAGCTTAATTTCTGTACAGAAAGGAATAGACCTAGCAAAGACATGATGATAAAACTATCTTGTACTTTAGCCCTCATTTATTTATTTTATTTTGGTCTTTAACATCTGTACTAATTCTAAAGTTGTCTAATCACTGGATTAGACTAATCTGACTAGCTTATACTAAAGAAGAATGGCAGACCTTTAAACAGACAATATAAAGCCAGATACTCAAAAACAAATACACGTATCATGACTTACATAATTCCTGCAGCAGCCTCTACAACTCTTCCTGTGGTGGGAGAGAGGAATCTGAAGTGGAGACATTGGAGATGTTCAGACCTTTTTAAGACACCCTCATGACCTGAATAAACACTAACAAATATGTATCCATTTATTATTGTCACACTCATCAAGGAAAAGTTACATAAGGGCCTTCATTCTACAAAAGGCATCTAATTCCTAGGCACTGTTCATCATGGTTGTCAATCAACCGCTTGGTACTGTTTACAGAATTGTGCCTGATGGTGCCTAATCGTTCTTAGGCGCAGGTAAGCATTGAATCTGTAGATGCAGTGCCATTTAGGCCAGGGTTTTCTAAAGTAGGTGCCTACCAGCATGTCAATCCATGCACAAACTGTACCCCAAATCCACCCCTAACCATGCCTACTTGCCTATAGACACCTACCTTGAAGTGGTAGGCGCCTACTGAGTAAGGCACCTACCAGCAGATTAATTTATTTTCAAATCATTTTTAATTGTTCTTTAATGGCATTTTCAATTATCAGCTCTGATTAAGCCAATTTAAAAACTTAAGTTAGGTGCCTAGATCAGCTAGGCACACCGATCTAGGCGCCTAACTTCTGGCACCATTTATTGAATCTGGGCCAAGGATTGTACTATTGTATAGTTGATAGTACAGATTCTATTGATATGCTAAACAGTGGTTCTTAAATTTGTCCCTAATGAATATGCATGAGCAAAATTTGCATGCTTACTACCTCCTTTATAGGCAAAACTCACTCATGCATTTTCATTAGAGATATTTTGAAACCCCAACTGGCTGAGGGTTTCCCAGGACACGTTTAAGAGCCACTACACTAAAACAAAGAACCCTGAGGTGCTAGTGCACTGGGAAGGCAGGAAGAAGGAGGCCTGCTTAAATGGCTCTGGTACACACCCGTAGGAGGGGGGCATGAACTTGGGACACAGAAGGGAGAGAGCAAGTGAGCATGCACATTGGAACAAAGAAAGGAGAAAGGGGGCATGAACTTGGGCCTAAGGAGGGAGAGAGGGGGGAGGAAGCACATTAGGACATGAGAGGGGCATGAAAGGGACAAAGGCTGGCAGGAAGGAAGGATGGTGGGAGGCATGTACTTGGGACCCAGAAGGGATGAAGGGAGGGAGCACATTTGGACACAGAAGGAATGGAGGGGCATGAACTTGGGACACAGAAGGGGGCACAAACTTGGAGGAGGGAATAGAAAGGGAGACTTGTGCATGGGTGTATGAGTGAAGGGGACAGAGAGATGGTGCACATGGGGAAAGGAAGAAAGAGGAGAATTGTTGTACATGGTGGTATGAGAGGAGTAAGGTAGAGATGCATGGGGAAGAGAAAGATAGGAGGGAGAAATATTGGATATGATGGTGAAGAGGGAACAGTGAGATAGATTGAATAGGATGCAAGAGGGAGAAATGTTGGACATGGTGGTGAAGGGAATGGAGGGAGAGACTGGCATACTTCTGGAGAGGGGTGATAGAAGGAGAAATGTCAGACATGGGACTAATCGGCAGGGGTGAAAGATGCTGTACATGGTCCAGGAGGTGAGAGAGGGAGAAATGTTAGATGTGATAGTAGAGGGAGTGGAAGAGAAGCACCCTGGATCCCTCTCTCTCTCTCTTTTCCCCCACTCCCTTTGTGGAAAGGGAAGGAATGAGAGAAAGAGAGATGGTGAACAGTGAGAGAGAGAGGGAGAAATGTACATGGGGGTGGAGGAGAGAGGAAGAAATGCTGTGCAGGACTGGAGAGGGGAAAAAGAGGGAAAATGATCCAGGATAGAAGGGGGTGACGATGTACAATGGGAGGGAGGGAAGAGAGAAATGCTGGGTCTTGGTAGGAGGAACCAATGGACAGCAACCACTTGAAGAAGAATTTGCAGAATGCAGGAAAGCAGAAAAAGAGAAATTGGAACCAACTTGATGAAAAAAATAAATCTCCAGAAGACAAAGGTAAAAAAAAAAAAGGAATTTATTGACTGAAATATGTTAGCTTTGGGAAATGTATTTAGCAGATGTCTTTGCATTGTGTTTAGTAGAAAAGGAAATGCATTTCTGGTTTTATTTCTCCTTTGTTGAAGTACTTGCTCACTGGAACTCCCTTCTACCAAGCGTAGCAGTCACTGGCAGCATCCTTGAGTCACTGAAGTGCCAGCATCTTTGGCTTATGGATGTTGTTGCTGCTGCCTACCAAGCTTGGTAAAAGGGATTTTTGGCCACCTTCAGAGGAAGTCTTCAACTGACATAGCTTGAGAGTCCTCATAAGCTTAAGTATTTATGTTTTATATTTATAGCAGAGGTCTGGCAGAGACCCATTTACAAAGTATGTATTCTTCCCAATTAATATTTCCAAATTAATAAAGTGTCTTTGCTTATATATAAAAGGGTCTCTACCAGAGCCTTTAATTCAGTAGCATAATTAAATGAAATAACTACTTCTGAAGTTTATGGGGATGGGCGGAGACGGAAGATATTATTTGTGGGGAAGAGTGGGAATGGATTTGATTCCAGCAGGGATTAATTCAATTTCCTGTGGGGATGAGTTTGATTCCAGTGGGGATGGAATCTGTCCCCACGCAATTCTCTAGTTCAAACCCCATGCTGCTCCTTGTGACCTTGGGCAAGTCATTCAATCCTCTATTATCCCAGATCCATTAGATAGATTGTGAGCCCTCTAGGGCAGATAAGACAAATGCTTGCATTCCTGATTAAAAACCACTTAGATAACTTTGATGAGGGGTATATAAATACCTAATAAAATTTTTTTTTTTAAATTAAATTACTTTCAGTATTTGTGAAATTTGTTTTAATCAAAGTGAAATGCCCATATCAATACACACTAGAATGAAATCAATGTAATCCAAGATTTTGTGGATCTGACTTACTTGATAAAGGTCAGAAGACTTTCACTTTATGCAGTTTTAAAATATACACTCTGTTAAATTTCCAGCACTGGAATTAAAATCTTCATTTATCGACAAAACAACTGCAACATGACAGAGGGAGAGTAAACCACTCCACACTTTCCTGGCAATGTGCCTCAACCCTGATCTGGAAGGACCACCTCCTATACGTTTCCACGCTTGTGGTAGTCTTTCACCTCTCTCCATAGCTGCCAACAAATTATGATGGCAAAAAGTTTCATTTGATGATTTGGGTATCTGCCCTCTAGGAATGGAGCTGACACTACCATCTCATTTCACAAAAGCTATCGCACCGATTTCCCAATTATTTTTTGTCACTCCCCTGATTCAGATTTAAATCAGTCACATGGAATTGAAGGTTCCACCATTTTTTTGCATATTTCTCCTTGCCTATTCAAAGAGTAATTCAATGAGAAGCCAAATAGTTTGAGGCTATAGGTACACATGTAAATAGTCGCATTCTAGTCACTTGCATACCGAAGTGGCCTTGCAGAATGCCAACTAGTGGAAAAGTATGTGCAATGCCTTGATGGAGAGTACTTTGCAATGGGTTGCTTACCTTCTTGTGCTAGGCATGCTATCTAGAATTCCCCTCCGCATGCCTAAATATATATTTTTATATGCTGTATATAGAACAGAAATGAATGAAAATTCAAGATGACCAAATCTCCTGCAATTCATTTTTATCGGGTTGATAATACTAATGTAATCCATTAAACAATTGGTTATCAAGATTTCACAATATTATATCATAGTCTTTCAAGAAACCTGTGCCATAACTTTGTAGCTCAAGTTTAGATATCAGAGTTCTAGTGCCTCCAGGTCCACTGAAATTTTTAAAATCTAAATAAAAGTCAAGGTTCAGTGATATGAACCTTGCTCACTGGTAGGGGTAACCTTAAGATCTAAACAAAATGTTTCTTCCTTCAGATCTGGGTTGAAAATATGACTTTTCAACCAAGCCTTGGTTCTCTTGGTTCTCTTGGTCTTCTGACTCTAATTCCTTCTATTAGATATGTCTCTGTTTTATTTCTCCTTTTTTCAATTTCCTTCTTCCTTTAGATTATACACTGAATCCCTCATCTCCAGCTTCTCCTAGTCTGCATTCTCTGTTTTCCACTTTCTTTTGGGTGAATACTGTAACTTTATTTTTTTGTTCATTTCCAATTGTCAGGGGGTTTTTTTCCATCCATTTTCTGTTAGTCTCGATTCTGATGACTAGGAAAGACATTATAGGGAAGATAAAAAAACTAAGCTAAAACCTGTATTTCCACTTTTACTACAATCAGAAAGTGATTGTTTTGCCAAAGACGCTTCTTTCATTGAAGGGTAGCAAAACAGTAGACAAATACAGCAAAAAGCTCCTGCACATTTTTGTGCAATCTGAACAAATACAAAGATATTTTCAACACAAGCAAATCAACAGTGTTCAATCTTGCTGTCAGCTGCTCTGTTGCTTCATTGCTGAGGGCAGATGATTCTGTATTCTTTCTGATGCTCTGCATTGTATGCATCAGGGCTAGCCCAAGAGTATCAGATGGAAACCTTCAGCTGTGCTACCCCATAGGGCAGCTCAAGGCATTTCCATCTTTATCCTCCAATAGATCTGCATCTTTCCTTCCCCTTTCTACCTTTCCCCTTCCTTTCTAACCACCCAGATGGCCATCTCAATTTCCCGTCTCCATTCCATCCTGAATCCTTCTACTCCCCTACCTCCTACCTCCTTCTATGCCAGTCTCAAACAAAATTTTGCAATGCACAGGCTCTGTAAGTACGGGCCCACATTAAAACATTGCTATGGCCCACCCCCTCCAATAGGAAGTCTTCTTCATAGAGTAATGCTTGAGTGCAGTCCTGTGTTTAAAGGGCCCACCCAGCATTCACTAAGAATTTCCATGAAGTACCCTCCTGAGAGAGACAGTGGAGACAAAAATGATGATGGAATTCAAAAAGGCATGGGGGGATAGAGGATCACTAATTAGAAAATGAATGGTATAAATAACATAACTTAAATGGCTGGATATGAATTTGATGTTCGAGTAGTGCTTAGATGGTAGCCCGATACTGGGCAGACTTGTATGGTTTGTGTCTCATATATACAATCCGGTTTAGAATGAGCTGGAGAGGGCTTTTAGGGAAATTCCAGTAATTTGGAACATGAGGACAATGCCAAGCAGAATTTTATTGTCTATGCTCTGCAAATGATAAGATGGTTCGGACAGGCTGGAGTGGACTTCGTTGGCAACTCCAGTAGTTGGGACCTAAAGACAGTGATGGGCGGACTTCTATGTTCTACGTCCCAGAAATGTAAAGAAAGATGATTTAATCATGAATGGACAGACTGGATAGACCGTTCAGGACTTTATCTGCCATCATTTACTATGTTACTATGTTAAGTCTGGTTTCAGCAGATGTAAGTCCTGGTGCCCAAATTTAGGCGTGGAAATTGGTGATAAGGGCTATTCTGCTCGATCCAGAATTTCCTTTATAGCATAGTTCTGGATGCCAATTTTTTTCCAGCACCCAAATTGAGTGATATTTACTGAATCTGATTCAAAGGAAATATTTCTATAAAGACCATTTGAGTGTAAATGTTCAGTATACTAGCATATAAGTGTGTATGTGTGGTTATATGTGTATACATGCCAGATATGTGCCTAGAGTAAGTGCTAGTCCATAAACACACATGTAGTTTACAGATGAGTATGCACACGGGTGGACTCTGAGTAGGGCACACATTTATGCACATAACTTATAAATACACCAGACTCCATCCCTTCTATCTTGCTGTGCCATATGCATAGAAAAGACTGCCTGAGTCATTAAGTCAGGCTCCGTCTCATGCAGTATTCAAAACCAAGATAAAAAGCTCACTCTTTCGAAGCTGCTTTCAACTCCTAACTCCCACTCACCAGAGTCTGTCAAAGGGGAAAACACCCTCCAGGGATTCAAGACAAAGTTAGACAAGTTCCTATTGAACCAGAACCTATGCAGGTAGGGCTAGTCTCAGTTAGGGCGCTGGACTTTGATCAAGGGCCGCCACGTGAGCGGACTGCTGGACACGATGGACCACTGGTCTGACCCAGCAGCGGCAATTCTTATGTTCTTAATTACCCATGTCCTTCCGATCATTCTCCCTTTAAGGAACTCCCCAACCCCTCGTATGTCCTGTCTGTCTGTCCAAACTAGATTGTAAGCTCTTCAGAGCAGGACAGCCTATTTCATTTCAGCGCTGCATATGCTTTTCAGTGCTACAGAAATATACATCTTTGGTATCTAGACATCAGCATTTATGGCTAGTGTAAGCACTTGCACCTAAGCACATACCCAGTTATGTATGCTAGTCTTCTAGACACCTGCCTTCCTTTATTGAAAATGCACCCATCAGACCCCATATGGGGGCCTAGTTGATCTTCGCAAAAAGCAAATTTGATCATGTTTCCCTACTTCTGTCCAAACTTCACTGGCTTCCAGTAATTTCCAGGGTTCATTTTAAATGCGCCTGCCTAGCTTTTAAGATCCTACATGGCATCCTCCCTCCCCTAATTCCACTATCTTGGAACTCCTTGAGTCCCGACACCACCAGATCCACTCAAAAATTTAAACTATCCTTCCCCTCGCTAAAAGGTATCCTCTATGCGGGAAAATTTGGGAAATCTCTCTTCTTCAGAATCACAGGGCTTTGGAATAACCTTACTGCCCCACTATGGAATCTGGGTTCCTTCCAACTATTCTAAAAGCACCTGAAATCTAGACTATTCTCAAAAATGTAATGTTCTCTTCCCCCCTATACTCAGCCTCCAACCCCATTATGTTGTTCCTTATATTAAGCTCTTGTAAACCGTGCCAAGTTCTATAATTGTGGAGAGGATGCGGTATATAAACTTAAGGTTTAGTTTAGTTTAGTATATCTTGGTGCGCTGTTAGAGAATTACCCCCACAATGGCTGAATATTTCTGCTGTACATATAGTATAGCATTACTTCTTAACTCTACCCTGGCACTATTAAGGGCAATTGTTGAAAAGAAGTAATTGATCATTTCTATGACATGTGGAGGGCCATTTTCGATATGACATCCAAATCCAAGTTTGGATGTTTTGTAGAAGATGCACAAAAATCTAGTACCAAAACATGCTCATTTTCAAAACTGCAAAATGTCTATCCTGTTGTTCAAAAATGGCCGTTTTTCAAATTGTGTCTTTCTTTTTGAGCCATTAAAAAAAAACCCCCAAACAATAATCCACACATCCAAAAACAAGCTATTTGGGATGTAGGAGGAGCCCGCATTTTTATTAGACTGGCCACACAAACATCCCAGCAGAGCAGTGGGGCACCTCAGGGTCACTGCAGTGAACGTAATATAAAAGGTCCCAGGTACACACACCTCATCATAACCCTCTTACATTGTATGGTGAGCCCTCCAAAACCCGAAAAATACCTACTATACACCATACCAATAGCCCTTATGACTACAGGTATCACTTATCTGATGGTACAGTACGGTTTTGATGGGTCACATCTTCCACCATAAGTGTACTACCGTGTTTCCCCGATGGTAAGACACTGTCTTATTTTTTTTGGAAGGCCAAAATATGCTCTAGGGCTTATTTTCGGGAGGATGCCTTATTTACCCTTTCATGTCCCCTCTGTATCTCTATCCTTATTCAGTAGGTCCTGCTTACCCTTTCTCTTCTTTGTGTCACTATCTCCATTTTCAGCTTTCCCCCCCTTTTCCTTTGTTACTGCACCCTGTAGCTAGAATCTTTCCACCCTCCCTCCACTCCGGCCCAGCCCAGTATGAAATATTTCCTTTTGTTTCCCTCCCCTCTCTCTTTCTCTCTCTCTTCTGCTCCCTCACCCACGAGTCCTGCATCTGGCCCTCTCCCTTCTACCTGCACCTGGCAACACCCCCCTGCTCCGCGGCTCTCTTCAGCAACTTGTCAGCAGCGGTGATCAAGACAAGCTACCGACATCGAGGCCTTCCCTCTACGAGTCCCGCCTTTGTGGAAAAAGGAAGTTGAAACAAGCGGGACTCGCAGAGGGTAGGCCCCAACGTCAGAAGCTTGTGTCGATCGCTGCTGCTGAGTTGCCGAAGAGAGCCGCGGAGCAGGGGATGTGGCCGGAAGCAGGTAGAAGGGAGAGGGAGATAGGAAGGCTGTAGATCTCCGGAGCATGACACCGACCCCGGCCAGGATGATTTCTTTTTCAGGCGTGCATCTTACAAGTCCGGCGTCGCGGCGGGAAATAGCCATGCTGAGCAGTGAGCTCAGCACTACACAGATGAAAGCCTTGCTTGCTGATTGGTCCGGCGGCACGGGATGATATGTTCTGGGGGTCTCGCGGCCCACCTGCACACGTGGGCGGAGCTACAAACAGATAATCGGATTTCACCCATTCATGTCAATGGAAAAAATGTAAAGAGCTGCCAACGCAAAAACGGCTTGCCCAATTTGAACGAAACTTGGTATGCCGATCCCTCACTACCTGGGGTGATATGTTCTGTGGGTCTCACGGCCCACCTGCACATGTGGGCGGAGCTACAAACATAAAATCAGATTTCACCCATTCATGTCAATGGAAAAAATGTAAGAAGCTGTGGGACCGATTTGAACGAAATTTGGTATGCAGATCCCTCAATACCTGGGGTGATATGTTCTGGGGGTCTCGCGGCCCACCTGCACACGTGGGCGGAGCTACAAACAGAAAATCAGATTCACCCATTCAAGTCATTGGAAAAAATGTACAAAGCTGTGTGACCGATTTGAACGAAACTTGGTATGCAGATCCCTCACTACCTGGGGTGATATGTTCTGGGGGTCTCGCGGCCCACCTGCACACGTGGGCGGAGCTACAAACAGAAAATCAGATTTCACCCATTCAAGTCAATGGAAAAAATGTAAGAAGCTTTGGGACCGATTTGAACAAAACTTGGTATGCAGATCCCTCACTACCTGGGGTGATATATTCTGGGGGTCTCGCGGCCCACCTGCACACGTGGGAAGGGTGGGTTCACCCAGGAATGTATATGTTCTTGCTCCTGGAGGTGAAACTAAAAATGTTGTTTATAATCAATTTTTGTGTTAGTTGAATTGTATTCATTTTGTCAAATATTTCACATTATACTTTGAATATTTTACTTTTTATAAAGCTGTAACAAAATTATTTCATTCACCACTATAAAGTATCTTTATTTAAATCCATTTACAGTGTTATTGCTATAATTAAATACCCGTGCAACGCCGGGGCATCAGCTAGTATATATATACGGTGTTTATATATATGCCTACTAGTATATAATGCCTACTACAAGTTATTTATATTTATTTATTTATTGGGATTTATTAACCGACTTTATGAAGAGATATATGGTAGATTGTATGTGAGAACTGTGTTCAATTTTGGAATCCATAAAAAGATAAGAAAAGTGACCAAAATGGTATGGAGTCTGTACTGGAAGATGTATGAGAGAAAAACCTGAATATTTATACCCTGGGGGAGAGAAGAAACAAGGGAGATATGATATAGACATTTAAATTCTTGAGAGAGGAACAAATCATTCTTTTCCAAATACCATAATGCAGTGATAGTGTCACCTCAGGATATGCATGTAAAGCAGTTCATTTTTATGTAAATTGTGGTTATTTTTATGTAAGTTGTGGTTATTTTATTATCTTTGCCGCATTGGACCTCAACTGATGCCTAATGCTCCAGGGTTGCATTGGAAAGGGGCAGTGGTGCTGTTCCTGCCATCCCCCCAAAGATCCCCCCCAGACCCATCTCTCCCAATTTTAAGACTCCTTAGTCTCAAACAGCCCCCTCCCCCCCAATAGGAAGGTTAGCATCCAATATCAAGTCCTCTGATTGGAAGGGTCCTCTTGATCAAACCCCATTCCCCAAAGAACCTCTCCACCCACCCCAGGCAGCCTATCAGCACATACCTGGAGGTATAAGGCAGGAACAGTCCCTTGCTGCTTCACCTCTCAAAATGGCATCCACGTAGTTTTGTAGTACTCTCACTAGGAGCTAGATTTATATAACTGTACTAGCTGATGCCCCGGCGTTGCACGGGTATTTAATTATAGCAATAACACTGTAAATGGATTCAAAAAAAGATACTTTATAGTGGTGAAATAAATTATTTTTTTACAGCTTTATAAAAAGTACAATATTCAAATAATAATGTGAAATATTACTAACACAAAACTTGATTATAAACAACATTTTTAGTTTCACCTCCAGGAGCAAGAACATATACATTCTTGGGTGAACCCACCCTTGAGCAAGCAACATAGAGTTGTCCATGGGAAAAACAGGGGGATCTTAAATCCACTCCACAGTATGTAATAGTCTGTCCTTGTGATTTGTTGATTGTGATAGAGAATGCAAGTCTCACTGGAATTTGCAATCAATTAAACTGAAAAGGAAGATCTGTTGGAATAAGTGGTATCCGCGAGATAAATACGGTTTCACCTTGTCCCTTTCCGGTTAAGATAGTCGCTTCAATTACATTGGACAGTAACCTCTTTACACAAAACCTTGTGCCATTGCAAAGTTTTGGTGGGTCAAGGTTGCTAAGTAAAATAACTGGAGATCCCACAGCTTTTTACATTTTTTCCATTGACATGAATGGGTGAAATAAGATTTTATATTTGTAGCTCCGCACATGTGTGCAGGTGGGCCGCGAGACCCCCAGAACATATCACCCCAGGTAGTGAGGGATCTGCATATCAAGTTTCATTCAAATCGGTCCCACAGCTTTTTACATTTTTCCCATTGACTTGAATGGGTGAAATCTGATTTTCTGTTTGTAGCTCCGCCCATGTGTGCAGGTGGGCCGCGAGACCCCCAGAACATATCACCCCAGGTAGTGAGGGATCTGAATACCAAGTTTCGTTCAAATCGGTCCCACAGCTTTTTACATTTTTTCCATTGACTTGAATGGGTGAAATCTGATTTTCTGTTTGTAGCTCCGCCCACGTGTGCAGGTGGGCCGCGAGACCCACAGAACATATCACCCCAGGTAGTGAGGGATCTGCATACCAAGTTTCATTCAAATCGGTCCCACAGCTTTTTACATTTTTTCCATTGACTTGAATGGGTGAAATCAGATTTTCTGTTTGTAGCTCTGCCCACGTGTGCAGGTGGGCCGCGAGACCCCCAGAACATATCACCCCAGGTAGTGAGGGATCAGCATACCAAGTTTCGTTCAAATCGGGCAAGCCGTTTTTGCGTTGGCAGCTTTTTACATTTTTTCCATTGACATGAATGGGTGAAATCTGATTTTCTGTTTGTAGCTCCGCCCATGTGTGCAGGTGGGCCGTGAGACCCCCAGAACATATCACCCCAGGTAGTGAGGGATCTGCATACCAAGTTCCATTCAAATCGGGCAAGCCGTTTTTGCGTTGGCAGCTTTTTACATTTTTTCCATTGACATGAATGGGTGAAATCTGATTTTCTGTTTGTAGCTCCGCCCACGTGTGCAGGTGGGCCGCGAGACCCCCAGAACATATCATCCCAGGTAGTGAGGGATCTGCATACCAAGTTTCGTTCAAATCGGTCAAGCCGTTTTTGCGTGATCGCGGCACATACACACATACACACACACATACATACCTCCGATTTTATATATATAGATATAAGGAAACATGACCCCCTAGCTGTAGTACTGGGAGAGTACCACTAAGGGTGCCATTTTGAGAGGTGGTAACAGCATGGGCAGGAATATCAGGGGATTGCTCATGTCCAGGACATCCTATATCTCCATTAATAGGCTGGTAGGCCCATGGGGGTGAGGGTGGTTTGATTGGGGGAGGCATTTCTATTGGGAGGTTGAGATTGTGGAGGAACTTAGGAAGGACTCCATCCAATCTTAACAGGAGAAATTGAGATTGGGGGACTTGAGATCATGGGTTTGGGGTGATCTTCAGAGGGTGGCAGGGTCAGGAGAGGCCTGGAAGCATTTTGACATGTTTTAAGGCCTGATGCTCCCAGGTCAATGGATTAAGGGCTGGTGTCAGGCGATTCAAAGACACCATTAGTCCTTTACTTTGGGAGTCATCAACCTGTGGCACAGAGATACCGCAAGTTAGTGACACTCATGGTAAATCAAGATGCAGGAAAAGCTCACTTTTCTTTTGGGTATAATAGTCTCCAGAAGTCAATCAAGTTAAAGGAATTTTTTATGTCCCTAATAATCGCGTGAGATTTGGTATACTTGTATGGGCTATTTGATTGTCTGTCTAGAACTCTATCTTGTACCATGTTAAAGTCTCCTCCTATAATGCTGCTCCTATAAACTTTTTCCAGAATTAGCAATTTCCGAAGCCATTGACTTAAAAAATTCAGGAGAATCAACATTCGGAGCATATAAATATATAAGTATAATATATATGCTATTATTAATGGATATTTCAATGAGAGCCCATCTACCTTGATTAGATTGTCTTTTTACAATAGCAGGATAAGAGTTATTCATCAAAATAGCTCCTCCATTTTTTTATCAATCACTGGGGAAGAGGCCAAAATTTTAAATTTAGTGTTGTTCAATCTTTGGGAATCAGAAAAACTTAAAAGTGTTTCTTGGAGAAGAATCATATCTACTTCCATCAAACCCAGATAACTCAATATCATAGGTTTTTTTAATTGGGTTATTTAGACCCTTGACGTTAAAGGAAATTAGTCATAAAATATTAATACAAAATTTTTGTATACCCTATTTGAGATGAGAACTATATAAGGACAATATGAAATGCACTGGCGTACCTAGGGGGGGGGCGGGCCGCCCCGGGTACCAGCCCTAAGGGGGTGTTCCCGGCCTTGCCGTTCAGTCCCCCGCCACCCCCGAAGGACCGCTCGCCCCACTGACCTTCCTGCACCACCTGTGAAGCAGCCCGCAGCAGGATCGCGAAGTCAGCGTCAGCATCCCTGCGCTGCTTCCTGCGCCGCGATCCCGCCCCCTCCTCTGACGTCAGAGGAGGGGCGGGACCGTGGCGCAGGAAGCAGCGCAGGGATCGCTGACGCTGACTTCGCGATCCTGCTGCGGCTGTTCATAGGTGGTGCGGGGAGGCCAGGGGGGCGAGCGGTCCTTCGGGGTGGGTCGGGGCATCAGGCCTTCAGGGTGGGGCGGGCGGGCAGGCAAGCAGGCTTTCAAGGGGGAGGGGGTGACAGGCAGGCAGGCAGGCCTTCAAGGGGGGACAGGCCTTCGGGGGGGGGTGCAGACCTTCAAGGGGGGCAGGCCTTCAAGGGGGGCAGGCAGGCCTTCAGGGGGGTGCAGGCCTTCGGGGGGGGGTGTAGGCCTTTGGGGGGGTACAGACCTTCAAGGGGGTGCAGGCCTTCAAGGGGGGAACAGGCCTTCAAGGGGGGGAAAGGCAGGCAGGCCTTCAAGGGGGGGACAGGCCTACAAGGGGGGGGGGACAGGCCTACAAGGGGGGGGGACAGGCCTTCAAGGGGGGTGCAGGCCTTCAAGGGGGGGAACAGGCCTTCAAGGGGGAAAGGCAGGCAGGCCTTCAAGGGGGGGACAGGCCTACAAGGGGGGAGACAGGCCTACAAGGGGGGGGGACAGGCCTACAAGGGGGGGGGACAGGCCTACAAGGGGGGGGGGACAGGCCTTCAAGGGGGGGGGTGCAGGCCTTCAAGGGGGGTGCAGGCCTTCAAGGGGGGGGAAAGGCAGGCAGGCAGGCCTTAAAGGGGGGACAGGCCTACAAGGGGGGGACAGGCCTACAAGGGGGTGGGACAGGCCTTCAAGGGGGGGACAGGCCTTCGGGGGGGTGCAGGCCTTCAAGGGAGTGCAGGCCTTCGGGGGGGGTGCAGTCCTTCAAGGGGGTGCAGGCCTTCAAGGGGGGGAAAGGCAGGCAGGCAGGCCTTCAAGGGGGGGACAGGCCTACAAGGGGGGGAGAAGCTACAAGGGGGTGGTACAAGCCTTCAAGTGGGGGACAGGCCTTCGGGGGGGGGTGCAGACCTTCAAGGGAGTGCAGGCCTTCGAGGGGGGTGGTGCAGGCCTTCAAGGGGGTGCAGGCCTTCAAGGGGGGACAGGCCTTCAAGGGGGGAAAGGCAGGCAGGCAGGCCTTCAAGGGGGGGACAGGCCTACAAGGGGGGGGGAGAGGCTACAAGGGGGTGGGACAGGCCTTCAAGTGGGGGACAGGCCTTCGGGGGGGTGCAGGCCTTCGGGGGGTGCAGACCTTCAAGGGGGGACAGGCAGGCAGGCCTTCAAGGGGGGGACAGGCCTACAAGGGGAAGGGACAGGCCTTCAAGGGGGGTGCAGGCCTTCAAGGTGGGACAGGCAGACCTTTAAGGGGGGACAGGCCTTTGGGGGGGGGACCATGATTTAGAAGTATACGGAGGGAAGGGGGTGTTCAAAGAGACATGCATATGCCAAACTTTGGGGGGGGGAAGAAATAATGGGTCTGAAAATAGAGGAGAGGGAGAGAGATGATGGACCATGGGATTTAGGGAGGGAAGGAACAGAAAGGGAGAGAAATTGGACACAAGGGATGGTGTGGAGGAGGGATAGAGATACTGGATAGGAGGGTAATTAGGAAAAGAAACGGAGAGATGGTGGACTCTGGGATGGTGGGGAAGGAGGGAGAGATGCCGGATGAAAGGGTATTTAAGAAAAGGTGGATCTGTGGAGGGAGATGAAAAAAAGGAAAGATACCAGACTTCCTGGGAAGGGAAGGGAAATGGAAAGGGAGGACAGAGTTGGCAGATGGATGGTTAGCATGCAGAAAGAAGGAGACCCTGGCAAGCAAGTTATCAGAAGAAAACCAGAGCCTTGGACCAACAAGATTTGAAATATAACCAGACAACAAAAGGTAGAAAAATTAATTTTATTTTCTGTTTTGTGATTATAACATGTCAGATTTGAAATGTGTATCCTGCCAGAGCTGGTGTTGGACTGCAAACGTGAGCTAGGATTTAACAGAAAGAGGAAAAGTCCTTTTTGTTTCTTTATTTTATTTACACCACAGCGCCAGTGTGGTTAGGAGAAGCCAAAGGGGGTGAAAAAGCTATAAAACCCACCAGGAGTTTTGAAAAAAATCACCCAACTGGGCAGGAAAATCGAATTGAAAAACCAATTCAATAGGGCTGAATCGAATCAAAATTTTTTTTTCCTGTATCTGGCAGCATTAGTTTGCGCTACTGTCTTAGACTTTAGGACCTGGGATTGGGGAGAGATGGCATCCTCAGTACTTTATAATGCAAGTGAAACGAGGATTTGGTCAGACTTTTGAAGGGTCTGCAGAAAAAAAATATTGTATAGGCCGGGGACATGAGACAGCAGGAAATGGGAACTTTTCTTCCTTCTATTTTTGTGAATGGAAAGGCTGAGGATGTCAGAGAGGTCAGTTAAAATATGTGCTTTATAAGAAAATATAATAATGTGTTTTATAAAGTTTATAGCATAGCTGGCCTACCCAGTGAGGTGTTCCTAGTGGTGATGGTGGCAGCGTGTCAATGTGTTGAGAGGAAGAGGTGGTCTGGGAAATTCTGCTGAGCAAACTCCGGGCCCATTTCCACCCCCCAGTTAGTCCACTCCACTCAACTGATTCACACACTGAGTGGGTCTTTGGGTGTTGTTTTGGGATCTCTTCCAGTGGTTTATCTCCTTCTGGTCCAAGAAAGGAAACTTTGTTATCCTTAGCATTGACCTACAGAATATGTTTGTAACAGCGCTGCTTGTGTGGCATTAGGCTATGTAGTGATCGAAAGAAAAAAACAGACCTTTGCACATTTTTGCACTATATGGTGGGTGTATGAGGAGATTCACATTTCCTGCACAGCTAAGTCCATGTGAAGTTACCTTGTGCTGTATTTGACATCTAGCAAGGTCTCTGTTTGAAAGGAAAGATCTAAACTTAAAAATGAAGTGGCCAGAAGTTATGGTAAAAGCAGATAGTGTAGCTGGTTTTAAGAAAGATTTGGACAAATTCCTGGAGGAAAAGTCCATAATCTGTTATTAAGACATGGGGGAAGTGTCTGCTTGCCCTGGATCAGTAGCATGGAATGTTGCTACTCTTTGGGTTTTGACCAGGTATTAGTGTCCTGGATTGGCTACCATGAGAATGGGCTACTGGGCATGATGGACCATTGGTCTGACCCAGTTAGGCTATTCTTATGTTATGTTCTCATCTGTAGGGGCCTTTGTTTTCACTTCTTATTTTAATGTATTTTTTTTCTGGGAACTTATCAGTGTTTTTTATAATGGGAACAAAAATGGAAGAGAATTAATGTGTGTGGAATGGGGGGTAACTAATTTCTTCAGCTAAATAATTCAATCCACTTCAAACAGACATAGGAGAACTTGTGCACCATTCACACACCCTCCAACCAAAAACGTCAAAAGAAAAAAACTGTTCGACAACCTCCTAGCCATTCGAGCTGCAACACTCGACCCCCAACTCTACAACCAATTGATATCAACCACAGACTGCAAAACCTTCAAAAAGAAATAAAAACCCTTCTATTCAAAAAACACATAAAACCGAACTAACACAATCAGAACTGTCCCAAGCATCACCTGCAACTACTCCATATGTACTTCTAATGTCATGACAATTTAGACATAATTTATGTTATGTTATGTTTGGAATAATGGTTACATATATGAGGTTCAATAAAAGAAAATTTTCACTGCCTGTTTCTATTCTGACCATTTATTCCATTTCATGGTTATTGCAAAAAAAAAAAAAAAAATTTTTACATGGGGGGAGGGGGGGTGTCAAAAAATGATGGGCCCCGGGTGCCACATACCCTAGGTACGCCACTGATGAAATGAACTTCAAAATAACTTATTTATCCCATAAGTGCAGCTTATAAAAACATAATATAATAGGAAAAACATAACTAAAAGAAGAAAGACTAAAACATTTACTGGGCAATCACTATTCTCAGCAAAATTCTGAACTGGTAAAATGACTTTATCTTTTTGCAAAGTTCAAATATTAGCTTCTAAACAAATTCAAACAGGGACAAACCCTGAAAGTTGCATTAAATCAACTTATTCCCTGAATTGAGAGATGCCCTAGGTTCTACTGGATTTCTAGCTCATACTCCTACAAAATAGTTGTTCTCTTCATATTCAATTAGTGAATTGTATTATGCCAACACTTGTCCTAGACCAGGGGTAGGCAATTCTGGTCCTCGATAGCCGCTGCCGGGTCAGGTTTTCAGGATATCCAGAATGAATATGTATAAGATGGATTTGCATGCACTGCCTCCTTGAGATGCAAATCTATTTCATGCATATTTATTGTGGATATCCTGAAACCGTGACCTAGCTCTGGCTCTCGAGGACTGGAATTGCCTACCACTGCCCTAGACTTAGGGTCAATAATTTACAGGGCCACAACTGCCACAGGTCAATGATAGATGCAGCCATATTCTTGGGGGTCAAAGAATCACTTCATTTTGATGGTCGCTAATTCTAAAATTCATAAGAATTATGCTCATGAGTATCTCATTGAGATGCAATGGCTTATAAACATGGTAATTCATAGCTTCTACTAGAAATTTTAGAGCTTGCAGAAGGCAAAAGGTGAATATATGCAGAAGTATAATGCATGGACTCTCATGTAAAGGGCAAATTATGCAACCCTCACCATTCATCCTCTCTGCCCTCAATTTGTTTAGCTGTACAATTTGCATGGCCTTATACCTGAAAAGTGCCTTTCTTCATCTACTTCTATTTGGACTGCATTAATAAAGATAAAGGTCTATCTGGATTATCTCTCTCTGACTTTTGAACTGTTACTATCACAAAAACCATAAAACCTATCCAAGAAGTATATAAAGCAGGACAAAGTTCCATATTCTTTGTGCAGCTCTGCTTCCAGACACATATCATCTCTCCCCTCTTCCACGCCAATCTCTTTGCCACAATGCCAGCTGATTACAACGGAATCTGGGAAATGGAGTCCAATGAGAACTTTGAAGGCTATATGAAAGCTTTAGGTAAACATTTGAAAATTTTTTTTTATAAAAGCTTAATACGAGTAGTTAAATGTTGCCTAAACTTCATATGATTGTACACAGATCTGAGTTTGTGCACGGCTAAATCATGTCTGGTAATTGGATGAAGTGGACCTTTATCTCTCCTATTGGGTAACTTGTGAAAGTATATAGTAACTGGTCTATTTAAGGCACAATTTTTAATATGTCAGGAGAAAGGTTGCTAAGAAAATACTGGTATGCAAAGCTCCTAGATTCTAATGCATTTATAAACACAAAGGAGTGAAATTATCATTCTTTCTTTGCTTTTCTTTCATCAAAACCGAATAGAACAGACTCCCTGGATTCTATATGTGGCATCCAGAATTGTACACCAGAATTTGTATATGTGCCCCAGAAGTGCAAATAAAGCACTCAAAGAAAGTTGTCTGACCAAGACCAAGACTCTAAAAGTTGAGGGGTCCCTTAACTCATGATATCAAACACGGTAGATCATTATGTTTCTATCTGGGGGAAAAAAAGCCTCAGAAACTGGAGCCATACGCACAGCAAATTCTTCAGAACACACTGTTTTAGCATATTAGATCAAATCTGCTCCTCACTGCAGTCACTGGCAAAAAAACCCCAACTGTATTATGTTTATTTTATTTTTACTTTTTAAATTTTTCTTATGTTTTTCTTTCTCTCTACTATAACCACATTCGGGATAGCCCACAACTAATAAGTACCAGCGGATTATTGCACATAGGGAGAGAGTAGCTTCACTTATTTTTTATATTTTTCTGATGCCTCACAGCTCTCTCTCATATCATAAGAAAAAGCTGACATGGCCAGTGTTTCATGGACTTATTTTACTATGTCCGCTGCCTCAGGGCATAATATTTGTGGCACGTTTTACTCTACAAAAATAAGAACATATAGATTATAATCAGTCTTATTAACTGTCTGACAAATAAATAATATTCTCTACTTAATGCAGTGTTTTGCTCCTGCTGGTATTTCAGACCCCGGCAAAATGGCGACAGCGTTCATTTTAAAACTCCCTCTCAAGACGTTTGCTAATCCCACAAATTTCATTGGTTAGATCATGAGAGGAGCTCAGTATAAGCTAACCCCCCCACCACTACCACCACCATCACCACCACCACCAACACCGAAGGTTTTGACATCTAGGGGAGTACACCTTTTGTAAAATAGGTGATGGTGCGAGGCCCAATTCACCTAGGAGCCACTTCATTCAAAATCCTTTTGGGGTGCAGCTACTCCCCTTGCACCCCACCTAGCTATACCTCTGCGCAAGATGCATGAACAAACTGAGTAATGAGTCAATTAATATCATCTAATCTAATCTAGACTTCTTAATCACCCTTTTCCAGAACAGGTTCAAGGTGATTTACATGTTAAGAAGCTCATGTAGCAACATGGGGAAATTTTACAATACAGAGAAGGAAGGTACAAAACATTATTAGGGGAGATTACATTGCTACAGAAAGGAAACAACTGAGTTACCATGTGTAAGGCTGCTGCATTGCTGCAGTGGCTTTAAGTCGCAAGGAATTTGTCAAATAAGGTTTTCAGCTTTTTCCTGAAGAAGAGATAGTTTTATTCTGTTCTTATGGAAGGTGGGAGAGAGTTCCAGGTTCTTGTGGCAGTGTACATAAAGAGGGTGTTGAAAATTGGATGCTAACAATCAATTATTCATGTTAATTACACTCATTAAAATTTGCATGCAAATCTAGCTGTGCGCTTAAAAGGCATGGTGCCTAACTCTACTAGCACATAACTCAAAAGGGTGCGTGGTCACGTGCATGTCAGTGGCATCCTGAAAACTTGCACATGGAATTATGGAATACGACCTCAGTCAGTGGCGTAGTGAGGGTGAGAGGTGCCTGGAGCAGTGGCGTTCCTCCCGCACCCTCTTCTCTGCCCCCCACCTGTTCCTTCCCTGCCCCCTTCTGCCGCACGTGCGTGCCCTTTCCCGTACCTCTTTAACGTTCCCAGTGCAAGCAGCATCACCAACTTGCTGCCCGTGTCAGCGCCGGCTTTCCCTCTGACATCACTTCCTAGCAAGTGACGTCAGAGGAAGAGCCAACACTAGTGCGTGCAGCAGGTTAGGTATTGCTGCTCAGGCCAGGAACATTAAAAAGGTAGGGGGAAGCAAGTTCGGTAGTGGGGGGCAGGGATGGAGCGGGAAGGCAGAGAGGAGAAAGGGTGCCAGTGCCCCCACCAAGATGGCGCCTGGGGTGAACTGCCCTCCCCCCCTTACTATGCCACTGGCCTCAGTGCACCTATCTTGGGTGCCAGTATTTACACCAGGTCTTACCAGAGTGCATGCTGTTTATAGAATCACACTCAGTGCCAGGTTTTTTGGGTGCTGAATTTTGAGCGTCATTCACTGACCCTAGCCCACTGTGTCTCGCTCCTTCTGAAATCTCTATGTTTTGCATATTTAAAGTAATATGCAAATTTATGTACTTTGGATCTTGTTTGGATACAAAGGGGCAAATTCTGTGAACAGCGTTCTGATTTTAGGTGGCATACTGCTGTCTAACCACCAATCAGAACACACGTTAAAAAAATTCATCCCGGGCAAGCCACCTACATTGTAGGCGCCTCTGTGAGCCTAGGGAAGCATGTAGGGCTGCCTAAGCTTGCCTAAGGTTAGATGTGGGAGTGGTTTCACCAGGAAGTAGCCTTAGAAAAGCTTAGGCAACCCTACGTGCCTCCCTAAGCCCACGATAGGTGCCTGAAATGTAGGCCACTGAGCTTATCGCAGAAGGGATCTCCCTGCTATGATAAATTTACTCATCCCCCCTCGTGAAGACTACCAGCAAGAGGGATGCCCAGTCCCTCCTGTCAGAACCCCCCACTCCCCCAACAAAGATCACCGACAGGAGGGATGCCCAGTCCCCCCTGCCGGCCTACTCCCCCTGCAGGGATCGCTGGCAGGAGGGATGCCCAGTCCCTCCTGTCAGAACCCTTACCTCAGCAAAACATCATTGGCAGGAGGGATGCCCAGTCCTTCCTGCTAGAACCCTCCACTACCACAAGTATCCCACCTGAACCCCCTCTCCCAAGCCCACCCAGAACACCCTACCTTATTGAGATAACCGGTCAAAGGCATCCTTCCTGCCTCCAGCCGGCTGGCTCGCCTTCATTAGAATGGCATGCCTGCCACTTTCTGGTGCTTTGTGAGATACACTGGGGAGGGGCCCAAGACCCTGATTGACCCAGGCGCTTAAGGCCCTTCCTTAGGCACCTGGGCCAACCGGAATCTTGAGCCTCTCACACAGTGCATTCTGGGATGCACTAGGAGTGGCCTAAGATTCCAATTGGCCAGATCCCTTAGGCCACCCCTCATGGGAGTTTAGATGACTTTTGAAAACAAGCGCTTATATTTAGTGAAGTATAGAGTTACTAAATACAGCTGAAATACAGTATAAGCTATCTAATGTATGCAGGGAAGTGGCACACAGTTCAGCTATATCAGTGGACTCAAACACGCGGCCCAGGGGCCACATGCGGCCCGCCAGGTACTATTTTGAGGCCCTTGGTATGTTTATCATAATCACAAAAGTAAAATAAAACAGTTTCTTGATCATATGTCTCTTTAGCTATAAATTACAATATTATTATTAAGACTTAGCCAAAAGGAAAGATTTATAAACTATAAAGAGTTTTACCTCATGCAAAATTGTCATTTCTTTAATAAGACGTTAACTATTTTTTCTGAGGCCCTCCAAGTACCTACAAAACCAAATGTGGCCCTGCAAAGGGTTTGAGTTTGAGACCACTGAGCTATATGTATTGAAATTTCAAAACAGATGCTACACAATGTGGGTAAATCCACAGAAAACCAGAGTTGAGGAGTAACCTAGTGGTTAGAGTAGCAGACAGAGCTAGAGAGATGCAGACTGTAACCTAGAGAGACCAGGGTTCAAAATCCACTGGCACTCCTTATGGCCTTGGGCAAGTTGCTTAATCCTCCATTGCCTCAAGTACAAACTAAACTAAAAGTCATCTGGGGACAGGGGAATACCGACTGTACCTGAATGTAATTTAGGTACAGAATGTAATTTGTAAGGTGGGTTGTGATTTGTGGAGGTGGGGGAGCATTATGTAGAGCAGTGGTTCCCAACCCTGTCCTGAAGGACCACCAGGCCAATCGGGTTTTCAGTCTAGCCCTAATGAATATGCATGAGAGAGATTTGCATATAATGGAAGTGACAGATATGCAAATCTGCTCCATGCATATATTCATTAGGGCGATCCTGAAAACCCGATTGGCCCGGTGGTCCTCCAGGGCAGGGTTGGGAACCACTGGTGTAGAGTGAAGCTGGGCATGGATTGAGTGGGGTTTTTGGCAGTTTGGAAGATTTGTGGTGGAAGGGTAAGGTAGGATGGGGATTAGGAAAATTTCCCTCCCTCCCTCGGTTTGTATTGTGGTTATATTGTGTGTGTTTTACAGGGGATTGTGTTAGGATGGTAATGAGGGGTGAGGGTTGTGGGTGGGGGGGGGGTCACAGTTTATTTATAACAATTATATAATAAGGGGGCATAAAGAGTGCTTTGGCACAGTTGGGGCATGTAAATATACAGTTAATACATGATTAAATGTGAACCTTGAAGGCGGCATCGCTGTGAGGGAAGCATAGCCTGGTGCTACCGTGGGCCATGTTTTGGGGATTGTTGAAGGATACAATTTAATGGGGAGCTAGTTTCGGCACCAAATGGCTCCTTGGGGAGTAAAAATATTATTGGGGGTTTGTTGAGATTTGATATGAAATTCTACAATGTTTGAAAGGTTTGGGGATAGAAATAAAGCTGCGGCCAAACTGATTGATCCACATATATTTTGGTGGTGCCTTTATTGGTATGAGCGCGATGTTAAAGGTGACAAAGTATGAATACTAATGTTAAGGACTGACTGGGTATATTTCTGTTATTTTTATCATTAATTAGCATCAATGTTAAATATATACTAGAAAAACAAGGGTAAAGTGTTCGTATGAAATTCTTCTAGCTTATGTTTTCAATGAATGGACTATGCTAATATAAAATATCATTTGATCCTTACAAGACATTTTGATGCTGTATTCCAAAGTGTCTGAAAACATAAAGACTGCTTATACTATTCAGTGTATAACTACTTACAA
This sequence comes from Geotrypetes seraphini, assembly GCF_902459505.1. Lineage (NCBI taxonomy): Eukaryota > Metazoa > Chordata > Amphibia > Gymnophiona > Dermophiidae > Geotrypetes > Geotrypetes seraphini. The sequence continues at coordinate 137,233,858 of NC_047092.1, read as the reverse complement.
AAAATCATTTGGAAAATAATGGAGTGCAAAGAGAAAATGTTCACATTTATAATCAATATTCTGAAAAATCACCACTTCGCTACTGCAGGGTTTTATGCAAAGCCTTTCACACCAAGCATGGCAAATATTCATACAAATTCTAGTGCAACGCAAAGTGAAATCAGTGGGTTAATGATACAATTCTTCCATGTATGTACAATGGCAAATATTTCATTTGTTTTCGATGTGAGCATTTTCACATGATTCTGTTGATAAGTATGATCCTGCCCTTTTTACAATATACAATGCGCTTAATCTAGCAATTGTTATCAGTGGTGAATGGAAACTAGCTCAAGGACATTGGTTTTCGTTGTCTCCATAAAGACAAAAAATGATCATGACCTTTACTCTGTTCATCTCAGAGATTGCCTGATTTTTCTACAAAGAGGAACTCTGTGTCCTGAAGCGATGTCCTCCCTGTAAAGAAGTTATTCATCTTAGCTGAAATGTTTCTCTTTGAGCTGGACATTACCCAGCTAAATGGGCAATATTGCCAACTAACGATATACTGTTTTTTTAACAGCAAATTATTAATTAGGAATGTTTGAGATGTATTGCTTTGTTGCTTTCGGCTCTCTCCCAATGGGAGTACGAGTTGCATATCAATTGGATGCGGTAATCGAGAATCCTAATTTCCCACAATTTCCTGATTCCATTTAATTTCATGCATTAAATTTAGCAGATGGTAAGATTACAAAGTTCAAAGTGACTTACAGGTAAAATATCAGCAATACATAAGATTACATAAGATTACATAAAAATAGCCTTACTGGGTCAGACCAATGGTCCATCAAGCCCAGTAGACAATTTTCACGTTGGTCAATCCAGGTCACTAGTACCTGGCCAAAGCCCAAAGAGTAGCAATATTCCATGCTACCGATCCAGGGCAAGCAGAGGCTTCCTCCATGTCTTAATAACAGCCTATAGACTTTTCCTCCAGGAATTTGTCCAAACCTTTTTTTTCCTTCTCATCTTACCAGTGGTTTACAAAGGGCAATGCAGTGGGAGTTGTCCGCCCTAGATGCAGTCACTAAGGGAGTACGAACTAAACATATATGAGGTGTGCCAGTATCAGCAGCTGGAAGTGTGCTTCCAACTTTTCCATTGCACAGAGGCCCAGGGCAGACGGAATGGGACCATTCAGTGTGGCCCTTTAAGAGCTGCCAGTTCAGTGTTGCCCTTTTACTGCCATCATTTAAGAGCTGACTATTAAGAGCGACGCCCTTCATGCTGGATGAAACTGGAGTACTGTTGCTAGATTGAGATGGAGTGGCATTTCTGGATCAGAGGGGTGTGGGGAGGTATTGTCTGATCAAAGTGGAATGCTTATATGGGGTATGGGGGTATTGGCCCCCCACCACATGTGGCACATGTGCTGATGGGGGTGTGTGAGAAGGCATTGTCCTCCACCACATACAACACCTATAAGGTGGAGTGCTGATGGAGGGGTATGGGGAGCATTGTCCCCCCACCACATACATCACATCCTGCATCAGAGGGGTGCTGATTTTGGGCATTGCCCCACCCCCCATCACATGCACCACGTGCTGGAGCCATGGGGCTGCGCTGAATAGTCCCACAATGAAAGCGCAGTGCTGCACAGTGCCACAATGAAAGGTTTTTTAAATGGCTGTGATGTATCATCCTGAACCCCAGGGCAAAAGACTTCTTCCACTGGCTTGCACAGCTAAGGCATAAATTGTAACGTGGGTGGAGGGGGGAGAGGACAGCAGAGAATACATTTTTTTTGTTAGTGTGGTGTTAAAAAATGATCTTCTTTGAGTGTCAAATACACTAGGTATGCCACTGCATCTTACCCACAGTATTCATAACCCTCACCTATACCTTCTCCCAACCATTCAGGCATTGCCAAAATCCTGTCTAAAATAAACAAGCTTTAGTGTCTTTCTGAAAAGTTAAACTATCTCTCAGTAGCCTAATTTCCTGCAGCAGCAAACTTCATGAAAGCAGAGTTGCTGTTGAGAAAGTTCACTTGCAAATCATCTGTAGGGTTATCATATTTTTCTCCAGGAAACCCCAGATACATGACCCTGCCCCATTCTGTCTCAAGCCCCATCCCATCCCAGCTTTGCCCCCACAAAGCCTCCTCTCTTCTTCCAGATTAATTCCAGCCACATCTGGAGGGCCTGGAGCATGCATGGATGTGTGTAACATTATCCACACATGCTCAGAGGCCCTCCAGATGCGGCTAGAGCTCTTCGGGGCTTTCCAAAACCCGGACAAATGTCAGGTTTTGGAAAAGGACATGTCCAGGTTTTCCCATATGTCTGTAGACTCATCTCTTTCACACTTAGAATCACAGAGACTGTCTGAATTCAAGAAAGTGTGGGATAGGAACATGGGATCTCTTATAGCAGGGGTGTCCAATGTCGGTCCTCGAGGGCCGCAGTCCAGTCGGGTTTTCAGGATTTCCCCAATGAATATACATGAGGTCTATTTGCATGCACTGCTTTCATTGTATGCTAATAGATCTCATGCATATTCATTGGGGAAATCCTGAAAACCCGACTGGATCGCGGCCCTCGAGGACCGACATTGGACACCCCTGTTTTATAGAGAGGAAGAGATAATGGTTACTGCGGATGGGCAGACTGGATGAGCCATTTGGCCTTTATCTGCCATCATGTTTCTATGTTTCTAAACTCGCTGATCCTCTACTTGCCCTGTTATCTGTTTGATCAGATTGTAAGATCTAAACAGCAGGGACTATATGAATGTTTAAATGTACAACACAGCATATGTCTAACATCGCGGAGAGGTCAGAGGTAGATCGCCAGCCCCATTTGGCTCCATCTCTCCAGTAGCTCACCCCAGTTATGCACATAGTTTAATTTGATAAATTGGGTGCTAATTTGCACTAAATACCAATAATCAACTATAATAGGGATTAATTGGTGCTAATGGTTACTGCGGATGGGCAGACTAGATGGGCCATTTGGCCTTTATCTGTCATTTATCTCCCTACCCCCTTCCTCTCCCTCTCTCTCTCTCTTACTTCCTCCTTTGTAAGTCGCCTTGAGCCTGTATAGGTATGTGTGATGCACAAATAGAAAATTAGATTAGATTATGTTTCTATGTAATTAAGCATATAATTGCACTTAGTCGTAATTCTCAAACCTTGGCGCTTAAATCCTTTAAGCATGTAATCACAAGGGTTTATAAAAACATAAGAATTGCCATACTGGGTCAGACTGAAGGCCCATCAAATCCAGCATCCTTTTTCCAACAGTAGCCAACCCAGGTTCCAAGTATCTAGTTAGATCCCAAGCAGTAAAACAGATTTTATGCTGCTTATCCTAGGAATAAGCAGTGGATTTCCCAAGCTATTTCAATAATGGCTTATGGACTTCTCTTTTAGGAAATTATCCACACTTTAAAAACAAACAAACAAACAAAAAACCTGCTAAACTTACCAATTTCACCACATTCTCCGCAACAAATTTACAACTCATGCACTCTTAAGTATAAGATTTTCAACATTCGTCCTCCTTACCTTTCCCACAGCAATCTAGAATAGAGAAATAACCTAGTGCAGGAGTAGGGAACTCCGGTCCTCGAGAGCTGTATTCCAGTCGGGTTTTCAGGATTTCCCCAATGCATGCACTGCTTTCAATGCATATTCATTGAGGAAATCCTGAAAACCCGACTGGAATACGGCTCTCGAGGACCGGAGTTCCCTACCCCTGCACTAGGTTATTTTGCGTATTACTTAGGAACTCTTGTATTACTTAGGAACTTCATGGCATATGAACCAACGAAACAAGGGTATAAATCCCAATCGCAGTCCTTGTGGCTTTAGGCAAATCATTTAATCTTCCAATGCTTCAGGTACAAACTTCAGATTGCAAGCTGTCTGGAGACAGGCAAATCCTACTGTACCTGAATGTAACTTTCTTTAACAACCACTGAAATAGCACGAGCTAAATGCTATCATCTCTCTTCTGCCAAAAAGAAAGTAAGGCTTCCTACTTACTGTACATCTGCCTCCTTTTCTGCTGGCTTCAATTTGAAGTCTGATCATATAGTGCTACTGAGTGCTACAAGACTCAGCTCAGCTTTCAGACTGAAGCTGGCAGATTCAGCTAAGAAGCATTGCTCTCTCTTTCTAACTGGAAGCAGGTAAGAAGAGAACACTATACCCTTTGTAGAACAAATGCTCCTAGGCACATGTCCACTATATCTAATAGAAAGTCAGTGCTGTATTGATATGGAACAGGGCAATGTTTCCGGTGAGCTGTGCGGGAGCCCTCCAACTGCATTGCTTCCAGAGTGTGTATGTGGGAGGGAGGGTGTGCTTTAATACTATGTTCAGTCATTAGGGACAGGTAGATCCTCTGGAGTCCTGCAGAATTTGTCTGACCTTTGCTATTGAAAAAGCAGTATTGAAATAGCACTGCCAGTGTCAGGAATGTAGGTGGAGGATTCCTGCAGATCTTTGGAGGGACTTTTGCAGGGTCTGCTATTTCATTGCAAAGTAAAAGTTAGCTTCTTTACCATTAACCTTGCCACACATTTGTTAGATGAATTTTACTTCACTGGAAAATACTGAATCTAATATTCAAAGAGCAGAATCTTTTATGTTAATGTATTCGTACCTTTAGACAAAAGGTATGAATACATTAACATCAGGCGCTGCGTGTCAAAGCAGCTCCTGATTGGTGAGGCCCGACTTTAGTACAGGAAGAGGCGGATGGAGCATACCGCGAGTGATTTCCTTCACTCGCCGGCACTCTGGCTGCCCTCTCCTTCGTGCTCAGAAAATACCGCGAATGACCAGGACCGTGAACTAGACTGGGGTCACCTGAGCGAGCGACCTGTCGATCGCGATCGACGTGTTGGGCACCCCTGCTCTAACCGATGTCCATGTCACAGGCGCCGGTTAGAGAATCAGGTTGCAGCTGAGCATATCACGGCAAGGGTTCTCCCTGCCACGATAAGTTTAGTGGCAACCCATCTCCCCCCCCCCAAGACTACAGTTAGGCTGATTTTCGGATTGAAAAAATATGATCATATCACTGCCTTATTTTGCACACTACATTAGTTGCCAGTGGAGGCTTGGATTAAGTTTAAATTTGGATGTTTTTGCTACAAAATCTTGTTTGGACTTTCTCCCAATTATCTCATGGATTCATTTTCATTTGCTACTAACAAACATACTAGACCAGGGGTGCCCAACACGTCGATCGCGATTGACAGATCGCTCGCTTAGGCGACCCTGTCGATCGCAGAGCGGGTTCCCTTCTTCCCTTCTCTTTTTTCCCCTCCTGACTGGCCTGCTCCTGAATTCTGCTGCTGCCTCCGCTGCACAACATTTAAAAAAAAAAAACGGCTTGAAGAACTTATGCTCCGGGGGCTAACCGTGTGCTTGTATCGGCTTCCCTTCTCTTCCCTCTGAAACCGGAAGTTATGTTGGGGGGGGAAGAGAAGGGAAGCCGGCACGCACATGTTAGAGCCCCGTTCACGGGCTAAAGCGGGAGACAGGTCAGTGAAGCTTGCGATTTGCTCTTCTTGCTGCCAGGTCCTGCCTACTTTCTGTTTCCTCAAAGGCAGGACCCGGCAGCATTTCTCCCAATAGGTCAATCTTGGGCTGATCAGCCTTCTTCTCCCCAACGTCAATTCTACCGTCGGAGAGGAAGTTCTGGCCAGCGGAACTTCCTCTCCGACGGCAAAATTGATGTCGGGGAGAGGAATGCTGGTGGGCCCGAAGCAAGGAGAGCTTGGCCAGCGGCGGGCGGCTTTGGGGGCCTGTTATCCGATGGCAGCGGCAGTGGCAGTGGCTTGGGGGAGGGCAGGGAGGGAGAAAGAGGGCAGGCAGGGAGACAGAAGGAAAGAAGAGAAACAGAAAAAAGAAAGGGGGCATGAAGAGAGAAAAAAAGAGAGGGCAGGGAGAGAAGAAGAAAACGTGTTGGGGGGGTGGAATGAGGTCAGGAGGAGAGGAAGCATACAGGCTAAAAGAAGGGAAGAAAGATTGGATGCACAGTCAGAAGAAGAAAGTGCAACCAGAGACTCATGAAATCACCAGACAAGGTAGGAAAAATGATTTTATTTTAAATTTAGTGATCAAAATGTGTCTGAATTTATATCTGCTGTCTATATTTTACAATATGGTCCCCTTTTACTAAACCGCAATAGAGGTTTTTAGCGCAGGGAGCCAATGAGCGTCGAGAGCAGAGCTGGGCATTCAGCGCAGCTCCCTGAGCTAAAAACTGCTATCGTGGTTTAGTAAAAAGGGAGGGGGTGGGTATTTGTCTATTTTTGTATGGTTGTTACTGAGGTGACAGTGCATAGAGTCATCTGCTTTGACCTCTTTGAAAAAACCCCGGAATAGGAATGATAATTAACAATTCTCTGAGTACAGTGTGCGTTGTGTTTTTTTAAAATTTTATTGTTGGTAGATCATTTTGACTTGGTCATTTTAAAAGTAGCTCGCAAGCCCAAAAAGTGTGGGCACCCCTGGGTTAGAGAATCGGGTTATTAGGTGGGCTTAGGCATGATTCTCTATAGAACGCCCGTGTGCAATTCTCAAAATGGCTTCTGAGGCTGGGCGTCCTATACAGAATCCAGGCCTAAATGCTCTTAAATTATTTTTTTTTCCCAGTGGCTGCAGGCTAACAATAGTGAACATCCAGAAAAAGTTCAAATTGGAAAGAAGCCAAATTGACAGCAGTACTAGAAATGGGTTCAGTGCGCAGGAAAGTTCCATTTTAGGATGCTCTAGTTTCCATGCTGCTTAACCCCAGGGATAAGTAGTGGAATTCCCTAAGTATCCCCTAGTTCAGTGTTTCGCAAACTTTATGAGCCGGTGGCACACTAAATTGGGGGCCATGGCTTGAAGGCATCCAGAAGTGCTTGTTCACTGACGTGATGCCATGCACATATGTGACATCATCACGTTGATATTCACGCATGCGCAGAGGCCCTGCAGATAAGGTCCTGTGATGCCTGTGTGTGTGTTGGGGGGGGGATTGCTGAAAAAGATAAGACATGGAGAGGAGGGCAGACACCAGGGAGGAGGAGAGGCACCAGCGCCAGTTGACTGCCTACAGGATGTGCCTCTCACCGCGAGAGATACATCCTGTAGGCAGTCAGCCCCAGCATCTGGCAACATACCTAGAATCTCACGAGGCACACTAGTTTATGGACTTGTATAAACTTTTTTTTTTAAACTCAGCTATGCACATTGCTTTTATCACATCATACAAATTCCAGAGTTCTATTTATGATCTGAGCGAAAAACTATTTTCTTTGATTTGTTAAATGTATTACTTAGGAACTTCATGGCGTGTCACCTAGTGTTTGTCCTTTTTAAAAGCATAAACAACCATTCCACTCCACTCAGGGTTTTATAGACCTTTTCCTTAGCTGTCCCTTCTTCAAGCTAGAAACCCTAATCCCTTTAACCCTTCCTCATAGGGGTCATTCCATCCCCTTATCATTTCGGTCACTCTTCTCTGTACCTTCTCTAAGTTGGCTCTGAGATGCTGCAACTAGAACTGTACATTTCAAGGTCTGGTTGCACCATGGACCTGTCCAATGCATTTTTCTCTATTACTTTTTCACAAATTCTTAGCATTTTGTTTTCCTTTAGGCCACTGCCCCACACATAGCAGAAGATTTCAGTGTATTGTTCACTGCTGCATATAGTTTAATGATTTTGAATAATCTGATGTCCTCTCCAGATTTCATCACCACATTCATTGTTCTCATTTTCAGATCAATTATAAATAAGTTGAAAAGCACATTTCCAGTACAAACCCCCACAGTACTCCTTTATTCACCTTTCTCCATTGAGAAAATTCAAAAAGGAATCATACTGTCCATCTTCTATTTTTAACCACTTTCCAATCCACAATAAGATGATTGTCTCTTATCCCATGACTTTTTTAACTTCTTAGGATTCTTTCATGAGGGACTTTGTCAAATGCTTTCTGAAAATCCATATACATCACTTAATTGGTTCCAATTATGAATATAATTTTCTAAAATGAGACTATATAATTGGTAGCACTTATATGTGAAAATTTTGACATTGGCATTTCCACATGTAAATGTAGCACTTAGACATGGAAGTTGCCACTCTTTTCTGCAAGGGTCCAGGAAGTGACATCAGACAAAGAGACGATGCTGGCTCGACAGCAGCTTGGGGGGCTGCTGTTCACGCCAGGAATGTTACAGATATAGGGAAAGGGAAGTGGCGTACACCCAAGGCAGTGGGGGAGGGATGGGGAAGGAGCAGAAGGCACAGAGGAGGATGGATGACTTCGCCCTCACCAAGACGGCGCCCAGGGCGTACCTACCCCGCCACCCCCCCCCCCCCTCTTACTACGACACTATAGTTTGGACATTAATGAGATTATTGAGTGATTTCATTTTCAGTGATTATTTTGCTTTACTTTTGATTCTCTTCACTTTATTGGCATTTATATATATATTGGCATATGATCTAAGGGACAACATTACTTTCGTGTATTTATTAGAGTATACTGCCTTGGTGGATTTTATTCTAGCGTCCTCTGAATACTGATTACCTTTCACATTTAATTATGCAAAGTATTATATATAAAATAAATACACTCCGTATGTTTACATATATATAGTACACACACACACACACATACATACATATATATATATATATATATATATATTTAGTAAACCAATATATAATAGAAGAGACACAGGGCAGGTTTTTCTTTGTGGATTTTAAAAAGAATGCCTTTTTATGTGACTTTCTCTGCAGTACCCCTTAGAGCAGGGGTGTCCAACCTTTTGGCTTTCCTGGGCTGCATTGGCTGAAAAAAATGTTTCTGGGGCCGCACAAACATGCAAATGCTGCAGCAAGACAGAGGAGGGAGCCGGCAAGACGGTAAATACTGGAGTCAGCAGAGGAAAACACTGCATCACCCTCGACCGGGGCCGCACAAAATATTTCACAGGGCCGCAGGTTGGACACCCTGCCTTAGAGCGTGCTTCTGCTGTGCTCAGCTGTCTGTGTGGCCATCTGAAGCTGTCATACAAACTGAAATGTACTGGAGTGGGGGGTTTCACATCTTTGGGTGGCTGAGGGGATCAGTGACCACTGGGGGAGTAAGAGGGAGCCCTGCCTTAATCCTTCCAGTGGTCATCTGGTCAGTTTAAGCATGACCCGTATTCATTTATAAAACAGGTCTAGTCCCAAACATCTAAATGGTGCCCTGGATGTTTGTTACAAGTTTGATTATCCCCACAGAAAGTCCAAGTCCAAAGCCTGCCCAAAACATGCCTCTATCATGCTTCTTTAAGATTTAGATGCACTGGAAAAAAATGACCAGAAAGACGTCTAGAAAGTCAGTTTCAAAATGGCCACTTGGACGTTTTGATCAGCAAGACATTCAAGTGCCAGTTTATGTTGTTTTTTGGATGTCTATCTTTTTTGAAAATGAGCACTTTAGTCATGGTTTAATGGGACAAATAAAATATGGGTATAGCCGAGGGAAGTCTTGCCTAATCATTTTGTTACATTTTTTGAAGGTGTGAATAAACATGGGGCTAAAGGTGAGGCAGTCAATATAGCAAAGCCACAAAAGTTATATTTAAAAAAAAAAAAAAAAAGACAGAATAAAATTCCCAGCCCAAATAAACCCTTTTATAAAAGTTGCACTTGGTTCAGAAGAAGTGAGAAAGCTGACAGGAAGATATGTTTTGCCTCTACGTATATTGCCATTGTAAAATGAAAAGACACATGTAATTTGTTCAGCTTGCCCAAACCATGCCTGTGATAAACTCTCTTCTAATTTCAGCATCCCTATCATCTACGCATATTAGCAAGCTTCCAAAATCTCTGTTTACACATGCAACCCATCTGTAAATGCCGCCGTGGTTTTATTTGTAAATAAAAAGGAAGTGGTAATGAGGAATGGGGTAAGGGGTTAGGTCACAGGCAGGAAGAACAGGAGAAGACGGACTGAATTAGGGAGAAGTGGTTATTCCTTTCTATACTCTATGCTTATCCTCTCTCCTCCTCTTCCCTGCAGGCTGTTCTAGCTCCGGAGTCTGAAGAGAAGTGGTGGAACTGTGTTCCAGATCAATTCCCATGAAATTAACAGCCCCCTTTATGAAGCAGCGTTAGGCTTTTTTATCGCTGGCCACGGCGGTATTAGCTCCAATGCTCATAGGAATTCTATGAGCGTCAGAGCTAATACCACTGTGGTATAGTGAGGACGAGAGGTGTCTGGGGCAGAGGCAACCCTCCCTCACCCCTACATGCTCCTTCCCTGTCCCTCCCCCCCACTGCCATGCGCATGCTTGCTGCTTCCCACCCCACATACCTCTGTAACGTTCCTGACATGAGCAGCAAGTAACCCCCAACCTGCTTTCACGCCTGTGTGGGCTCTCCCTCTGATGTCAGTTCCTAGATGTAGGTCCAGGAAGTGACATCAGAAGAAGAGCCGATGCAGACATGACAGCAAGTTAGGGATTACTGCTCACGCCAGGAACGTTACAGAGGCACGGGGGAAATGCGTGGCAGTGTAGGTGGGGGCAGTAGGGAAGGAGTGGGGGGCAAATAGGAGGAGGGGTGCCACAATCCTACTAAGATGGTGCCTGGGGTGGACCCCCCTTGTCCCCCTTACTATGCCACTGCTTTGGCTGGTGATAAAAAAGCCTAGCACGGTTTTATAAAATGGGGAAGGGGGGGGGGGAGCCTTTAATGTGGTCATGTGCATGTATAGATGCTTTTAAAATCACCTCTATTGTCTTCTAGAGATAATACTAACAATTTTTGGTAGTCACCACATTCTCACATACGAGGGCTGTTCAAAAAGTATCAGATCTTTATTGATAAAAAATACTCGTATTCAGATACAACAATCTTATACTAATCTCCTTGGGCTGCCTCTTTTCAGATGCTTGCAACTGGTCCATCGCATTCTGCATGATGTCTTCTCTTGACTGAAATCTGATCCCTTTCAGGGACATTTTCAGCTTGGGGAAAAGCCAGAAGTCACATAGAGCCATGTCGGGAGACTAGGGAGCCTTAGAAATCATAGGTGTGTTGTGTTTGGCCAGGAAACTCCATATCAAATGTGAAGAATGGGCAGGTGCGTTACCGTGATGGAGCTGCCAATTGCCTGCTGCCCACAGGTCTGGCTGTTTGTGTCTCACAGAGTTACGAAGGTGACACATAACCTCTTGGTAGTACTCCTTGGTAATGGTTGTTTCGTGTGGTGTGTACTCATGATGAACCAAGCCACTGTAGTCAAAGAAGACAGTCAGCATGACTTTGACATTGCTGTGGACCTGCCTTGCTTTTTTTTGGCCTCTGGGATGTTGAATGCTTCCAAGATGATGACATCGACCCATAAACCCAGGACTCATCGCCAGTGATCACTGTGCTGAGGAAGTTGGGATCACTGTTCACAGTCTCCAGCATGTCCTGTGCGATTTCCAAATGGAGTTGCTTCCCTCAATCGTTAGCAGCTTTGGCACGAACTTCGCTGAAATTCTCCTGAAGCTCAAATCCTCAGTCAGAATGGAATGAACAGATCCAACGCTGATGCTCGCCTCGTCTGCAAGTTCTCTGATCGAGATTCGACGATCCTGCATCACCAGAGTCCTCACTTGGTCAATGATGATCTCATTTCTGGATGTTGAGGGCCTACCAGAACGTGCTTCACTCTCCACTGATGTGCGGCCATCTCTGAAGCGGTTGTACCACTCCTTTATCTGTGTGGTGCCCATTGCTTCGTCCCCGAAGGCCTGTTGAATCTTGCGGATCATTTCCACTTGGGAATCGCCAAGCTTTACACAAAATTTAATGCAGTAGCATTGTTCAACTTTTTCTGTCATTTTGTCAAAAATGAAATTCGGATGGCGCTCACTTACACGTCCTCACTCATCGGCGGTCTGCCGGCGACTGATAGCTTCTGTGGGTGGAAAAAATTCAAGCATGCGCATTAGGATCGCCTACATATGTGCACCAAACCATGCCTCCCTAGCTTTATTTGTTTACACAAGAAAAATTAAGGTCTGATACTTTTTGAACAGCCCTCGTACATATCAGTCATTCTCACATTCATATCAATTATTAAGAACATAAGAACATAAGAAGTTGCCTCCACTGGGTCAGACCGAGGTCCATCTCGCCCAGCGGTCCGCTCCCGCGGCGGCCCATCAGGTCTGCGACCTGTGAAGTGGTTTCTGACCACTTCTATAACCTACCTCAAGTTCTATCTGTACCCCTCTATCCCCTTATCCTCCAGGAACCTATCCAAACCCTTCTTGAATCCTTGTACAGAGTTCTGGCCTATCACTTCCTCCGGAAGCGCGTTCCATGTGTCTACCACCCTCTGTGTAAAAAAGAATTTTCTAGCATTTGTTCTAAACCTGTCCCCTTTCAATTTCTCCGAGTGACCCCTAGTGCTTGTGGCTCCTCTCAGTTTGAAGAATCTGTCCTTATTTACTCTCTCTATGCCCCTAAGGATTTTGAAGGTTTCTATCATGTCCCCTCTAAGTCTCCTCTTCTCCAGGGAGAACATCCCCAGCATTTTTAACCTGTCAGCGTATGGAAAATTTTCCATACCTTTTATCAGCTTAGTCGCCCTCCTCTGCACTCCCTCGAGTACCGCCATGTCCTTCTTGAGGTACGGCGACCAGTATTGAACACAGTACTCCAGGTGCGGGCGCACCATTGCGCGATACAGTGGCATGATGACTTCCTTCGTCCGGGTCGTGATACCCTTTTTGATGATGCCCAGCATTCTGTTTGCTTTCTTTGAGGCTGTCGCACATTGCACCGATGGTTTCAGTGATGAGTCGACCATCACCCCCAGGTCCCTTTCCAGGTTACTCACCCCTAGCAGTGTTCCCCCCATTTTGTAGTTGAACATCGGGTTCTTTTTCCCTACATGCATGACCTTGCATTTCTCTACGTTAAAACTCATTTGCCACTTTTTTGCCCAGTCTTCCAGTCTCGTTAGGTCCCTTTGTAGGTCTTCGCAGTCTTCCGTGTTTCTAACCCTGCTGCAGAGTTTGGTGTCATCAGCAAATTTGATAACCTCACATTTTGTCCCCGTCTCCAGATCGTTAATAAATATATTGAATATATTGAATTCCTTCAGTATCTCAGGTTGGACTCTGGATACGTAAATTATTACAGTACATTTTCTTTTAACAGATATAGACTTTGCCACTCGCAAAATTGCACTGCACCTGAAACAAACTAAAGAATTGGTTCAAGACGGAGACAACTTTCAGACGAAAACTTTAAGTACTTTTAGAAACTACGAGTTGAATTTCACGGTTGGAGTGGAGTTTGAAGAGAAAACCAAAGGACTTGACAACAGAGTGGTGCAGGTAAAAAACCTATGATTAACGTTTCCATTTACACAGTGGTTAATATCAGGGCTCACGCTGTACCTGCAGGGAATGTGATGAAAGAAAGAGAATACCTGCTCATAACAGTTCAGTTAATTTGTGGTATGTTAGAGCAGTCATTTTTTGCCATGCTATAAATATTTTTTCACACTTGAGGAGAATGTTGAGAAATTTATTGCCAGAGCAGTTCATTTTTATCTTTGAATCCAGTTAATAAGTGTTTGATTTTTATAAAATGTCCTTTATTTATTTTTATTTTTTATCTTTCTAGATTGTATTTTTAATCTATGAGCATTAGCAGATATTCCCCCCCCCCAATTCCTAAATTCCTAACAATAGAGGTATTAGATAGGATAATGAAATAAATCATAACTGGAAAAAGTTTAATGTACTTAAAAGGTACTTAAAAACTTAATCAGCATTGACAAATTCCAGTCCTTGATGGAGCAAATATATCAGCCCATCTTTTTGGCACAGCTCCCCTTGCTTTGCCTCGCCATTGGCCAAAAGGATTCCAGCAGGCCATATGCAAGAAACAAAATAAAAAAAAAATAAAGGCAAGGTCTCTTAGCTGTTCTGCCACATTACCACCCCTTCCCTGCATAGCCTTCCTAATACAGTGGTACCTTGGTTTACGAGCATAATTTGTTCCAGAAGCATGCTCATAAACCAAAATACTCATATATCAAAGCGAGTTTCCCCATAGGAACTAAGGGAAACTCGCTTGATTTGTTCCCACCCACCCCCATCCCCCGAGGCCAGCGGCGCTGCTCTATCCCCCCCCATGAGAACCGGCATTGCTCCCCCCGAAGGTCACCCCCAGCGTGAACCGGCACCCTCCCCACTGCGATCCAGCACCCCCCTGCTGCGATTCGGCCCCCCCCCCCGCCGCGATCTGAAGTCCCCCAGACCCACCCAAACAGGCTTCTTACTTCCATCTTGTCCTCGGCACTGGCACCGGCATGTCCTGTGCGTTGGTGCCGGTGCCTGAAGATCGGCCTCCTCTTCTTTGCTGGGCCTTGAGCATCTGTGCATGCTCAAGGCCTGCGAGTTCACGCTCTCTCTGAGATTCTTGGAGATCTTGGAGAGAGCATGAACTCGCAGGCCTTGAGCATGTGCAGATGTTCAAGGCCCAGCAAAGAAGAGGAGGCCGATCTTTGGGAACCGGCACCAACGCACAGGACATGCCGGTGCCAGTGCCGAGGACAAGATGGAAGTAAGAAGCCTGTTCGGGTGGGTCTGGGGGACTTCAGATTGCGGCGGGGGGGTGCGCCGAATCGCGGTGGGGGGGTGCCGAATCGCGGCGGAGGGGTGCCGGATCACGGGGGGAGGGGTGCCAGATCGCGGGGGGGAGGGTGCCGGATTGCGGGGGGCGCCGCTCACAAATCGAGGCACGCTCGATTTACGAGGCGCCGATTTTGCAAATGTTTTGCTTGTCTTGCAAAACACTCGCAAACCGGTGCACTTGTAAACCGAGGTACCACTGTACTAAAAAAAAAAAAAGTCTTCACCAAAGTGAAGTGCAGGAATGTGGCAGAACACTGAACACAGCAGCAGCTCAGAGGCCCTGAACTTAATTTATTCACATTGGACTCCTTTTATGAAGGTGTGCTAGGGTTTTTAGCACACACACAAAATCTATCGCCTCCTTAAAAGGAGGCGGTAATGGCTAGTGCGCTTGGGAGTTTAATGCGCGCAATTGCGCACGTTAAGGCCCTAATGCACCTTTGTAAAAGGAGCCCATTGTCTCTGCCTTTTCAGCCGCAGAGTGATGGCAGGCCTTCATACTCATGCCATTGGTGCTCCTAAGTCCTGACTGCCAGCAGCATGGCATATTCAAGGCATTTACATTAAATTAAATTTGATACAGTGTAACTTTTGGCAGAATGCCTGAGAGGGGAATCTGCCCCAGTCCTTTAACCACAGACAATAATAATAATTTATTTTTATATACCACCAAAGCCATAAAAGTTTGAGGTGGTATACAACAAGAAGTGCTGGACAATCAGGGAATAAAACACAATATAAAATCATCAGTACTGTACATACATACAGTGTAAAAGTAAAAAAGTAACTCCTTAACTTACAAATCGATTAAATTGCACGGGGACAGAAATCTCACCCGTCCCCGCCAGAATCCCCCCATCCCCACCCGTCCCCGCCAGGATCCTTTCTGTCCTCACCCGCCCCCACCAGGATCCCTTCCGTCCCCGCCCATCCCCATGAGTAATCCCATCCATCCCCACCCATCCCCATAAAAAGCAGCAATTACTTCTGACAGGATCATCAATTCCACAGTTTTTTTTGTGTTTGCGCTGCTATTTTACATGTGGAATCTCTTTGGTGGAACCCTTTTTTTGTTTTCTGTTCAGGTAATTAACTTATAAATCCCCTCTTTTACTAAAGCGTGCTAGCCGATTTAGCATGCGCTAAATGCTAATGCGTCCATAGAATATAATGGACATGTCAGCCTTAGTAAAAGAGGGGGTTTATAAGTTAATTACCTGAACAGAAAACAAAAAAAGGTTCCACTAGAGATTCCACTAGGAAAACAGGAACGCAAACACAAAAGAAACTGTGGAATTGATGATCCTGATGAAATCTTTATTTGAAAAAGGTGCAGATGAATTCAAAAATAAAACACAGTAAAAGATTTCATCAGGATCATCAATTCTACAGTTTCTTTTATGTTTAAGTTAATTACCTGACTACCGGCTGCCGAATCCTCCTGCTTCTCTGATGCACCTCCTCATGCCTGCTGTGCTCACTGCTGCTCCGTCCTCAGCTCGGGTCTGTTAAAAAAAAAATCACTCGGTTCCTTGTCTCCTGCCTCCTTGGGTCACTCTCTTCTAGTTCGAGACGAGTCTCACCAGTATCAGGGCCTTTGGGGTGCTGGGCGGATCACTAAATAAGTGTCTTCCCGCTCTAGAGCCTTGCCGACCAATCAGCAAGCAAGGCTCTCAGCTGTGTACATGCTGAGCAGTGAGCTCAGCACGTAAACAGCTGAGAGCCTTGTTTGCTGTTCCCGCCCCGCCACGCCGCAGGACCAATCAGCAAGGTTTTCAGCTGTGTGCGTGCTGAGCTCACCATGGTACCAGACTGGTCTCTCAGCTGCATCAAAATTTAGGTAGGCCTCAGTAAGTCAAACCCTGCTTCCAAAGCCTTCCATCCCTGTGGGAGTCCCGTGGGCTAGAGGGGGGTCCCGTGGGAGTCCTGTTGGTCAGGAGGGATCCCCGCGGGACCCATTCCCGTGCAGACCTGTATTCTGAGCAACACTGCCAAATAAAGGGTTAACTGGGCAGAGCCCAATGAATATTTGATTTAGGCTTCAGAAATTCCAGGCAGTGCAAGATATTCATGTAAATTCAAATTAGAACATTGGCAGTGCAAGCTATGTTTCTTTTCTTGACTGTTGTTCGTCCTTGCAGTTGAAAGAAAAGGTTACAGCCAGAAATGACTACTTATGCGCATTGATCTGTCCCTTGTCAACATTTCTTGTTTCACAGAAGTTATATATACACTGCAATTACATTTCCTTTAATTCTTCAGTATTGTGAATGGTTCAGCATTGTCCAACATCCTTACCACACCTTGTTGAATTTAAATTTGATTTTTGCAGACGATAGTGACCTGGGATGGTGCCAAACTAATTTGTGTCCAAAAAGGCGAAAAATATAACAGAGGATGGAAACACTGGATTGATGGGGACAAGTTATATCTGGTAAGATTTTGCTTTTCTTTCTATCTTAATATTTTGAAAGTTTAAAAAAATGTTATCAGCCAGTGGGCAAAAATTGCCTTTTCATTATATAATGTCAGTTGTCCATGACAGAGAGATCCTATAATTAGTCGGACACCATGGCACAAATTTACTTCTGTATGTGTGCCTTTAGCAGAATCACTTTGTCAACAAGATATTCACAAACAAAGGCCTCTATTAAATGTCATTTTTAACCCTTTAATTGGCAGATGGTGAAAATGGTTGCTTTACGTAACTTGATGCTGAATGAGAGCAACAGTGCCAAGTAACAGGCATTTGGAGATGCAGATCTCCCATAAGAGCCATAGAAGACACGTGTTGCTTCTGAGCCACGATGCCAAATAAAGGGTTAATTCACCAGGCAGAAAACTTCAGATTAGCTTCAGCAGGAAAAAGTAAAAGGGACGAGTGCTGACCAAAATCAATTTGCATGAATTTCACCTGGGCTTTGTATACTGATTGCTAGATGAAATCTATTCTCTATCAGGTTCATCAGCATTCTGATTGGTCCTATCAACCTTTCCTCCTCCATGCCCTATCACATCTCCATATTCACAACTGTCTTTTAAAATTGTAGTTGCCCTTTAAGGCCAATCGAGAATGTCGCATGAGGAATAAAGCTTACAAAGAGCCCTATCCCACTGCCAAGAAATTCAATGCTGATTTTTCTGTAGTCAGTTCTACCTTATCATTTTGAATGGATGCATATTTTTTTTATGGACACATTCCAGATACCTAACCTGTCATTTTTATACAGTTGTAGTGTATTACCTGACATATTTATTGCTCAACATCTGTTGAACAATAGCTTGTAGCTTATAATCAATACAACACACCTACTGTTAAATATGAAAAATGCTTCTTGCCATCTCTTGTACTGTAGTATTAATTCAAACTTTAATTGTCCTCAATTTATTGCTCCTTGCCATGAATTTCTCTCCAGGTAGGTTTTGCTCATGACAGATTGCACAATAAAACTGGGATAACTGACTTTCGGTATTCTTATAATAAATGCATGAAGCTTAAACATATTCTATAACAGTGAACCTATATTTAGATTCCAAGAAGGTCCCTATGTGACACCTATTCTATACAGAAATGTAGGTGCCTACTTTACTTTATAGAAAACTAACATAACCAGATAGATTACGTGCATATGCACTTAGGTACATGCACTTATAGCAGACATAGGGCTGGTGTAAATGCTCGCGCCTAGCTACTAGAGACGTGCATTGATCCGCGGACTCTATGGGCTCCTTTCACAAAGGTGTTTTAGGGAATTAATGTGCACGCTAAAATGCCACGTGCACTAGCCGCTACCGCCTCCTCTTGAGCAGGTGGTAGTTTTTCGGGTAGCGCACACTAAAAATGCTAGCGCACCTTTGTAAAAGGAGCCCTATATATCATGCTAAAAATTGCACTTGTGCCCGATTTGCATGTGCCTGATTTGCACATGCAAATTGTGTAATGAATCAGTTAACACCAATAATTGACTACTAACAATTATGGCACTGATAAGCAACAATTTAGATTTGAGTATGCATCTTGCTATACGCTGTTCTATAAACATACACATGCAAATCTTTTAGCAAGTAATTGAAAAGGGGGCATGATCACGGAAGGGACAGGGAGGGAGCGGAAACACTCATTAAAGATGTGTGCCATATTATAGAATTTGGGGGGGGGATTCACACCTTATTTTTATGGGAGGATTTGTACCAGGTTTCAGTTGGTGTAAACCCTTGCACCCAAAAGCAGGGCATGGATTCCAGTGCTACATGCTATTTTTTAAATGGCACCCAATTGGAGTACCATTTAGAGAATAGCTCTTGGTGTGCATTTTTTGGGGGGTTGCCCACCTTTAGGCACTATTTAAAGAATCTCGGGCTAGATTCACTAAGGACACTGATCGTGTCCCGACCACTTTTGCGACCTGATTTTCCTCTGACCCGATTCACTAACCTCTATGCCGATCCTGTCCACACCCGATCTGCGCATGCAAATGAGGGAAATGGCATGCAAATGTAGGAAGGATGCGATTCACTAAACTAAAGAAGGCTGGCCGATCCAAAAACAAGTGACTGCTGAGGACCAGTCGCTTGAGCAAAAACCCTGCTCTCTGTCCCGATTAATATTGGAAGCCAGAGGATAGATTGCTTAAAATTGATGGTTTGACCATATCATGTGCTACTATTCAAAAAGTTATAAGTTTCAAAGTAATGAGGTGTTTCTTCTACCTTCTCCTGCCCGTCAGATTTTATTTAATTTATTTTCTCCTGCTTGCCACCCCACTCCGTTCTCTGCCCCGAAAAATAAATCTGGCCACCCTGCTCGACTCTCCTGCTTGCGCCCAACTCCGCTCTCTTCTCTGTCCCGAAAAATAATGCTGGTCGCCCCGCAGCACGAGCCCGTGGTTTTAACCCACAGGTTAAAACCATGGGCTCGCGAGTAAAAAAAAGTCAAAAAATAAAAATAAAGCAGTTCACGGGAAAAAAACCGCATGGCAGACCATCTATAGGCACAGAACATAGTCTGCGCATGCGTCAGGATCGCTCACTAGTGATCCGTGTAGTCGGTGGGGGGGTCGTTCCTCCGATTGCCCCCATTAACATGTTGACCCGTTGTGGATCAGTCGGCCTGCCACAAATCGGTCCTGGATCTGGCACGATCAGGCAGGTTAGTGAATTGGGCCCCTAGTCCTTATCTTATAGTAGTCTACACATTATGAAATAAGTGTGAGTCCCACCCATGCTCCACCCAGTCTCCACCCAGGCGCATGCCCATCTGTAAATGAAACACGCTGAACGAAAAGGTATCTTGATAACATTTTCATCCTCCCTGTCTCGACAGCTCACAACCTTTGACTCCTCTCTTTCTCTGCACAAATCAACAGACCACCAAAATTGTTTTTCTCCCTATAGTATCACCAGAATCTGACCCTTCCTCTCTAAGCACACTACCAAAACCCTTATCCACACCCTTATCACCTCTCGCTTGGACCACTGCAACTTGCTTTTCACAGGTTTTTCACATGCAAAACATACTTGCTGTAAAAACAAATCTATTTAGAAACATATCTCTGTAAATATACGAGAGTAATTTCATAAATAATGCACACTATTTTTTAAATTTACATGTTTTTTCCCCCCAAGTATTTCTTTACAATTCAATATAGTCTTCCTGTTTTTCAATGACCGAGTCCCAACATCTGTGAAACTTCATTATTTCATCCAAAACACCGTTTTTGTTCAGTTGCCGAATGGCTCAGGTACCGGCAGAAAAAAGCTCTTCCAGAGATGCAAAATGATGTCCACGCATAAGTTGTTTCAACTTTGGAAAAAGGTCGAAGTCTGGTGGACTCATGTCTGGACTGTAGGGAGCACATTTGTGTAGTTTTTCAATGACGAGTGGAGAGCTCTATCTTCCCCACGGCCAAAAAAAATTTCGACTATCTCAATCAAAAGTTAAACAAATGATAATTTTTGGTTATGATCATGAAGGCATCATTATTACAGACAAAGTTCCATGTGGAAGAAGTGTTACAGCAGTATGTTATTGTGATTTTTTGCAAAAAATGTGCAGAAAAATGCACAAACCCGACCTCAGTTGCTCTTGGCTGGGTCACTCATTCTTCACAACACTTGCCCGCACATAGGGAATGTTGTAATTGAAAAACTACGCAAATACGGCTGGGAGGTGTTACCTCATGCTCCCTACAGTCCAGACATGAGTCCACCAGACTTCGACCTTTTTCCAAAGTTGAAACAACCTATGTGTGGATGTCGTTTTGCATCTCTGAAAGAGCTTTTTTTTGCCGGTACCTGAGACATTCGGCAACTGAACAAAAACAGTGTCTTGGATGGAATAATGAAGCTTTCCGGACATTGGGACTCGGTCATTGCAAAGCAGGGAGACTATATTGAAGGATTGTAAAGAAATACTTTTTTTTTTTTTATATTCTTTATTCATTTTCAAAATTACATTAAGTGTTAAATATATTCATTCACATTAACAATAAAAACATCACTTACAAACAATCATTGGTACATTTCATAAATTCTTATCCCTTCCCCTTTCCCATTCCTCCCACCCATTTAATTTCATAATCATATAAACATATAATAATAAAATTCCCCCTCCCTACACCTTAATTGATAAATATAAGGGAAATAATTTCAATTAATCTTTACAATATTTTGTTAATGGTTTCCACACATCCTGACATGGATGTGGACCCCTGTTAGGTTGCAAAAATTAGATAGTTCTTTGTCTAATAGATGTTGGCATTGTCATCTGGAAGCAGGAACTTTAGATCATTTATTGTTTCATTGCCCATTTATTATGAATTTTTGGAAATCAATTTAGGACCAAATTAATAATTTATTAGATAACCCAGTGGCATTATCCTATGATACTATGATATTTGGTATGGAAATGAGAGCAAAAAGTCAGATTTCTGTGAACAACAATAAATTATTACTTATAATGACTCGGGGTTGCCATTCAGCAAATTACATATAATTGGAAGGATTGGAGGAGATTAAATTATAACTTTTGGTGGAACTCTTTATGCCATATCTATAAAATGGAAAGGTTTATTGCACTACAACGGGGATATTTTAAGAAATTTCAGGATGTGTGGAAACCATTAACAAAATATTGTAAAGATTAATTGAAATTATTTCCCTTATATGTAAAGAAATACTTGAAAAAAAATTAAACATGTGAATTTTAAAAAAACAAAAAAGTGGGCATTATTTATGAAATGACCCTCGTAGATCAAGTTTTGTTCCTGTAAAACACAGCTCTAGTAAGGATGGTTCAGTAAGCATAAGCCAGACCAGAAAATTGTTCCAAGATTGTTCAGAGAGTTTCAGTTCTGCTGCCCTGAGATAGACAATAAGATACCTTGCAAAGCGGTGATCGGAAAAGAAACACTGTTATGGCTTGCAGTGGAAATAAAAGTGGTATTGGAGACAGGAAGAAATAAATGAGGTTACATAAGGATAAGGACATCTGAGGAAGACAATCAGAGAGATGCCAGCAGGGAAGTGGCAGTAGCGGACTATATATACATTGCACTGCACTTTCTCTATGCTTAACTAAAATCGGATAATATATTTGGAAAAATCATTGGGCAATTATGTGGAATATATCCAATGTTCTAGTAATAGCTTTGTTTGGAACAATAATTTGTTTTCAGCACATATTACCTTCAGGTAATGCAGATATTTGGTTATGCTCTAGATTTGTCACCCTGGGCAGGAGTTTTACCAAGCTACTAGCAATCCATGATTTGTAAATAGAACATACAGAGACAGAAATGCTAGATGTTCAGCTTCCGAGTTCTCTGTTTTTATTTAAAAACTGGAAATGAAACACAGAGCAGGAATCACAGGGAGAAAAGATGTACAGGTTTCTAAGGGCTCCACAAAGAACTCAATAGATCTGATTACTCTTGAACTATATGGACAACACAGTCACCTTAATGCAGTGGACCCCTACCCTGTCCTGGAGGACCACTAGTCAGTCAGATTTTCGGAATAGCCCTAATGAATATGCATGGGGCAGATCTGCACTCCTATCATCTTCATTAAATGCAAATCTCTTTCATGCATATTCATTAGGGCTATCCTGAAAACCTGATTGGCTGCTGGTCAACCAGGACAGGGCTGGGAACCACTGCAATAATGCACTTAAGGCGTCTTCTACTAAACCCCACTAGCGGTTTTAGCGCTGGGAGCCGCACTGAATGACCCGTGCTGCCCCCGACACTCATAAGAACTCTATGAGCGTCGGGAGCAGTGCGAGCCATTCAGCGCGGCTCCCGGCGCTAAAAACGCTAGCGTGGTTTAGTAGAAGAGGGGGTTAATCTACAATAGTAAAGCTATTGAAAATGTATGTGTTCACATTGTGAAGACTGTGCTAAGGTTACAGGAGAGCTAAAAGAAAGCTGTGCCCTTTGTTTACCTGCAGGGTTCGTAAAACTACTAGAGAAGAATTAATATCTTGCATCTATTAAATATTTGGCTGTTAAACTGCTATTCTAATATGCTTTAACCAGCCATAGTTTCCCCGTACCTCTGGGGAAAGTCATTTGATTGAGAAAGTCATAAATTATGGACTGATCTTTAATAGCTTTAATGCTATACATGATTGTATAAACTGAACCAATCAGAGCCCACGACATCTAAGATAATTCATGATATTGTCCTAAGGGATCAATGACTAAGTCATTGCAAAACATATGGCAGCAGTAACACAGAGGGGGTAAGTCTATAACTGAATGCTTCCAGTCAGGCATCTCGAGGCTCTGTGGTTGGTGCCTATTCTAAAACAGAACCTGGGCACCCACTATTAACATGGCAAACATTTAAGTGCAAGTAGTTACAGCAGTCATAGACTAGGAAATAAATGAAATAGGAATGCACGTAGCTTACAATACTCTGCAAGTATCACATATAAATGGGAACTTCATCCATGTTCCACCATGTATATGCCCCTTTGCAAATACGCACTATGGACTTCTTTTACTAAACTACAGTAAATGTTAGCATGCACTTACACTTGAAATTATCACTTGCCATGAAGGTGTGGGATTCGTACATATGGAGGTTGCACCAGAGAGGACGTAGTATTTTACTGAATGAGTTGTGACTGTTTGGAAGGGGGATAATAAGTAGAGTGGGGACTAGAGGTCTGCACGGGAACGGGGATCGTGGGAATCCCACGGGTCCTGCGGGGGTCCCGTGGGAATCCCCCCTAATCCACGGGACTCCCACGGTGACCCCCCCCCCCTGGCCCACGGGACTCCCAAGGGGATGGAAGACTTTGGAAGCAGAGTTCATCCATATAATATAATGGACACGTCAGCCTTAGTAAAAGAGGGGGGTTTATAAGTTAATTACCTGAACAGAAAACAAAAAAAGGGTTCCACCAAAGAGATTTCACAAGGAAAACAGCAGCGCAAACACAAAAGAAACTCTGGAATTGATGATCCTGTCAGAAGAAATTGCTGCTTTTTATGGGGACAGGCAGGGATGGAGGTAATTCCTTGCAGGGATGGGTAGGGACGGAGAGGATCCTGACGGGGATGGGTGGGGACGGAGAGGATCCTGGCGTGGATGGGTGGGGTTAGAGAGGATCCTGGCGTGGACGGGTGGGGATGAGTGGGATTTCTGTCCCTGCGCAACTCTCTAGTTGGGACAGAGTTATATGATTTTGGAGGGTGGGATGTCTTATTTGGAATTCTATGGGCTGTTTGTTTGTAGAACATGGGGCGGGGATGTTTCCTATGGGGTTTGTACAGTTGTGTTCTCTGTTGGAATGGTTCTATGGGGAACTGGATAATTTCCTGAAGGAAAAGGGGATAGGAGGGTATAGATAGAGGATTACTATACAGGTCCTGGACCTGATGGGCCGCCATGTGAGCGGACTGCTGGGCATGATGGACCATTGGTCTGACCCAGCAAAGGCACTACTTATGTTCTTATGTTTAACTATGTGTTGGTAAAGCTTGGGGCGGGGTGGGGCGGGAGGGGGAATTCTCTGTGAATGTCGATGGCTGAACTTCTACTGTTGAGCAAGTTGCATTTCTGTATTTTCCAAGTCATCAATAAAATCGTTTGAACATAAAAATATTTCAAACTAAAGATCGTGGGGCTCATTTTTAAAACACAGATATACAAAACACGGCATAAACCGACATTTGAGCGTTTTTCTCCCCCAAACGTTCAAGTGACAATTTTCAAAACTGACTTTCTGGACATCTTGCTAGGCTTCTTGTCTGCTGAGCCTACATAGTTCAAGGGCACGTGCTGAAAGCATGATATGGGCAGACTTTGGGCATGCTTGGCTCTTGGATGTCGTGGTAATAATTGAACCTTTCCCAAGACTTCCAGGACATAGCTTAGTTGAAATCTGTTTTTATTAAACAACAAACCATAACAAATGCAAACAGCAGACAAAAATATAGCAGTTTTACCCCCAACTAAGGAAAAACAGGGCTCCCCACCCCCCGAGAGGACCGGACTCTTATGTCCTCTCAGGTTACAAAGAACCCCAAACCCCCACAACACCCCCAAAGCAGACCCCCCCAGAACCCCTCACCCCCCAACCCCCCACAACCCCCCTCCCCCAGATCAGACAGGCGGACTGAAATACAACCGCAGTCTATTCAAGATACGACTACGCACCCGGGGAGACAAACTGTCCAAATAGGGAGTCCAAATATGAACAAAGTCTCTGCTCCGGCGCCGAGAGGAAGAAGCCAAGTTGGCCTCCCAGCTGAGCAAGTCATGTAATTTATTCCTCCAGTACCAGAAGGAGGGAGGAACATCCGCCAACCAGAAATTTAGTATACACTTTTCCCCCCAAATATAACATTTGCTCAAAAACAATTTCTCAGCAGAGGTATACACAGAAAACAAAGAAAAATGAGCAAACAACATATGATAGGCAGAGACCGGAACAGAAACCCGCAATAGACCCTGAAGAAATGAAGCCAAGGCCCTCCAAAATCTCTGAATACTCTCACAACCCCAAATGAAAGTAAGAGTTCACCTCCGCATGACAGGTGAGACAGTAGGGGGTATCGACACAGCCCATATGGTAGGCCCGGCTCTGGGAGGCGTACGCTCTCAACAAGGTCCTGAAGTGGCACTCTCGAAGCTCTGCACTATGCACCAAAGCTGGGATACAACGAAGAGCCCGAAGCAAAAAACCTACCCCGAACTCCCGCCCCAAATCCCTCTGCCAAGCCGTCAGCACAAAGGAAAAATCCCGCGGAGGTCCAAAGGCCCCAAGCTGTTTATGGTATAAGGAGACCGAGATCCGAGAGGCAGGGTCCTCTCCCCCCTCCAAAAAGACGTGAAAACTAATCCCAAAATCCAAAGAAAGAGAACCCCGAGGAAGGGACTGTACATAATGCCTCAACTGACAATGAGCAAAGAAAAGGACCGAAGAAGGCAGACCACCACGCAACAACTCGTCGCAGGAGAGGAGAGTGCCATCATCTCGCAACAGATGAAACAGGAACTCAAATCCGCGAGCGTGCCAGCGCCCAAAGACAGAGGGAAACAACCCCGGGAGAAAGGCACGATTACCGGTCAGAGGCAGCAACACACTGACATGAGGATCCTGCCGCCAGAAAGGCAGCAACCGTCGCCCCACTTCCCAAAGGGGGGCGAAACAAAATACTACGGCGACATGAAGCCGGCAGCACCGCCAACCGAGCATGCAATAGAGAAAGAAGATGAGAAGGATAAAAATAATCATGCTCCATGGAGACATCAGTATAAAGATCAGTACCCAAGACCCAGTCCCGGATGTGGCGCAAAAGACACGCCTGATTATAAAGAGCAATATCCGGCACCCCAAAACCCTCCCGGCCCCAGGAGCCCACCAACAACTGCCACCGCAACTTAGGTTTCTGACCCCCCCCCCCAAAAGAACTGCAACAACAATGAGGAGAGGACCCGGATATCCTTACGCAAGAGATACAAAGGCAAAGTCTGTAAGACATAAAGCCACCTAGGGAACAAAACCATCCGAAAAAGTTGCACCCTCCCCAGTAAGGAAAGAGGCAGATTACGCCAAGTGGCCAACACAGAACTGGTAGTGGAGAGCAAACGAGTGACATTCAACCGATAAAGCTCACAAACATCTATGGACAACTGGATGCCCAAATAGCAAAAGGAGGAATCCGCCCACTGCAACGGAAACGGCCCCTCCAAGACCGCCGAAGACACTCAGCAGAGGCCAAAGCCTCCGATTTCTTCAAATTTAAGGTGAACCCGGAAAAATCCCCATATTCCCTAATACTCTCCAAGAGAGTAGACAGAGAGCGTTGCGGGTCAGTCAAAAAGACCAAAAGATCATCGGCAAAGGCCGCAATCTTAAAATGAGAGGCACCCAGTTGAAGGCCACAGATGTCAACGTTAAATTGCAGCTCCCTGATCAAGGGATCCAAGGAAAGCATAAACAGCAAGGGCGACAGGGGACAGCCCTGACGAGTCCCCCTGCTAATAGAAAAAGGGTCCGAAAAGCCACCATTCACTGAAATCTGTGCCACAGGATCACTATAAAGCGCCAAAACAGCATTAAGAAAAAAAGGGCCAAAACCATACGCCCGCAACGTGACAAAGAGGAACCCCCACCGCACCCGGTCAAAAGCCTTTTCGGCATCAAAGCTCACAAGTACGGCGGGGGCCCCATCCACTCCAGACTTCTCCAGGGCCAGCAAGATACGGCGAAGGTTCTTAGAGACCGGCCGATCACGCACAAAACCTACCTGCTGTTCTGATACTAAAGAAGGCAGCACTCGAGCCAATCGATTCGCCAGCACCTTAGCCATCAATTTCGTCTCAAAGTTCAGCAGGGAAATGGGTCTATAGGAGTCCGGCAGAGTTGGATCCCTGCCCGGCTTCGGAAGAACAATGATCTGAACGGAATTCAAATAACGGGGCAAAAACCCTTTTGCCACATTTAAATTGAAGGTTTCAGACAACAACGGAGAGATCTCATCGACCAGCAACTTATAAAATTCACCACGGTAGCCGTCGGGTCCAGGAGACTTGCACAGCGGGCTAGCACAAATCGCCCACTCCACTTCCTCCGCCATCACAGGGCGCTCCAACATTTCGGAGTCAGCAGCCGAGAGATGAGATAAATCCAAGCTGTCCAAATAGACCCCCCGTCAAGAAGATCGGGGCCTGGCGAGGCATACAAATCAGCGAAAAAGTCTCACAGAATACGACACACCTCCTCGTTCTTATGATGAAGCACGCCCTGCGCATCGCGCAAAGCGGTGACACCTGCAGAACCCCGATAGGGACGAGCTAAACGCGCCAACATCCTACTACTCTTATGGGCAAACCGAAAAAGCTGAAATTGAAAATTCTCCTGAGACAGCTGAGCCCCCCGATGTAGGAGTTCATTCAAGGCCTGCTGCGCCTCCAAAAGCTGTGTTTTAATCGCCAACGTGGCGGCGCTAGCAAAACGGCGCCACAGAATCCGAACCCTATGCTTCAAGGTAAGAATCTCTCTGTGGCGAATCTTAGCCTCAAAGGCAACAAAGGCCACGATTTCCCCCCGCAACACGGCTTTCGCAGCCTCCCAATAGAGAATAGGATCCTCGCGATGTTGCAGATTAGCACATTGGAAATCCCTTCATTTGGCCAACAAAAAATCCTGAAATCGGGCATTACGATACAAATGGCAAGGGAACCTCCAGGAAACACCCCCCCCATCCGGGGCGACCCCCAAAGCCAGCGCAGGCCCACCCAAGCATGATCCGAAATTTCAATGGATCCCAGGAGGACTTCCCGAACCGTAGGGAGAAGATCCCGAGAAATGAGAATAAGATCAATGCGAGAGAGCGTCCCATGTGCTCTGGACAAATGCGAATAGTCCCGCTCCACCGGATGGAGGACCCTCCAGACATCTAATAAGCTCAAAGAAGAGGCCAACAGTAAAGCCCCAGTACAGGCCCTAAGCGACTCACGTCCCACAGAAGTAGAGCGATCCAGCCGGGGGTCAGGGACCTCATTAAAGTCTCCCCCAAGATTCAGAGGAATATCCCCAAACTGCAACAAAAGGTTACGCAACTTCTGAAAAAATTTGGCAGAAGGATTGTTAGGAGCATAAAGATTACAAAACAATAAGGGCTTATGGTTAAGAGAGACTGAGGCAATACGGTACCAGCCCTCAGGATCTCGAAGCACCTTGTGAGTTTGCAGGTGGAGGCCTTTGCGAAAAAGGATCACCACTCCTCCCTTCCCCCCCCAGAGCCGGAGCCTCCAAATGTGTACCCACCCACTAAGAGCAGAGCTTAGCATGCTCCACTGAGGACAACCGGGTCTCCTGTAAAAAAGCGATGGAGGCTCTCCTATGATTCAACGCTTGCAATATTTTATACCGCTTAATAGGTGAGTGAATCACCCCCACATTCCAAGAAATCAGATTATGTTCCAGCAAAAATTTAAAAAAAGAGCCAAAAGCAGATACTGAATATCCCACAGTAGAAGGCCAGAGGAGTGTCCCAGCCACCACCCCTCCAACCGCTCACTCAAAAAGTCCCACCCACCCACCTGCCTGATCCAACAAAGACCCCAGTCCCCAAACCCCCCTCCAGCTCCCCCCCACCAACCCTTGCCAAACCAAATACCACACCCCAATAGGTGCCACTTCCAGAAAGCAAGGTACGCCCACTGCAGGCCTCCCACAAATCCTTTCAGCCCCAGAAAACACTCAGAAACTGGCAACCAAAGAACAACAACCCAAAGGAAAAAAAAGGAAACTGAGCCAGAGAGCAAAACCCCCAGACCAATAAAACCAATATCTCCACCCCAAACACCCAACAAGCAAATGGAACACCCACCAACTACACCCCTGGCAAACAGATCAAGCACACACCAATCACACAGCAAGCCCCTGTCCACACCCGCACCCTACTCAAGCGGACATACACAGAGAAAGCCCTCCCTAGACAAACCCCACCACAACCCGCTCCAAAGCCACTCCAACACTCACACCCACACACTCTAGCACAGAACAAACAACCTCCCCCTCCCCCTACATCACCCAAGAGAACAGACCCAGAATGCAGGAAATTCAACAAGTCTGTCATAGGGTGTAGGCAACTCAGGAGAAGCCCCAACGTCAAGGGAGGAAGGTCCACTCGGGAGACAGCTCCACCCGCACAAAGCCAGGAACAACAGAAGGTAGCCCCCAGCAGAGCCAACACCACCGAAGAAGATGGTCAGAAGATCATGGTGCCACCTCTGGGAACTTCTCCTCCACAAACCGTTGAGCGGCCTGCCCGAGTGTAGCACCCTCAACCGTACAGGATATTGAAGAGAAAAAGGAATACTGCGTCGGACGAGACTGAAACAGAGAGGAGAAAACTTGCGCCGAGCCTGAGAAACCTCCGCCGAGTAATCCTGGAAGCAGAGGACCGGTTTATTGTTGTACAGCAGCTTCTTCCCCTGGCGCAGGGCTCTAAGGACTGCAATCTTATGGCAATAATTGAGCAGGCGGCAGATAACTACCCGCGGACGATCCACGCCATCCCTCTGGACCCCAGGCGATGTGCCCGTTCAATGAAGAGAGGGCTCAATTGCTGCGGAAGGGCCAAAGACTCCAGCAGCCACTTTTCCAAAAAGTCCCCCAGATCCGATTCCACCAACGACTCTCTGCACTGCGTCCTCAGTAGAGCTAACCCGCTGCTGTGTGTCCCGAACCTCCGAGGTCAAAGTGGCGAATCGTTGGTCCAGCGTATCAAGCTTGTCCAGGATGCGCTGCAGCTTGTCACCCAGGATGCCCTCCAGCGCGGCCTGTACCTCTGCAGTAACCTCTGCGACCCAGAGGGAGCTGGGAGTTTTGGGCGAGGCAGGCGCCACGTGAGCCGCCATCTTGGATTCAGGCTGCTTCCTGCGCTCGCGATCAGGCTTGGTTTGACGCGTGGCCATCCCCCAGAGAGCCGCGAAATCGCTCGTGGAACGCCCCACAGTACTCCCCTGCGCGCTGAAACCGGGAGCCGAGGTAATCAATGCCGGTTAAAGTTTAGCGTTGCAGCGGGCGTACCGGAGCCACGAGCCCGTCCTGCTCACAGCCCCATGCTTCCGCCGGAAGTCTCCCAGGACATAGCTTATATGTCTGTAGTTAGAACTATTTTAAAATAATCTAAATGCCAAAAAGGTGCCCCAGCTGACCAAATGAATACTAGATGGATTAAGTAATGATCCCCCCCTCCAATACCCCTTCCACCCCACAAAGATCTGAATGAAATGGTGCATACCTGTCTCTAGAACAGCAGCACCTGGCATGGGAAAGCCTAGTAGAGCAGCAAGCAGGTGTCTAGAGTAACCTGGTGGGCAGTGTAGTGAACCATAGAGAGGGGGATCCAGGCCCATATCCCACTCTAACCATTACATTTATTGTAGAAAGTATGAGGCCACCAAAACCCTACTATACTGCCTTATAGGTGCCATCTGGAGCAATAAGGGCTATTGAGGTAATAGACAGGTGGGTATAGGGGTACAATAGGTTTTGGAGAGCTCACCATAAATTATAAAGGGGTTATGGTGAGATGTACACCTGGCACCCTTATGTGAAGTTCACAGCAGTGCCCTCTAAGTTACCCCACTGCTCTGCTGGCAGGCCTGTGTGGCCAGTGTAGTGTAAATGGTGGCCCTGCCTACATTCAAATGGCTTGGGTTTGGACATTTAGAACTTGGACGCTTTTATGTTCAAAAATTGCAAAAAAAAGTTATGTGTCCTACGACTGGACATCTTGATGATCAAGACATCTAAATAGGCCATTTTTTTGAATAAAAAAGATGGATGTCTAGCAGTTTCAAAAATAGAAATTTCAGGATGTTTGGGAGCCATTAACAAAATATTGTAAAGAATGAATTTTTTTTTTTTCTTTTTGAACACACACGGCCAAGTGATGTTAAAGTGTAAAATGGTTTTTATTTTATATCGCACTTATTGTAAGTTTTAAAAAATGAATAAAGAATTTTTATTTTTTTTTAAACGGATGTTTTCAGCATCCAAGTTTTGAACGCACTTCTCAGGACGTCTAAATCGGAGTTAGATGCACTATCAAAATGTCCCTCTGTAGCTTTCTTTTTAAAACTATTTAGCCAATAAATTATATATACCCATCTATGGAACAGCTTTGATGGTTTTAAATTCAAAACTGTAATGGACATATTTTTGAATGAACAAGAGATTGGATACAGTTATGAGCACAACAACTGATGCTTCCAAGAAGGTACCAGGGTACGTTTCATGGAGCAGCAGTTATGACCCAAACAGCAATTACATAAAAACCTTCATTGTCTATTTTTTTCCATTAGTGGCCAAGTGTTAATGTTGGTATTGATGTGAAGCTATTTTTATTATCATGGGGGCACTTACTACCACCTAATTTTTAGGAGGTAAGGGCTCCTGCATTATCCGTTCATAAATTAGTTAGCATGCAATAACATAGATGTTCCTGTGTTAACCAGTTAGCACCCCCCCCCCTCAAAAAAACCTTCAAAAATTTAGTGCACGATAAGCACACACCACATTCAAGAACAAAGGACATCGTTGACAAGATTGAGAGAATCCTGGAAGGAGCAGAGACGGAAGAGACAGCAGTGATAGTCCACGTCGGGACGAACGATGTCACCAGGAGGGACTACAGCAAAAATGCACTGACTGAACAATTCAAGATCTTAGGAAGGAAACTGAAGATGAGGACCCAGAGGATAGCCTTCTCAGAGATCCTTCCAGTACCGAGGGCAGAAACGAAGAGGCAGACAGAGCTACAATCAATTAACGCATGGATGAGAAAATGGTGTGAGGAAGAGGGATTTCTCTTTGTGAGGAACTGGACAACGTTCTGGGGAAAGAACAAGCTTTTCAAGAATGATGGTCTACACCTGAGCAAGGCGGGAACTAGACAACTAGCAAATAACGTCAGAAGAGCGATAGAGCAAGCTTTAAACTAAGTAGTAGGGGAAAGCCGACAGTCGACCTGGTATCGACGGTTCGGGAAACAGTACCCAGTGAGGGTACTGAGGGGAAAGATTTTGGGGAAGACACAAGTGGCAAGCAACAGACTATGAACAAACAAGGGAGTCAGATGAAGCGAGAGGGGGAAAGGAGGAACATACTGAAAGGGGAAGACAAAACGGGACTGGATGATGAGAAAGAACAAGAGGAGGACAGTAGAAACACGCCACAAGGGGAAGGCAATAGGAATCTACCACAAAGAGAGGACAAAAGAGACAATACTCAGGAGTTGGCAGGCCAGGAAGGGGACAGAATGAAGCAGGAAATGCAAGGGAAAATAGAAAGGAAGGGAAAATGCCAGGACTTGAACTGCATGTATACTAATGCAAGGAGCCTAAAGAACAAAATGGGGGAACTAGAAGTCATGGCCAAAAATGAGAGACTAGACATCATAGGGATCACGGAAACATGGTGGAACGAGGAAAACAAATGGGACATAGTACTGCCAGGATACAAACTCTACCGAAAAGACAGGACTTACCAGAAGGGGGGAGGAATAGCACTATACATAAGGGATACCATTCACTCAACTACTGTGGACACAGCAGAGACAAATGCCCAACTGGAGTCATTGTGGATCAAAGTACCAGGAAGCAACGGATCTGAGATAAAGATGGGATTGTTCTACCGTCCACCTGGGCAAACTGAAGCTGAAGATACAGAAATGGTAGCCGAGCTGAGAAGGGAATGCAAGAACCCAAACACCATAGTTATGGGAGATTTCAACTACCCTGGGATAGACTGGTGTCTTGGAAATTCAAAATGTGCAAAGGAAATGGAGTTCCTGGAAGCAATCCAGGACTGCTTCATGGAACAACTAGTCGAGGCACCAACGAGAGGATCAGCGACTCTGGATCTGATCCTCAATGGGCTGAAAGGCCCCGCGAAGGATGTGGAGATCATAGGACCACTAGGAACCAGTGACCACAACATGATTCAGTTCAAAGTGCAAGTAGGAGTACCTATGGGAAAGAGAACCAAGGCAATAACATTTAACTTCAAGAAAGGGAACTATGATGCCATGAGACAAATGGTGAGAAAGAAGCTCAGAAACAGCTCCAAGGAAACTCGGACTGTGGAGCAAGCCTGGTCCCTATTCAAGGACACAGTAAACAAGGCGCAAAACCTATATATACCAAGATTTAGGAAAGGTTCCAAGAAAAATCAGACAAAGGACCCTGCATGGATAACCAGTGAAGTAAAGAAAGTGATAGGAGACAAGAAAAAATCATTTCGGAAGTGGAAAAAGGACAAAACTGAAGGAAACTGGAGAGAGCACAGGAAGCAACAAAAAGAATGTCACCGAGTAGTCAGGAAAGCCAAGAAAGAGTATGAGGAGAGACTGGCCAAGGAAGCAAGAAATTTCAAACCATTTTTCAGATATGTGAAAGGGAAACAGCCAGCGAGGGAGGAGGTGGGGCCCCTGGATGAGGGTGACCGGAAGGGAGTGGTGAAAGAGGAAAAGGAGGTGGCTGGTAGGCTAAACAAGTTCTTCTCGTCGGTCTTTACGATAGAGGACACATCCAGTGTGCCAGAACCGGAAAAAATCTTCAGGGGAGATCAAGAGGGGAAATTATCATGCATGGAGGTAAGCCTCGAAGACGTTCTTAGGCAGGTAGATAGATTAAGAACGGACAAGGCTCCGGGCCCAGACGGGATCCACCCGAGAATACT
Organism: Geotrypetes seraphini; assembly: GCF_902459505.1. Classification (NCBI taxonomy): domain Eukaryota; kingdom Metazoa; phylum Chordata; class Amphibia; order Gymnophiona; family Dermophiidae; genus Geotrypetes; species Geotrypetes seraphini. Next base: position 137,199,444 of record NC_047092.1, on the reverse strand, counting down.
GAAAGAGCTCAGAGATGAAACAGCAGAGTTACTGCAGCATATTTGCAACCTGTCCTTGAAAACAGGGGTAATCCCGGAGGACTGGAAGATAGCGAATGTTACACCGATCTTCAAGAAGGGATTGAGAGGAGACCCGGGAAACTACAGACCGGTGAGCTTAACCTCCGTTCCAGGGAAGATGGTCGAATCAATGATCAGGGAAGGTATCAATGAGCATATAGAAAAAAATAATCTGATGAGATCGAGCCAGCATGGTTTCTGTAAAGGCCGATCATACCAGACAAATCTACTGCATTTCTTTGAGGGGATAAGTAAGCAATTGGACCAAGGTGACCCAGTAGACATTATATATCTAGATTTCCAAAAAGCCTTTGACAAGGTGCCCCATGAACGATTACTGAAGAAACTGTGGAGTCACGGGGTGGAAGGGGACGTGTACAGATGGATCAAAAATTGGCTGGCGGACAGGAAACAGAGGGTAGGAGTAAAGGGGCACTACTCTGACTGGATAGGGGTCACAAGTGGTGTTCCGCAAGGGTCAGTGCTGGGACCATTGCTGTTCAATATATTTATTAATGATCTAGAAATGGGGACAAAGTGCGAAGTTATCAAGTTCGCGGATGACACAAAACTCTCCAGCAGGGCCAGAACTGTTGAGGAATGCAAAGAATTGCAAAGCGACCTGAACAAGCTGAGTGAGTGGGCAAAAAAATGGCAGATGAGCTTCAATGTGGAGAAATGTAAGGTCTTGCACATAGGGAAGGGGAACTCCATGTACAGCTATACGATGGGAGGGAGGGTACTCGGGAAAGGCAGCCAGGAAAAAGATCTGGGGGTATTGGTAGATAACACAATGAAGCCGGCGGCACAATGTGCAGCGGCCTCAAAAAAAGCGAACAGAATGTTGGGCATTATCAAAAAAGGTATCACTACCAGAACAAAAGAAGTTATCCTGCCACTGTATCGAGCAATGGTGCGCCCACATCTGGAATACTGCGTCCAATACTGGTCGCCATACCTCAAGAAGGACATGGCAATACTCGAAAGGGTCCAGAGGAGGGCAACGAGGATGATAAAGGGTATGGAGAACCTTTCATATGCCGAACGGTTAGACAGGCTGGGGCTCTTTACCCTGGAGAAGCAGAGACTGAGAGGGGACATGATAGAAACTTATAAAATCATGAAAGGCATAGAGAAGGTGGAGAGGGACAGATTCTTTAGACTAGCAGGGACAACTAAAACAAGAGGTCATTCAGAAAAACTGAGAGGAGACAGATTCATAACGAATGCAAGGAGGTTCTTCTTCACTCAGAGGGTGGTGGACACCTGGAACGCGCTTCCCGGAGAGGTAATAAGACAGAGTACAATTCTGGGGTTCAAAAAGGGACTGGATGACTTCCTGGAAGCGAAGGGGATAACACGGTACAGATAGAGGTTTACCGTACAGGACATTGAGCGAATAGGGTATGGATATTTCAGGTTAGGTAGGGAACACTTTCAGGTCATGGACCTGGGGGGCCGCCGCGGGAGCGGACTGCCGGGCACGATGGACCCCTGGTCTGACCCGGCAGAGGCAACGCTTATGTTCTTATGTTCTTATGTTCTTATTCAAAAACTACTGGATGATGCTGCAGTCCATTCTGTGACGGTCCATTTTTTTGCCATGTTAGGCACACATATGGCTCGTGTTAGAGTAAAATAACTCTTGTGTGGATTATTAGAAAATGTGGTAATAAGATAACAAGGGAGAAAACTGATATCTCCCACTATTGATATTAGAGACCAAGCATGATTGGGACCAATATGAAAGGCACAGGTAGGTAATAAGTTAAAAATTCAGCTAAAAGAGTGGGGAGCTAATGTTGGTTTCAGTTTGGGAATTTAGATGCATATTTACCTAACAGTCCCCCCCCCCTTTATTAAACTGCGCTAGTAGGTTTTAGCGTATGGAGCCGCTCTGAATGCTCCACGCTGCTCCCAACACTCATAGAGTTCCTATGAGCGTTGGGACTAAAAACCACTAACGCGGTTTAGTAAAAGGGGGGAGTAAAATTATGATTTAGCTCACACCTATTCAGTAATATCTCAAGGTGACCTTCATTTAGGTATAGTAGGCATTTCCTTCTCTCTGGAACTTACATTCTAATGTGGGAATTCTATAATGGCTGTTTCCATTTGGGTACCCTGATGCAGCATAGAAAGTACCTATTCTAAATGGAATCAGATACCATTTATTAATTTTTTTAAATGTATATACTGTCTATATTTAGGTGGTTTCCATATAACTCTTTCTTCCATAAAATAGGAGCATCAAATATCGTATAATCCCAGGTACATATACTTATATAATTATCACTAACCCAGAATAATGCTACATAGCACTTGTGCTAATGTTTCAACAAAATCATTAAACAGCACCCATTTTCAATCATCGCGGTTTTCTAGGAGATGTTCACTTATTCATCTTAGTTCCAACAAATGCCATTATCCGTGCACTATCATAGTATATTTTAAGGAGGATAGTGTATGAATAATAAAAAATAAGAATGGATATTCTGGGTTTCCGTATAAAGCATACATAACATAAAAATCAACATTACAAAAAGATGAGTCTTCATGACATTTCTTGCCCATCTCCTTGTATTACCTGTACAAATAGAAATCTTTTCTTACATGAAAGCAGATACAAATAGCTGTGTTTACAACAGTTTTTTTAAATTTCAATCTGTCAGCACATAGGCGTAATTGTCCCATCAATGCGTTCCATATTTTAACACCTGCCACACAAAAAGCAGCTTATCACACTTTAGTTGATGTTTCAAGTAACATGGCATTTTCTGAACATAGTGCTCTACCGGGACAGTATAACCTCAGCAATTGCTTAAAATAGAAAAGCATTGGATGGTAAAGTATTTGATGAATAATCAAGATTGCTTTCTATTGGATTCTATTAGAGTATGACAAGGGGAAAAAATCTGTCCCCGTCACTGCCCCATCCCCGGCCCACCATCCCCTTTACCACCCCGTCACCGCCATTCCCTTCACCGCCCCGTCACCGTCGTCCTCTTGGCGCTATACTTTTAAACCTTCGGGCAGCTGCCATGCCAGTGCCAACAAGCAGGCCTGCCCCCGGAAGTAAATGAAGGGTTCCGGGGCTGGTCTGCTCATTGATGCGGCACAGTGGCTGCCTGACGATTTAAAAGTACAGTGCTGGGAGTAGGATGGGTGGGCAGGAACTGACCGGCAACCGCCAATCTGTGGGGAGATCACGGCCCCTATGGCCTCCCCTGTTCAGTTAGCATGTGGCAGTGTAGCTTCATTAATTGATTACTGCAAAAATGCCCCTCCACAGTAAAAAATAAAAACAATTTTCTAGCATATCTGCATATGATATGTGCAAGCTAACTCAGAACGTACCATAGGAAGCCTGAGCATGCTAATGCTTAAAGCAGCTTGGCAAAAGGACCCCTATATCACTTGTGCTATAATGGCATGCATATGTGCTACTTACTCAAATTTGCCACATTTCTGCATGCTGGGCACATATACAGTAACTGCAGGTGCACAGTTCTAGAATTGTTCTTCACGTTTCTACGTGAGGCCCAAGATCAGCAGAATTGGAGCCCTAGCTTCCCTGATTCTCAGCCCACTGCTCTAACCATTAGGCTATTCCTCCGTTCAGGAGGAGAGATCACAATTGGACCTACTGGATGAATCAATTTAGTTTTATGTACCATGATTTACTATGTACTCTGATGATATAATTAGACTCTTGGAAAAGATTATCATCAGGTTTCTGGCTATCTTGGGACTATGAATGATTGTTTTCACTACTACAACTGAACTGGAAATACATATGCAGTATTTTCCTCTTTCTCGTGGTTTACTGCATAGAGGACCACCTTTACTAAAGCAGGGTCTGATTTTTCAGTTACCATGCATTAATTAATTGCAGAAATAGCATGGCTATGCTAGCTGCTTTGGGTGCTCCTAACAGTTTGCCTTTTAGTGAATGCAGAAGAAATTTCATTGTTATGCATGAACTAAATAACTGATAACACTATAGGGCTCATAATCGAAACTTAAACATGTCTAAACACCCCCCCTCCTCCAAGTTAGCACTTGGATGACCTAAAGACAGGTCATCCAAGTGCCGACAATCAAACCTAATTTCTGGACATATCCAGGGACATTTTAGGCCTCTGAATGCTGCTGTGTGCCCAGAGTTGAAAGAAGTGTATCTGGAGGAGTGGTTAAGGCGGGATGTGGGCCAACCTAGACTTACCCCCTCTTCTATTAAACTGCGCTAGCAGTTTGTAGCACAGAGAGCTGCGCTGAATGTCACGCGCTGCTCCCAACGCTCATAGGAACTCTTATAAAATCATGTCTAAGAGCCACACTACTTGGAACCTACATTTTAGGTGCCATTTTTGGAATCGGGACCTTACTGCCTACAAAATAGGAGATGGTATGGGCTCATGCACTAATTTCTGTTAATAGCCATCTGCTAATGTAACATTAGCAGATGATCATTCATTTGTGAAATGGAAAATCAGCCATTTTCTAACTGGGCTATAAATGGCCTTAATGCATGGGATAGACCCACATAAAGGCATGCTAAGGCCACTTTTTAGCACAACTTAATAAAAAGGCCTCTTAGGGTGTAAATGCAAAGGGCATGCACTGAAAGTGAAACACGAGTAAGGCATGAGCATATCCAACATTTACATTTGTAACTTACAGAATACTCTGTTTCATGCTAAAGTACTGCATTTAGACCAGTAGCTGTGTCTAGATATAGGGGCATAGATGCCAACTCATGCTAGTATTCTATAATACAATCTGGGCACCCAGATGCCGTTATAGAATTATCACTCAGTGCGCTGAAGTAGGTGCCAAATTTGAGACATCCAGTTATAGAATTGCCCCCTTTGTGTATACTCATGAAAACACAAATGTCTATGCACTGTTTCAATACTTCCCCTCACCATGTCCCAAAAATACCTCTACTAAATGCAGCTATAAGTATTCCATGATACACATCTTTTACCTGTGCATAAGAACATAAGAATTGCCATAATGGGACAGACCAAAGGTCCATCAAGCCCAGTATCCTGTTTTCAACAGTGGCCAACCAAGGTCCCAAGTATCTACCAAGATCCCAAGTAGTAAAACAGATTTTATCCTGCTTGTCCTAGGAATAAGTAGTGGATTTCCACAAGCCATCTCACTAATGGCCTATGGACTTCTCTTTTAGGAAATTATCCAAGCCTTTTTAAAACCCCGCTAAGCTAACTGATTTCACTACATTCTCTGGCAATGAATTCCAGAGTTTAATTACACGTTGTGTGAAGAAATATTTTCTCTGGTTGGTTTTATGGGTAGAACACCATTTCACCCCTGGAAATAACTTTAAAAATTTCTCTGTGGAAGGGAAGTTAAGATGTAAAACTAAACGATTTCCAGGACACTGGCAAATAGACTCAAACTACGGCTGCCAGGAATTCTACTTCGGAAAATTCTAAACTATTAGACTACAGATACCATAGTTACTGTCTAGCAACCAATTTATTTTTATACCACTCTGCCAAAGCATTGCTTCATGTTATTTTCTAACCTGTCATTTCATCAATTCCCTTGTTGCTTCAGTTCTAACAAATTATGATATGTTGCTTTAATCAGAGTATGCAAAGCCATACCATCTAATATAATAAAACGCTAGGCAGCGCATGCGCACTCCCACCGCGTGGGTCCATTTTCCGTGAGCTGTAGCGACCCATAGGAAGTGCGCATGCGCGGCTTACGGTTCTTTGAAAGACGCAGCGGTGGCTACTCTCACGATCCCCGCCTGCGTCGGACTTTCGACGCAGGTGGGGATCATGAGAGGAGCCACCGCCGCGTCTTTCAACTAAAAAAAAAAAATACGGCAAGGCGGATGTCGGCCGCGGCGGCTGTCGGCGGCTGCAGGCCGCGGCAGCTGTAGCCCGCCGCGGCCGAGCACGGAGATGGGCCGAAGTTTTTTTCAACTTCTCAAAGACGCTGCAGCGGCGGAAAAGGCGGAGAAGGCGGCGATCGTGAGAGGAGCCGCCGGGTAGTTACACTGCTGGGGGCTCGGGCTGTTAGTTCCGTGCAGGCTCCTCTCGCGGTAAATAGAGGGAGAGGGAATGCTGCGGCTGCTGGACAGGGAAGTAGGGAAGGAGATAGGAAGAAAGACACAGGGACAGGGGCAGGGAGAGAGACAGAAAGACAGACAGACAAAGGGGGCCAGGGAGGGAGACAGAAAGAAAGACAGCGGGAGGAAGAGAGACAGAAAGAAAAAGACAGGGGTATGGAGAGAAACAGAAAGAAAGACAGACATATATTCTACACCAGGGGGAGGAAGGGAGACCAAAAGAAAAGAAGAAAGACACAGGGACAGGGAGAGACACAGAAAGACAGACAGACAAAGGAGGCCAGGGACAGAGACAGACAGAAAGAAAGACAGCAGGACAGAGAGAGAGAGACGGAAATAAAGACAGACAGACAGACATATATTCTAGCACCCGTTAATGTAACGGGCTAAAATACTAGTTACTGGATAATTTGATTGCATTTTTCATGTTTCCAGCTTTGTGTTTCATTGGCGTGTCTCAGTTCACACTAGTCTGCAATGACTAGGGTTACCAGGCGTCCGGATTTCCCTCCTTTTGAGAACATGTCCAGGGGTCCAGACAGCTATTCAAAACCAGGCACTTTGTTCAGGTTTTGAAAAGCCTCCTCAAATTGTGTCGGGTAGGGAGGAAGTCTGCGCATGTGCAGCTGCCACACGATGACATCATGCGTGCATTCAAGTGACATCATCATGTGGCAGCCACGCACACGCGAACTTCCTCCCTGCCCGCCAAGAGCAGGCAGTGAGGGGCGGGGCTAGGACGGAACTGGGGACGGATTTAGGGCGGAACTGGGTGAGCCTGGAGGCGGGTTTAGGGGATCCGGATTTTCCGATTGGAAAATCTGGCAACCCTAGCAATGACTGTTCATTGCTTGCCTATGTAGTGTACCACTTTCAAGTTTCAAGTTTAATGAGGTTTTGATTAATCGCTTAATCATAATTCTAAGCCAGCGATGGCGAACCTATGGCACGCGTGCCAACTGTGGCACGCGAAGGCCTTGCAGCTGGCACGCGGTAAGGTCCGTAATTAAGATATGCGGCGCGGCAGGAGGCGAGTGTGCCTGTGTCTGCTTTGCTGCTCACCTGGCAACAGGGCCGGACTGGCCATTGGGAGGACCGGGCATTGTCCTGGTGGGCCGCGGCCTATCCTCCTGTGCTGGCTGCAGTCCTGTGAGTGGATGTTTAGCCTGCCTGTCTTCCCCTTAGTATCCTATGAGCCAGGCAGTGTGTGAGAGGGAAGTGGGGGGAGGAAGAGAAGCTTCACACTGAGTCTGTCACAGGAACTCAGTGAGGCTGTAGTGTGACTCCACATGTGACATCTGTAATCAGGAACAGTTCCTAGTGCTCCCATGCTAGAGAGGTGAGGATATGGATCTTCTTTCCCCCTCCTTCCATGTCCCATCTTCTCTCCCTCCCTCCCCCATGTCACATCTTCTTGTGTGTTGGCTTTTGCACTCCTTACTTATTAGTGGCTGGCCGTGCTTCTCAAGTGTGCTTCTGCATTTTAGCCCTGCCCCTGGACTTCAATGGGCGGGGCCTGCGTGAGGTCATGTGATTGGGCTGCTCAACCTAAAATGCCCGGGCCTATTTTTTGTCCCAGTCCGGCCCTGCCTGGCAATGTGTTCCTCGCGGCTGCCTGAACCGCCGCGGGGCTGTGAGAAGCAAAGTCTCACTCCCCGCCTCCGCCTCTAAACCCGCCCAGGTACTCGCCTACAGCACCGAGCATTCTCCTGTCACGCCCTCCCACCCTAGCGGGAGACTTGAGGAGAACAGGAGACGCAATCTGCATTCTACATCATTTATTATTAGGTAAACTTCTACTTTGCCCTACCTGTGCTGCCTAAGTTTAATTGGACCAATAATACTAATGTTAATTATAAACTTGCCTGGGCTCCTTTTTAAAAACCTATTAAATTATCTGGCTATTTGTCTAGGTGTCCAGGTTAGGGTTGCACAAGTCCGGTTTTCACCCGGACAGTATATTTTTTGACCAAAACGGATGTCTACAATTAGTAAAATTCCCCAATCACATATTTTTTTATGGGGACGGATTTGTATACAGCACTTCATTAGATTTTTTTTATTATACAAATTTTATCTTTTTGTATGAAGTCTTGAACAAAGAAAATGAGAAAATTGCATGTTTTTGAAAAAGACCTTGAGAGTGGACAGCTAAAATATTTTCCCAACCTAAAAATACATTTGGATAATTCTACATTTGTGGACAGTCATAAAAAACACCAGAAAATCCACAAAGCATATTCCACCATTGTAGCCGAAGCAAAGGAGAATTTTAGTAAAAGATTTTCTCAGTTCCATAAGATGGAGACAACCCTTTCATTTATAACTTCCCCCGAAAAGTCCACATTTGAAGATCTTGATCTTTCCTGCTTACAGTGGTTGGATATTCAAAATTTGGAAATGGAGCTACTGGAATTTCAAGAAAGCTCTATCTGGAAAAGTAAATTCAATGACCTGCGTGCGGCTCTTGAACGTATTGAGTGTGAAAGGGTGACAAATGAAATCACTGCTAGCAGTTCTGAAAATGAAATCCTAAAAGCGTGGAATTCTCTGCCAGACAATTTTAAGTCCATGAAAGCACTTGGGATTGCTCTTCTTACTTTGTTTGGGTCATCCTATGCTTGTGAGCAGCTGTTTTCGGCTTTGAATCATATAAAATCTGATGCTAGAAACAGATTAACGGATGACATGAGTGCTGCATGTGTTGCTCTGAAATCAACGCACTATGAGCCAAGGATTGACAAGTTATCAGCATGCAACAACAAAAATCACATTAATTTTTTTTCAGAGCATGCCCAATGCATATGTTTACATGAAGCAGTGTTTTCAGTTTGCAGTTAAGACACTTTCTAAGTTATTTAAATATTATAATAATAATAATAACTTTATTCTTATATACCGCCAACAATCTTGCGACTTCTAGGCGGTTTACAATGAAGAGAAACTGTACAGACAGCGAATTACAGAGTATAGCATTGAACATCAAGTGATAGTAACAGGAGAGTTACAGGGCTGTGTATTACATGGTTTCACAATGAGTAGCATTATACAGTCGACGATATTCAGAGCATAAGTAGGAGAAGAGAAAGGAGATTGCGCTTTGAGTTACAAAGGTGCAAGGCTGCGAAGGTGAAAAAGATAACATAAGATGTTGATGAGAAGTAAGTTGTTAACTTGGTACATTTGAACGAAGGACGGGCACCAGTGGGAAAAACTGGTAACAATTAAAGATAGAAATTTTGGCAGAAGAGGGTAGACGGACTCCATGGGATGGGAGGAGGCTCCGATTTTAGGGGAGAAGTCTGGTTAGGTTATAAATTTCTTAAACAATGTGGTTTTTAGTTCTTTCCTAAAGATACTATATGATTCTCTGGCGGCATAAGTGAAGTAGCCTGTCCAAGTTTGCAGTCTACCTGCTTGGAATTTGAATGTTCTATCAAAGAAGGTGCGATATCTACAGCCTATGATATTTGGGTAGGTAAAGAGGTTACGGTTTCTGGTAGGCCTAATAGAGGAGTGGAATTTGAAATGAGGTAGTAGGTAGCTGGGGGCCAGTCCCCAGATTAGTTTATAGCAGAGGCAGGAGAATTTGAATAGAATTCGTGCTTCAATTGGTAACCAATGAAGGAGTTTGTAGAATGGACTAACATGATCGCTCTTCTTTAGTCCGAATATTAGACGGATGGCCGTATTTTGAACTATTCTCAGTTTTCTCACATTTTTTTTAGATATTCCCAAGTAGACAATGTTACAGTAGTCCAGGGTGGATAAAATCAGTGATTGTACCAATATTCTGAAGGATAGCGGGTCGAAGTATTTTTTAATGGTTTTCAGTTTCCAAAGGATGAAGAAGCATTTTTTAGTCACCGAGTTTATGTGCTCGGTCAGGGACAGGTGGGTATCCAGGGTGACTCCCAGTTCTCAAAAAGACAGTTGTTGCATAGAAGTTTTTGGACCCCTGTAAGATTACAAAAATTAGATCGTTCTAAGTCAAATAGATGCTGGCACTGTCATGCTCTTCTTTTGTCCCTTGATACTTAGCTTCTGGAAATCTATATGGGGACATATTACTCTGATTCTGGAGTCTGCGGTTCCGCTGTCATATGATGTGGTAATCTGTCGGGTGTTATTATCTCCTACACCTCTAGTAGACAGACATAAAAATAGATTATTGGGTATTATGATGGGGTAGCCATCCAAATGATTACCAAAAATTGGAAAAACTGTGACTGATTAAATTTTACTTTTTGGTGGCATTCGTTATGTTTATGTTACAGATACAAAAAAATGTTTTTTGAGCAAGGTGGTAACAAATGGTTTAAACTAATTTTATTGATTCAATTGACTAATTTTATTGATTCAGATTGAATGGTGTTTCATTATATTTCTGGTTATAATTTGCACATTCAGGGAGGGAGAGGGGAAGGGAGGGAGACAGTATATTGGGATTGTTATCTGAAAAATATGGAACTAATACTGTTTGATTTTCTTGATTACATTGAAATAGAGAGGGGGTGAAAATATTTTTTATTTGATTGAAAGATGTAAGTGCTGTTTTTCAAATATTCTGTAAGTATTCCTAAATGCATTGTTTTAAGTTTGAAAATGAATAAAGATTTATTTTTTAAACAAAGAAAAGACAGTATCTGGATACTTTCTCTTTAAAAATTGCTCAAGGAGAAGATACTTGTATAGATTTGTACCTCCATTTAGGAGGATACTTTTGTAGTATTGTAGGTATTATTGGCTTCTCTAGCCTAATCTCACCTCCTCCAAAAGCAGGTACAATTATGTGCATTAAGATACAACAATGTGCCCACTTTTACGTATACTCAGGTTGGGTAATTTTAAAAAAGCCCCTTTAGCTCTGTAGACATCCATTTACAATGAAATTGAATACATGCTATATTCTGTCTTATAACTATAGGCTGAGCACCCGACGCAGTATTTAGATACGACTAGAAAAATCTATTATACGTTTTAGATTCACACTTTGATTTCTCATTGCAGGAGCTGACTTGTGAAGATCAGGTGTGCCTACAAGTATTTAAGAAGAAAAATTAAACTATACTGAATACTACATCATAAAACATTGTTGTTGTTTTGTATTATAAAAGCAATTTGGCCTTGTTATGAAGCATTTTGTACAACTCTATTATTTTGTAAATGGAGATAAAAAAAATTAAGGCAACTAAAAACTGCAGCATATAATGTTTTGATTTTGGATGCCATGGTTAATAGAAAAGTTATTTCGCTAATCAAGGGGTTCATTTATTAAGCTGAGGCAAAAAAGTGGCATTAGCGTGAGTTTATCCCATGTGCTAATGCCATTTTTACCAAAGATGTAAATATGGCTTGTTTGTATTTTTTCTATTAATGGCCTTGTACAAATGTTATAAACTATTTAGTATTTCTGCTATTCCATTGAGAAACTACCATAAGACCCGCCAAAATGTTTCTCATCCAACTATCTTTTTCAGCTAACTCTTTCCCTTTTTTTTCTTTCTTTTATTTACTAAGTGGAAAAATATCCTCAGACTTATAGCATCTCCACCATTAGGTGTTAAAATCCAATTTTATGGTCACTCTTAGTTGTAATCATTGGCTTTTAACCACCAGCCACCCACTTTATTTTTATTTATTTCTATTTTTTAATCTTCTTTTATATAGATTTTTCTCTATTCATTCCTTTTCCAAACTCCTAGTAAAACTTAAATACTTCCTTTTCTTTAAAAATATCAGTCTCTTAATCAATTGTTATTCTCTTTCTTTTTTTTTTTACTTTATACTTTATTGATTTTTGTTACTAAAAAATAACAAAATACAGGAAAATAAACAATGCCATTTATTAAAATAAATCTAATCAGGAAAAAATAGACATCAATTCCTTCCAGTCCACATTAATGGAGCCAAATACTACTACACTGTAGTCATAAACAAAGTAAAAATAGAGTATTCCTGGCAGGCAAAATAGGCCTCAATCGGGAAGGCTTGTGTTAACAGTCCACTTTATCAACGTTCATTCCTATGTTTAGGTCTTATGATATTTCATACGAGAAACACTTGCTGAAAAATCATACACTTCTAAACTTTAAATGTCATCCAAATTCATCAGCATCAGAACTTATCTGAGATATTCAGCTTTCAGCTTACAAGTAGTGACCATTCGCAGCCGCTTTCTTCACAGGTAACCAGTAATCACAGTGCATAAGTCGCTTCACTGAATACCAACGCGGCCAGCGTTTTGTGATCCAAAAATCTTTTTTTTACCGTTGCTTCAGGGTATCTTGTTTTAGGACAGTTGTCTTTCTTCACTTCAGACCTACAGCCTTTCTCATACAAATATTGCCATTAGAGAAGGGAAAGGGACTCGTATACTGCCTTTTTGTAGTTATACAGCCACACTCAAAGTGGTTTACATAGAGGTATTCTAAGCATTTTTCCTATCTGTCCCAGTGGGCTCACAATAGATCTAATGTACCTGGGTACAATGGAAGATTAAGGCCCAAATTCTAAAACCAGCTCCTAAAACTTACCTATTCAGTGAACAAGACCCCTAAGGGCCCCCCCAATTTTCATTACTCTTCGCCCCCCCCTAATTCGCCCCCTGCTCTTCTCCTCCTCCATGATAGCTTCTCTATTCCCGACCTCCCCCAATCTCCCCCCTCCTCTATCAAGTTCGGTTAAAATTTGTTATATAGCTGATAAATTGTTGTAAATCTGCTGTCAACGCGGATCCTAATCTAACTGATGTAAACCGCCTAGAACTCGCCGGGTATGGCGGTATATAAGAATAAAATTATTATTATTATAAAGTTAGGCATCTATTTTGGAAGCGCTCAACTAGATAGACACCTATCTAAATTGAATAAAAAGCTTAATTGAGCTTTTTAATCGGCACTAATTGAAACTTAGGCGCCTATCAAGAAAGCGCGATTCTGTAACAAGGCGCCTCTAAAAATTTAGGTGGCCTTCAAAAAAAATAGGCGCTATGCATGTTAGACGTGGGTGTGGGCACATGTTAGGCACTTTCTTACAGAATCACTGCTCTTAAGCGTGCTTAAAGGCTCATATGGGTGCCTAACTTTTAGTTGTGCCTAGAGCTGGCCTATTTAATGGGCGCCTCCAAAACAGGTGCCGCTCAGCGTGATGCACTACACAGCACCCAATTTTACTTGAATCACGCTGAACAGTGCCAATATCGGCGCCTCACTTTTGGGCGCTTCTTATAGAATTTGCCCTTAAGTGACTACAATGGAGGATGAAGTAGCTTTGCCAGGGTCACTGGAAACAGCACAGGATTTGAACCCACAACCTCAGGTGCTGAGGCTGTAGCTCTAACCACTATGCCACACTCTCCTGCCAGCGCACACCCACTACAACATTTTACTGCATGAGCACTTACATTTCTGGGGTGGTAAACGCTCATGCGGTATTGTGCTAACCAGTTATCACGCGGTGTTATACCTGCGCTAACTGATTAGCACATGAATACCCACTCTCCATCCCTGACATGCCCCTTACCAAAAAAATATTTTTTCTTACACAGCATGCGTTAATTTGGCAGTTACTGCAGGGCGCTTAATGCAGCTTAGTAAAAGGGTCCCTATATTTCTAAAATAAAGGGTGTGATTTAAAAGGGATCTATTTTAATTTTCTTCCATTGGATTTGATTGTAAACCACCCTGATATCTGTCTTGGAGGGCAGTAGAGCACAACAACATAAATATCTAAATGCCTAACCAGGGAACTAGCTGGAGAGATTTCCTTAAGTAGAAATGTTTCACTGCTCAGTGGCTAAATTTAGCTCCTTTGTTTTATTAAGTGATTAAATTTAGCTGTTGAAAAAATAGATGGATTCACAACCTGAGATAGCTTACGGGGGGAAAAGAAAGGAGGCCAGAGCTGATTTGCAGTGCTAACTTGCTAATTGGCCATCCAAAACTAGGAACAGGGATACCTATGCTCCCAAACCAAAAATATTCCCACTTCTACACCAAAACTCCAATATTTTAATATCACTAACTTAAATAATATTAATATAATATAAAATATTAATATTTAATATGATTTACTTGTAACTATGTTTTTGTAACTATGAACTATCTGTTTTAATAGTTGTACTGGTCTACCTGTCCTAGCAACCCTATTGAATGACCAGGTCAAATTGTCCGCTGTAACTTCCTGGGTAACTGAGGTAGGGAGAATGAGAGGGCACTGTCTAAAATTGAAAGGGGATAGATTCCGTATGAACATAAGGAAATTCTCCTTCACCCAGAGAGTGGTAGAAAACTGGAACGCTCTTCCGGAGTCTGTCATAGGGGGAAACACCCTCCATGGATTCAAGACAAAGTTAGACAAGTTCCTGCTGAACCGGAACGTACGCAGGTAGGGCTAGTCTCATTTAGGGTGCTGGTCTTTGACCAGAGGGCCGCCGCATGAGCGGACTCCTGGGCATGATGGTCCACTGGTCTGACCCAGCAGCGGCAATTCTTAGGTTCTTAATGCAATCTGACCTTGAACTGAATAGGTAAAGGCGGAATAGAAAACCTGAAACAACATAACACAACACTTCCTTCTAATCCTTCCCTCAGCTTAAACCAGGCCTAAATACCTGTGCCTAAGTTGTTCGTGGATCAGGCATATTCTATAACCATGTGCATAACTTTTAAGAATGCCCATGATCCACTTACAATCTGCCCCGGCCATGCCTGCGTTTCAAATTTGCACACTGCAACTGGCACATACTTTTTATTGAACTGTGATTTTCAAGTTGTGCGTAGAACTTTTAATTAGCCCCAATTAGTGAGGAGGTAAGAGAGGAGGAGCTCTAATTAGTGTCAATTATGAGGTGTTAATTGCCAATTATCAGTGCCTATTAGGCCAATTATTCAATTAAGTTGTGTGCATGTATTGGCTGTGCGCGCTGATTTATGCACACAACATTAGGCCCATATACAGAATCTGGGGGTAAGGTTGTGGAATTAGGGGGTAGCATGGACAAAAATGTTAGTGGCTAGTAATAGAATGATCAAAAAATTACCACAACCTGCCTGAACTAAAACAAAAAAGATGACCCTACACCCCTTCCCAGCCCACCAGCTGAGCCTTAAGAAGACACAGCTTGTCACTTACAGACTAGAGAGCTGCACGGGGACAGAAATCCCACCCATTCCCGCTAGTCCCCGCCAGGATCCTCTCCGTCCCCACACGTCCCTGCCAGGATCCTCTCCGTCCCCGTCAGGATCCTCTCCATCCCCACTCATCCCCGCAAGGAATTACCTCCATCCACACCAGACCCCATAAAAAGCAGCAATTACTTCTGACGGGATCATCAATTCCACAGTTTCTTTTGTGTTTGCGCTGCTGTTTTCCTTGTGGAATCTCTTTGGTGGAACCCTTTTTTTGTTTTCTGTTCAGGTAATTAACTTATAAACCCTCTCTTTTACTAAGGCTGACGTGTCCATTATATTATATGGACGAACCCTGCTTCCAAAGCCTTCTATCCCCGTGGGAGTCCCGTTGGCTAGAGGGGGTCCCCATGGAAGTCCCGTGGGTTAGGGGAGATTCCCACGGGACCCCCGTGATCCCCTTTCCCGTGCAGACCTCTATTACAGACCCAGCATCCAGCATTTCTCTAACAGCTGTACTAGATGCTGGTAAGAGGTAAGCTTGCATCAGCACTGGAGGCTTTTCTGGGTTCTGAGGGAGGTAAGAGTAGGGGCTTCGCAGGTAGAAGGATGATTTAGGGGGCTGCGCATAGGGGACTATTTTGTTTTTGGATATCAAATAACTTTCTTTGAATCATTAAGATGAAAGTACAGTAAGGGGTTTCAAACGTGAGGGCAGGGAATTCTATATAATTTGTGCCATTCGTTCACTGCATCTTTATATTCACTTATCTGTGTGAATCCACACAAGGTCGCATATGCTGCGAGTGGGATAGAAGTTCAATAATGGGCCTACAGGTTCATATTGGTTAGCGTTAGTGCAAATTCTTATGTACTACAATACAGTAAAACCTTGGATTGCAAGTTACTTTGAAAATGTTTTGCAAGACAAGCAAAACATTTTATTAAATTTTAACTTGATATACAAGCATACACACATCACAACTGAGCTGATGGTTCTTCGCTCGCTGATGCTGCAAGAGTGTAGTGACTGTTCTAAACGAGCAAAGTCTTGCAATACGAGTACATCAACATGCGTCACATCATTACAACTGCGCCAATGGTTCTTCTCTCTCTGACGCTGCAGGAGTGTAGTGACTGTTCTAAATGAGCGAGTATGTATAATATTTTGTATTAAAGTTTTTGGGTTGTGGAACGAATCATCTGAGTTTCCATTATTTCCTATGGGGAAATTTGCTTTGATATACGAGTGCTTTGGATTACAAGCATACTTCTGGAACGAATTATGCTTGCAAACCAAGGTTTTACTATATTTCATTTTACTGTAAGTCACAACAGGCATGCCAATCACACTCGTGTTTTACTAAGCTTAATTACTGAAACATAGTAACTGCCAAAACCCATATACCATTAAGTGTGCTAATTGGCTTCCTGGGATTTTTAAAAAAAAAAAACAACCCTTAAGGTAATTCAGTGCCAATCAAGAAAATAATTTTAACTACTTAGAATTATAGGCTTGCATGGTTAGTATATACTGTATTTATATGGCAGGAAAGAGATTAAGGAGAATCAATAGAAAATGAGATATCAATAGACCACAGAGAACTCCATTCTGACAACTGGCAAATCACAGTGACTGGAGCAGACTTTTTTTTATAGCGGTGGCATTTGTAAAATGTGAGTAATCAAACAGACTTGTGGAAAATAATTTTTGTCAACCTACTCGGTACAAAAGATCCTCAAATAATGTGCCCAACTACAGATCCAGAAAGGTATGACTAAGGGCTCCTTTTACACCGGATTAGCACGCGCTAGCCAAAAAACTACCACCTGCTATCTGTTCCCTCTATTAAAGAATTTTATTACACTAGGAAATCCAATTTTTCCGTTGTCGCCCCAACTTTATGGAATGCCTTACCTCCCCAACTTCGCCACGAAAATCTCCTAGATAAATTCAAGATTAAATTAAAAACGTTTTTATTTCAAGATGCATTCCACAGCTCCTAAACTTCTTATTACCAAGTCTGCCAACCCGCTTTTAAGAAGCGACCCAATCCCTAATGTTTTATCCCTCTCCCTCTCTCTTCTTTTTAACCCTAGTTTTTTGTTGTTGTTTTTTTCTTTTTTCTCTTTAACAATGTAACTTTACCCCCACCTTTCTTCTTCAATCCCCACTCTCATGTATGTCTTTGTAAAACGTCTACAATGTTCACTTTCCCCCCTTTTATAAGCATTATTTTAATTCTTCATTTTATCATAGCGTTGTAAACCGGCTAGATATTTGTTGATGGTCGGAATATTAAAAATAATAAAACTTGAAACTTGATTTTAGCACGTGCTATTCCGCGCGTTAAGGCCCTAACGCACCTTTGTAAAAGGAGCCCTAAAATTAGTGTCCAGAAGTTGATTTAAACCTGATATTGGTGCTCCAAGCTAATGAACAAGAGTTTGGAACATTTGACATTTCCAGCCTTTTGAGAAGTTCAAATATTTTGCTATTCTCTCCTCATAACAATCACCAGCCGTGCCCAACTTGCAGTGCTTTAATTAGCAGGGTGATTTACTACCCGGCTTCATCAAGGGCTAATCACCAGCTCTACTTCAAAATACAGTTATATTGAAAAGCTAACCACACTGCTGCATTATTCCTAAAACAAAAAAAAGTTAGATTTAAAAAAACAAAAACAAAACTAAGGCCTTTATAATCGAGGCTTTTGCAAATTTTCATGCTAAATTGTTGTTCCCTCAGTGAAGCATGTTTTGCTCTATTATCTATAACATTTTCAAGGAATTAAGCTTTTTTTATATACTGCATCTGCCTCCATAAGTGAAATAATGGAGTGCATTACCACAGAACAAATACAGCCTACGATTAAGCCACAGTGATTGGAATAAACACAGAAAGCAGTAGATAAAAAAGTAATGGACAAATTTGCTATGAAATGCATAAGAGCTTGGATCAGTTATGGCACAGTTATGAAAGACTAGGAATGGTTTCACATGCTTGAAACCCTTATTGCTAAAGATTTTCTTGAGACTTCCATGGCAAATACCTTTGTAATTCATCAGGCATTCACTGCTTCATAAATCATGTACCTGTCAGCTAAACATACGTTGTGATAAACAGCAGAAAAAAATCATTAAAGAACCTTTTTTTTCTCACTTATAAAAAATAATCTGTCCCAGCTAAGTCCTTCTGCCTTACATTTGCTTTTAGGACCTGATTTTATAACAGGGGGACCATGTAAAACAGTGCCCATTTTAAGCCTATTTTAAAAAGGTAAAGCATGGTCCTGTGTGCTTTTATAAAATAGATACCCAAATCCAGGCCACAAATATTGATACATACATTTATACCTATTAGAGTATATGCTGTATGTGTGTATGACTGTATATATGTAATCCACGTAATTTATAAAATCTGGGTACATTATAACTCTGCCCCTCACTCAAACTATGTACATACAATCTTGTCAGCATTCAAATATGCATATGCCTTGGGGTAACTTTATAAAAGATATTTTCATGTGGTAAAGCCTTTATAATAATATCCCATTAAAGGCCATTAAGAAGAAGAAAGGCATTTTAACAGGATGATCTATTACACAGATACACAGAACGTGACTGTTTACCCGCAGTTCCCCCGTGGCATGAATCAGCTGACTCTGCTCCTGCTGATGTTGGTGGAGGGAGTTGAGTCCATTTAACTGAAGTCGACGCTGGAGAAAGGAGGGAAAATAAAATTTCTGAAGTCACTTCAGCACTTTGCTGTGTGGTTGGTTACCATCAAACAAAATTAACAGCAAGATTACTTCGTGACTGTTTACCTGCAGTTCCCCACTTCTTGAATCAGCTGGCTCTCCCCCTCCCCCGATGTTGGGGGAGGGTGTTGAGTCCATTTAACTGTGAGCTCAATGCTGGAGGTGCCGCAAGTTGGTGGTGAACGTGTCTCCTTTTCACGTCAATGAAGGAGCATAACTAAGGTCAGCTCCTTTGTGCCCTCCTTCATGCGGACTTTGTGAGGACTTTGAGGGATTTTATTTTTGTTTCTTGGTTTTATTCTCTTTGTATATGGAATGTTTTCAGATTCCTGTTCTGACTGGATTGGTTCATCATGGTTCTCTGGTTTGTAATAACAGGAAAGAAGCCCATCGGAGAATTCTTACTCCCATACTTCTGACCCTTAACACAATCAATTTCAAATGTCTAAGTTGACAGGCCATATTAAATCTGCCCAGATATAATAATCTCAGACCCCCCACTGATCCCTTGGAAGTAACAAGGTATGTAAGGAATACGAGGATGTCCCCCCCCCCCAAGTATTTGATCAACGAAAGAGTGTCAGATGATGATGTTGTAACAGCAGTGGTAATGTCCAGAAGAGATAAAGCCACGGAGGGATTACCATCATATTGTATTAGGCAATTTTGCCTAGTAAAGTTAATGGGTAAGCCCGTCATTTCTTTTTTTTTTTTTTTTAAGTCTAGAACCTTTACTTTCAAATGAGCCCTCTCTATACCTGTCTTAATATTAAATCACTGGCCATGTTTGTCAATAGTCCACCATTCGCGCTTAACAGAAAACCAAACAAAAAACTCTGCAATCCCAAATCCCAAGATCGGTATCAAGAGCAGAGTTCAGAAATTACTATTTCTTCTTTATCAATACACCCAGGGAGACAGCATCAGTTCAATAATAATATGACAGTATATAAGTCTTAGCTATAGATTGTATCTGGGCTTTTTAACAAGAGAGAAAAAGACCTCAGACCATTGTTGTTTCAAACCAGCCGAAAGGCTGTTCAGTTGAACAAGACAATACTGTCATCTTAGGTCATAAACAACCCTCTTATGTATTTGTGTTAAATTATCAATAGTATATTTTTTTGTGTGTGTTCAATATTTTTATTGGCATATAACAAAAAGAAAACAAGATCAAACGAGAACAGAGGTTATAATAACATCAACAGCAAATAGTCCACACGTTTTCAGATATCGCAGTAACTTAACTTTTGGTTGGAAAAACACTGATTCAAAAACCTGACTCCGAAGGGCCTGTTTTGCCCCACGCTTCATCGGGGAATTGGTCCACAATCCACATGGCAGGGGCCAGAACTACCTTGCATCAACCAGAGTCACCCCACCTTGCACCAACCAGATATCATAAATTCTTGCGTGTAAATGGTATTAATTGTAGTTCAAAGAGTTTTATTGATTTTACTAGCTGATGCCCCGGCATTGCACGGGTATTTAATTATAGCAATAACACTGTAAATGGATTCAAATAAAGATACTTTATAGTGGTGAATGAAAATATTTTTTTACAGCTTTATAAAAAGTACAATAATCAAATTATAATGTGAAATATTTGACAAAATGAATACAATACAACTAACACAAAACTTGATTATAAACAACATTTTTAGTTTCACCTCCAGGAGCAAGAACATATACATTCTTGGGTGAACCCACCCTTCCCACGTGTGCAGGTGGGCCGCGAGATCCCCAGAACATATCACCCCAGGTAGTGAGGGATCTGCATACCAAGTTTCGTTCAAATCGGTCCCACAGCTTTTTACATTTTTTCCATTGACTTGAATGGGTGAAATCTGATTTTCTGTTTGTAGCTCCGCCCACATGTGCAGGTGGGCCACAAGACCCCCAGAACATATCAACCCAGGTAGTGAGGGATCTGCATACCAAGATTCGTTCAAATCAGTCCCACAGCTTTTTACATTTTTTCCATTGACTTGAATGGGTGAAATCTGATTTTCTGTTTGTAGCTCCGCCCACGTGTGCAGGTGGGTCGCGAGACCCCCAGAACATATCACCTCCGGTAGTGAGGGATCTGCATACCAATTTTCGTTCAAATCGGTCCCACAGCTTTTTACATTTTTTCCATTGACTTGAATGGGTGAAATCTGATTTTCTGTTTGTAGCTCCGCCCACGTGTGCAGGTGGGCCGCGAGACCCCCAGAACATATCACCCCAGGTAGTGAGGGATCTGCATACCAAGTTTCGTTCAAATCGGTCCCACAGCTTTTTACATTTTTTCCATTGACTTGAATGGGTGAAATCTGATTTTCTGTTTGTAGCTCCGCCCACGTGTGCAGGTGGGCCGCGAGACCCCCAGAACATATCACCCCCGGTAGTGAGGGATCTGCATACCAATTTTCGTTCAAATCGGTCCCACAGCTTATTACATTTTTTCCATTGACTTGAATGGGTGAAATCTGATTTTCTGTTTGTAGTAGAGAGCTGCACGGGAACTGGGATGACGGGAATCCCGCGGGTTCCCCCTTTGGGTCACGGGGATCCCGTGGGGACACCCCCTAGGGTCGCGGGGATCCCGTGGGGACGCCTCCGAGGGTCGCGGGGTTGGATCGCAGTGCATTCGAGCTGCGAGGGTAGTCTCCTCCTCCTTACCTGCACCGTCGCAGCACACAGCCGAACGGAAGTCTTCCCGATGTCAGCGCTGATGTCGGAGGGAGGGCTTAAGCAAAGCCCTCCCTTCCTCCGACGTCAGCGCTGACATCAGGAAGACTTCCGGTCGGCTGTGTGCGGCAGGGCAGGTAGGAAGAAGGAAATGGCGAACGAAAGAGGGGGGAGGGGCGGTCCGCCCCGAAGAATGTGCACAGCCGGTCAGGTCCCCCGATCGACCGACAACAGGCCCGGCCGACAAACCTCCCTGCCCTGTAGCCGCGAATAAAAATTACCTCTTACAGCAGCTTCACTACTCCAGCAGCTGTAAGAAGGTAACTTAGATTCGCGACTACAGGACAGGAGGATTTGTCCGACCGGGCCTGTTCTGTTGTCAGTCGGGCGCGGAAACGTCACAAAGGTAAGGGGCAGGGAGGGAGGAAAGGTGGAGTGGAGAAGAAAAGACGCTTAAGGGGGGAGAAGGCTGCTGAAAGCACTGGGGAAGACAAAGGGGTGGAGAAGGACCCTGAAAGCACTGGGGAAGACAAAGGGGTGGAGAATGCCGCTGAAAGGACATGGGGAAAACAGGGGGGGAAGGCCGCTGAAAGGACATGGGGAAGACAGAGGGGGGAGAAAGCCACTGAAAGGACATGGGGAAGACAGAGGGGGAGAAGGCCGCTGAAAGGACATGGGGAAGACAGAGGGGGGAGAAGGACGCTGAAAGGACATGGGGAAGACAGAGGGGGGAGAAGGACGCTGAAAGGACATGGGGAAGGCAGAGGGGGGAGAAGGATGCTGCCTGACAGGACATGGGGAAGATGGTGGGGGAGAAGGACACTGAAAGGAAATGGGGAAGAGGGAATGGGGAGAA
Source organism: Geotrypetes seraphini (assembly GCF_902459505.1). Classification (NCBI taxonomy): domain Eukaryota; kingdom Metazoa; phylum Chordata; class Amphibia; order Gymnophiona; family Dermophiidae; genus Geotrypetes; species Geotrypetes seraphini. The sequence goes on along the minus strand of NC_047092.1, from coordinate 137,176,851 downwards.
GACCCTGGCAGGGAAGAAGACAGAGGTGCCAGACTATGGGGGGAGCGGAGGGAAAAAGATGGGTGCCAGACCAATTTGGGAGGGGGGAGAAAGGGAGAGGCACAGTAACAGAGCAATTGGAAGACACAGAGAGAAGAGAGGCAATGGATGGAAGGAATTGAATGAGAATATGAAGAAAGCAGAAACCAGGCAACAAAGGTATGAAAAAAATTCTTTTTTTTTTTTTTTGCTTAAGGATAAAGTAGTATATTAGTTGTGTTGATAAAAATTTATAAACATTAGAGGCTCTGGTAGAAACCCGTTTACAAAGTATGTATTCTTCCCAATTAATATTTCCAAATTAATAAAGTCTTTTTGCTTATTTTTAAATGGGTTTCTACCAGAGCCTTTAATTCAGTAGCATAATTAAATGAAATAACTATTTCTGTAGTTTATAGGGACGGGCGGGGACGTAGGGGATTCCTTGCGGGGACGGGCGGGGACGGAGGGATTCCTCGCGGGGACGGGTGGGGATGGAGGGATTCCTCGCGGGGACGGGTGGGGATGGGTGGGAGTCCTCACGGGGACGGGTGGGGACGGGTGGGACTTTGGCGGGGACAGGTGGGATTTCTGTCCCCACGCAACTCTCTAGTTTGTAGCTCCACCCACGTGTGCAGGTGGGCCGCGAGACCCCCAGAACATATCACCCCAGGTAGTGAGGGATCTGCATACCAAGTTTAGTTCAAATTGGTCAAGCCGTTTTTGAATTAATGTGAGAATGGCATCTTTTTACATTTTTTCCATTGACATGAATGGGTGAAATGTGATTTTCTGTTTGTAGCTCCGCCCATGTGTGCAGGTGGGCCGCGAGACCCCCAGAACATATCACCCCAGGTAGTGAGGGATCTGCATACCAAGTTTCGTTCAAATCGGTCAAGCCGTTTTTGAATTACTGTGAGAATGGCAGCTTTTTACATTTTTTCCATTGACATGAATGGGTGAAATCTGATTTTCTGTTTGTAGCTCCGCCCACGTGTGCAGGTGGGCCGCGAGACCCCCAGAACATATCATCCCAGGTAGTGAGGGATCTGCATACCAAGTTTCGTTCAAATCGGTCAAGCCGTTTTTGCGTGATCGCGGCACATACACACATACATATACACATACCTCCGATTTTATATATATAGATAAAGTATAGAATACAATTCCAACAATATGGGTGTTCCCAAAAGGGGTACACTGAATCTGCACTGTAATGCAAACAGCTCCTGCCAGTTGCCGCCACTATTAATGGCGGAAACAGGCAGGAACGGTTAAAATTACAGTGCGGATTCAGGTTAAAAGGCAGGAAGGGATCTTTCACATTCAGCAAATATTGCCATTAGGGACCACCAGGCCAATCGGGTTTTCAGGCTAGCCCTAATAAATATGCATGGAGCAGATTTGCATGCCTCTCACTTCCATTATATGCAAATCTCTCTCATGCATATTCATTAGGGCTAGCCTGAAAACCCAATTAGCCTGGTGGGAAATTATTATTAAAGTTCCAACACACACTGAGACTGGGTTGTGTAGTGCAGCACAACTTTGAAAACGTCTGGAAAAATTTTGCTTTTATTTTTGGTGATTAGTGCTGTGATAGACTGATATCTTACCAGTTTTATTTTTTTGCACGAGCATGCTGTGAAGCTGAGCAGAGTATTGTAGGAGTTCACAGAGAATTCCTGAAGAACTGTCTCCTGGATTCATTTGTTTGCTTTGAGCTTGGACCATGGCTGAGAATCTTATATTGGGAGCATTCTCACATAAAGAACTGCATTTTTGCTTTTGTTTTGATTCTATTCATTGAAGCTTTCTCTTGGTCTCTGAGAAACCAGAGACTTATTGGATTTGAACTAATTTTAATAAAGCATGGTCCTTATTCAGCTCCAGTAACTGTGTGGTGTTGCTGTTTTAACTCCTTAGTCTCCTAAACTCCTCTGCATCCCCAAGAGGTGCGCAACAATCCTGTCATGTGCCGCTCAAACACGCTCTGGCCTAAGGGTGGCTGTGACAATATGCATTTCCCCACCTCTCCCTTCCCTTCCATCTATATGCAGACTTTCCCTCCCTTCCCATCTCATCCAAGTGTAGTCTTTTCCTAGTCCCCTTTTCCCCTTCTGTCCAAGTGCAGCATTCCCTCCCTTCCCTGTTTCTCACTAGCATGGAATGTTGCTACTTTGGGGTAGGGGTAGGGGGTTGCTAGGTACTAGTGACTTGGATTGGCCATCGTGAGGATGAGCTACTAGGCTAGATGGACTATTGGTTTGACCCAGTAAGGCTATTCTTATGTTCTTATTTATTTTTTCAGTTTTCTATACCATTCTCCCAGGGGAGCTCAGAACGGTTTGGATTTATTCAGGTACTAAGGCATTTGCCCCTATCTGCCCCGGCGGGCTCACAATCTAGACAATGGGGGATCAAGTGACTTGCCCAGGATCACAAAGAGCAGTGTGGGTTTGAACCTCCAACCCCAGGGTGCCAAGGCTGTAGCTGTTCTTATGGCAATTGTAAAAGCCCATTTCTAAACTATCTAATGTAACTCGGACAAAACAAAGAACCAACGATGACCAATTTATACTTGTAACTATGTATTTGTAACTACGACCTAATTGCATTAATAGTTGTACTGATCTACCAGTACTAGCAACCATATTTAATGTCCATGTCAAACTGTCCATTGTTACCTCATGGGTAACTGACCCAACCTCTTGTAATGTAATCCGACCTTGAACTGAATAGGTAAAGGCGGAATAGAAAACTTGATTAACATAACATGTTTTGTTTTCAATAATGGGGGGGAAAAATTAGACATCTAGCTGGACAAAACATTTAGCTGGGCCATTAAAAAAAAAAAAAAGACAGGCATCTTGCGAGTTCTAAAATGGACATTTTCTCCACCGGATTTTTCAATATTTTTCTCAAAACATCCAAAGCCAAACTTAGATGTCCTATCGAAAAGACCTCTATCAATGTTTATTCCTGACATTGAGGTGGGAGTATTTGTATCAAGTGCTCACATCTAAGTGCATATGCATATAGACAGCCTGTTAGATTAGTATCCTGTGAAGGAAAGTAGGTCACCTACCAAGTATCCTCTGGGCTCCTAATTAAGTCTACTAAAGAAAGTGACTACATTGTAAGAGATCTTCATCAAAAGACAATTAAGAAGAGACTGAAGACAGTGGCGTAGCTAGGGAGGTTGGGGTCTGGGGCAGTGGCACCCGACATCACTGCACCGTGCACTCCCTGCTCTTTCCCACTGCTTGAGCACCCCCCATGTACCGCTTGAAATGTTCATTAACGTAAGTAGCATCTTCCACCTGCTGCTGGTGCTGGGCTCCTTTCCGAAGTCACGTCCTGGTCCAACCAGGAAGTGATGTCAAAAGGGAGCCAAGGCCGGTGCGAGCAGCAGGTGGAAGGTGCTGCTCGCGCTGGCAAACATTTCAAAAGGTACACTGGGGGAGGGGGGCAGAGAAAAGAAGAGGCATCGGTGCTCCAGCAAATACAGAACCCAGGACTTCAAGGGACGATGAGATAAACATGTAGATTCGCTCCGGGGAAATGCTTAAAAAGAGGGTTCTTGTTGAGGAAGAGTTCTTGGAGTGGGTTCGCTCCGGGAAATTCATAGAGGGAGGGTTCTTGTTGAGGGAGGGTTCTTCGAATGGGCAGACTTGTTGGGCTGACAGCCCTTTTCTGCCGTCATACTCTATGTTTCTATATTTCAGGACAGTCCAACTCCCCTTACTATGCCACTAAAGATCTTAAATATGTATACTGTCAAGGAATGGAGGGACAGAGGAGCCTTGATGTAGTCTTTCAAATACTTGAAAAGAGTTATGGAACAAACAAAGCTAGAGGACATGATTTAGGGCTACAAGGAAACAGAATAAAAAGCTATAGAAAAACCCTCTCAAAAGAGGTGGTAGAAGCAAGAACAGTGCTGGAATTCAAGAAGAAGTGGAATAAGCATTTTTAATCACCTGCTTTATATGAGCTGGAGGTAATATTTTGGGGGGTGTTGCTTCTCAAGCCCTGACCACTTGTTTTAGAAATTTGGGGCCTGATATTCAAAGTCATTTAACAAAGAGCCGGTGCGCTCCGCGAGGGGAGCTGGTACTTAACTGGTTAGTGGTGATATTCAGTCTACTATCCAGTTAAGGAAGCACATAAAGTTAGGACAGCAAACTGGCTTCATACTGGTCTGAATACTGAGTGGTATGCATTTGTGACCTCAATATTCAACGCTGGTGCCTGGACAAGGCCAGGCATTGAATATCTAGGCTCAGTCCAGCCCGTGGCAGTCGGTTGCTTAAAAACCGCTGCCATTAGTTCAATATTTATCCTTTTGCTTCATATGCATTATTTACTGTATATATTTCAGGTACTGCTGTCTTCGACCACAGACTACAAAACATTCAAAAAAGAAACAAAAACTCTACTCTTCAAAAAATATATAAAACCTATCTAACACAACCAGTTCCTTCCCAAGCTCCACCTAACACACTGTCTACTCCTATCAAATCTCAAATCTAAAATGTTCTAATTACCCAACATGTATTACCTTAATTTCTCAACAATTCTTGTGTAATCCACCTATATATCTTGTAACTTCATGACAATTCTTATGTAATCCGCCTTGAACCGCAAGGTAATGGCGGAATAGAAATCACTAATGTAATGTACTGTAATGTTGCTATTCCTCCTGTCTTTCCTTTCTTCAAGATAGATAGATAGATATAGATATTGAAGTCCTTAAATCTCATCTCTTAGAAATTCTGGCGTATCTCCTAAGCCATTTTTTAGACCTTTTCTGGACCATCTACACTCTGTTTATATCCTTTCAGAAGTATGTTCTTAAAACTGAGATCTTTCCAACAACCTGTACAGAGACATAATCATGTCTTCTTTTTTTGTTTTCTAGTGCTTATGCCTGATTATCCTGAGAATTGGATATGAGAACATTCATTTTACAACCTCCCTTCCACTAAAAATAATGCTTGCCTTTTGTATATTAAAGATACCCTTAAGGGGTTGTCTTTCATTCAAGATTTCTATTAAATCAATCTTCATTTACATATACTTCAAAACATACCCTTGAGGTGTTTGAATATTGCTATTATAATCCCCTTCTTCCTTTTCTCCAGATTACACTTATCTAAAGCCATAAATCTCACCCACTTGTCGTTTCTATAGTGCTACTAGACATACACATTACTGTATGCAACACATTAGAGAAAATCCCTTCTCTATAAAATTTGCAATCTATTCAAGACATATGAACAGAGCAAATAAGAGAATTAGAGAGTTTCATTTATTATGAAAAATAGCTGAAAACAATAGGTATCAACAAGAGAATAAGGGATGCAAAATTGGGTCCTGATTCTGTATAGGATGCTGGTCTCAGCTGCCGCCTAAGAAGCGGCTGAGAATCACGCATTGTCGTCCCATACAGAATCATGTCTACCTTAAGGCACAGATGCCTTACCCCCCCCCCCCCCCATTCTCTAAATGGCACCCTTCTCTAACCGGTGCTGGTTGGAGAATTGTACCTGCCTGATCGCAAACACCTATCTTTGCCTAGGGATCCCAAGCCATCAGCTGATCGTAGCATGGGAACCCCCGATCAGCTGAGCTGGCAGGACTCTCCGAAAATACGTCTGCAGGGAGTCCTGCTGGCTCAATTAATCAGGGGGAAAATACCCCTGCTGCAATCAGCTGAGCTATCTGTGACAGAGGACCCCTGACACTCACCCCCGAGATCAGCAGGAGGGATGCCCAATCCCTTTTTGCCTGACACCCCTCCCCCCCCTAGAGATCGGCAGGACGGATGCCCACACCCTCCTGCTGCTGGTGCCTCTTGGAATGCACGGGAGAGGGTCCTAAGACCCTGATTGGCCCATATTCCTAAGGCCCCTCCCATGTGTCCTCTTTTTTTAAAAAAAGGAAATCTGGTAACCCTAAGCATTCTGAATCAATTTGGCCCCAAATTAATAATTTATTAGAAAATCATGTTGGACTATCATATGATACAATATTATTTGGAACAGCAATGAGAACACAAAGTCCGATTTCAGCTAATAATAATAAACTTTTATTAATTTTAACAGGGGTCGCCATACAGCAAATTACTCAGAACTGGAAGGATTACACTAAATTGAATTACACTTTTTGGTGGAATTCAATTTGTCATATATATAAAATGGAAAAAGTATTGGCATTACAACAAGGTTATATTAAAAAATTTAATAAAATATGGGGACCATTGACAAAATATTCTACTGATCAGATATAATAACACATGTATAGAACATATAGAAGTGGTAGGGAGGGAAAACTATTGTAATATTAATATGATATAAAATTCTGATAAAGGGTTTATTTAATTCACATTGTAAGAACATTTAATAATAATTTCAAGTGTTTTTTCATAATTGAATGTATTACATGTATTTCACTTGATGTAAGAATTTAAAAAAGAATAAAAAATATTTATTATAAAAAAAAAAAAAAAAAAAGAGCTTTTGTAGTCAAACCAGTACAGAATGCATTACTGTAATACCATCTTGATGTTATCATGGCATGCACAACCGAGACAAGACTTGCCTTCAAAATGTAACAGCATACTGAAGTTGTCGCAAAGACAGAAGAACTCTTAATGTGAAGCCCCATTTGCAAGGAACATCATGGCAGAAAATGAGATGTCCAGGTCAGGATAGTCAAAATTCCTTGAGAATTTTACAAAAGGCTCTTCTGAACAAGGAGCCTTTTAAAAAAATACATATAAGTATGCAGGCAAATACATGTATGTTTTGCCAGTAGATAGAGTGGGAGCATCAATTTCACAAAACTACACCTCCTAAAAAAAACAACATCATGTAGGGCTTTGTAACCAGTTTTAAAAACACAGCCATGTGTAAATAATGTCATTTACACTTGTGTAAATAATGGCATTTACACATGTGTATCGCACATGTGTGTAAATATTCATTTCAGAAAGCTACTAGTTACACGTGCAGGTACACACACACAGGGGGGGCCTGGTTAGGCCATGGTCTGCATGTAGTTTGGGAATACTAACATCTACACTAGAGAACGGCAAGGGAACAAATTTGTCCCCATCCTCTTGAGTTTTGTCGCTGTCCCCGCCCCATTCCTGTAGCTTTGCCTTAACAGCACAAGCCTCGAACGCTTATGATTTTAAAGTGTTTGAGGCTTGTGCAGATGAGGACAGAGCTTGCAGGAATGGGGCAGGGACAGGAAAAGAATACATGAGGATGGGAATATGAGTTCCTATCCGAAAAGTGAAAAATTTGTCCCCATGTCATTCTCTAATCAACACTATGTAGGGATGCCCATAATAGACCCCCCCCCAAACAGACCAAGACTAAGCTCCAAGAAGGAGTATCCCAATTCTCTGGGTGTAGAGCTATCTGTTAAAGGAAGGAGGGTCCCTTGGAGCAAAGATTGAGCCCTAGGTTGGCTAGAGAATAGGAAATAGAGGGCAGTGTAAAGAAACTGAACCTATGGAGTTGGAGGTTACAAACCCTCAAGCTGAAGAGCTATCAGAAGCCATAGATATAGAGGGCAGACTCAGTCAAAAATAGAGAAAAAAGGTAAACAATCTCAAACTAATTGGAAAATTGAGTGACTAAAAAGAATATATCAGCAGTAATAGAAAAGTCGCTCTATATATCTTAACACCATAAATGTTAATGATACTTCTTTTACTGTAATTGAAACTTATGCTCAGAGACATGAAGGCGAATAGACCGCCTCACCACCCAATCATTGCATTGTTCAATACAGTGTCAAGATGATGATGTTAATCACTATTGGATTTCTAAAGGCCAAATTGGCTACAACTTTATCATCTTATATATGTAGCTTAAAGGAATAAAACTTAGCTTCGGAATTAACTGGTTCCGACATGCCACGTTTCGGTCCTGGTTCAGGGAACCGATATACCTCTACTGTACCCCTCAACATTGGGTAATGAAGCCTCTGAAATAAAAGTTTTAAAAATTCAAATTACTTTATTTAAACATAAGTTAAAACCATAAATATTACTAACCTATGCCACCATCCTAGCTTCAAAAGAAAAGTGACTTACCATGTAGTTTCAGAAAGTCGCATCCTGACCACAAAAGTTTTACTCCCTCTGAAATCCAACGGCTAGAAAAACGCCGCCAGACTAATCTGTTTTTAAAAAGTACCGTACCAACGCACATGATCACGTGAAAGCGACATGTGCTTCACTACGTATAGACTGGGAAATCCCGATAACCCACTCAAATAGAGTTCAGAATGTAAAGCAAACAAAATACACAAGCTCTCAACCCAACTATGTATTAATTCTGAAAAAAGACTAAAGAAAAAAACTAAAGAAAATAAGACTCAAGACTAAGCAGGTGTTAAGATATATAGAGACTTTTCTATTACTGCTGATAGATATAGAGGGAGCCAGCTCTGGTAGTAATGAAAGGGATACTACCAACAGAGACGTGGAGTTAAGTTTTTGAACCTTTCCCTTTCTTTACTTTAAGCCCTGGATTTTGAGGATCCCTTTTTAGTTTTGTCTGTGCATGAGAGTGGCTTCCCCAACCCTGGTGGACGGGAACTTTTGCTTTGATATTATTTTGCCAGTGAAGTTAATTATGTACAAGCATACTTTCTTAAGAAGGACTAGTTAAACAGAGCCCCAACCTACCCACCGGGTTGAAGTAGGGCATGGGTAGAACTAAGCCTCCCCACACAGACTCGGCGGAGCTGAAGTTAAAGACTTTGATTGGGGGTACTGCGAGAAGAGTACATCTTCATGGGACAAAGCTGTATTTGCTGCTTCACTTGAATGAGCTCCTTCAAATTTTCTCCCCTGAAGATGCAGTATGCGAAACAGGGTCCTCCTTTTGGGATTACCATTCAGCAGGCACTGTGATTAGACTTTGGACAGATACAGTAAGTGGCCGATTCTTTATACTTTTGTTGCAATTAGGTTTGCAGTGCATGTTGCTTGATATTTCTCTATTGGAGACGCTCTGCTTCTTGCCCGATGGAAAAGAGGAATGGTCAAAGTTTGGAGGATTTTGTGTAAGTGGAGGTTTTTTTATGACCAATAACTGATGTGAATCTACTGCATTTGCTCTGTTAGACTATAGCAGTAGGTCCTTAGCTAATTCTAGCTTTAACTGAAGGTTTTAATAATGATATCGTTAGTTAATGTTTTATTGGGCTCCTTTTAGGGCCTTAATGCACGGAATAGCGCGCGCTAAATTGCTGCATGCCCTAGCCGCTACTGCCTCCTCTTGAGCAGGCGGTAGTTTTTCGGGTAGCATGCGCTAAAAACGTTAGCACACCTTTGTAAAAGGAGCCTATTGTGTTTGTCATGTTTAAACATGTTTAGCATTTTTAATATGTAATTTTGTAAACTGCATTGTTTTTATGCGGTATATAAATTTTTTAATAAATAAATACATTTTTTGAGATCTGGTTTTTCTCCTTACATTGGAAGAGAGTAGACAGACGGAAATTTTGGCAATTGGAACCCAAGCACAGTACCGGGTAGAGCTTTGGATTCTTGCCCAGAAATAGCTAAGAAGAAAAAATTTAAAAAATTTAAATTGAATCAGGTTGGGCAGACTGGATGGACCATTCGGGTCTTTATCTGCCGTCATCTACTATGTTATTATGTATAACTTGTAATTGAAATCACCCATTTTTATACTGTTGTCCAATTTGCTAGCTTTCCTAATCTCTGAAAACATTTCTTTATCTGTCTGCTCATTCTGTCCCGGTGGATGGTAGCATAACCCTACCTGTATATTCTTTCCCTTCACACATGGAAATTCTATCCATATGGATTCCACACTGCTATTTAGGTCATGCAAAATGTTTATTTTGTTTTATTCAATTCCCTCTCTAACATATAGCACATCTCTTACAGAATCAGGGCTTATAAGTCTTCCTATATTTTTTAAATTTAGTTTTACATTTACCTGTTGGTTTCCTAGTTTTTTTGTTAGTTAGTTTGTTTTTTTACTGTGCTTCTCCTCAAGTCCTACCCCAGATAATCACATCACCTTGAAAGCCTCTCCTGACTACTCTTGAAATTTCCTAACAGGAATCCTTAAAAAATTCAGAACCAGTGTGTGCAGCTCTCCTTATTGATCCAAACAGGGTGTGAATGAATGAAAGATTAACTTTCACTTTTGATAGATCTTTTTGTCCTTTTTTAAGGTTAACTGAATTATGATGATTTATGAATGCTTATGAGAGATGTATGAATGGACAATAGTTCGGGGTGAATGACACTGCTGTTCATAAGCTTCAGGCTAGTGTTAATTCAATCCTTTTTGGCTGCCATTGTGTGTCCAATATAAAGTACATACGAGAGGGGGGTGCTGAAAAGTTCTCAGCCCAACCAACCAACTTCCTAAATTCTGAGCATTATTTTGCCACTGTAGCTGAAAAGAGTGTTTTATATATATATATATATATATATATATATATATATATATATATATATATATATATATATATATATATATATATATAAATTCTTTATTAATTTTCACACAGCCATCGTGCAAAACAATTTTATATATATACTAATATATATATAGATAGATAGATGTATATACATACTATTATATATATTACATTATATTACATTAGTGACTTATATTCCGCCTTTACCTTGCAGTTCTAAGCGGATTACAGTGTAAGACAGCTGGACATATCCAGGAAGTTACAATTCAGGGGAAGTATAAAGATCAGGCGTAGAATAGAGGGGGATAGCTGGGGTTTTCTAGGAAGTTATAATTGGATGATGCTTACATAATAGATGCCGGAAATTACAATTTAGGAGAAGGGTTTAGGCTTGGTTGCTTGTTAGGTTCGGTTGGAAGGTTGTATATTTTTTTTGAAAAGTAGGATTTTGATTTCCTTTCGGAATGATTTAAAGTCGATAGTTGTTGACAGCAAATTGGAGATAAAGGGGTCCAGTTTTGCTGTATGCGTTGCTAGAAGGCCATCATACATCTTCTTTCGCTGAGTTCCCTTGAGTGGGGGATAGGCGAATAGGTTCTTGGTTCTTCTTGTTCTGGATGAGCAGTTGAAATTAAGGCGGTTGTTAAGGTAGGTGGGTGTGGATCCATTTATTGCTTTGTATAGTAGACAATAAAATTTGAATTGGATTCGGGCACTTATTGGTAGCCAGTGAGAGGCTAGGTAGGCATTGGTGATATGGTCAAATTTTCTGAGGGAGTAGATCAATCTGAGGGCTGTGTTTTGAATGGTCTGCAATTGGTTTAGCAAGTTTGAGGGGCATGGAAGATAGAGGATGTTGCAATAGTCCACTAGTCCTAGGACAAGGGATTGAACTATGATCCTGTAGTGGTCTTTTTCGAAGAATTTTCTTATTTTTCGGAGGTTGCGCATGGTGAAAAATGCTTTTTGCGTAGTTTTATTGATTTGTGTCTGCATTGTTCAGCATCTATCTATCGTCACTCCAAGGATTTTGAGGGAAGGTTGGATGGGGTATTTGGTGGTGTTAATTACTAACTCTGTTGTGGATGGGGTTTTGTCTTTTTCGAGTAGTAGGAAATTTGTTTTGTCCGAATTCAGTTTCAGTTTGTGTTTTAGCATCCAATCTTCCACTGCTTCTAGTATTGTTATTATCTTGCTTAAAGAAGTGGGGTCTAGGGTATCGAAGGGGAAGAGTATGGTTATATCGTCTGCGTAGCTGAAAGAAGTTGCGTTTAGGGTATCAAGAGTGAAGCCCAGGGAGGATATGAAGAGGTTGAAGAGCATAGGCGATAGTGGTGAGCCTTGTAGAACTCCACAGGGGTTAGACCAGAGTTCCGATTTAAGGTAGTTTGACTTGACTCTGTAGGATCTTGATTTCAGGAATCATTGGAACCAGTTGTACACTGCTCCGGAGATCCCTATGGCATCCAGTATCTGGAGTAGTATGGTGTGGTCTACTAGGTCGAATGCCGCTGAGAGATCGAGTTGGATTAGTAACATTCTTCCTCCTTTACTAAGGTGCTGTCTGGCTGTGTCCAGTAGCATTGCTAATAAAGTCTCTGTACTATATCTATATATATACATACTATTATACAAACTATATATATATATATATACATACAATTATATATATATACACAATATATATATAATATACTATTATATATATATATATACACAATTTTATATATATACTATTATATATATATATATACACACATAATTTTATGTATATATATATATATGTATGTGTGTGTGTATATATATATATATATATATATATATATATATAAAATAGTACAAGAAAAGCACATTGAACTTATAAATATACATTAACAATAATTTTAACCCTCATACCCATCTAATTAATAATCAAGAAAAATAAATACATAGAACCTTTTAATAATTTTACCCAATTTAAAATAGTAATGCAAATCCCCTCCCTCCCCCTCCAGCCCACCCTGGATGTGTATGATGAAAGGGCCAAAAATAAGTTCAGGTTGGTTATCATTCCTTTCAGAATGTTATAGAGTTATATTATGTTATAGAATGTTATATGTTAAAGAGTGTTATATTGTTAAGTTCCAATTTGCAGAAATAAAATTCTATGCTTTGACATTATTTCATATCATTGATTGGTGCGCACGGAATTTATAACGCCGAGATTTTCGTATTCTTGGCTTCATATTTGCAAGCCAGTACTCGTTTACACAATTAGTTCCCTGAAGAAGGCATTCCAGATAGCCGAAACTGGGATCTTAGTTGGGACTTTAACCTTGTCAAGTATTAGGATTTTTATACTAATACTAGCTGATGCCCCGGCGTTGCACGGGTATTTAATTATAGCAATAACACTGTAAATGGATTCAAATAAAGATACTTTATAGTGGTGAATGAAATTATTTTTTTACAGCTTTATAAAAAGTACAATATTCAAATTATAATGTGAAATATTTGACAAAATGAATACAATACAACTAACACAAAACTTGATTAGAAACAACATTTTTAGTTTCAACTCCAGGAGCAAGAACATATAAATTCTTGGGTGAACCCACCCTTGAGCAAGCAACATAGAGTTGACCATGGGAAAAACAGGGGGATCTTAAATCCACTCCACAGTATGTAATAGTCTGTCCCTGTGATTTGTTGATTGTGATAGAGAATGCAAGTCTCACTGGAATTTGCAAGCTCTTAAACTGAAAAGGAAGATGTGTTGCAAGTTTCGTTCAAATCGGGCAAGCCATTGTTTCGTTGGCAGCTTTTTACATTTTTGCCATTGACATGAATGGGTGAAATCTGATTTTCAGGTTGTAGCTCCGCCCACATGTGCAGGTGGGCCGCGAGAGCCCCAGAACATATCACCCCAGGTAGTGAGGGATCTGCATACCAAGTTTCGTTCAAATCGGGCAAGACGTTTTTGCATTGGCAGCTTTTTACATTTTTGCCATTGACATGAATGGGTGAAATATGATTTTCAGTTTGTAGCTCCGCCCACGTGTGCAGGTGGGCAGCGAGACCCCCAGAACATATCACCCCAGGTAGTGAGGGATCTGCATACCAAGTTTCGTTCAAATCGGGCAAGCCGTTTTTGCGTTGGCAGCTTTTTACATTTTTTCCATTGACATGAAAGGGTGAAATCTGATTTTCTGTTTGTAGCTCCGCCCACGTGTTCAGGTGGGCCGCGAGACCCCCAGAACATATCATCCCAGGTAGTGAGGGATCTGCATACCAAGTTTCGTTCAAATCGGTCAAGCCGTTTTTGCGTGATCGCGGTACATACACACACACATACATACATACACACATACATACCTCCGATTTTATATATATAGAAATACACCCTTAGGTTGTTTTATGACATCTCACTTGACTTTTCTTTGTTTGCTCGCTACACATTGAGGCAAGACCTCTTCCCTGTTCTTCTTTGTTTATATCTTTGATTGAACCATATCCACATCATTCTCTTCTTGGTTGGGCTGAGAACTTTTCAGCACCCCCTCATATACATGCACATTTCTCAAACATGCTACGAAGTCAGGAGGAAAAGCATGAAATATAAATGAAGTTCCATTAGAACAAGAGCTTTTATAGAAAAGAAACTGAACACTTGAAATGTCTCCTGAAATCTTGGGAATGAGACACTGCACTACTTGCTTTCTTGTTAATCCAAACAAGAAGCAACATTGAAGGCTGAAAATGTTCAGTATGGCCCAGTGGTTCAGAAAAGAAACTGAATCTAGATATAAGGTTGCTTTTTATTTGGTAATTGTAAATTAGGCAGAATAATTGTTCTGAACACAGTGATGAGCATCAATTAATTGAAAAAAAAAAAAAGATAATTACAGAAGTAAAAACATCTGCAATAAATATAGAATTTCAACTATAGTGTATTCCAAAAGAGTATTTAAACCTTCCACTTTCAGTATCTTCTCTAAATGCAAGGACCTGTGCTCACACAGAGATAACAAGCACTGATTACTGAACAAAAATAACTGTAGACCAAAGAATGGAGGAGGTGTTGTGTGGGAAATATTAACTTGATTGATGTGGAATATTTAGTTAGAAGCTGAGGGTGTAACTCAGAGAAATGGTAATAAATCCCATAGAGCAAAGGGTGACATTGGACTTGGTACATACTGTACAAATTGATAAAACATTTCTAATGTTTAGATAGGCAAGCCTCTGAGTGCCGGGAAGCTGCTTTGGTACTTCGGTATTAAGTGTTGTATCAAGTGAAATAAATCAAATACAATACAATAGCCAATGCAGATAAAAGCACCAGGAAAAGTATAATGGAAAAATAATGTGATATATTTTTATTGGACTACCAATACATTTTTGACTAGCTTTTGGAGTCCAAAACCTCCTTCCTTAGATTAGGACAGGGGTAGGGAACTCCGGTCCTCGAGAGCCGTATTCCAGTCGGGTTTTCAGGATTTCCCCAATGAATATGCATGAGATCTATTTGCATGCATTGCTTTCAATGCATATTCATTGGGGAAATCCTGAAAACCCGACTGGAATACGGCTCTCAAGGACCGGAGTTCCCTACCCCTGGGTTAGGACAATACGCTGTTAATTTGAAATCCAGACTTTTAGATATTATTTTTCAAAAAAATAATAATAGTGGAGGGCAGGTGATAGGTGGGAGTTCATTGGGTTTGTTTACCATGGGGGTCACAATGGGGAAGGTTTGCTTAGGACCAGTGGCGTAGGAAAGGGGGCGGGGGGAGGGAACTGCCCTGGGCACCTTCTATGTGGGGGAACCGGCACTTTCCCTACTCTCCACCCCTTCCTCCCATGTGCCTCTTGAAATGTTTACTTACTAACTTTAAGAAGCCTTCTATTGCACTTATCATGTTTTGTTTTTTATTACCTCATAATAAATATATTTATATCACACTGATTTAAATAACATATTACCAAACCACACTCTCTGTGAACCAATTACACTACACAACTGTTTTCTTTATAAAATAGCTCAACAGGAATACCCCATTGGGCCAGAAAACCTGGACTGGAGCAAAGCCGTTTCAGTTCCTTTCAACACCACATTGTCCCATTTTAAAAATTATCACACGTTCTCTTGCTGTTTTGCAAATTGTTACCAAAGTCTCGTGTTGCTCAACCACAATGATTATAGTTTATGCTTTCAGATATCACCATTGGACTCTACAATCATGTTGTTCATCTTCCATCTGCTGCTCGCACCAGCCTTCGCTCCCTTCTGATGTCACTTTCTGGGCATGGGACCAGGACATTACATCGGAAGGGAACCCAGGCTGGTGTAAGCAACAGGTGAAAGATGCTGCTCGCTCAGATGAGCATTTCAAGAGGTACTGGGGGAGCATGGCATGGCGGGGACAAGTAGGGGGCACATAGCGCAGCGATGCCAGGCACCACTAGCCTGGGCACCAACCTCCCTCGCTATTCCACTGCTTAGGATATCAAATAATTTTGGGCTGGCCCTGCTGAGAGTCCATTATGTACTGGATCTTACTCAGTACAGTGCCTTGGCTTGTACTTCTGGTTGGTAAATCTGTCGGGATTCTTTAGGAGAATCACAATTTCAGAATGGCATGGAACTATGAATTAGCAGATAAGTGATATTGCATATTATATGTAACATATGGATGTTGATGCGGATATACCGGCATCGTCAAACAAACTTGCCTGTTTATAAGACTGGATGTTATCATTTTGTTTGTCCAAGTGAGGTTCATGTTTTGTTTTCAATTGGCCTATGAATGGCAGAATCTAGTACTGGTTCTACAGTATTGACATGGTTTTCTTCAGTTTTGGAGAATAGAACCATTCAGTTATTCCATCTCATTCACATTCTCAGGGCAGGATTAATTCATCGAGGGCCCCCTGCCCTGCCCTGTCCCACCATGCGCCCAGGCGGAAACAGGAAACTGCGTCAGAGAGAAGCTTTGGGCATGCAGCACTGCTTGCACAATTACAGTTCCTGTTGCCTTTCTTATCCGCGTTGCTTGCTTGTCTTACTTTCCGTCGATGGGGGAGGCTGCGTTGCCGATTGGTGTGGGGCCCGCGTTGCCGATCGGGGGTCTGCGTTGCCGATCGATGCTGGAGGGTCCATCGCCGTTTGGAAAAAACAATGTTGATGCCCTCCTTCATCGGGCCCCCTGACCATTTCGGGCCCTAGACACGTGCCTACTTGGCCTATTGGTTAATCCTGCCCTGCGCATTCTTCCTATTTTAAGCTGCCTTGTGGTGTACCACAACATAAGAACATAAGAATTGCCGCTGCTGGGTCAGACCAGTGGTCCATTGTGCCCAGCAGTCCGCTCACGCGGCGGCCCTCTGGTCAAAGACCAGTGCCCGAACTGAGACTAGCCCTACCTGCATATGTTCCGGTTCAGCAGGGACGGACAGGAGGGTAAGAACAAGCTCTACAGGAGGGACGGACTGCACCTGAGCACGACAGGAACAAGAATGCTGGCAAATAACGTCAAGAGCACAATAGACAAGGCTTTAAACTGAGGAGAGGGGGAAAGCTGACAGTCGATCTGGTGTCGACGCTTCGGGAAGGAATATCAAAGGAAGATACTGAAAGGGAAAAATGCAAAGTAGGCCTCCAAGGCAAGCGGGAAAATTGCGAAAAAGGACTCAAAGACGAACTACAGGAGTTCAAGGAACAAGTGAAATTAGAGAGCGAAAAGAAGGAAAAACAGCAGGAACTAAAAGGACATGCAGAAATGAGGAAGACAGCTGAGGACAAAGAAATCACACCATGGGAAGGGGAAGAACAAAATGGGACTCAGGGGCTGGCAAGAAGGGGACGACAAGAGAATCAACCCACAAGGAAGAACAACAGGGAAAGTAAAAAACCAAAACTTAAATTGCTTGTACGCCAATGCAAGGAGTCTACGGACCAAAATGGGAGAGCTGGAAGTCATGGCCAACAAAGAGGACCTAGACATAATTGGAATCACAGAAACATGGTGGTCTGAGGACAACAAATGGGACGTAGTACTACCAGGTTATAAACTCTATAGGAAAGACAGGACATGTAAGAAGGGAGGAGGAATAGCGCTATACATAAAGGACTCCATTCACTCGACCAGGATGGATACGGCAACAAGGGCAGAAGGTTTGGAATCACTATGGGTTAAGTTACCAGGAAGAAAGGGAGCCGACACAAAATTGGGACTTTATTATCGCCCACCTGGACAGCCAGAAACAAGTGACAATGACCTAGAAGCAGAATTGAGGCAGGAATGCAAAAGCGGAAGGGTGACGGTTATGGGAGACTTCAACCACCCTGGGATAGACTGGAGCATTGGACACTCCAGCAGCGCGAGGGAAACAAAGTTCCTGGAGGCTGTGAGGGATTGCTTCTTGGAGCAGCTGGTCCAGGAACCGACACGAGGAGATACCACTCTTGACCTAATCCTCAACGGTCTAGGGGGACCCGCAAAGGAGGAAACAGTGATCACAACATGATCCAGTACAAACTAGAAATGGGAACATCAAAAGTGAAGAGAACCACAGCGACAGCACTCAACTTCAGAAAAGGGAACTACGAAGCTATGAGGAAAATGGTGAGACATAAACTCAGAAAAAGCTCACGGAAGATGGAGACCGTAGAGAAAGCCTGGTCCCTACTCAAGAACACGGTGCAAAAAGCACAAAACATGTACATCCCCTGGTTTCAGTGGCGTACCAAGGGGGGGGCGGGAGGGGCGGTCCGCCCCGGGTACCAAGCCCTGAGGGGGTGCTCCCGGTCCGGTCCAGTTCCCCCCCCTGCGCCGGGTGTCGCGTCTGGAAACAGCCTGCAGCAAGATCGCGATGCCAGAGATCTTTGCCTGCTTCGACTGTTTCCTCCGCCACGGTCCTGCCCCTCCTCTGATGTCAGAGGAGGGGCGGGACCGCGGCGGAGGAAACAGCCGAAGCAGGCAAAGATCTCTGGCATCGCGCGATCTTGTTGCAGGCTGTTTCCCCAGGGCAGTAGCGTACCAAGGGGGGCGAGGGGGAGGTCCATCCCGGGTGCCGCCTTAGGGGGGGGGTGCACAGCTGGCCCGGTCCCTATCGCGCTCCTACCCTCCCAGCGAAAGCAGCATCGGCGCCATTATCGAAAAAGGTAATGGCGCCAGGCCTTGGAGCACCAAGGCAGACCGCTTCTCCCCCCTCCCAGCCGAAACCCCGCTGACCATCCTATCTCTCCTCCCCCAAGTGAACCTTTCCGACCCTCCCAGCGAAAGCAGCAAACCTCCCTCCAGTAGCGTCGGCTTTATCCTCCCTCTGCCGCATCACTGATGACGTCATCAGTAACGCGGCAGAGGGAGGAGAAAGCCGCGAAGGAGGTTTGCTGCTCTCGCTGGGAAGGTCGGAAAGGTTCACGGGGAGGGAGAGATAGGAGGGTCAGCGGGGGTTCGGCTGGGAGGGGGGAGAAGCGGACTGCCTCGGTGCTCCATTACCTTCTTCGGGCAGCAGCAGCGTTTACAATTCGCTGCTGTTGCCGGCTTCAGGCCTTGTTCTCTGCCTGGTCCTGCCTACTTCCAGTTTTCATGAAGACAGGACCCGACAGAGAGGAAGGCCTGAAGCGGGCAACAGCAGTGAATTGTGAATGCTGCTGCTGCCCGATGAAGTTCAGGACATCGGGGAAGGAGCAGGGAGAAATCGGCTGCTGGCTTGGGGGTGAGGGTAGGGAAAGAATCGTGGAAGTGGAGAAATCGGCACGATGGCTTTGTGCGGGCTAGGGGGAGAGAGAAAGAAAGGAAAAAATAAAGAGGGGGGCAGGGGGAGAGAGAAAGAAAGGCAGAAATAAAGAGGGGTCAGGGGGAGAGAGAAAGAAAGGCAGAAAGAAAGAGGGGGACCAAGGGGAGAGAAAGAAAGGCAGAAATAAAGAGGAGGTCAAGGGGGAGAGAAAGAAAGGCAGAAAGAAAGAGGAGGGCCAGGGGGAGAGAGAAAGAAAGGCAGAAAGAAAGAGGGGGACCAAGGGGAGAGAAAGAAAGGCAGAAATAAAGAGGGGGGCCAGGAGGAGAGAGAAAGAAAGGCAGAAATAAAGAGGGGAGCCAGGGGGAGAGAGAAAGAAGAAGGACCAGAGACTCATGAAATCACCAGACAAAAAAGTAGGAAAAATGATTTTATTTTCAACTTAGTGATCAAAATGTGTCCGTTTTGAAAATTTATATCTGCTGTCTATATTTTGCACTATGGCCCCCTTTTACTAAACCGCAATAGAGTTTTTTAGCGCAGGGAGCCTATGAGCGTCGAGAGCAGCGTGGGGCATTCAGCGCAGCTCCCTACGCTAAAAACCGCTATCGCAGTTTAGTAAAAAGGGAGGGGGAATATTTGTCTATTTTTGTATAGTTGTTACTGAGGTGACATTGCATAAAGTCATCTGCCTTGACCTCTTTGAAAACCCGTGGAATATAAATGATAATTAACATTTTCTCTGCGTACAGCGTGCTTTGTGTTTTTAAAATTTTATTGTTGGTAGATCATTTTGACTTGGCCACAAAGGTAAGGGGGAGGGAGGGAGGGGAACTGCTAAAAGACATCTAGTAATCCTTGCAGGCTTGACTGCAGGGAATTATTTTTGTAAAATCATGTTTTGTTATGTGACTGGCATTATCTAGACTTTAATTTCTATGAATGAATAGAATGAAAATGATATAAAATTACTTGCTTGTTTTTATGTGCGTGCGCTGAAGGAAAGTGGAGAGAGAGTGGGCTGAGGATGCTGAAGGGAAATGGGGAAGAGAGTGGGGAGAAGACGCTGATTTATAAATTGACAATTGTACAGAATATTGTTTCTTTTTATACTTTAATATAAACAATTCAAGGCTTGTGTGGATGGAATCAGGTGGTTTGCGGGGATGGGGACCGAGCTTACGGGGATTAGTCCAATAAAATGGTATTTTTTTATTTCTCATTATTTGTTTTATTTTTATTTGTTAATTTATAAAGTGGTGATTGTTATGTATCAGGTTTTTCAAATTTACATCTACTGTCTTTATATTTTGCACTGTATTAGAGGACATGTGTTACTGTTTTTTGTGGTGTTGCATTGTATCCAGGGTCTGGTTTCTTGGCAGATCAGTTTAACTTTTGTCTACATATTTCTATTTTTAGTTTGTGATTATTCCATTTTGGGCGAGGGTGTATCTCTGTTCTGTGTGTTCTGAAAAAGACATAGTTTTTAGTTGGCATTGACTACAGGACCAATTGACTGTGCGGGATCTGGCTTGTTTAGTTTTACAATGTATGTGTTGGTGTTCTAGTGCTCACTGCAATGTTTAAGATGCAGCCTTTTCCTAGGTACACTCTTGTGGTGCGATATGTAGATTGGTACTAAAAATCATATTTTTCATATAGATGGGGGGGGGGGTGTCAAAAAATGATGGGCCCCGGGTGCCACATACCCTAGGTACGCCACTGCCTGGTTTAGAAAAGGTCGCAAACAGAATCAAACAAAAAACAAGGTGTGGATAACAAAGGAAGTGAAGAAGGCGATAAGCGACAAGAAATCATCATTCAGAAAATGGAAAAAGGACCAAACTGAGGAAAACCGGAAGGAACACAAAAAACACCAGAAAGAGTGCCACCGAGTGGTTAGGGAAGCAAAAAGAGAATACGAAGAGAAGCTGGCTGGGGAGGCGAGAAACTTCAAACCGTTCTTTAGGTACGTGAAGGGGAGGCAACCGGCAAGGGAGGAAGTGGGACCGTTGGATGATGGAAACAGAAAGGGAGTGGTAAGAGAGGAAAAAGAGGTAGCAGACAGGTTAAACAAGTTTTTCTCGTCGGTCTTCACGAGCGAGGACACATCCAATGAACCAGAACCTGAGGAGATTATAAGTGGGGATCTAGACGAAAAGCTGGAGCGAATAGAAGTAAGCCATGAGTACGTCCTAAGACAGATAGATAGATTAAAAAGCGACAAATCACCGGGCCCGGATGGAATCCACCCAAGGGTACTAAAAGAACTGAGAAAGGAAATAGCGGAAACACTCCGGCAAATATGTAATCTATCATTGAAAACTGGGGAGATCCCGGAGGACTGGAAAATAGCAAATGTCACGCCTATCTTTAAGAAAGGATCAAGAGGAGATCCGGGAAACTACAGGCCGGTGAGCTTGACTTCGGTTCCGGGTAAGATGATGGAAGCCCTTATTAAGGACAGCATCTGCGAGCACATGGAAAAAAAAAAAAATGGGCAGCTGAGGGAGAGCCAACATGGCTTCTGCAAGGGAAGGTCTTGCCTCACAAACTTACTACATTTCTTTGAGGGAATAAACAGCCAGATAGACAAAGGGGAACCCGTAGACATAATTTACCTCGACTTCCAAAAAGCTTTCGACAAGGTACCCCACGAACGGCTGCTTAAGAAGCTGTGGAACCACGGAGTGGAGGGAGATGTATACCGATGGATTAAACACTGGTTGGCGGACAGAAAACAGAGGGTTGGAGTGAAGAGCAAATACTCAGACTGGCAACGGGTCACGAGCGGAGTTCCGCAGGGGTCGGTGTTGGGACCGCTCCTGTTCAATATATTTATAAATGATCTGGAGACAGGGACGAAATGTGAGGTTATCAAATTTGCAGATGACACCAAACTCTGCAGCAGGTTTAGAACCACGGAAGACTGTGAAAACCTGCAAAGGGACCTAACGAAGCTGGAAGAGTGGGCCAAAAAGTGGCAGATGCGTTTTAATATAGAGAAATGCAAGGTCATGCATGTTGGGAAAAAGAACCCGATGTTCAGCTATACAATGGGGGGAACATTGCTAGATGTAAGTACCCTTGAAAGAGACCTGGGTGTGCTGGTGGATACAACAATGAAAGCATCAGCACAATGCGCGACAGCCTCAAAGAAAGCAAACAGAATGCTGGGTATCATCAAGAAGGGTATCACGACCAGGACAAAGGAAGTCATCATGCCACTGTACCGTGCAATGGTGCGCCCGCATCTGGAGTACTGTGTCCAGTATTGGTCGCCGTACCTCAAGAAGGACATGGCATTGCTTGAGGGGGTCCAGAGAAGAGCGACGAAAATGGTAAGAGGTATGGAAAACCTTTTGTATGCCGACAGGCTAGAACAGCTGGGGCTGTTCTCCCTGGAAAAGAGAAGACTTAGAGGAGACATGATACAAACTTTCAAGATCCTGAAAGGCATAGATAAGGTAGACAGGGACAGATTCTTCAGACTGTGGGGAACAACAAGTACAAGGGGGCACTCGGAGAAACTGAAAGGGGATAGGTTTAGAACCAATGCCAGGAAGTTCTTCTTCACCCAAAGAGTGGTGGACACATAGAACGCACTCCCGGAGGTTGTGGTGGGGCAGAAGACACTACAGGGATTCAAAGAAGGTTTGGATAAATTCCTGAAGGAAAAGGGGATTGAGGGATACGGATAGAAGTAAGGATAGGTTTTTTAGGGCAGGGAACACTTGACAGGTCATGGACCTGATGGGCCGCCGCGGGTGCAGACCGTTGGGTGCGATGGACCTCTGGTCTGATCCCGGTGGAGGCAACTTCTTATGTTCTTATGTTCTTATGTCTTATTTAACATTTTCTTGGCACCCAAGTTAACAATGGTAGAGGAAAGTGGAATCAAAATTCACTGTTATGCAGATGATATCTTATTTCTGGCAAAGGTTGATCCTTTAAAGTTAAAATTAGACAATCTTGAGTACTGCCTTACTGCCATTAATTCATGGTTGAACAAAAATAGATTAATTGCAAACCTCAATAAAAGCTTTTCTTGCAGGCTGACAGGACAAAGATCAGTACCGGATGTAATGTCATCTTTTGATGGCAAAACCGTTCCTTTGGTTAGTAAATTTAAATATCTTGGAGTTTCGAGGGGGTGCTGAAATGCTCTCAGCCTAACCATGAAGAGAATGACATGGATATGGTTCAATCAATAATCTGAAATAATGTCAAAACATAGAATTTTGATTCTGGACATTGACACTTAACGAAATAAGATAATACTCTTTTTAGCTACAGTGGCAAAATGACGCTCAGAATATAGGAAATTGGTTGGTTAGGCTGATAATTTTTTAGCACCCCATTATATTATAGATGCAAAATTTATTTTTTCAGATCAAGTATTAGAATTAGTGAAGAAATGATTTTATACCCTCAGGTCATTACGATGAGATAGACATCTTTTCAATAATAATAATTTGCTTACTCTGAAACATGCATTCTTTTTTACATCTTTTTTACCCCCCACTTTACTTAACAGAGATCACGCCAGCATTGTGGGGGGTTTGGGGGGTTGTAACCCCCCACATTATACTGAAAACTTCACTTTTTCCCTAAAAAAGAGGGAAAAAGTTAAGTTTCCAGTAAATGAGGGGGGTTACAACCCCCCAAACCCCCCCCAACGCCGGCGCGATCTCTATTAAGTAAAATGGGGGGATTCCCCCCCAATACCCCTTAAAATACTGGTTTTCTTCGGCGCGCTTCCGCCTTGCGCTCAGTTGTCTGCGCTGGGTTGTCGTCGCGCCTTTGTCGTCGCGCGCTTTTGACTATGAACCCCCCCCATCTATATGAAAAATATGATTTTTAGTAACAATCCACATATCGCACAAGAGTGTACCTAGGAAAAGGCAGCATCTTAAACACTGCAGTGAGCAATAGAACACCAACACATACATTGCAAAACTAAACAAGCCAGATCCCGCACAGTCAATTGATCCTGTAGTCAATGCCAACTGAAAACTATGTTTTTTTAATACACACAGAACAGAGATACACCCTGGCCCAATATGGAATAATCACAAACTAAAAATAGAAATATGTAGCCTAAAGTTAAACTGAACTGCCAAGAAACCAGACCCTGGATACAATGCAACACCACAAAAACAGTAACACATGTCCTCTAATACAGTGCAAAATATAAAGACAGTAGATGTAAATTTGAAAAAACTGATACATAACAATCACTACTTTACAAATTAACAAATAAAAATAAAACAAATAATGAGAAATAAAAAAATACCATTTTATTGGACTAATCCCCGTAAGCTCGGTCCCCATCCCCGCAAACCACCTGATTCAATCCACACAAGCCTTGAATTGTTTTATATTGAACTTATTATATTAAAGTATAAAAAGAAACAATATTCTGTACAATTGTCAATTTATAAATCAGCGTCTTCTCCCCACTCTCTCTTCCCCATTTCCCTTCAGCGTCCTCAGCCCACTCTCTCTCTACTTTCCTTCAGCACGCGCACATAAAAACAAGCAAGTAATTTATATCATTTTCATTTTATTCATTCATAGAAATTAAAGTCTAAATAATGCCAGTCACATAACAAAACATGATTTTACAAAAATAATTCCATGCACAGTCAAGCCTTCAAGGATTACTAGATGTCTTTCAGCAGTTCCCCTCCCTCCCTCCCCCTTACCTTTGTGGCCAAGTCAAAATGATCTACCAACAATAAAATTTTAAAAACACAAAGCACGCTGTACGCAGAGAAAATGTTAATTATCATTTATATTCCGCGGGTTTTCAAAGAGGTCAAGGCAGATGACTTTATGCAATGTCACCTCAGTAACAACTATACAAAAATAGAAAAAAAATTTACCCCCTCCCTTTTTACTGAACCGCGATAGTGTTTTTTAGCGCAGGGAGCTGTGCTGAATGCTCCACGCTGCTCTTGACACTCATAGGCTCCCTGCGCTAAAAACCGCTATTGCAGTTTAGTAAAAGGGGGCCATAGTGCAAAATATAAGCAGCATATATAAATTCTCAAAACGGACACATTTTAATCACTAAATTGAAAATAAAATCATTTTTCCTACCTTTGGTAATTTCATCAGTCTCTGGTTGCACTTTATTTTTCTGACTGTGCATCCAATATTTCTTCCCTTCTTTCAGCCTCCTGTATGCTTCCTCTCCTCCAGACCTCATTTCCTCCCCAAACTTTTTCTTTGTTTCACCCTGCCCCCTTCTTTCTTTTTCTCTCTCTCCATACCTCCTTTCTTTCTGTATGTCTGTCTTTCTCTCTCTCTCTCTATGCCCCATTCTTTCTTTGTTTCACCCTGCTCCCTTCTTTCTTTCTCTCTCCATGCCCTCTTTCGTTCTGTATGTCTGTCTTTCTCTCTCTCTCTCCTTGCCCCATTTTTCTTTGTTTCACCCTGCCCCCTTTCTTTCTTTCTGGCTTCCTGTCCCCCCTTTCTTTTTTTCTCCCTGCCCTCCCCTCCCCCATGCCACCACCATTGGGAAAATGCTGCCACTGCCCTGGGGAACAGGCTGCCACTGCCGCCATCGGGAACAGGCCGGCGCCGGGTTTGCCCTGCTTATCTTCCCCGCGGGGCCGACCAACTCTCGCCACCCGATGTCAATTCTAACGTCCTCTCCGATGTCAGAATTGATGCGGGCGGCGAGAGTTGGTCGGCCCCACAGGGAAAAGCAGGGAGAACTCGGCGCCGGCCTATTACCGATGGCAGTGGTGGCACTCAAGTGGCTAAAGAGCCGCAGTTTGCCGGCCTAGGGAGAACACTGGAGGGTGG
The DNA here is from genome assembly GCF_902459505.1 of Geotrypetes seraphini. Classification (NCBI taxonomy): domain Eukaryota; kingdom Metazoa; phylum Chordata; class Amphibia; order Gymnophiona; family Dermophiidae; genus Geotrypetes; species Geotrypetes seraphini. Next base: position 137,150,805 of record NC_047092.1, on the reverse strand, counting down.
CCAGCTGTGCACCCCCTTGGGGCGTAAACCCGGGGCGGACCGCCCCCCCCACCCTGGTATGCCACTGTCTGTACCTCACTCCCTCCCTATGACCAAAAATTCTCCTTTCTTCCATTCCCCATGTACATAACCATCTCTTTCCCTCCCTTCCTCTCTCCCAAGTCCATGCCTTCTGTGTCCAAAAATGCATTCCCTCCCCCACCTCAGCATCTCTTTCCTTCCCTTCCTCTCTCCCAAGTTCATGCCTTCTGTGTCCAAAAACGCACTCCCTCCCCCACCTCTTTCCCTCCCTTCCTCCATCCTCTCTCCCAAGTTCATGCCTTGTGTCCAAAAATGCACTCCCTCCCCTATTTTGTGTTTCGCGTTTGCCTCCTAGCCCTCATCTTAGCAACTTTCTCAGCCAAATACAACTCGAGCCGCGAGGCTCGTCTTCTGTTCCTACCTGCCCTGCCGCGCACACATAGCCAACCGGAAGTCTTCCCCAATGTCAGCGCTGATGTTGGAGGGCAGGCTTTGCTTAAGTCCTCCCTCCGACGTCAGCGCTGACTTCGAGGAAGACTTCCGGTCGGCTATGTGTGCGCAGCAGGGCAGGTAGGAACAGAAGACGAGCCTCGCAGCTCGAGTTGTATTTAACCCCTTGGGTTCCCATTCAGCTCTCTCCTGTGCACCCCCTTGGGGCATGCACCCAGGGCGGATCTCCCCCCCCCCCCTAGGTACGCCATTGACTGGTACGGGATGCTCCAACTCATTTTATTGAAGACAACTGCAAACCAAACACTGTTTTTAGATGACCTTCCTCTCCTGAGGTTGTACAGCATGAATTAAACACTTCAGTGCTTCACACACTGCCTTTATCTGTGTCCATGTTCTCTTTAAAAAATCACTAGTCCTTGTAGCCTATGGCTTCCTGGGTACAGGACACACCTATCCCCTTCTGATTTAAAGTCTCTGTCTCTCTCCTCATGGATCCCTTTCTACACAGATCTTTCCAAATAGGGATTGACCTACACATCAGTGATGTAGCTGGGGGGGAGGGGCCTTGGGGGGTCTCTGCTCCCCCTTCCCCCACTTTGGGTTCAGGCCTTCTTCAGAAGTTCCGTTCCTGTTAGTAGCCTGGTGTACTTCCTGTGTTTAACTTGGGCAGGAGCACTTATGTCTGCCAATGGTTGGCATAAATGCTCTCATCCAACTATTGGGCGCACAAATCCAATGACTCTTTAACATTGTGCTTAATTTCTGACCCACCCAAGCCCCGTTCATAGCCACACCTCTTTTTGATTTGTGCACTACAAAATTGAGGCATGCGTATTATAGAAAAAGGATGTAGGGCACACAACTCCTAATTGCTTCCAATTAAGTGCCAATTGATTATCATCTAATTGACTAATTAGTTTTTGCCTGCAACTGTGATCCACGCCCAAATATGGATGACCTATGTATAATTAGGGGATAACTGCATGGCAGATAACGTGAATGGACTTAGCTACATCTCTGAAGGTGTGGTTAACTGCACCACATTATCTGCCATATGTTCCAAAAGGCAATTTTCATGTTAGTTGTGTAATGTGGCAATTAGCATGTTGTCAGTATGTACTATTCCTATGTCAAACAGCTAATATAGCTTAGTACACTTCTCCCTCCGTATTCGCGGGGGTTAGGTGCAGAGCCAGCCCACGAATAGGGAAAAATCGCGAATAAGTGTTTGGGTCGGCTTTGACCCACCCCCGCCTCCCTCCTGTGTTCCCAGACTTTACCTGGTGGTCTAGCGGTGACGCGAGGCAGGAGCGATCTTCCTACGCTCCTGCCTCGTGCAGAGCCATCATCAAAATGGCTGCCGTGAGTTCCCGTTGTAGTCTCGTGGTTCGGGCAGCCTGCAAATAGATGAAAATTAAAAGAAACTTAGAAGAAAGAAAAAAATCACGAATAATCGAATTCACGAATAGGAAAATCGTGAATATTGAGGGAGAGCTGTAAATAGGGGCCTTTAGTGTTTGTTTAACTTTCAATGAGGAAAATATTATCTAACTAGTAAAACAGCTGAAAATTCCTGGCAAACATATTCTGTATATCTATCTTTTGTTAGCTTATTTGCATATAGGTTCAATCTGTATACACTATAAATGGAGCCTGAAAAGAACATAAGAATATAAAGAGTGTCATGGATCTGGCCAATGGTCCATCAGGTCAACTATCCTATCTTCAATAATGGCCAGTCAGGTCACCTAGAAGTACCCAGAAGATTGTAATGGGAAGATCATTTCTCTGTTGCTCCCCATTACCACATCTATCTGACTGCAGTTCATAGTCAGCAATTACTGAGGTTATAAAGCCTACTGAGAAAACAAAACAGAACCAACCTCTCAATGTAGCAAGAAAATAAAATAAAGGAAAGACCCTGAAAGCTAATCCCTGTGAAATCTCATCACTTCTTTATCTGTGTTAGACTTTGGATCCTGACTGCAAAAGTAAGCTGCCTAGCCAAAAGCACCTTATTAAATGCTTTCCAAAAATCCTTGGTAAAGTCCAACTATGCCATGACTTGATAATGATTTCACATGAAATGGCAGCTTCAACCAATGAACCTAAAATCTGAGAGAATTAAAAATGAATGGGGAATAATCGACACTTCGGAGAGCACAGGTACAGTGGTGGTAACAGAGAAGCAGGGGGGATAATGTAGGATGCTTTAAAAGTTCACAAAATTATATACAAGTTAAACATAACCCTGCTTTCAGGTTTTATAATTATAATAAATAGAAATAAAACAAAACAAATTAGATAATACCTTTTTATTGTACTAAATATATTTTATGCTTAGCTTTTGAAGGTAAAACCTTCTTCAGATCAGAAATTAACAAATGTTGGCAAATGTTAGAATATATAAGTGACTCCACTAGAAAAAAAATCTCCCCAACCTAGTTCAAGGCGGGATAACAGTGCACAGAACCTTCTAAGTTGGACAAGTTCCTGCTAAACTGGGATGTACACAGGTGAGGCTGGACTCATTTTAGAGCACTGGTCTTTGACCTGGGGGCCGCCGCGTGAGCGGACTGCTGGGCACGATGGACCACTGGTCTGACCCAGCAGCAGCAATTCTTATGTTCTTATGTAATGAATAATCAAATGAAGCAAATTAGAACCGTTACTTCAATACTTGTGTGTAAGCGGTGGTCCTCAGTTTACACAGCTTGCCATGGGAAACCTCCCTAGAAGCACTGCTGCCACAATAATACGCCCAAAAGGGTATCACCTGTGAAACATCCCAGGACCTTACCCCTATGTGAAAAATCAATGTGAAATCTTAATTAGAGCACAAAAAATAAAGTACTTAAAAAAGTTAAATCCGCTACTCCCATATTGAAGGGGGAATATAGCAACCAAAGTTCTTGGCAACAAAATCATAGACACATGACGGCAGATAAAGGCCAAATGGCCCATCTAGTCTGCCCATCCACAGTAACCATTATCTCTTTCTCTCTCTGAGAAATCCCACGTGCCTATCCCATGCCTTCTTGAATTAAATGGCGACTACACCGGAAATGACATCAGAATCAAAATCAAAAACCCGGGAGATTCAAAACAACCTTGCTGACCATTCATGAAAAGGTTGTTTTGAATCTCCCGGGTTTTTGATTTTGATTCTGATGTCATTTCCGGTGCAGTCGCCATTTAATTATGGGAGCGTCCTTCAGCTGTTCCATACAATCCCTTTCTGAAGCAAGTCTGTGGCTGTGTGCGGCAGAATTTCATCTGAGCGCAGCAATATGGGTTCCTTGATACAGCCTTCGGAGACACGCGTCAGAACCTCGATCTTTTTCAGAACCCCTTACAGCCAACTCTTCAAATAAGTTAAGTTATTTTACTTTTTTGATTTTGGAGTTTTGCAAATTTAAACATTAAAAAAATATATCACACAATTTAGTGCTATGATTAGAGGCGACATCTTCAGACGCTTGTCCCGCAGTCTGACAAACAAGATCTCTGAGCTCTATTGAATGTGTAGTAGTGCCACGTCTAGGATATAGTTTTGCTTTGGACACTTTTTGGAAGTGGATTATTTTTTGATTGCTTTTTTCTTCCCTGTTGTTTTGGGCTTTCTTCATGTTATTCACACATTCCGGCATATCTACTCTATTGCAGATTTTGGTATCATTCTCAAAGAGGCAAATCTTACCCGACAACCCTTCAGCAATATCATTTATAAAAATGTTAAAAAGAACAGGCCCAAGAACAGAACCTTGAGGCACACCACTGGTAACATCCCTTTCCTCAGAGCGATCTCCATTGATCCTACCCTCTGTTGCTTTCCACTCAACTAGTTCCTGACCTAGGGCTCCTTTTATCGAGACGCGCTACAGGGGTTAGCGCGTCGGACATTTCATCACGCGCTAACCCCCGCGGCAGCATAAAATCCTAACGCCTCGTCAATGGAGGCGTTAGGTACTAGCACGGCAGGTGGTTTAACACGCGGTATTCTGCGCGTTAAACCGCTACCACGCCTTTGTAAAAGGATCCCCTAGTCTGTCACTTTGGGAGTCATCCCAAGGGCACTCGGTTTATTTATTAGACGTCTGTGAGGAACACTGTCAAAGACTGCTAAAATCTAAATACACCACATCTAGCGCACATCCTCTAGCCATATCTCTGGTCACCCAGTCAAAGAAATTGATCAGATTTGTCTGACAACACCTACCTCTAGTGCAGGGGTAGGGAACTCCGGTCCTCGAGAGCCGTATTCCAGTCGGCTTTTCAGGATTTCCCCAATGAATATGCATTGAAAGCAGTGCATGCAAATAGATCTTATGCATATTCATTGGGGAAATCCTGAAAACCCGACTGGAATACGGCTCTCGAGGACCGGAGTTCCCTACCCCTGCTCTAGTGAATCCATGTTGCATCCAGTCCTGTAATCACAGGATTCCAGAAACTTGACCATTCTCTGTTTTAAAAGTGTTTCCATTAATTTGCTTACCACAGAAGTCAGACTTACCTTCCTGTAATTCCTTACTTCTTCCTTACTTCCACTTTTGTGGAGAGGGACCATATCCGCCCTTCTCCAGTCCTCCGGTACCACTCCCGACTCTAGAGATTTATTGAAAAGGTCGGTCAGCGGAGCTACCAGAACTCCCTTAAGTTCTTTCAGCTCCCTAGGATGTACACCATCTGGCCCCATCACTTTGTCTACCTTTATTTTAGCTAGCTCCTCATGAACACAACCCTCTGAAAATCGATCAGGGTCTATTACTCCTCCATCCCTATTCACGATTGTCTTCTGCAGTCCCGCTCCCAACGCTTCAGCCGTGAACACAGAACAGAAATATTTGCTAAGCAATTCGGCCTTTTCTTTATCAGCTTCTACATATTCCTCCTCTTCACCTTTGAGTCTCACAATGCCACTTTTGCACTTCTTCCTATCACTAATATATCTAAAACATGTCTTGTCTCCCTGTTTTACCATGTCAGCTATTTTTTCTTCCATTTGCATCTTTGATTTCCTGACTACATGACCAGTCTCTCTTAACTTTTCCAGATATTTTTGCCTGTCTTCCTCTTTCTGTGATCTTTTGTAGTTTATGAAAGCTAACCTCTTATTCCTTATCTTCTCAGCTACTACTTTCGAGAACCAAAACGGCCTTATTTTCCTCTTACTTTTACTTACTTGACTCACAAAAAGTTTTGTCGCCATTACAATTGCTCCTTTCAGTTATGCCCACTGCATTTCCACTCCTTCCACACAACAATTACTTGACATAAACCCCCATCCAAAGTTAGTTTTTTTTAAAGTTTAGAACCTTTGCTTTTGAATGAGCCCTCTCTATACCCATCTTAATGTTAAACTGTACCATGCAGTGATCACTGGTGCCAGATGATCACCCACTGTAACATCAGAAACACTTTCCCCGTTTGTAAGTACTAAGTCCAGTATGACCCCATCCTGTGTGGGTTCCATTAGCAACTGCTGGAACAGTTCTCCTTGTAGAGAATCCAGAATCTCCCTACTTCTAGTAGACCCCACAATAGGGATACCCCAATCAACATCCGGGATGTTAAAATCACCTATTAGTATGATTTCCCCTTTTTAAAAGTAGGTTTTCGTAAATACCACAGCACCGAATATTCCATGATTGGTCTTGTCACTAACATTCACTACTTCCTTGACCATCACAAATCTGTAGCTCTCTTTTCCTTAGATCTATCCGCAGCCTTCGATACCATAGATCATGACATTCTTCTTAATCGTTTACAATCACTAGGAGTAGAGGGCCAAGTCTTACAATGGCTTACCTCCTTTCTATCGGATCGTCTCTCCAGAGTTAAATTCAATGAATCCTATTCCGACCTTTTCCCCTCATCTTTTGGAGTTCCACAAGGATCAATACTTTCTCCTCTTCTATTCAACATTTTCCTATCCCCACTTATCACCATGTCACAGTCTCTAGGTTTTACAACTTTTTCTTATGCAGACGACATTCAACTGATGCACCCCCTCAATCCAGAAAACCCTGCAGAAATAAAAATTATCAATGACAAACTGGAAAAAATTAAAAACTGGCTAAGCAATAATAAACTGGCTCTAAACACCAAAAAAACCAAATCCATGCTTTTTACTTGGAAAAGAGATATATCCCAAAAAATACCATTCACACTCGACAATACTTTAATAGAATCGGTACCCAAGCTAAAAATCTTAGGTGTAACTCTTGATGTAGATCTGTCCTACCACGATCATATCAGTGTAGTTGTCAAATCATGCTTTTACAGACTACGGCTGTTACGTTCAATCTCTACATTCTTAGACACTAAATCCCTCAATATTTTAATTCATTCACTTATTATTTCCAAACTGGACTACTGCAACTCTCTTCTAATTAATATAACTCAAAAAGAAAACAGACGCCTCCAAATTATCCAAAATACAGCAATCAAACTAATCCATAACGCAAAGAAATTCGACCATGTTACCCCCTTACTAATTAAATCACACTGGCTCCCAATAACCCATAGAATTACGTTTAAAATTTTATTCCTGGTTTACAAATCTCTAATTTTCAATGAACCTCAATATATTGCTAAAATGATTGTCCCTCACAAAACTTTACGTTCTCTCAGATCTTCTTCTTCACAATTCCTCTCAGTTCCCTCATTAAAAGTCATTGGCACTAGGCGAAATGACATATTTTCTGTAAAAGCACCCTCACTATGGAACTCCCTTCCAAACTTCATTAAAAATGAAACTGACCTCGTTGTTTTTAAGAAAATTTTAAAAACTTACCTATTTCAAGACGCGTTTGACATATGAAAATCCACCTTTTTAGCACTTTTTAGGTCCAATATTTTTAATAACCCTTTATTACCCAATGTGTTTCCCTTTCGATGTCTTTCTCTAACTAAGAACAACATTGTAACTTTTCCCCTTCCTTCCCACCCCCTCCTGTTCGTCTAATTTTGTTTGTTTTATGAGTAACTATTGCAAATTTATTGTATTACCACACTCTGTTGGTTTTTATTACTGTACATCGCTTAGATGTTATTATAAGCGATTTATCAAATAAAGGTCAAACTTGAAACTTGAAACTTGAAACTTGAAACTAGACATTCAGAATATATTTAAATCTCTATCTACTTCTTCCGTCTGTGCAGGAGACCTGTATATCACACCAATGTAAATATATTCACCATTCCCTCTTTCCAAATTGCAGATCCTCTTGCCCTGCAGATCCTGCAATTGTGTGACTTTAATATGATCTTTAACATGTGACGCTACTCCCCCTCCTTTTCTTCCTATCCGGTCTTTCCTGAACAGATTATAGCCTAGTATAACTACATCCCAGTCATCTCCGTGAATCACGTCTCCCTGATCGCCACTATATCCAATCCCTCTTCTTCCATCACAGCTTCTAGATCCAGAATCTTGTTTCCCATACTTTGAGCATTAGTATATACTGCTTTCCAGACATTGCCCCCTTTTCCCATCCTTGTAGCGGTATTCAGTGATTTACTTACCTGAGGGCTTATATTCATCCAGGAGCTTTGATCATCCTGCCCCATCACTTCTAGTTTAAAGCCCTCTTTAGTAGATTAGCCAGGCAGCCGGCAAAGACACTTCTTCCCTTCTTTGATAGAAGCACACCATCCCTGCTCAAAAGGAACAAAAATGAGCAGCGGTGCCAAAAAGACAGTTCCTGGCACTCCTTACCGGGCAGTCAGATGCTCAAAAATAAATAATACACTAATGCAATAAATGATAAATTAGTGATAATGTTGTGAACCCTCAGTGTGAGAAAGTAAGCTAGTGAGCCAGCAGGAAAGCAGCCCAAATGCTTAATCTTTTAGATAGAATAAGAGAGCAGCAAGCTTTCTCGACTAACACACACCATCATAGGGCCCACATGTGTGCTACCATAGTGAGTAATTTAGAAACACTAAAGGTAGTGCATTAATAAATCAAAAAATATATAATAATTCTAATTATTATGGAGCAAGGAATGCCAGGGGATAAACCCACAGTTTTAATGGCAGGAGAAACAGGAAAGTCTTAGCCCCCGCCACAAAAAAACAACCAAAAGTACTTAGCTTTTAGAGTATGATGGTGAATCAAGTTAGCGTTGAAAATAGCAGAAGATCCTTGTTTATAGCAATCTTTGTGGTGGTTCAACCAAGCTTTGGTTTCAAGAACAGACAAAGTCCCTTCCTCTGGAACCAATGCTAACAAGAGCGAGCAAGACGCTGCCAAAGTCAAACGGCTGCGGGCACAAAGCGAAGGTGAGGCTTGGAGGTGGAGTTAACAGGGGAGCAGCACACGCCTAAAAAGCAGAGCAGGAGAGGTGATGACATTAGACAAGATTCAAAATAGAAATAGGAACCAATCAGCAACAGAAAACTAAATGACAGTGTTCCATTCAATCATTTCATTTAAGCTGCATGGTTGAATAGTGTTAAGGTGGAATATCCAGTACTGCTCGTGGCGCTGTATATACGCTAGTTTGTCACCCCTAAAGGTAGAAGGGATTTGCTCAAGCATGAACCAGGAGAAATCAGAGAAACTGTGCGAATGTTCAAGACAGTTGGCTACCAAGGGAACGCTGAGAGTAGAAATGTGGATCTGACTTTTGTGTTCCACAAGTCTCACCTTGATACGACGGGCGGTACGACCCACATCCACAAGCTGACACGGGCATATTATCACTTAGAGAACCCACTGAGATTCACAGTTTGATGTTTAAGTGTGTAAATCTTCTGCGTCTGAGGGTGAGCCCAAGCTGTCAGATGTAAGGAACTGCTGCACATACTACAAGAGCCACATGGCTTATGTTCACCAATGTTGGCACTAGCCCCATTATTCAAAAATGGTTTATTAGCCAAAAGGTTGGCTAGATTCCTAGGGCAAGTGAAAGCAATGCACGGATCTTCTTTGAAAGGTTCATGATATGACAAAACATGCCAGTGTTTCTTCACAATCGCAGCAATATCTCTAGCCTGATCAGAGTAAGAGATGACACAAACATGTTTATCCATGGGAGCTTTTGTTTTGAGGTTGTAACAACAACTCAGGGTTGGCATAGCAAGCTCTCTGATAAACGTCTACTATAATAAAACCCTAGCCGCGCATGCGCACTCTTACCTGTGTGTTACCGTGATCTCTGATCTGTGATCAGTAGGTCCGTGGCCGACAAGAGTGCGTATACGAGCTTAAAACGGCCCCACATTCACGGTCTGGCTGGCTTCCTTACTAAAGTTTTGCATATTGGTGGCTCCTCTTGCATCCGGCCCTGTGTCCAAAGCTTCTCCGAAGACTGGCTCCCATGAAAATGTTATTTTTCTGTTTATAGCCGCGCCGGCAGCTTCTCTCAAGAGCCGCACCAGTGTCGGAAACCTCTCTGACATCACAACGTCAAAGACAAGGCTTCCGACGCTGGTGCGCCTCTTGAGAGAAGCTGCCGCGGCGGCTTTGAACAGAAAAATAACATTTTCATGGGAGTCAGCCTTCGGAGAAGCTTTGGACACAGGGCCAGATGCAAGAGGAACCGCGAACGCGAAAAGCTTTAGTAAGGGAGCAAGCCAGACCGCTAGTGTGGGGCCGTTGTAAGCGCGGATCGGTCTAGGAGCCGCCGTGCTCATGGCTTTGAAATTTGGCAAGGGAGCCGGCCAGAAAATAAAATAAATGCTGCTGCACAGGGAATTGGGTGGGGGACTTCTAAAATGTAAGGTGGCCCGGCCTACCAAAAGCCCCAAGGCTGCATGGTTTGCAGGTATGGGAGAAGGGTTCCTAATGGACAGTGGGGAAGGTACAAGTAAGGGAGAAGGGCTGCTAGCACTCGTTAATGTAACGGGCTAAAAAACTAGTGTTTTATAATCCACTCAGAATAGCCCCTAGTCCTAAAGCACTGAGTCATAACTTTAGCATGAGCCTTGAAATCACTGGTGGATGAGCTTTTGAACTGGTGTCACAACCTTTGAACAATCTCATCTGTATCCCTCCCAGTTGACCACCGCTATTGCCCTATGGGTAAGATACATCGATGATGTGTTTCTTATTTGGTTTGATACTGTTGTCATGGTTGAATTCTTTAGATATTCATCTAAAATTTTCTGCAGAGATCCTTCACCAATTTGTTATGTTCCTGGACATTAAAATCATCAAAGCCGGGAGTCATCTCCAGACTGCTGTGTTCAGGAAGAAGACTTATCGCAATACTTACCTTCACCTCAGCAGTTGTCACCCTGCCAGGTTGAAACAGGCGCTCCCTATAAGCCAGTTTTTACGCATCCGCCGATTTGCTCTTCCACCAGTGATTTCAAGGCTCAAGCTAAAGTTTTGACTCGGCAGCTTTGGTGATACAATATTTCCCAGCCATACTGTGGTGCAGAAGTACTTACACCTGGAAGAAGAAAAAAAAGAAAGGGCAGAAAAATCCTACCATAGTAATTCCCTGTTCCTGGTTGGCTGGAGAGCCTATAAGTCAAAAAGCTCTGCCTTGGGGTGGGCGGGAGGGAATTAAATTAACACCAGAGCCTTTCCTCAACAGCTATTTGTGCCCTAATCTGATATGCCCTGAAATGCAACCTAAATCATTAATCTAGGCTAAAACTCTGTTTTGTATTAAACCCCGACAGACTCTAAAGCAGGAGTGTCAAAGTCCCTCCTCGAGGGCCGCAATCCAGTCGGCTTTTCAGGATTTCCCCAATGAATATACGTGCACTGCTTTCATTGTATGCTAATAGATCTCAACCATATTCATTGGGGAAATCCTGAAAATCCAACTGGATTGCGGCCCTCGAGGAAGGACTTTGACACCCCTGCTCTAAAGGTTACACTATTGCCTGATTGATTATGCTGAGCTAAAAAAGAGAACTACAAAAATAAAACCTACTAAAATCTAAGTTTACCTTTCCCAAGTTTGAATACCACCATACAAGAGGTTCCAATGGATGTTTTTTTGTTTGTTTTCTCTCAGCAGAGCAGATCCTCTCAGTATCTCTTCAGGTGTGGGGAAAAGGATGAGTTACCAGATCTGGTGAGAGGGTTTAGGGGTGAGGTTTTTTCAGGTTTGTGCAGATTGTCCTTGCTAAGATCAGCTGGAGGAATGTGAGGGGTAATTTAGGAGTAGTATAGGAGTAATTTGAGCCTAGGGGGTGGGTGGGCAGAGGCAGAAAGTAAGAGCCTATTTCCATCCATCACCTACTCCTTTCCATCTTAGGAAGTTAATATGGAAATTAGTGTTCTAATTGAAGAGCACTTTTCCAAAACTCAGGGCTTCTTTTATTAAGCCACGTCAGCGCTAACCCCCCACGCTGGCCTAAAAACTACTGCCTACTCAAGAGGAAACGGTAGCGCAGCCGGCGGTTTAGCGCGCGGTATTAGGAGGGTTAAACCGCTAGCGCGCCTTTGCAAAAGGAGCCCTCAGTGTCTGGATCGGAAATCAGATCTCACTCAAACTGTTAGCTCTTGTATCTCTGGTCATCTATTCTAGCAAATTACAAATCTGCTAATTAAGCATTACAAAGAGTTCAGCATAGCAGTACATCAGTCTCAGCAGTCAGTGAAGTACAAACTGCCATAACAGCGGGACCTGGAGTGACCCGCCTCTATATAAGACATTACCCCCTTCCCAACATACCTTTCACCTATCTCAATGAGACAATACACTTTGTTGGTAATACCTGGCCGCAGCCCTGTTTATTGAATATTAACATATTCAGATAACATTTACATAAATCAATATATAAATTAACAGCCATAAATAACACATTAACAATAACCCATAACAATGGTATCACCATTGTGACCTTGATCCCGAGCTACCATTAGATGTAATTGGCCCCCGACCCCGCCGTCTAAGCAAGGGTCCGAGGGGTGGCATGTCCCACACATGCCCCATTATCCAGGGTCATCCGACCCACCAGGCACAGCTCCCAGCCGGCCCACCGCTCATCCCTTGATGAGCCCATTAGCCAGTAGCTCGGGATACCGCCACAGGCCTGTAACGCGTTACAGGCCCCCCCCCCCCAATAAAAGGAAAACAGGGCTGCGGCTAGAAGACCAACACTCGCTCGCAACAGGAGGCGAAGTCGTCCAACAGCAAATCACAACTGCTAGCCCATCATGAGGCTCAACGAAGCAGAAGCCCAGCAAGACACAACTCAGGCCAATTGACCTCCAAGCTCAACCCCAAAGCCCCCAGGACCCACCCAGAGGGCGGGACGAAACCCAGAATCGGACCCCCAAGGACGAGACCCAAACCCTGCCGAAACCACCCCATTAACAGGACGACAAGGACCCTGCTCGCCCCACCCCTCCCCCATGGAGGAACCCCCTGAACAGTCCACCAAGCCCAAGCGAGACAAATCAAGTCGACAGCCCTGGACATCACCAGAACAGCCCCCTGCCCCTGAATCTCCAGACTGTAACCCAAGGCACCAACCGCCAGCATAGCAGCTTGGAAAAACTGGAGGGAAGGCACCACATAACACAGCCGCAGGGCAATCCCCCCACAGGAAGCGGCCGACCCACACCCAGATACACCCCCACCGGCACCAAGCGTAAAGAGAGCCGATCCAACCGATTGCAACCACGCCAACAAGGCGCCAGGAGAACCCGAAGAACCAGGACTAAGACCCCAAGCCCAACTTGCACCTATACACCAGAGGGGCGACAAGGAATAACACGCCCGCATCCGGCTCCAAATCCAGCAAACTAGTCTTGACCAAGAAGTCACCGAAGGAACCGACTGAGACTAACCAAATCCAAAATGGGCCTCCCCCCGACACAGCCCCGCCCGAGCATGCACCGCACAACTCTACTCCAACCCAACGGGGCCACCGATTAAAACCCCCAGGTCCAAAAGGGGATGGCCATAAACTCAGGACGGGACCCACCACCAGATAACGAACAGATATTCCCAGAGCTAATGCGAGATACTGCAGGACCACCCTAGCCCTGCCCACCCAAAACGACCCAAGACAAGCGCCACGAACAGCGGCAAGCCAGCCAAAGGAGGAAGGGGTGAGAAAGGGTCGCAGACTGAGGCATCTGGACCGCACCCTATATCACACCGGCCCCCATACAGCCCGCGCCCCAAAGAACCAGGACCACCCACTCCTGCCACCACCAGACCAACCGCAAGTCAGCGCACGACCGAAATATGAAAACAACCAAGCAGGAGCCAATCACCAGAGGAACCATGATAGCAACTCCGCAACACCCACCAACCAGCAACGAGCCCATGCAGCACCTAGTCCCCTGCCCCTAAGAAACCACTAAACACCTAGTCCAACCACAACCCGCCACCGAGGCACCCCGAAACAGCCCCACGTTGCAGGGCAGGGGAATAAAGTCCTTCAGCATTGGAACCAGGGCCCCTCAGCGCCCCGCACTGCAGCACCCCCCTCGAACCAGGAGCACCCGCTCCATCTGGGACAAGCACCAACCATCCATCACCACCCCTCGCCCTAGGGGAGGGCACTGCAAACCCATGGAACTCAGGCCGACGCCATGCACCACCAGCAGCGTGCAACCAGCACCACCCAGCCCGCACTGGAAAACCCCCAGACTGACCTAGTCCTCCCTAGGAGGTCTCTAAACCATACCCAGTCTCAATCGTGCTCTAAGGAGATTACCAGAACCTCCTCAAGCTCGCCCCATCCTTGGATACCAATGAACCTACCCCAGCTAGCCCCAAGGAAACCATCCAAACCAAGCCAGCATTAGCCCATCCCAGGAGGCCCCAGAACCGTTGCCCGGATCCTCCCCTCCAAGAGTTAACAGAACCACCCCGGCCCCGCCCCCAGGGGAGGCCCAGAACTACCTTCGTTCTGCCCCCCCCCCCGGGAAGTCCACAGAACCACCCCGGTCCTCCCACCTCAGGGAGGCCGCCGAACCCCACCCTGGACCTGTCACCCCCAGGGAGGCCACAGAACCACCTCAGTCCAGCAACCCCCGTGGAGTCCACTGAATCACCCCCGTCCTGCCCCCCGGGGAGTCCACAGAACCACCCTGGGTGTTCCCCCCGAGGAGCCGCAGAACCACCCCGATCTTGCCCTCCCATGGAGGCCACAGAACCACCCTAGTCCTGCCACCCCCGGGGAGTCCACAGAATCACCCCAGTCCTGCCCCCCCGGGGAGTCCACAGAACCACCCTGGTCCTGCCACCCCGGGGAGTCCACAGAACCACCCTGGGTTTTCCCCCCCCCCGGAGAGTCCACAGAACCACCCCGGTCCTGCCCCCCCGGGGAGTCCACAGAACCACCTCGGTCCTGCCCCCCCGGGGGGTCCACAGAACCGTCCTAGCACTGCCCCCCAGAGAGACCACAGAACCGCCCGGTCCTGTTCTCCCGGAGGGTCCACAGCACCAGATCAGCCCAATCCCCCAAGGGGAAGCCAGGCCACCAACCAAGCCATATTTCGCTGCCACAGAACAACTCCATGTCCTGCAGACAGCTGGCAAAAGGGCATGCCACCGTAGTAGTGGCGCCATCCGAAGCTACCACCAAGTCTTTGGACCCCGTCACACGCTGGCTCCAACGTATCCGAAATTCCGTCCATGGACCACCAGTGAAGAAGAGACGATCCCCGGAGACTGCCATCACCAGACCTGAAACAAAAACCAAAAGAGCAGCAGCAAACCCCCAAAGCATCCACACCCGATAGAACACCTGTCAGTGGCCTCAGCCCCTACTGACATCCCCACCTCCAGGCCAAGCCCCCCCCCCCAATCCGGACCCCTGCCCCAGGAAAAAGGAAAAGGAGGAGAAGGAGCCGACTCACCAGGAGACCGCAAGACCATAAAGAAGAGGGAACAAGGCCCTAGAGCAAGGAGCCACCAGAGCGAACTCCCCCACCTGCCACCAAGGCACCCGCCCTCCAACGGAAGGACCCTGCCTCCCTCCGCACGGACACGAAGCCAGCGCGTAAGAGCAGCACCCACGCGCAAGAGCAACTGAGAGGAGCCACAGGGCAGGAAACCCCCCCACTGCAGGGGCCGAGGCAGAATCTGTATCCACCGCGCCCCAAGCTCCCCCCCAGTCAGGCACAGACTGAGGAACCTGATTCAATGAGGTTTGGTTTCGGTTTTATTTCATTTTATGTTATTTTTATTTTAATTAATTTAATTTTATTATATTTATATTTTAGTATAACATATTGGTACAGAGGAAAAGGGGGCCATATCCGCCCCACCGCCTCACCACAAGGCCTAGCAGCCACCCATGAGGCAGTCAAAAACAGCAGCCCGGCAACCCTGTGAAGAAACAGGCAGCACACAACGAGCACCCCCACTCCTGCCCCCAGTGATCCAGGATCCTTTGCTAAGGTGGCCGGGAGAGGGGCAGCAAGCATGAGCCCCACTGCACACACCAAGCGCCGTCCACTTACAACGCTACGAGCGCAGGGGCGCCCCGATCTGTGCCCTCTCGCGCCTGATCCTCTCCCTCTCCCCGCCGACGTGACCCAGAGGAGGAAGACGAAGAAGAGGAAGAAGAGGTTGCAGAGGAGGAAGAGGAAGACAAAGAAGAATCTCTGCCCCCCCGTCTCTTTTTACCCTTACCCTTTTTCTTCCCCCGTTTTCCCCGAACACTAACCCCAGCCCCTAGGGCCATGTTACCCGTGATCCGGTCGTCTCCAGGTCTGTGTCCGCCTCCAGCCGCTCCCGAAGTGGCGCCTTCCGCAGCAGCCACTGTAGCTGGATGCTGCTGGTCTCGAGCATGCTCTCCGCCACCGATCTGTGGAGTTGCAGCCGTTCCTCCGCTAGACTGTCCCGTATCAGAAGTCCCAGCCATCTCGACAGGTCCCGCAGCGATGTCCTGTGGGAAGAAATCCGAACAGGGGCCAGCAACCGGCACAGCAGAAGGGTAGTAAGCCCCGTACAGTGGCGTACCTAGGGTATGTGGCACCCGGGGCCCATCATTTTTTGACACCCCCCCCCCCCCCCACCCATGTAAAAAAATTTTTTTTTTTTTTTTTTTGCAATAACCATGAAATGGAATAAATGGTCAGAATAGAAACAGGCAGTGAAAATTTTCTTTTATTGAACCTCATATATGTAACCATTATTCCAAACATAACATAACATAAATTATGTCTAAATTGTCATGACATTAGAAGTACATATGTAGTAGTTGCAGGTGATGCTTGGGACAGTTCTGATTGTGTTAGTTCGGTTTTATGTGTTTTTTGAATAGAAGGGTTTTTATTTCTTTTTGAAGGTTTTGCAGTCTGTGGTTGATATCAATTGGTTGTAGAGTTGGGGGTCGAGTGTTGCAGCTCGAATGGCTAGGAGGTTGTCGAACAGTTTTTTTCTTTTGACGTTTTTGGTTGGAGGGTGTGTGAATGGTGCACAAGTTCTCCTATGTCTGTTTGAAGTGGATTGAATTATTTAGCTGAAGAAATTAGTTACCCCCCATTCCACACACATTAATTCTCTTCCATTTTTGTTCCCATTATAAAAAAACACTGATAAGTTCCCAGAAAAAAAATACATTAAAATAAGAAGTGAAAACAAAGGCCCCTACAGATGAGAACATAACATAAGAATAGCCTAACTGGGTCAGACCAATGGTCCATCATGCCCAGTAGCCCATTCTCATGGTAGCCAATCCAGGACACTAATACCTGGTCAAAACCCAAAGAGTAGCAACATTCCATGCTACCGATCCAGGGCAAGCAGACACTTCCCCCATGTCTTAATAACAGATTATGGACTTTTCCTCCAGGAATTTGTCCAAATCTTTCTTAAAACCAGCTACACTATCTGCTTTTACCATAACTTCTGGCCACTTCATTTTTAAGTTTAGATCTTTCCTTTCAAACAGAGACCTTGCTAGATGTCAAATACAGCACAAGGTAACTTCACATGGACTTAGCTGTGCAGGAAATGTGAATCTCCTCATACACCCACCATATAGTGCAAAAATGTGCAAAGGTCTGTTTTTTTTCTTTCGATCACTACATAGCCTAATGCCACACAAGCAGCGCTGTTACAAACATATTCTGTAGGTCAATGCTAAGGATAACAAAGTTTCCTTCCTTGGACCAGAAGGAGATAAACCACTGGAAGAGATCCCAAAACAACACCCAAAGACCCACTCAGTGTGTGAATCAGTTGAGTGGAGTGGACTAACTGGGGGGTGGAAATGGGCCCGGAGTTTGCTCAGCAGAATTTCCCAGACCACCTCTTCCTCTCAACACATTGACACGCTGCCACCATCACCACTAGGAACACCTCACTGGGTAGGCCAGCTATGCTATAAACTTTATAAAACACATTATTATATTTTCTTATAAAGCACATATTTTAACTGACCTCTCTGACATCCTCAGCCTTTCCATTCACAAAAATAGAAGGAAGAAAAGTTCCCATTTCCTGCTGTCTCATGTCCCCGGCCTATACAATATTTTTTTTCTGCAGACCCTTCAAAAGTCTGACCAAATCCTCGTTTCACTTGCATTATAAAGTACTGAGGATGCCATCTCTTCCCAATCCCAGGTCCTAAAGTCTAAGACAGTAGCGCAAACTAATGCTGCCAGATACAGGAAAAAAAAATTTTGATTCGATTCAGCCCTATTGAATTGGTTTTTCAATTCGATTTTCCTGCCCAGTTGGGTGATTTTTTTCAAAACTCCTGGTGGGTTTTATAGCTTTTTCCCCCCCTTTGGCTTCTCCTAACCACACTGGCGCTGTGGTGTAAATAAAATAAAGAAACAAAAAGGACTTTTCCTCTTTCTGTTAAATCCTAGCTCACGTTTGCAGTCCAACACCAGCTCTGGCAGGATACACATTTCAAATCTGACATGTTATAATCACAAAACAGAAAATAAAATTAATTTTTCTACCTTTTGTTGTCTGGTTATATTTCAAATCTTGTTGGTCCAAGGCTCTGGTTTTCTTCTGATAACTTGCTTGCCAGGGTCTCCTTCTTTCTGCATGCTAACCATCCATCTGCCAACTCTGTCCTCCCTTTCCATTTCCCTTCCCTTCCCAGGAAGTCTGGTATCTTTCCTTTTTTTCATCTCCCTCCACAGATCCACCTTTTCTTAAATACCCTTTCATCCGGCATCTCTCCCTCCTTCCCCACCATCCCAGAGTCCACCATCTCTCCGTTTCTTTTCCTAATTACCCTCCTATCCAGTATCTCTATCCCTCCTCCACACCATCCCTTGTGTCCAATTTCTCTCCCTTTCTGTTCCTTCCCTCCCTAAATCCCATGGTCCATCATCTCTCTCCCTCTCCTCTATTTTCAGACCCATTATTTCTTCCCCCGCCCCAAAGTTTGGCATATGCATGTCTCTTTGAACACCCCCTTCCCTCCGTGTACTTCTAAATCAT
Organism: Geotrypetes seraphini; assembly: GCF_902459505.1. Classification (NCBI taxonomy): domain Eukaryota; kingdom Metazoa; phylum Chordata; class Amphibia; order Gymnophiona; family Dermophiidae; genus Geotrypetes; species Geotrypetes seraphini. The sequence goes on along the minus strand of NC_047092.1, from coordinate 137,131,984 downwards.
GGTCCCCCCCAAAGGCCTGTCCCCCCTTAAAGGTCTGCCTGTCCCACCTTGAAGGCCTGCACCCCCCTTGAAGGCCTGTCCCTTCCCCTTGTAGGCCTGTCCCCCCCTTGAAGGCCTGCCTGCCTGTCCCCCCCTTGAAGGTCTGCGCCCCCCGAAGGCCTGCACCCCACCGAAGGCCTGTCCCCCACTTGAAGACCTGTCCCCCCCCCTTGTAGCTTCCCCCCCCCCCTTGTAGGCCTGTCCCCCCTTGAAGGCCTGCCTGCCTGCCTTTCCCCCCTTGAAGGCCTGTCCCCCCTCGAAGGCCTGCACTCCCTTGAAGGTCTGCACCCCCCCCCGAAGGCCTGTCCCCCACTTGAAGGCTTGTATCACCCCCTTGTAGCTTCTCCCCCCCTTGTAGGCCTGTCCCCCCCTTGAAGGCCTGCCTGCCTGCCTTTCCCCCCCTTGAAGGCCTGCACCCCCTTGAAGGACTGCCCCCCCCCCCCGAAGGCCTGCACTCCCTTGAAGGTCTGCACCCCCCCCCCGAAGGCCTGTCCCCCCCCTTGAAGGCCTGTCCCCCCCCCTTGTAGGCCTGTCCCCCCCTTGTAGGCCTGTCCCCCCCTTGAAGGCCTGCCTGCCTTTCCCCCCTTGAAGGCCTGTTCCCCCCCTTGAAGGCCTGCACCCCCTTGAAGGTCTGCACCCCCCCAAAGGCCTACACCCCCCCCGAAGGCCTGCACCCCCCTGAAGGCCTGCCTGCCCCCCTTGAAGGCCTGCACCCCTTGAAGGTCTGCACCCCCCCGAAGGCCTGTCCCCCCTTGAAGGCCTGCCTGCCTGCCTGTCACCCCCCTCCCCCTTGAAAGCCTGCTTGCCTGCCCGCCCACCCCACCCTGAAGGCCTGATGCCCCGACCCACCCCGAAGGACCGCTCGCCCCCCTGGCCTCCCCGCACCACCTATGAAGCAGCCGCAGCAGGATCGCGAAGTCAGCGTCAGCGATCCCTGCGCTGCTTCCTGCACCACGGTCCCGCCCCTCCTCTGACGTCAGAGGAGGGGCGGGATCGCGGCGCAGGAAGCAGCGCAGGGATGCTGACGCTGACTTCGCGATCCTGCTGCGGGCTGCTTCACAGGTGGTGCAGGAAGGTCAGTGGGGCGAGCGGTCCTTCGGGGGTGGCGGGGGACTGAACGGCAAGGCCGGGAACACCCCCTTAGGGCTGGTACCCGGGGTGGCCCGCCCCACCCGCCCCCCCTAGGTACGCCACTGGCCCCGTAGAACCAGCCCCAACATGAGGTCCCCCGCTACCCCCAAGCGCACCCGGTCCCCAAGGATAAGGAGGAAACGGTGGAGGGACTGACACCCAGGGGGTTCCACTCCAGGGCGCGCGCCAGGGACCTGTAGACCAGGGAGCCCACCAGCCCGCTGGGCCCGTTGGCCCACCTCCCCCCATTCCTGATGTCGAGGGGATGCCAGGAACAGCGGCAGACTCGGGCGCATTCCCCCCCAGCCCTATCTCATGGGGAACACGGGCGCCGCCGCCGGCTCTCTCCCCGGCCCTCCACCCCCCCTGGGAGCGGGCTCATGATGGGCAGGCTCCGGGGCCACCGCCCCCGGGTCCCCGACGACCGTGACCCTCCCGGCCAGCAAGGCACCCGAGTTCTGCGCCCCCACGACGCTCCTCCCCCTTCCCGCGGCAGGGTTCCGGCTCCTGCCCCTGCGGGTAGACCCCGCACCGCGACGTGCAACCCTTACTCTGCGCCCCCTCTCTCGCCGCGATACTCCTCCCCCTTCCCGCCGGATTCTGGCTCCTGCCTCTGCGCGAGGACCCCGCTCCTCTACCTGCCTCTGGCCTCACCCCCACTACCTCCAGCGCTATGGCTGCCCGTGCCGATGCGCGGGAGCGCCTCGGAGGTAACTGCCTGCCCCCCCCTTGCAGCCACACTCACCGGGAAGTGATCCTCTTCGTCGAGGGAGTCGCCCGCTAGCAGCGAAATTTCAGCTGGGTCCGCCTGCGACGAGTGCGCCATGCTCTCACGCTCCGGTCGGCCACGTGGAGAAAATGTAGGCCGCGACCGCGAACGCGCGTCTGGCCGGCGAGCTTCTTCGCAGCACCAGGACTCGGTCGGGTAAAGTAATCCGCGACCGCGAGCGCCCTCCCGGCCGGCAAGCTGCTTCAGATGACCGACGCTCTTGCAGGGAAACTGTAGGCTGCGCTCGCGAACGGAAAGCTGCTTCGGAGGACCCAAACTGTTCGGGTCCTCCGCGAGCCCTGCCTTTTAACCCTTCCCTCCCCCACAATTCCTTTCGGCCGCGACAGCCAATGCGATCCCTTCTTAGCGACCGCCCCCCCTTTTGGCCCGCTACCCCTACCCCTCCTTCGGCCTAACTAGTCCGATGGGCGCTCCGGCGGGCCACCCAGCCCCGCGTTAAGTTCGCCCATCGAGACTAGCTCTTGGGCTTTTTATTTTCAACACACACACAGTTTTTATTTGATGAAAGCACCATTTACTTACATAAGATTGTAAACTCAAGATAGCTCCAGTCTACAGCATATGAATATTTTCCCTGCAGCAATGCCGGCCATGCAAATGTTTAGCAACAAATTTCAAAGCAAGAGAGCCTGTAAATTAATTTTCCTTTGGCCTGGTTTCAACTGTAATAGCTTTCAACTATCTGAATAATCTTAAATAATCGCACTTCTGTAAACATTATGCCCAGCCGATCTGCACCCCTATCCCCTCTTTCTCATCTGTCTACTTTTCTTCCAGGTCAACTTTCCTTTCAGTCTTGTTTCACGAATTCCTAAGTCAAACGCTGGCCTTGTTTGAGTGAAGCTGTTGTGCTCTATGTTGGGAAATCAGAGAAAGCCTTTGAAATATTTCGTTGGCATGACAACTGAACCAAGAGTGAACGCTTCAAATGTGTAATTTCATCTTTCCTTTTCAGTTTGGTTTTAACTAAATGTCAACTTTTCACATCGGTAAAGACAGCTGATTGTAGATTTGTTTTGATTGCCTCTGACTTGTGCAACTTTCCTCCACTTAAAAGAAAAAAGAAACATTGCACAATGCTCGCTTGACATTGTTTGTCATTATAGGAACATGACTGTTACAGGTTAAAATGCCAGGGACATTATAAAATTGTTTGTTGATGCAAACATTACTGTAAATCTGTTTGAGATAGCAACAGGCTAGAAGAACTTGCTGAAGTTCTTGATATTACTTGGATGAGGGTGCAAAAATTCTTCATTTCTTACTTCCCATCCCTGTCATTCTTTTTTTTTTTTTTCTAGGACTCTTTTCATTTTCACTTTGGGGGGTCTTTTACTAAGGCGTGCTAGCCAATTTAGCGTGCGCTAAATGCTAACGCACCCATTAGAACTGCAAGGTACTGGCGGAATAGAAGTCACTAATGTAATGTAATGTAATATGCTAAATTTCTACCAATGTAACAGAAATATATGTTTACCAGAAGTGAAGTAAATGCATGGAAAAGCTTCCCAGGTAAGGTGACAAAAATGAAGACAATACCTGAACTAAAAAAAACAACAACAACATAGGAAATCACAGAGGGAAAGGAAGAGATTGTAGAACTGAGAAACTGATGTGGATGGGCAGACTGTTGTCATTTTCTCTGTTTTTATCTAAGTATTATTATTATTCATTATTATTATAATAATTTATATTCCACATATGCTATAATTCTATGCAGATTACAAATTATTCAGGTACTCAAGCGTTGTTCCCTAACTGTCCCGGTGGGCTCCCACTCTATCTAATGTATATTGTATAGTACTCCCCCGTGAACCCATGGTTCAGAGTTCACAGCCCCAGTCATTCACATTTTTTTTTCATCCACCTCTTCCGCGACCCGGGACCCCGTTGTGCGCATCATCTGCCCCCCCCCCCCCCAATCTGTTCTGCCTGACCAGTGATTCCGTCCTGGGTCGGAACTGCAAGCGCCACCGCCCGCATTGGCACGCACAGCAACGGCCGCCGCCTCCGCCCCTTCAGCCTTCTCCCGCATCCAATATTCGCTTTTTTAAAAGTTCGCGGGTGCTCCTGGAACACAACCCCCGTGAACTTCGGGGTTATACTGCATATGTATATTGACTATAAATTGTGTGGAAAAAACATCATAAGAAGTTCACAAATTTTTTTTCTCAGAGTCTTAGAGGCAGAAACCACCTGCTGCAAACTGAAGGATGAGGCATAGGACTATACAGTGGCATAACAAGAAGGTGTTCTTTTTAGGTGGGCCAACAAGTAGAATGGATAAGCATGAGGCATTGTTCACTCTGTCCCCTGCTCCTCAAGCTTCCAACCCATGCTCCCCCATCCCCCCCAACAAATTTCAAAAAAGTATACCTTGGGAAGTGGGGATCCCCAAACCCTACCAGCTGAACACTAGAAGACATCTTCAACCCAAACCTTGAGCCATAAGGATACTGTAGTAGTCAGCAGATGCACCCCCAGCTGGCACCTTATATATGTTTGGTTCTCGTGCATCAGCCACTGTGACAACATACAGCTGAGTACATGAATACATTGCAGACCATGTCCCATATGTGCCATTTGTCTCTCTCATCTCATACTCAAAGAACCCCAAAATCCTAGTTTACTGTGCCCATAATTCTGGACATGCTGCTCTAGATGTACCCGGACATGCACAAAGCCTCTATTGGCAATTTTAAGCCAGAGATACAGGTTTATTAGGTCCTATATTCCCCATGGTGTCTGGGGCCACACTGCAAAAGCCCCTGAGGCAGTAGATTATGGCACCAATAGAAAAAAGGGCAAGAATGAACCTAATGTCTCACGAGAAGCCACCTCTCCAGGGAATCTGACAGACTATCACTTAACTTCTCTCACAGAGCAGTGGGGGCTCACAATCTGGTTAAATATTTATTGCCTGCACTATCCAACCATTCTAGGCAGAATACAAAGTCAAAACATACACAATAAAATAGAGAATACAGTTAGGTGCTTATGTCCTAATTCCTATAGGTAGCAAAAAAACTCAGATGTGAAAACCAGCAATAGTTGAATTAAACACTTTCACAATAATAGAATGCACTGTGTCAGATGGTATATTAATAATAACAAAGCACAGGCCAGAAGACCAGTTGATATAGCAATTAAATGGGACCCTCCCCCCAAAAAAAAATAGGAAAGAAGGGCCGCACTCAGTGAATGACCTGAGAATTCCTCAACCAACCAGGAAAGAAGGATATTCCTGAATCCAGGACAAAGTGAGAGACTAAAATTTAGAGTAGGGAGTTTCCAAGTGTGGTTAAAGAGTTAAGAGTGCAAGGAAAACTGGAAAATAAACACATGTGGCTCACATAGTCTCTAAACCAGAATACCTAAAATAATTTGTACTAATTAAAAGAGGAAGGATGAGCTAGAAGCATTGATGAGACCAAGGAGTGCCCAGCCATATAGCACATGTACAGTAAGAATACATTTCTTACCTGGCGCCAATAGTTTATATCACCAGGTAAGCTCCACAGGTCCACTTCAAAGCCCCAGGACTCCTCCAAGTAAGGCTGTTCAAGCTCGGTCAAATAATTAAGTCAATGACCACTGACAGCACCACAGAACTGTTTATTGGGAGATAGATTCACAAAGAAGACTCTCTTGTCTGTCCTACAAGGCTTTGCGCTGTATTTTTTTCTGCATTTGCTTATTTATATATTGGGATTTATTTAACCGCCTTTATGAAGGGATTCACCCAAGGCTGTGTACAGCAGGTATAATTCAACAAAAAATGTACTGGTTAGTATAAAAGACCAAATATAAACATAAATATAATGAATGCGGTAAAGTCAAAATTAATAAACTGAAACTTATTAATAGGATTACTGTGAAACTGTTCAAAAATATACTTATTAACAGCACAGAATTCAAATGAGAGATATAATACTAAAAGGGAGACATAATACTTACAAAGCATCTAATAAGCACAAATCAGAACATTCAAATAACATAGATATGATGCTAATGTTTTCTTCTACAATACAACTTATCCTATAGCTGAGGGGCCAAGTGCAGTTATTAGATGGGTGGTACAGAGTCTGTTGGGATAAATAGATGGCAGGCTAAACTCAAGGCAAGTTGTTTATACAGTTAAACAAGGACAGTCTGCATTCAACTCAACAACTGGCTAACTGAAAGGATTTGGCTAGACCCAGGTCAATCTGGCTTCAGACCTCAGTACAGAACAGAGATAGTTCTTGTATCCTTTCTTGAAGATCTGCCCAGAAGCTGTGTCAAGGGATCTGCCTCAATACTAGTGTTGCTGAATTTCTCAGCAGTCTTTATTTTATTTATGTATTTAAAAATGTAATATACCGCCTGGAGTCGCAGCGGTTTCCAAACAAACTTACATAGATCAAAAACAAAATCATTCTTCAAAATAATATCAACACATATGAAAACCAGACCTACAAATTCTTCAGTAACGTATTTAAAAAATGTTTAAAAAATGCCCACACAACTTTAGGAAAGACAGATCAAAAGTATGCGTCTACAAACAGCTTGGTTTTCAACATCTTCTTTAAAGCTATAGTGATCTACACATACCCCCTCTTTTACAAAGGTGCATCCAATCAGTTTAGTTCATGTTGAAGTAAGAAATTAGTTTATTCAGAAGTGTTTTCTGGAAAGTTTTACAATAAAATTCATAAACACAAGCATATAGCTGCTTAAATCACTGGTTGGCACCCTTCATTATCATGAACAGTGTATCCTATAATGAAGTCTACTAGCCATTAATTTCACCTACTTGATCATCTACAGAAGGTTATTCTTTATTCTGTTTGTAATGTAATGTAATGTAATGTAATTTATTTCTTATATACCGCTACATCCGTTAGGTTCTAAGCGGTTTGAAGAAAATATACATTAAGATTATAAATGAGAAGTAAGAAGGTACTTAAAAAATTCCCTTACTGTCCCGAAGGCTCACAATCTAACTAAAGTACCTGGAAATTAATAAAGAAGAGAAAATAAAGATGGTTGAAAAAAGAAAAATTCTATGTGAACTTATAGGATGGAAATTAAACTGACAGTGAAGAACTGTATGAAAAATACATATGGAATGCAGTTAGAGAGGGTAGGTTACAATCTATTTATGGTATTTGTTTAATTGGAAGGTGTTAAGGTGGGTAATTTGGGGGAAGGTTATCTGAAGGTAGGTGAATCTTCTGGAGGTAAAAGAGGAGGGGTTAAGATATTTGGATGAATTTTTTGAAAAGCAGGGTTTTGATTTCTTTTCTGAATGTTTTGAAGTTGTCTGATATTGTCATAAGATTGGAGATGGAATGGTTGATTTTTGCTGCTTGTGTTGCCAGAAGGTTGTCAAACATTTTCTTGCGTTGTGTGTCTTTGAGTGGGGGGAAGGCGAAAGGGTTCGAGGTTCTTCTGTGTCTTGAGGTGGAGATTTGGTTTAAGCGGTTGTTTAGATAGGAGGGGGAAGAGCCGTGTAATGTTTTGAATATCAGGCAGTAGAATTTGAATTGGATTCGTGCTTGTATGGGTAGCCAGTGAGAGTCTAAGAAGGCAGTTGTTATGTGATCATATTTTTTGAGTGAGTAGATCAATCTGAGGGCGGTGTTTTGTATGGTCTGGAGTTGTTTTATCATAGTGGCTGGACAAGGAAGATATAGGGAGTTGCAATAATCCAGCAGATCTAAGACTAGGGATTGGACGATTAGTCTAAATTGTGCTTGGTCAAAGAATTTTCTGATTTTACGGAGATTTCTCATGGTTAGAAAAGCTTTCTGGGTTGTTTTGTTGATCTGGGGCTGCATTGTGCAACATCTGTCTATCGTAACTCCTAGGAGTTTTAGTTCGGGTTGTATTGGGTATTTGGTATTTTTGATTTTCAGTTCAGTGATGGTAGGAGTTTGGGCTTTTTCGAGCAAAAGGAATTTTGTTTTTTCAGAATTTAGTTTTAGTTTGTGAACCATCATCCATTTTTCTACTGTGTCTAAGGTTGTTTCTAGCTTTGTTGTGGTGGTGGTCTCTGATGGGTCGAAGGGGAGGATTATGGTGATGTCATCAGCATAGCTGAAAGATGTGACATCTAGGGTATCTAAAGTGGCTCCTAGGGAGGAGATAAAGAGGTTGAAGAGCGTAGGTGAGAGAGGTGATCCTTGTGGAACTCCGCAGGGATTTGTCCATGGTTCTGATTTGATATCATTGTATTTTACCCTGTAGGTTCTAGATTTGAGGAACCCCTGAAACTATTTGTAGACCTTGCCTGAGATTCCTATGGCGTCGAGAATTTGTAGTAATAAGGTGTGGTCAACTAGGTCAAATGCTGCGGAGAGGTCTAATTGTATTAATATCATTTATTTTCCTTTACTGATGTGTTGTCCTTTACTGATGTGATGTATCTAGTAATGTGACAAGTAGTGTTTCTGTACTATGGTTAGTTCGGAATCCTGATTGTGAGGGGTGGAGTAGGTTATGTTTTTCCAGATATTCGGTGAGGTATTGTGCCACTAGGCCTTCTATTATTTTAACGTACAATGGTATTGAAGCGATAGGTCTGTAGTTGGAGGGGCTATCTATTGGGCCTTTGTGATCCTATATGATTAGAGTGATTAAGATCTCTCCTAGGTCCTGTTTGCTGTTGGGGAGTATAGACAAGCCACCCTATTGCCCCTGTTCAGTGATCTGACACCTTTACTCCCAATTATACTTGTGTGAATCAAAGTCTTACTCATCACTCCATGCCCGTTGACCTTGCCACCTCTGTCTGGAAGCCTGACAAAAGCAAGATTTATACCCATCAGATTATAACTTAGAAGGTATTAGAGCATAAAGTTTATAATAGCTAAAAAAAACGGTTCATAGACAACGGCGCGAAAGACAAAAGTGCGCGCCGACAATTGAGTGCAGCGTGTTCCGCCGCGCCGCTCTAAATTACAGTTTTTAGGGGCTCCGAAGGGGGGGGTTTGTTGGGGAACCCCCCCAGTTTACTTAATAGACATCGCGCCGGCGTTATGAGGGGTTTGGGGGGTTGTAACCCTCCACATTTTACTGTAAACAACTTTTTCCCTAAAAACAGGGAAAAAGTGAAGTTTTCAGTAAAATGTGGGGGGTTACAAGCCCCCACACCCCCCACAACGCCCCCACAATGCGGCACAATGTCTATTAAGTAAAGTGGGGGGTTCCCCCCCAAGCCCCCCTGTCGGAGCGCTAAAAACAGTAATTTAGAGCGGCGCGGCAGTGCGCGCTGCGCTCATTTGTCTGGGTGCGCCTTTGTCCTGGCGCGCTTTTGACCTGACACCAAAAAAACAGCCTTAGGGTTCCTTTTACAAAACAGCACTACCAAGACTACAAAGAATTCCCATGGGATTCTTTGTATTCAACACATGCGGTAGCATCATTTGTTTTGTGGCTGCCTTCACATCCAATGTTCATCTGTAAATTAATGTTCTCAGCATATGTTGCATCCAACTTGGCCAAGATTTGGTGCACATGGTAAAATCTGTTAGGGAAAAAAACAATTCATTGGGTATAAATAGAGAGTGGGGGTAAATGGACAACACTCGGACTGGAAAGTGTCACGAGTGGAGTGCCACAGGATTCGGTGCTTGGGCCCGTGCTCTTTAACATATTTATAAATGACCTGGAAATTGGTACGACGAGCGAGGAGCAGGGCAGGATTAATTCGTCGAGAGCCCCTAGGCACAAGTACACTGGGCCCCCTGCCTCATCACACCCCACCACGCACCCAGGCAGAAACAGGAAGCTGCGTCAGAGGGAAGCTTTGGACAAGCAGCACTGCTTGCACAATTACAGTTCCCATTGCCTTTCTTACCCACGTTGCTTGCTTGTCTTACTTTCCGTCGATGGGAGGGAGTTGCCGATCAGGGTGGGACCCGTTGCCGATCGGGGGGTCCGCATTGCCGATCGATGCTGGAGGGGCCCATCGCTATTTGGAAAAAACAATGTTGATGCTTTCCTTCATCGGGCCCCCCTGACCATTTCGGGCCCTAGGCACATGCCTACTTGGCCTATTGGTTAATCCTTCCCTGGCGAGGAGATTAAATTTGCAGATGATATGAAGTTATTCAGAGTAGTGAAGACACAGAAGGATTGTGAAGACCTGCAACGTGACATAAATACGCTCGAGAAATGGGCCGCAAAATGGCAAATGAGGTTTAACGTAGATAAGTGTAAGGTGATGCATGTCGGTAACAAAAATCTTATACACGAATACAGGATGTCTGATGTGGTACTCAGAGAGACATCCCCAGGAAAGAGACTTGGGAGTACTGGTCGACAAGTCGATGAAGCTGTCCATGCAATGCCCGGCGGCTGCGAAAAGGTGAACAGAATGTTAGGAATGATTAAGAAGGGGATCACAAACAGATTGGAGAAGGTAATCATGCCGCTGTACCGGGCCATGGTATGCCCCCACCTGGAATACTGCATCCAGCACTGGTCGCCGTACATGAAGAAGAACACGGTACTACTCGAAAGGGTCCAGAAAAGAGCAACTAAAATGGTTAAGGGGCTGGAGGAGTTGCCATACAGTGAGAGGTTAGAGAAACTAGGCCTTTTCTCCCTTGAAAAGAGGAGACTGAGAGGGGACATGATCAAAACATTCAAGATAATGAAGGGAATAGACTTAGTAGATAGAGACAGGTTGTTTACCCTCTCCAAGATAAAAAGAACAAGAGAGCACTCTCTAAAACTGGAACGCTCTTCCGGAGGCCGTTATAGGGGAAAACACCCTCCAGGGATTCAAGACAAAGTTAGACAAATTCCTGCTGAACTGGAACGTACGCAGGTAAGGCTAGTCTGTTAGGGCAATGGTCTTTGACCTAAAGGCCACCGTGGGAGCGGACTGCTGGGCACGATGGACCATTGGTCTGACCCAACAGCGGCAATTCTTATGTTCTTATAAATCTTGATACAATAGGTGATTTTTTTTAAAAAAGAGAACCATGAAGAAAACATGAGTTTGTGCTGTGTGCTATGGTTTTGAAAAGAGTGAAAAACAGTTACTTTTTTTTTTTTTTTAAGAAGAACATTTGGTGGAGCACAAGGAATTTTTGAGCAAGTCATTTCACCTCTTGATCTTGCCAGAAGCTGAAATAACAGAAAAATTTTGAGCCATGATTATATTTAATGCTGTTGTAGATGGCACAAATGTTCTGACTTTCACAACAAATTTCTATACATTTCTATCTGACTTCAATCTTCTACAACATATACAGACGTCAACTTTGGCCTAGTCAGAATGCACTCTTGAAGGAAGCTGTGAAGGCAGAAATGGTGACAGAATTTAAAAATGCATGGGATAAATACAGAGGAAAAAAAAAAGATGGAATCCAATTAAAGCAAACTCATAACTGGAGTGAGTTTTGACAATTGGAAGCTTCAGATGGTTAGAGCTTCAGATGTAGAGAAGGCCAATGCCAGGCAGAACATATCAGTATTGAGACTGCAGTGGTCTTCGATGGCAACTACAATAGTGGGGATGTAGGACTGGTACCAAGGAGATTTCTCAGGTCCTTGTCCCAAAATTAGTAGGGAGAGACAGAGATAAAGTATACCAATATCTAATCAAGAAAAAGTGGAACTCTGCAGAGTGCCAGATTTAACTGTGGCCACCTTTATGGGAAGACTGGATGGACTATGAAGGTCTTTATCTGCTACCATTTACGATGTTACTATCCACCCCCCCCTCCTTTTTACAAAGCTGCAGTAGTGGCTGCTACGTGGCAAACGCTCCGATGCCCATTAAATCCCTTTAGGTGTTGATTACCACAGCAGCAACAGCTGCTATCGAGGCTTTGTAAAAGGAGCCCTAATTTATGTAACTCACTCAGGTAATCAGATTCTAGCTCTTATACTTAAATACTCTTACTAATGTCATACATGTTTCTAATGTTCCTATTCCTTGGTCAGACCACCGTTTTCTGTCCTATTATCCATTGAATAGTTCCCAAGCCCTCCTGCCCCGCGATCGCTAACCCCCTCCCCCCCCCCCCCCCGATTACGGTCGGGCAGGAGGGAACCCAAACCCTCCTGCCATGGGCACCTGCGGCACCCCCCGACGATATCGGGGCAAAAGGGAGCCCAAGTCCTCTTGCCCCGCAGCACCGACGACCTCCCCCGACAATATCGGGGCAGGAGGGAGCCCAACCCCTCATTTTAAATCAATTAGGAAGCTAAAATATCTCATTCCTGATCATCTCATTTCTTGTTGTAGCCCTTTTCCTAAGAAAGTTTCTACTCTCCCTTTAGATGAGCAAGTATGTGTTTGGAATTTTCATTATTTCGTGCTTTAGTTAAAGCTGCTCCTATTGCAACAGAAAAGGTGCATTCTTGACAGACATACCCCTGGTATCATCATGGACTCAGGTAGTTGAAGCATTAGCCTTAGAGTGCCTTTGGTATAAATCTTGTCTCCAGTCCCATATATCTCTCTATAAGAATGACGGATCTTATTATAAATACTTACCCTGGCAAAAAAAAAAAAAAAATTTCTTCTCTACTTCACAGGGATACAAAATCTTATATCAACTAACCAATTTTTCACAGAGTCAAACAAACTCCTTTAAATCTTTCTTCTGATGATTTTGTGTGTGCCTTTCTGAAGGTTTCTGATGTTAAATCATCTATTCCTCCAGTATCCTCATCAGTTTAAGACAGTCTTCATTTTCAACCTACAACAGTACCATATAGTCCCTTCTCTTAGAGAATGACACGGTGACAAAATTCATCACCGTCCCCGTCCCCGCGGATAACCGCAGGAAATAATCCCATGTCATTTTCTAGTGTCTATTTCAACCACAGTCCTTCTATACCAGCATTCTTCAAAGCAAAGCTTGTGGGTCAGTGGTTTTGGCCTTTCATACTCTGATTCTTCCCTCTCTCCTTAAAGAATGACATGAAGATGGTTTCCCGCGGTTATCCGCGGGGACGGGAACTGTGATGAATTTTGTCACCGTGTCATTCTCTACCTTCTCTCTCGTTCAAATACCATCTGAATCTGACATTCTTAAATTAGGGCTCCTTTTACTAAGGTGCACTGATGGATTTAGCACACTCTAACAATTAGGGTGCGCTAAATGCCAAGAAGCCCATAGGAATAAAACAGACTGCATGGCACCTAACGCATGCTAAATCTATTAGCACACCTTAGTAAAAGGAGCCCTAAATCTTTGGTTCTAACTCACTCTCTTCTCCCAGTGACCCTATCCCTAATTATTTCCTTAAGTAGATGTCCGGTTCTTTCATTCTCTATTTCTGTATCACAATCTCTATGAGTCTCAAATCTGGCTTCCTTTCATCTATTTGGAAGCTAGCTACTGTATAATACTTTGTTAAAGATTCTATAGGTAATCTGGCAGATACATTGAACTGACACCGAGTTTCTCAATCTGCATTTGCATCACAAATTGTTGAGAAGGTTTTTGCAAATCAGCTTTTGACAGGGGTTCTCAACCAAACATGTTTTATTGGCAATTTACTGATTTTTCACCCCATATGCAGGACAGGGGCAAGAAGTGCTGCCAATTTCTTTAGACCTCAATGCCTCATTTGACGTAGTGGATCATGATATTAGTCATCTGAAACGTCTGGATGTTTGTGGCACCTCCACCAAAATGGTTTCAGTCTTATCTCTAATAGAGATCATTTCAGATCTACTGGTCTACCTCTTTTTTTCTACAGCCTATTATCTTGCAGGTGGTATACCCCACTGAGGCCTATTGTTTTTCATATTTTTCCCATGCCCTTGCCACTCCTTCTACATGACTTTGAATTTAAAATATTCATGTATGCTAACCTAAGCCACCCTTTCCTCTTCAATTCCGTTTTTGTGCAATTTTGTCTTAACTGAAAACCACTTAGCAGTATATGAAATAAATTTGAACTGTGAACTGAGATTATCTGAGAGCTCCCTTTATTCCTTTTTGGATTGTGTTTAGTTTACCTGGAGAGAGAGAGTGTGTGTGTGTCAATCCACTGTTCTCTTATAAAGAAGCATTCTCTTTTGTTTTTCCTAAGCCTCCCTCCCTTCACTTTCATATATTTAGTCCCCTGTCCTTGAATTGCATTTTCCATTGCAGAATGTTAACATTGTATAATTTATTTTGAAGCCTACTACATATTTGAATGTTTTTATCCTATCTTACTTCCCTTCTTTTCCCCAGGAAGCATATTTTGCATTCTTAAAGCCTTGTCCTTTAGAACTTTCATTCCAGGCTCACTATCTGCTTGGTAACCGCCCTCTGTACTTGTTCTGAAAATGGTAGAAATCGGTTGACCTATGGATAGAATTCTATGCACAAAACCTAACATATAAATGCATGCAATAGAGAAACATTTTGAGCTGGGCACAGGAAGATGGGTTCTTATGGTTAGTGAATTGAGGCTGAGACAGGCTTGAATGATTTCCTAAAGGGACAACATTAATTCTCAAAAAACACAGATTGCAATTTGCTGCTAATGGATTCCCAGAGCAGCATTACAGCAAATTGGCTTTTTGATGACCTGAATACACAGAGAACATAAACACTTTGTTAAAACATTTGTAAACCAAAGGATAGACCAGTAATGTGACCATACACTGCATTTTCCTAACAAATGCTATTTCCTAAGCATCCCAATGAGTATACCTTGGTCAAATTGAGCTTGATTCATTATTCTGATACCTTAAAACATGATACAATTGTCATTCAGCCTTGCAAACAATACTATGTACCATGAAGAAAATGATATGGTGACGGCTCCCCAAACTTGGAATTCTCTTCCCATCTATTTACGTGAAGAACTTAATCTAGACAAATTTAAAAACAAACTGAAAACTTTTTTATTTAACGATGCATTTGTTATCTGATTTTATTGGCTTCTTTTAACATTATTCAACTAAATTTTGTTTCTACTTCTCTTTTCTTCACATATTTTACTATTTTTATCCCATCCTTTTTGTGTTTTCCTTATTTGGCTCCCCACTTTGCTCAATTACATTGTAACTTCTTCCCCTACCTTCCTTTTGTTTCCAGTTTGTTCAGTTATCGTCTATGTCTTGTGAGTTTTTAATTATTTTAAAATTATTTTTATTTTGTAACTTTATTAATGTGTAAATCGCCTTGAATATTGAAAAGGCGATTAAACAAATAAATAATAAACTTGAAACTTGAAACTTGAAACTTGATATTTCTTATCTTTCAGACCTTTTTATTCTGGCAGTGTTTAAGAATTTAAAGTGTGCACTCTTCTGTTTCAGTGATTTTTTACATACAATTCCTGTGTGCTTGCAGGTTAAAGTATGTGAACAATCTGTTTTCTTTTGCTTCTTTTAATACCTTAGCGTTTTAAATGAAATCCAGACTTTATTTTAAAAACTTATTACCTGTACCATTTAACACTCTAGGCAGAAATACACTATAACATAATAGATAATCATAAATCAACTTTATAAACCTCAATAAAACTATAAAATAGAAAAAACAAAATCAGACAAAAGCTAAAAACTGAAATTTAACTACCAATGAAGGAAAGAATATTTAACTATAAGTAAAGCATACATGACCATTGTTATTATCTTTGGCCCCCTTTTATCAAGCCTCACTAGGGCGTTTTAGTGCGGGCCAGCGAGGTAAATGCTCTGACACTCATTCAATTCCTATGAGCGCTTGGGTATTTACCTTGCCAGCCCATGTTACCACAGCTTCATAAAAGGGGGGTCTTTATTATTTGAACACATTTATGTCTGCAGAGAGAAGGAACTTTGCTTAAACTTGTTAGAAATCCAATGCCATGAGACCATCCTTTCAAAATACTTAAGAAAAAGTATTTTTTCCAGATATGAATGGGTGCTGAAAGGTTTTCAGCCCAACTCAACTTTCTAAATTCTGAGCGTTATTTTGCCACTGTAGTTGAAATGAGTGTTATCTTATTTCGTTAAGTGCCAATTTGCAGACACGAAATTCTATGTTTTGATATGATTTCAGATCATTGATTGAACCATATTTACAACATTCTCTTCTTGGTTGGGCTGAGAACTTTTCAGCACCCCCTTGTATGTGGGTGAATTCACTAATGGTTGGTTGCTTGCAATGTACACTAAAAAAGGGGATACATATAATCAACAACAAAAAAACATAACAGTAATTGTGAAGACATTAATAGACATAACTCTAAACCAAGTGGGAATGATGTAGAACTACAATATTTCCAGAAAAACAAACATAAAAGGTAAAAAAACAATAGGAAGGGGCAGAAAGTTTCAGCCGTTCATCAAGAATAAATCAGAGCTGGAAAACTGGAGAGACTGAAAAAAGCCAAGGACTCGAAAGCTTCTTTAAAAAGAAAACTTTTCAATGCCCCTTTGAATTTGTCCAGGTTTTTTTTTCCCACCCTCAAGTGGACGGGTAAAGAATTCCATAAAAGAGGAGTCGTTACAACAAAAAATGGTTGTGTAATGGGTATAGATGACCTTTAGGGAGGGTACGAATAGTAGGTTTTGTCCAGTGGATCTAAGTGATCTGGATGGTAAATGAGGACTGAGAATATTGTCAAGACTAGGGGGCCTTTGTAATCTGTGTTTTGAAACTTAACAATACAATTTTGTAAGTTATTCTATATGAGATAGGCAACCAGTGGCCTGTTGCAGCCACTGTCCCAACAACCAGGCTTCCAGTTCAGCCCCAACTGGAGAGAAAAGGTCGGTGGGGCAGACAGGTTGAGATTAGAGGGAGTCCTGCTGGCCTGAAGACCAGACAGGTGCAGCTGTGGCAGGGCCCAGATCTTATTTCCACCTCTTACTTCTGCATCATTGCTTCTCTGCAAATGGGCAGTAGACAAACACTATAACTGGATTATTGTAAAGGTTGTGCTGTTCGCTGGATGATATTCTAGGTAGCAGAGTGAGTGCCACTATTGTCATTTCCAAAAAATAACTTTTATTTGTGGACATTCTTTTCAAGGGCTTTCCTGTAGGGCCTCTGAATTTACATGAAACATTGGAAGCAGCAGGATCTGAACAAGCAAAACAAAATGAAGTTTATATTATCTCTAGCTATTACCATGGTCCCCTTATTTTACAGAACATAAGAATTGCCGCTGCTGGGTCAGACCAGTGGTCCATCGTGTCCAGCAGTCCGCTCACGCGGCGGCCCTTTGGTCAAAGACTAAGACAGGCCCTACCTTCGTACATTCCGGTTCAGCAGGAACTTCTCTAACTTTGTCTTGAGTCCCTGGAGGGTGTTTTCCCCTATGACAGACTCCGGAAGACCATTCCAGTTTTCTACCACTCTCTGGGTGAAGAAGAACTTCCTTATGTTCGTATGGAATCTATCTCCTTTCAATTTTAGACAGTGCTCTCTCGTTCTCCCTACCTTGGAGAGGGTGAATAACCTGTCCTTATCTACTAAGGGCTCCTTTTATCAAGCCGCGCTAGCGGGGTTAGCGCACGCGACTTTTAATCACGCGCTAACCCCAGCGCTGACCCAAAAAACTACCGCCCGCTCAAGGCAGGCATTAGCAGCTAGCGCGGCCGGCGGTTTAACGTGCGCTATAACGCGCATTAAACCGCTAGCGCGGCTTGATAAAAGGAGCCCTAAGTATATTCCCTTCAGTACCTTGTTAACTTCCTATAGGCAAGAAACTATCACGCTTTGGGGTCCTTTCTTAGTTTGCCATATCTTCAAAATACTTTCAGCTTTTGGCTGCAGCATTTCTTTTCCAGTATATGAGGAGTTAAAACTCATTTGTTTTTGGCCCTCCTCACATCCCATCAAAATTCGAACAACCACAGTATACAGTACACACTGTTTCGGAAAATTCTAAAAACATGACTTTTTAAAAACTCCCTGTCAGGGCTTCAAAGAGATTCAGACTAATAATACAAGTCACCCAAAACAAAGACAATTTGTTACTGGTCAGCTGCTATTTATGATATATTACCTCAGACTGTGTGTATAATTTGATAACTTTATGTAGCATGTATAATTCTTTGTAACATATGAGACTCTACAAAATTCTATGTAGTGATGGTGAGAGGCGCCCGGGGCGGTGGTGCCCCTCCCTCGTTCCTTCCCCAATTCTACCAGCCGCGTGTATCCACCCCTTCCCTTGTATTTCTAGTTGAAGTTGTTGCTCATGGGGGTCAACAATGTGCCCCTCGCGACCCCGTCAGCTCTCCGTCTGCCGTCCAATGTTATTTCCTTTGCGCAGCACCCGGAGGTGACGTCAGTGGGAGAGCCAACGAGATTGCAAAGAGCACATTGTTGACTGCCGCAAACAACAACCAACTAGTGGGGGAAGGGAAGGGGGCACGCACGTGGAGAGGAGAAATGGGAAGAGGTGGGGGCGGAGATGGGGAGGGGTGCCGGTGCCCTCACCAACATGGCGCCTGGGGCAGACTGCCCCCATTGCCTCCCCGCCCATACTACGCCACTGCCTAGAACCTACCTAGAACTCTAATTAATGAAGATTCGGTGAGATTTAAAATTGTACATAACATAACATAACTTGTACTCCGATTATTATAATCAAACAAATATTTGTGGTTTGCAGTCCTACTTTTGAGCCTCCATTGGCTCCCGGTTTTTCTCAGAATCCAGTTTAAATGTTTCTGTATTATTTTAATTTTTTATATGGTATTTTTGTTCCGCCTGCTCCTCTTCTATGGAATGTTTATAGATTTTCAAATGCGAGAAGCTCTCATCAATTTAAATTTTCTCTCCCTTCTAGGAAAGGAATTCAAGGAGTTAAGAATTTTAGTATTTCTCTAGCATTTAAATTTCCCCAATTATGGAATGAACTTCTTCTAATTTTGAGGTGTCCCAGCTCTTTCCAATCTTTTCGTATATCTTTAAAAACTTTTTTATTCGCTAAACATTTTGAAAACTAATTCTCTTGTATTTTAGCTTATCTTTTAACTTATTTTTAACCGCGTCGAGCTTCCTTTGATTGAAGACCCAGTATATAAGGTTAAGTCAGGGAAGTCTTTATTGCTCTATCGCTTAGTGCTATGAGTTCACTCAATCTACTTTCCATATGGTTATTTTGTTTCTGCTAATTTGCCCTTGTTTTCAGGAAAATAGGATGGCTGATGTTCTGTTATTTAGAATTCCACCACAGTAGGTATAAGGCAATGGTCTCAAACTCACGGCCCAGGGGCATATGCGGCGGCCCGCCAGGTACTATTTTAAGGACATTGGCATGTTTATCATGATCACAAAAGTAAAATAAAACAGTTTCTTGATCATATGTCTCTTTAGCTATAAATTGCAATATTATTAAGACTTATGGCCTCTTTTACAAAGCCACGCTAGCGGCTGCACTGCGCTAATTGCCTTGAAGCCCTTAGAGATTTAAAGGGCTTCGGGGCTGTTGCCACGTGGCTTTGTAAAAGAGGCCGTTAGCCAAAAGGAAAGATTTATAAACTATAAAGAGTTTTACCTCATGCTAAATTGTCATTTCTTTAATAAGACATTAACTATTTTTTTCTGAAACCCTCCAAGTACCTACAAATCCAAAATGTGGCCCTGCAAAGGGTTTGAGTTTGAGGTCACTGGTATAAGGTAACATAACATGATTAAATCATTATTTTGTGCAATAGAATACAACAGACCATTGTCATCCTCAGCTCCTTGTTACACAAGAGTGCTAGGATCATATTCTTAATAAGGAAGGGTGAGGGAAAAATTTACTCCCTCCCTCCTTTTATTAAGCCAGATTAGAATGCGCAGCTTGGCATTCAGCTCAAGCTGTTTGGCAGCATGGCTTGATAAAGGAGGAGTGGGGGTGGGGGTATAATCTCCAAGACCCTTCAGTAATTGTAATGTCTTTAACCCCTTTTTGCACAATCATAACACTGCATAAAAAAATGAAGTTTCCACAACCAGTCTTTTCTACTTGGTGAGAATTGGTAAGGGAAAATATTTATACAACAGTAGTTTCTTTACATGTTCTTTCATTCAGCTTAAAAGAAAGATTTCAATATTTAGGAAATTTACTTTGGAAAGAATATAATTCCTTTTCTCCAAAGGACTTCTGAAGATACAGTAGAATCGCAGCTAACCAGCATTCAATTAACTGGCATTCTCAACCAACTGGCAAAATAATTGACAGCCACAAAAATAAAATAAAATGTTTCCTGCGCTCCTCAGACAACCTCTAAACCAGTGTTTTTCAACCGCTGTTCCGCGGCACACTAGTGTGCCGCGAGATGTTGCCTGGTGTGCCGTACGGTCAGGGCCGCCATCAGGGCAGTACCACAAGTCTAGGGAGAGGGGCGGTCCGCCCCACGTGGACAGGAGAGAGCTGGACGGGGGACCCGCGGAGTTCAACACATCTCGAGCCGCGAGGCTCGTCTTCTGTTCCTGCCTGCCCTGCAGCTAACATATAGCCGTTCGCAAGCGTTCCCCGATGTCAGCGCTGACGTCGGAGGGAGGGCTTAAGCAAAGCCTGCCCTCCGACGTCAGCACTGACGTCGGAGAATACTTCCGTTCAGCTATTTGTGCGCGGCAGCGCAGGCAGGAAGCAGAAGACAAGCCTCGCGGCTTGAGCTTCGTTTTGCTGAGAAAGTTGCAAAGATGGGCTGGGAGGCAAACACGGAACACAAAAGGGGGAGGGAGTGCGTTTTGGACACAAGGCATGAACTTGGGAGAGAGGAAGGGAGGGAAAGAGATGCTGAGGTGGGGGAGGGAATGCGTTTTTGGACACAGAAGAAATGGACTTGGGAGAGAGGAAGGGAGGGAAAGAGATGCTGAGGTGGGGGAGGGAATGCGTTTTTGGACACAGAAGAAATGGACTTGGGAGAGAGGAAGGGAGGGAAAGAGATGCTGAGGTGGGGGAGGGAATGAGTGTTTGGACACAGAAGGCATGGACTTTGGAGAGAGGAAGGGAGGGAAAGAGATGGTTGTGTACACGGGGAATAGAAGAAAGGAGAATTTTTGGTCATAGGGAGGGAGTGAGGTACAGATAGTGGCATACCAGGGTGGGGGGGGCGGTCTGCCCCACCCCGGGTTTACGTCCCAAGGGGGTGCACAGCTGGCCACCCTCCAGTGTTGTCCCTAGGCCGGCAAACTGTGGCTCTTTAGCCACTTGAGTGCCACTGCCGCCAACGGTGTTGTTGGCTGTGGCAGCATTATAAAATACTTTCTTTGTGTTTATTTGATTCCTATTCAAGAGAATTACTTTATATATAGTCAATATAGGCACAGAGTTAAATTTTTTAACATTTTCTAATGGTGGTGTGCCTCGTGATTTTTTTCATGAAACAAGTGTGCCTTTGCCAAAAAAAGGTTGAAAAACACTGCTCTAAACAACCCCCTACCTTCCTCCATCCCCCCCTCCCCGAAGCAGCAGGCAGCCATAAATCTCCCTCCCTCCAGTCCCCAAAGCAGCAGCAACAGCCATCCTGTCACACACACACATACACACCCTTCTGGCCCAAAGCAGCAGCGTCAGCAAACCCTGACAACTCCCCTCCCTCCTTTGGCCCAGAAGCAGAAGCATCAGCCAATCCTGACAATTCCTCCTCCCTCAGCCCAGAAGCAGCAGCAGCAGTTGCTCCTGATTATACCTCTCCCTCCCTTACTGAGGCAGTAGTGGCAGTTGGTGAACAAAAGAAGCGCCGTAAACAAGCTGCTTCCAGCCAGCTCTGGCAAGGCCTTATTTCTGAATATTAGATATATTTTTTCCATTTTGAAATACTAGGTCAAGTATCATTCCCCCTCCTATTTCTTGTGGTTTCCATTTACATTGATCTGAGGATTTCTACAGGTGGGATGTTCCAATCACCATCTGGCAAATATGATGATCCCAAGATTTCTGTTCTGCTTAGTGTATGTCAGTAGTCTACACTCCCTTTCCATCATTCACGGCTTGCTTATTGTCCATTACTTATTGGTACTTTTCTTTTCTTTTTTTAATTTTAATTTTTTATTAAATTTTCAATAGATACACAAAAAGCAAACTTAACAAATATGAAATAAACAACAATAATAATAAGAAGTAGCTGCATTCCTAGTTGTTACAAAGCTCAAATTGTGATTTAAATTAATACCAAAGTAAAATAAATAGCAAATTCTATAAAATATGGAACAAATTCACAAATACTATACAAGGGTAGCCTTGACTAATAGACTGATCAAAATTGGGAACAATATGGGGCTCATAATTGAAACAGAAATACCGGTATGTCTAAAATCCCACCCAAATTGGCACTTGGACGACCTTAAAGACAGGTCATCCAAGTGCCAATAATCAAAACGGATTTTAGATGTATCTAAAAACAGCTTAGGCCTTTTCAGTGCCGCTGTATGCCCAGAGCTGAAAGGGGTGTTTTAGGAGTGGTGAGAGTGGGATTTGGGTGGGATGTGGGCTGCAAGTCGTACTGCAAGTATAACTGAAAGTTTAACGAGACTGTCTAGATGGAACTTATACGTAGTGACTTAGGCGATCTAAAACCATGTCTCTTCTCTTTCCATCCACCTTATACTACTGACAGCAATGAACTCTGCCTACACAGCTAATTGCAGTATTCTAAAAAGATGTAATTGTTAATTGCAAGTGCACCCAGTGCAATGACATTAATGTCATTTGGAATTCATGACAGTTATTAATAATCATACCCTATTGAAAGTAATTAGGGGTTACAGGACTATTCATGTTTTGTAGCTATCAAAAACTGTGAGTTCACCTGGCACTTGTACCACTAGCGCAGAACCTTGGAAATTGAGTTCAATAGCTCATAATCTTTTTATATACAGGAATTTGCTTTTGTGATCACTTTCATTAATAATAATCTCTTAAAGCCCTTAACAATTTTTTCTGTGGACAAAAAGAAAAAAAATAATTTACTTTTGTACTCAGGCATTTCTTTCTGGGTGAGCTTTGGGTCAATCAGCTTGTTGGCGGTAATGACTGTGTCAGCTTTTATAGTGTGGTTTGTGTTCTCAGTCTTGTAACTCTGCCTCTTCCTTTTGTATCCTCCTTATTTCCTTAATATGTTGGAAAAAAAAAGAAAAAAGATAGAGGTCTTACAGGTTCAAAAATGGTCATTTTCTCCACCTGATTTTTGGACATTTTTCTGAAAACATCCAAAGTCAGACTTAGACATCCTATTGAAAATGTCCCTTCACATTACTAACAAATATAGTACTATAAACCTGTCTTCCTTCTTGGCTGGCAGTTCAGATTCAACATAAAGACTACTTTAATGCAAACAAAACAGAGGGCTGGTCCATAACACACCTACCAGTTCAGTTTCAAAACGTTCTCCAGCAGTTTCTGTCACCATATACAGAAACATGTCCAACCTTGCAGGTTGTAATGTTTCAAACCTCTTAGCAGTCTTTGCATATTGCTGTCAGGGAAGGCTTTTCTCAGCTATCACTTGCAGGGTCTTAGTCTTCCTTCAGCTACTCCCAGTGCTTGACTTTCCCTTACAAATATTTTTTTATCTTTTCTGAGCTTGGCCATCCTGCTCTTAGCTCTGTTAAGGTGGCCTGGGAAGGATGTGCCTTAAGGAGAAATTAGGGTTTGCCAAAGCACTTCCTCACACCCATCCTTATGGCCCATTCTCTCCAGCATCTCAATTTTCTTTACAATCCTTTCTCTTCTCTACAGTTGCAACAACTTAGGACTGTGTGGAGTACATGGTGCAGTATCTGCCTCTGATTCTGCTCTTCAGTGTGCACTGATTCTGCAGAGACTTAAGGAGACAGAAACTGCCATTGGGTAAGAAGTTCTGAATGTTTACAGTTCCCTCAATGACCATCTCTTGCTGCTATTCCTATACACCTTATCTGTAGTCCAATGAAAGTGTAAAAATAACTTACAAGCTTAACCAAAACAGGTCCTGGGTCAGAAAAATCAGAAGGGAAAATATACAAAAACAAAGTCCCAGTAAGGCAAAAGGGCTTTATTTAAATAAACCTGATGCAGCCACAGTTCAGCAATCGCCTGCATCAGGAATATGGTAAAAATATGAGTATTGCCAGATTGAACCAAAGACTGAATTTCACAATGAAATCTGAACTATGCTAACTTCTTAGTTCTTGGTATGCCTATAGCTTCAAGCACAGTTCAAGTCTCCATGACCCTTTGTTGGTTCACCTCATCTGTGGAAGTGAAGGCTCTTCAACTCTTTCCTAGCTACCACAGGACCAGGATAGCAGGACAAGGAAATGGGAGGTGGTGAGATGGCAGCCAGCAAGACAATGAAGAGGGAAGGTAGAAGAATGTTTAAATATTGTAATCTAGAAAGTGCATGCACACTTTTAAAGTCCTTTGAATGGTGGTACTGTACATGCTTTTTTTTTTCACTAGATGGGGCAATGATCTTGCCACTGCAGTGCTGTTGGAATCAGAAGTATTGCATTAAAAAATAGTTGCCATTTCCATAATAAATAACAAAACAAATGCATAACTCTCCCTCTTTGAGATGGAGAGAGAGAAAGTCTGCAAGGTTAAATGGCCATGAGAGTTGGGAATCAAGAAAACAAAGGAACAAAAACAGAGTGACACAGGACAGAAAAGGATCAGAACAAAGAGACAACAAATTAATTAAAGGCAGAGCTTTTCTACGCAGTCCCTTTAGGGCTGTAAACAGGCCTGGTCTGATATGCAAATGTACCTGGTACTTACACCTGGTGTATTCAAATCCATTTCCTGAATACACATGATAGATATCCTAAAACCTAGATCAGCTTATCATCCTTGAGCACTTGCGTTAAATATCTTGGCTCTGAGGATATTTTTCCTTCTGCATCTTGGAATAAAATACTTGGTAGAGCGGGCTCATTAGCTTTTGAAATCTGACTGGCTAGTAAAGAAATTGTTCATTTTATAAACTGAAATAGTGAAAAAGAGTGCTTCTCAGCCCATCTACAAGTGTTGGAGACCCAGAATATACAAATTTAGTTTGTGGACATTCAGGGGTAAATTCTCTATTACTGCGTTTATTTTAGGCGTGCTTTAGGCGTCCGATGTAAGTGAATAATTACGGAGTTAAGGGTCTTAATTAATGTTAATTGGGAAATAAACGACACATAGACGTCCCTAAGACGTAGTTGACGGACTGACGTCTATAGAAAGCATAGTCCCGTCTCCAGCTCTGGACGTGGGCGTTCCGTGGGCGTTCTGTGGGCGTGCCAAATGGGGATGCTAGATGAGCGCTACCTGAGCGAGCAACTGCGTCTAAATATCGTGTATTATGTAGACGTAAGAAACCCTGGTCTAACTTGGATTTCAATGCCGTTTCAACTATCATAATTGCGGCTCTTTGTTAGACGCGAGGCAGACGTCCGCTGTGTTTTTTCATCAATAATTCCAATAGTGAGTTTGAATAGGTAATTTTCATCTTTTCTCTGTCCTAATAAATATAATGACACCATAACAATGGAACACATTATATTGCATGGATAACAAACCACATTTCTGCCCAAACAATAATATAATTTATACATGGCTTTTACAACCCCCTTTTTTTTCTCAACAAACAGTACTGCAATCGGCTCTCTTTTGAAAGCAAAGAAAAAACAGCACACATTATCAGCACTTAAAAAGAGAATAAACAGATACACACCTTAACATTCAGCTTCCCTCATTGCAAAATGGAGGTGTTCAGTTGCACAAAACTGACCTCATTGTGACCTCATCAATCTGCACCTTCAAAGTAGTATGCCACAATTAAAAGATGTGCTGGGTGTAGAACTCACAACCTCTGGATGTTAGGAGCACAGGCTGGCTCCTAACACATAGAGCTACAGCTGCTTCTACTTAGGTCCATCTCACCACCCTTCCATATCATATTTGACTGAGCTGTCTATGCTCATTAGCGATCATATCAGGATGAACTCAATTAAGTTTAAGCAAAGGAATGCCTAAAGATTTGGAAGGTTTTCAAGTAGAAAACAAATATCAACTATGTATTAAAGAATTGCAGCACAAATGACGCTGATCGGCAAGGGCAAAAAAAACACCACTTTTCCGGGTATGACGCCTAAACGGAACAGATTACTTACAGTCATATATGCAGTGGCGTACCTAGGGTATGTGGCACCCGGGGCCCATCATTTTTTGACACCCCCCCCCCATGTAAAAAAATATTTTTTGTAATGACCATGAAATGGAATAAATGGTCAGAATAGAAACAGGCAGTGAAAATTTTCTTATATTCCAAACATAACATAACATAAATTATGTCTGAATTGTCATGACATCAGAAGTACATATGGAGTAGTTGCAGGTGATGCTTGGGACAGTTCTGATTGTGTTAGTTCGGTTTTATGTGTTTTTTGAATAGAAGGGTTTTTATTTCTTTTTGAAGGTTTTGCAGTCTGTGGTCGATGTCAATTGGTTGTAGAGTTGGGGGTCGAGTGTTGCAGCTCGAATGGCTAGGAGGTTGTCGAAAAGTTTTTTTCTTTTGACGTTTTTGGTTGGGGGGTGTGTGAATGGTGCGTGAGTTCTCCTATGTCTGTTTGAAATGGATTGAATTATTTAGCTGAAGAAATTAGTTACCCCCTCATCCCACACACATTAATTCTCTTCCATTTTTGTTCCCATTCTAAAAAACACTGATAAGTTCCCAGAAAAAAAATACATTAAAATAAGAAGTGAACACAAAGGCCCCTACAGATGAGAACATAACATAAGAATAGCCTAACTGGGTCAGACCAATGGTCCATCATGCCCAGTAGCCCATTCTCATGGTAGCCAATCCAGGATACTAATACCTGGTCAAAACCCAAAGAGTAGCAACATTCCATGCTACCGATCCAGGGCAAGCAGACACTTCCCCCATGTCTTAATAACAGATTATGGACTTTTCCTCCAGGAATTTGTCCAAATCTTTCTTAAAACCAGCTACACTATCTGCTTTTACCATAACTTCTGGCCACTTCATTTTTAAGTTTAGATCTTTCCTTTCAAACAGAGACCTTGCTGGATGTCAAATACAGCACAAGGTAACTTCACATGGACTTAGCTGTGCAGGAAATGTGAATCTCCTCATACACCCACCATATAGTGCAAAAATGTGCAAAGGTCTGTTTTTTTCTTTCAATCACTACATAGCCTAATGCCACACAAGCAGCGCTGTTACAAACATATTCTGTAGGTCAATGCTAAGGATAACAAAGTTTCCTTCCTTGGACCAGAAGGAGATACTGATAAACCACTGGAAGAGATCCCAACACAACACCCAAAGACCCACTCAGTGTGTGAACCAATTGAGTGGAGTGGACTAACTGGGGGGTGGAAATGGGCCCAGAGTTTGCTCAGCAGAATTTCCCAGACCACCTCTTCCTCTCAACACATTGACACGCTGCCACCACCACCACTAGAAACACCTCACTGGGTAGGCCAGCTATGCTATAAACTTTATAAAACACATTATTATATTTTCTTATAAAGCACATATTTTAACTGAACTCTCTGACATCCTCAGCCTTTCCATTCACAAAAATAGAAGGAAGAAAAGTTCCCATTTCCTGCTGTTTCATGTCCCCGGCCTATACAATATTTTTTTTCTGCAGACCCTTCAAAAGTCTGACCAAATCCTCGTTTCACTTGCATTATAAAGTACTGAGGATGCCATCTCTCCCCAATCCCAGGTCCTAAAGTCTAAGACAGTAGCGCAAACTAATGCTGCCAGATTCAGGAAAAAAAATTTCGATTCGATTCAGCCTATTGAATTGGTTTTTCAATTCGATTTTCCTGCCCAGTTGGGTGAATTTTTTCAAAACTCCTGGTGGGTTTTATAGCTTTTTCACCCCCTTTGGCTTCTCCTAACCACACTGGCGCTGTGGTGTAAATAAAATAAAGAAACAAAAAGGACTTTTCCTCTCTCTGTTAAATCCTAGCTCACGTTTGCAGTCCAACACCAGCTCTGTCAGGATACACATTTCAAATCTGACATATTATAATCACAAAACAGAAAATAAAATTAATTTTTCTACCTTTTGTTGTCTGGTTATATTTCAAATCTTGTTGGTCCAAGGCTCTGGTTTTCTTCTGATAACTTGCTTGCCAGGGTCTCCTTCTTTCTTCTTTCTGCGTGCTAACCATCCATCTGCCAACTCTGTCCTCCCTTTCCATTTCCCTTCCCTCCCCAGGAAGTCTGGTATCTTTCCTTTTTTTCATCTCCCTCCACAGATCCACCTTTTCTTAACTACCCTTTCATCCGGCATCTCTCCCTCCTTCCCCACCACCCCAGAGTCCACCATCTCTTCCTTTCTTTTCCCAATTACCCTCCTATCCAGTATCTCTATCCCTCCTCCACACCATCCCTTGTGTCCAATTTCTCTCCCTTTCAGTTCCTTCCCTCCCTAAATCTCATGGTCCATCATTTCTCTCCCTCTCCTCTATTTTCAGACCCATTATTTCTTCATCCCCCCCAAAGTTTGGCATATGCACGTCTCTTTGAACACCCCCTTCCCTCCGTGTACTTCTAAACCAGGGTCCCCCCCAAAGGCCTGTCCCCCCTTAAAGGTCTGCCTGTCCCCCCTTGAAGGCCTGTCCCACCCCCTTGTAGGCCTGTCCCCCCCTTGAAGGCCTGTCCCTCCCCCTTGTAGGCCTGTCCCCCCACCTTGAAGACCTGCCTGCCTGTCCCCCCTTGAAGGCCTGTCCCCCCCCTTGAAGGTCTGCACCCCCCCCCAAAGGCCTGCACCCCCCTGAAGGCCTGTCCCCCCCGTGAAGGCCTGTCCCACCCCCTTGTAGGCCTTTCCCCCCCTTGTAGGCCTGCCTGCCTGTCCCCCCCTTGAAGGCCTGTCCCCCCCTTGAAGGCCTGCACCCCCTTGAAGTCCTGCACCCCCCCTGAAGGCCTGCACCCCCCCTGAAGGCCTGTCCCATCCCCTTGTAGGCCTGCCCACCCCCTTGTAGACCTGTCCCCCCCTTGAAGGCCTGCCTGCCCCCCCCCTTGAAGGCCTGTCCCTCCCCCTTGAAGGTCTGCACACACCCCCGAAGGCCTGTCCCCCCCCCTTGAAGGCATGCCTGCCTGTCACCCCCTCCCCCTTGAATGCCTGCCTGCCTGCCCACCCGCCCCAGCAGCACTACCTATGCTCCCGGCCTTGCCGTTCAGTCCCCACCACCCCCGAAGGACCGCTCGCCCCACTGACCTTCCTGCACCACCTATGAAGCAGCCGCAGCAGGATCACGACGTCAGCTATCCCTGCGCTGCTTAGGCACTGCTTCCTGCGCCGCGTTCCCGCCCCTCCTCTGACGTCAGAGGAGGGGCGGGACCACGGCGCAGGAAGCAGCGCCCAAGCAGCTCAGGGATAGCTGACCTCGCGATCCTGCTGCTTGCTGCTTCACAGGTGGTGCAGGAAGGCAGTGGGGCGAGCGGTCCTTCGGGGGTGTGGGGGGACTGAACGGCAAGGCCGGGAGCACCCCTTCAGGGCTGGCACCCGGGGCGGACCGCCCCTCCCGCCCCCCCCTTGGTACGCCACTGCATATATGCATTAGTACAGTGCTTAGAATGAAGATTAGCGTGTGAGAAAAATGAAGCTCCACCTCACATGCATTCAAGCACACTTGGGAATATGGGTTTGGGGCTCAGTGAAAGCAGCACTTTTAACCATTGAGCTACCACTCTTTTATCTCAGCCTACTATGACATTATAGCTAAACTCCTTTTCCCTTA
This sequence comes from Geotrypetes seraphini, assembly GCF_902459505.1. Taxonomy (NCBI): domain Eukaryota; kingdom Metazoa; phylum Chordata; class Amphibia; order Gymnophiona; family Dermophiidae; genus Geotrypetes; species Geotrypetes seraphini. The sequence continues at coordinate 137,102,382 of NC_047092.1, read as the reverse complement.
GCACTTCACTAAGATATGATATGACAAGGGAGCCAGAGGCATTGGAGCTGTAGCTCAGTGAGGAAAGGCACTCTCTACCACTCTTCCGGGCTTTGAGGGTTCAAATCCCAGCCTGTATTTTACTTGTGGCATATCTACCTTCCAGGTGCACTTTGATGATACTTTCCACTTCTTATAGGAGTTGAATATAACATTACTGTACAACTTTGCTGTGTAGCAGAAAAATAAACTTTTCCCCCTTCCATGCTAAGAATTTGAGTTCAACTCATCTTATATTTCTCCTTTTAAACATGGCATACTTTGTTAGTTTTTATCATGGTAAAGTATACATTTCTGAAATGGTGAAGAAACAATAATATACAACTGCAGTGTTTTGTCTCACCAAACTGCTATAAGCACAAGAAAGCATTACTAGGGGGAGCAGTTTACCGGGCTGGAGGAGAGCTGAGGGGTGTCCCGTTGCTGGTCCCGGGTGTACAGCGGCGGTTTCCTCTTCCTGGTCGGTGGCACTGACAGGCAATTACAGAGACGGACCCCTGACGTCACTGGGTCCGTCTCCGACAGCGTAAAAGCACCCGCTGCTGTAGCCACACTGGGAGCAGTTTACCGGGCTGGAGGAGAGCTGAGGGGTGTCCCGTTGCTGGTCCCGGGTGTACAGCGGCGGTTTCCTCTTCCTGGTCGGTGGCGCTGACAGGCAATTACAGAGACGGACCCCTGACGTCACTGGGTCCGTCTCCGACAGCGTAAAAGCACCCGCTGCTGCGGTTGCGGCCGCAGCCGCGCGGCCGCAGGGCGTGGCCGAAGGGGCGTGCCCTAAGGGGCACGCAAGGCCCCTTGGGAGCCCCTTAGGAGCCACGTAGAGTCCGGGAGCCGGCAGTGGGAAATTTATTTGGGACATATAGACCCGGATTGGATCCTGCTCCCCATTATTGGATCTAAGAAGTCTATTCCATATCTGCTGCAGTGAGGACGTCGTTGAAGTCTTTTCTTTTTTAATAATGCCGAAAAGACGAGGAAGGAACACCGGAGGAGCCTCCCGGCGACCCTTAACCCCAGTGGTTACCATTGATGATCTTCTCCGACGCCTACAACGGGAACAAGAAGGGTCGGGTGCTAGCTCGTTGGGGACACTGCCGGAGAGTAGTGCGGTGGGTTCCCCTGAGCATGATGTCACTCTTAGCCCCGACGTTAGGACGCCACCCCTCCAACCGACGCCGCAAGATGCCAGCTCCCCACGGGACCAGAATCTACCTGAGGAGGTGGTTTCTTCTGTGTCCACAGAGGCTAGTATGGAGGGCTCGCTGAATATGACAACGGGACTTGCGATCGGGACAACAGAGGTTGGAGGAATACAAGACGTCACTGAGGTAAAGCTAATTCCAGAACATTTAGATACTACACCATTACAACTTTTCTCACCTACAAAACCTCCTACAGTCACACTCGAAGCATTATGGGACTTGGTAGTAAATTTGGGGAATTCCTTAAATCCTCAAATAAAAAGTTTGGATAAAGAATTAAAAGAACAAAAGGAAGAAATAAAAGTTTTAAAGCAGGATATGTCACAATTTAAAACAGAGACACAAAATACAAATAAGGAGTTAATGCTACTGAAACAAAATCAAGATATGTTGGTTAAAGATAATATATTACTCAGGAAGAAGCTGGAAGTGCAGGAGAATAATGGCCGAATAAATAACTTGAGATTTATAAATTTTCCAAGAATCCTGTCAACTTCTCCTAGAGAAATGGTGAAAAGATATTTTATGGAAATTTTGGAAATTCCTGAAAACTCCTTACCTCCTCTTACAAGAGTGTATTACCTACCTGCTAAGCCCCAATTCAAAGAAGAAGATAAAATTGAGGAACCCCGGGAGAGGTCATTGGACATTTCGGCTATACTGGAACAATCAGATAGAGAATTGGCTGTTCCAGCTACTCTCTTGTTGTCTGTTGCTTTGGCTCCAGACAAGGATTGGATATTAAAACTTTTCTTTAAAAATAGATCCAAAGACTTCCTGGGACAGCACATTCAGATTTTTCCTGATGTCTCTAGAGAGACTCAAAAAAGAAGGAAAGAATTTTTAATTCTAAAACCTGGTGTGACTCAAATAGGGGGTATGTTCTTTTTGAGATATCCATGTAAATGTGTAGTTAGATATCTATCATTGAAGTATATATTTACAGAGCCATCTCAACTGATTAGCTTTCTCTCAATGAAACGCCTAGAAAAAGGAATAACAACAACGTCCATGGAAAGTTAGTTTCCTGCACTTTAGTCAGATAAGGATTTTTCCTAATTAATTAATTTGAATTATATATGTTCTACTCTTAATTATGGATCCAATAAAATTGAGGACTAGTGTGAGATTAGCTAGGTTAGTATTTCCTTGTAGTAATATTAATTTTGCAATTTTAGTTTAATATGTTGTTTGATCTCACTTTACTGTACAAGATGTATATGCTTGAAATATTGTAAAATTTTATAAATAAATAAAAAAAAAAAAAGAAAGCATTACTAGGTCAACATGGTAATGCTCCTGTTCTGAGCTCTGACCTCTGAAACTCCCCGGTTCGACTCCCACCTTTGCTCATTTTAATAAGGTCCTAGTTTTTTCCTATTAGCTCTTATAACAGGGTCTACATGGTGGACTTTGCCATTTGTAAGGTGCACATTTCCCTTTCCAGGCAAACCTATTTTCAACTTACCATGGCTCGGACATCCTAAGCAGTGATGAGAGGAAACCTTTCCTCTGACAGCAAGATGACATTTGTGGATCGCCTGGTTAATATTTGATATTTGTTTTCTACTTGAAAACCTTCCAAATCTTTAGGCATTCCTTTGCTTAAACTTATTTGAGTTCATCCTGATATGATAGCTAATGAGCATAGACAGCTCAGTCAAGTAGGATATGAAAGGGTGGTGAGATGGACCTAAGTAGAAACAGCTGTAGCTCTATGTGTTAGGAGCCAACCTGTGCTCCTAACATCCAGAGGTTGTGAGTTCTACACCCAGCACATCTTTTAATTGTGGCATACTACTTTGAAGGTGCAGAATGATGAGGTCACAATGAGGTCAGTTTTGTGCAACTGAAGACCTCCATTTTGCAATGAGGGAAGCTTGAATGTTAAGGTGTGTATCTGTTTATTCTCTTTTTAAGTGCTGATAATGTGTGCTGTTTTTTCTTTGCTTTCAAAAGAGAGCCGATTGCAGTGCTGTTTGTTGTTCACTTTTGTTTCCTTGCATCCTAACAGTTCTCAGAAGTGGTGGAATTTGCTGTTTCTCCTCAGCATTCTGCAGCCACAGGTGCATGAGATACTTTCATTTACTCCTAACTACAAGCCATTCTAGTAGGAATGTGTTTCTTTTGATGCAATATTGGCCAACAGCTATGAGTTAAATCAAACTTCAGAGGGCTTGGACAGGTGTTGAAGAATGATCCAGTTAGGGGGGGATGTTTTTGGTGGGGGAGGGTGTTCAGCATGAGAGAGAACAGGTTGCATTAAATATTAGACAATGGCTGCACATAATAAAAGCTGAAGCAAAATATTGATATGTAAAGGCAAGGCTAAAGAGTTACCAGGTGTCCTGGCTGAGAAATGAATATAAACTATTTGCTAACCTTACTCAAGACTTGAACCCCCTGATGTATGGAAGATGAAAAGCAATGCCTTAAGGCATAGAGCTATAGAGGTAACTTTGTTTAGAACATAGAGCTTTGTATCAAAGCTTAGAGATGTGAAGGAAATGACTATAACGTCACTACAGCTGTATATGGCAAAACGACATCCAATGCACATCCAATTAGATTTGAATCCTAACGGTTCCTATGACGTCAGCCGCTAATTAGGCGTGCATAGTATATAGAAAGCTTTGGCACAGCCATTTTTCCTATGTAGGACCCCCTCATGTGAGTTGGTATTTGTGGTGTTCCGTTTCCTCAATGATGAAACTTTGTGCTATGACTTGGCTGTTCTCCTTTATACTCCCTTCTACCTTTGACACTCCTCCCCACCCCCATTATCTGTATTTCTTTAGTTTATGGATTTTTCTGGGTGTTGGTGTGAGGGATTGTTGAGGACTTAGGTTTTGTGTTAAGTGTGGAGGGGAATCAATTGTTAGGGAAAAGAAGGGGCCGGGCCAGGTTACACACAGATGCCCACACCCACCACTCTCCCTGCTTTCATAATGTCATGGTCTGCCCCACCTCCATTTTCCATATCTGCAACTCTCCATGCAAGAAATTCGATTTCCGTTTTGGAGCCATGTTGTAAGGTGAAGCCATCTTTTCAGGCTACTTGTATAACACGTTCAAACACACCCCCATAGGACAGCCAATGAGGTGTGATGGGCGTGGTTAGGAAGCGGGATAAGCAACCACGCCCGAACGGCACCCAATAGGCATTGGGAAAGTTTTCCCGTCCTACTGACGTCAGACGCTACATAGGCGTGCATGGGTATAAGAAGGTCCAGGTGAGTAGTGTTTCCTTTCTATTCTGTCCTATTGCTTATGCAGATGTTTGAGACTTTACTCTGTCTTAGTCTTTTACATTTTTTTTCCTATCTCTGCCTCCCATTTCTCTCTATTCCACAGAGCCATTAACAAGCTACATGTCATTCTTATATGTTGTTTTATCTTTTCTAGAAGCAGCTCAGATAGTAAGTCCAGGTGAGAATGATATTTTGTAAGTTACTTAGGTGTCCTTATGATAGAACTAAAGAAACCAACCAGAAAAACTGACTTCTCTTTATGGGCTTTCATTGTGTGCTATTGTTTATAATAGTTATTTTATTTCTGATATCTCCTACTCTCCATTCCACAGGGCTGACAAAAATGACTGAGAAGACTGATAAAGACCATGCTGGTAGAAATTTTGCTGGTAGAAAAATGGATATGTAAGTAAAATGGATGTGTTCACACATCTGAGAGGGTTTACTCATAGAGCTAAAGTTAATTCTTTGTAGAATCAAATTACAGGCAAGTTAAAATCAGGTGAGGAATGGTTCTGTGTACTAACTCATTGATAAAAATAGGTCGGGTGTGTTGGGGGAGGGGGAAACACTGCCATTCAGTGGACATCCAATCAGTGTACATGGTTCAGGTGGAAAACTCTTAATGAGTGCCTAATGGCTGCCATTTTTAATAAGGAGTCTAAAGGTATGTTAGCAGCTCTGTTACTTCTAGGTGTGTGTTCTGCCACAACTTCAGTGTTTAATTTTGGAGACATAGGTCTTTGTTAACAGTTTCTCTCTATTCTTCATTTCAGGTTAACTCTGCTCATCACCTATGTGTTTGCCAGAGAGAGACCAGACGAGCAGCTCAGCACACCAGCTTGCACCTAGCCAAACAGTTGTAGGTGAGAATGATATATGGTAACCTTTATTTGCTTACTCTACTATTCTTCACTTGAGTCACTCTTCTGATGAGTGAAATAAATGTTCACAAAGCTAACATGTTTCACACTTCTATTGTTCTCTTCACACAGGTATCCTTGATGACTTTCATGAACAATAGTAAATTGATAATGTTGGCCTCATAGAACACCATGGCACGCATTCCTGCTGTTATATGCACACAAACTTTTTGTTTTCAGTTAGTCTATTCCCTCACATGAGTTCTAAACAGTAGCAGTGGAGGATTACAGGTGATATTAACCCACACCATCAGCAAGTTAAGGCTATTGCTTTAACAACTATACCACGGTGACATCTAAGCAGCTCAACATAAATGAGGTTAACACATTGCTTTAGGGAAGGGAGGACAGATATGGACCTTGGGGGTTGAACCCCCTGTTTGTGAACCTTGTGTAAACCAGCTTCTCCTCTTTTCTGTTTTCAGGTGTCTTAGACAGGCAACTGCAGTATTGTCAGATGGAGTTTTGTATTACTGAGAGCAGTGCAGCTGTGAGCATCTTTGTGGTTTCCACACCTGCTTAACCAAAATAGTGCAGCTCAAGAACCAGGAGGATAGATTGAGGTATGTGGCCTTTACTTCCATCACCTTCCGTGAAAGGAAGAAAAACCCACATGTCTCATTTGGATTCTCCTGGTGTGGAGCCAACTCTTACTAGCAGTAACCCTATTCCTCAACAACAAATCTACCACAGTGACTTATATTCTCTTCCTTATGTAGCCATTTACTTTGGAACAGGGACTGGCTTACTTTGCACATCATAGCTGAGATGTCGTCATCTACCTACAGTTGCAAATACCCTTGCATTCACTTGCTTCTTTCCTAGATTCTGCAATGATTTGACATCAGAGTGGCTAGCAGGTAATAGAATGAATGACAGACCCCAATAAAGATTGTCAAACTTTCTATATGTCACCTTGTTGTTATATTGAAAAGGGCCCATTCAGCAGTCCCTCCTGAACCCCTATCTACCTTGGACTCTGTCCACTAAACTGCTGATGCTACAAGGTTAAAACCACACAGGAAAGTTTAAACTATAAAAAAAATTTTATTCAAATATAAAACTTTTTTTAAAATTTAAAATTTTGAACAAAATAACTATTTACATAACACATAACGCAGGGAAAGAGGGTGGGTGCCCTCCAAGAGCAGCTTGAGCTACCTCAGGCGAGGGGGGCAGAAGAGGTGCAGTTATTGAGAGGGTGTATGGCTGCTGGCACCATGCCCTCTTTCGGCTACCAGCCGCAAGAGGGCATGTTCCATCCTCTCAACACACCCTCTCAATACCTGCACCTCTTCCAAGAGGGCAGAGTAGGGCTCTATCTCCCTGACCACCCCCTCTTGAGGCTGGTCGGGCTGCTCCTGGGGGGGAACAGCAAGGAAAGGGGGTGGGATGGGAACAGGAAGGGCAGGAGAGTGAGGGGAAGGGCTATGGGTGGGGGAAGGGGAAGGTCCAACAGGGGATGGTGGTGGTGGTGGTCCTGGAGGTAGTGGTGGGGCAGGCGGTGGGGGTCCAGGGGGCAGTGGTGGGGCAGGCAGTCCAGGGGGCAGTGGTGGGGCAGGTGGGGAGGTCTAGGGGGCAGTGGTGGAGGTCCAGGGGGCAGTGGTGGGGCAGGCGGTGTGGGTGGTCCTGAGGGCTGCCAGGCCACCTCCTCCTCTTCCCTCTCCTCTTCCTCCTCCTCCTCCGCTGAGGACCAGGGTGGGGCTCCCTCCATTAGTTGCGGGGCCTCCTGAGGGGGTGCCTGAGCTGCTGCTTGACAAGATACAGTCAGATATGTCCACAACACTTTTGAACATGACATTCTTTACTACGTTATTTTCTTCAAATGCTAATAACAGGATGCGAAGCACCTACTCCATTGTAAACATCAAAATGTAGCATAAGTAAGTGAGGCAAGTAGAACACCATAACGCCATTGTGACATGATATCACAATAGCAGCTTTACTGCAGATTTTATGATTAAGAATGGTTTACTGCTACTCAAGCATTTTCATCTATTTATTCTGGTAGGCTGATCACAAAGAAACACACGCTGGAATCATTACTCACCGGCTTCAGCGCGCAATTCCTCCCTCACCCCCTCAAGGAAGGCCCGCTCCTGGCGCCTCAGCAGCCGCCCCCTTTTCCTGAGATCCTCAACCTGGATAATAGAGAGAGAGAGAAAGAACAGAGAGGGAGGGATATGATGAGTGCCATCTAGCACTGTGGCATAACATGTTTACTTAAGTATTGACCTCTATAAGCACATAAAAATGGAGTACGCTGCCCTCCAAGAGCCCCTATCCGCTTTGCTGCCTGCCTCCACCCCCTTCTGCCACATGTTTTACATGAATGTATTCACGTACTCCAGCATTTCCCCCTTTCTGTGCTGGAGGCATCGCTATCTCTCTACTGTACCTGGGACAGGGGGGGGGGTGTGAGGTGACATGGCCAGCATCACAAGGAGGAGTGTGGGATTGAACTCACAACCCCAGGGTGCTGAGGCTGTAGCCTATCAGCACTGCCCCACATTACAGCATGTCCTGGTGAGCTTACAATCATGCAGCAGGGGCAATAAAATAGTTTGGTCAGAAGGAGCAGCATGGCTTGAAACCCCTGACGTCAGGGTACTGACGCTGTCACTTTAAACGTCATGCCACTATCTCCCTAGACCAGCAGATTGATACAGGAAAGTTGAAGGTATTTGAAATGACATAGCAGCACTTTAATATATTTGTTTTCCTTTGGCAAAGTTGATTTCAAGATGTTTCTATTACAAATGCGATGTTCATGACCCAAAAATTAGTTGTGTGCATGTTGTGAATGGAATAGATGCCTTATAGGAGCTGAATTTGTCATTTAAAATCCTACTACTGCTTCTTTGGGATGTGCTTTAATTTCAGTATTCAATGTAAAAGATTTATTATGCACAATTGTAGTTTTTAAAAGGAATCAAGATTTACCCACAATAACATGACCAATTTGATTGAGGCAGGTTTCCATCATCATTACATGATTATTTGTGAGGGCCTGACTTGGAATACTTACTTCCCTGGGACATGAGGCTCTTCTGTTATACCGCCGGGTCAGGCGGGTCCAGGAGTTCCTGAACTGCAGGTATGACCTGCGATGGCCTGCCACTCTAAAAAAGTGGTGCTCATGGACCAAAAAGAGTCTGGCCAGCAGCCTGGAGTCCTCAGTACTGAAGTTTGGCTGTCTCCTGGCAGCCATTTTAGGAGAAATAACTACGTATGAAGAATGGGTGATTCTATGACGTCACAACGCAAAAAAACGCGATGACGTTTTTGTGCCGCTTGGGCGTGCTTGCAGCGGCCGCTCCACGCTACATCAACACTGTTGATTACATCCTAAAGCACGCCGATATCGCTGTTATACAAAAAAGTATAGCAGAACGCTTAGAAGCTTACCATGTAAACCTAATGAAACTTCACCTACCCCAAACACAATGACAAGTTATAAATTAAATAAATGAAGATTGGGAAGTGAGGTTCACATATTTTAGCTTAGCTATGCATGTTTGGGTGGGTGGAAAATAAAAAGAATATTATGTCTTTGGTAACCTTAATCAGGACTTGAACCCCTGACCTTTGGAAGATACATGCAGTGCTTTTAAGCACTGAGCTATGTTGGGGACTTAGGAATGGGAGTCTCCAGAAATGGCTTTAGGTACAAGCTTTGACAAGGGGTAATCATTGCAAGTATCTACAGGTGTATTTGATCTGAGAACACCCAATGAACGTCCAAAACGATTTCAAAATTCTAACGGCTTCTATGACGTCAGATGCTACTTTATGGTTAGGGTTAGGGCTACAATTAAGTAGCTCGGTAGCTCAGTGAGTAAACGTGCTGTACCAATCATCCATAGGTTGTGAGTTCAACTCCCAGCTTGTCTTTTACTTGATTATAACTTTTACTTGATGGTGTTGCAGGGGTGTCTAGGATGACAGAAAATAGTCACTTGCATTTTCAACAATGCATTTGAATTTCTTAAGATGAAACCTTAGTGAGCCGGGGGAGGAAGGTCACCGCAGCCTCGCGCCTCAGATGAAAAGGTTAATTTTTGAGGGACTGTGTAAGCTGATCTGGGACAGTCTTCAGCGACTCGGAGCCCTCCTCCCGGCTGGGCAGAAGGAGGAGGCTTTGGCGGTGGTGGTTTTGGTGGTGAGTGAGGGCGGGAGGGGGGAGTCGCCTGGCTGCTGCATCTGCACTCCTGCTGGCCACAGACCTACTGATCACAGAGCAGAGATCACAGAAGCACGCAGGTATGTGCGCATGCGCGGCTAGGGTTTTATTATATAGGATATACACCTATCGCATCTCATTTTCATCACAAACACATTAGCGAGACTATATACAATACATTACAAAGTTGAGCTTGGGTTTGATAAAATAAACAGCATAATTTTGACTCTGTATTACATTTATTGAACCATTCTTAAGAATATGGGTGTTGCATCCGTGACAACGGTGCTTTACACCATTGAGCTACCAGTCTTTTGCCTCAACTGACTGTGATATGATAGCTAAGTAGAGTATACTTTAGCACATCACTAAGGTATGCTATGACAGGGGAACCAGAGACACAGGTGTAGGTCAGTGAGTAAAGGCACTATATTGATCAGCTGTAGGTTGTGAGTTCAACTCCCGGCTTGTCTTTTACTTGTGGCATATCTACCTTCCAGGTGCACCTTGATGATGTCACAATGAGATCAGCATTGTGCTGCTTGCTACTTCCTCTTCCTGTGAACTAGAAGCCACATTCAGGTCTAATCTGTGTTTTGATTCTGTTTCTAAGTTGGGCCAGTGTAAGTTATGGGATTTACCTTTGTTCTGAAGAATGAGCTGATTGTTGCAATGTTTTAAGACCAGGAGAGTGTTCTTTCGAGCAAGATATCACTTCTAAACTATCCTCTCTGAAATAATGTCTCTGGGAAATCTAGAGAAAGCTTATTGGATGACTTAGGGTGCCTTTCCTGCCAGTCTTTGTGGAACTTAAACGAAGTTTATATAGTGTTCAAAGTCCTATCCTTTCCACTTCTAATAGGAGGTGAGTATGACATTTCTGTACAGCTTTCTGTGTAGCATACATCTACCGGTTCCCACCTTCCATACTGATAATGTAAGTTCAACACCCACTCGGTATGTTTCATCTTCTAGTTCTCCTTTGAAACATAACATATTTTTTTTCCTTGTATTGATGGTAAACTGTACAATTCTGATATCCTAGAGGAAAAAGATACAACACAGCAGTGTTCTCTGTCTGCCATTCCCTACCTCACTGATATTGCTAGATCAACTAATATATAGTTTACAAAATGGTATACTGTGTTTTAGTTATCTTTTTCATCATCCTATACTTACAATGCTGAATGAGTGATAATAAAGAGTATAAATAAAGTATAATCCCCCCCCCCCCCAAAAAAAAAACGTACCCACGTCTATCACGGGTCCATTGGAGACGTCTTAATGACGTTTCAGAAACCTGCGTCTATTTTGCGCGAAGAGGTTATAGGGACGTCTACCGCACGCCTATGTACCGTTTGATTGACACTTGCGTTTGCCGGACGTCTAAAGCACGCCTATGTTAGACGTACTAATAGAGAATTTACCCCTCATTGTGGACAATCTAGAATAGCAGACTGGCTGGTGAGATGGGAGGGGGCAGGACCAGGCTAAATAAAAAAATATGAGGTGAAATTTAGAACAATTTCTAACTTTCCTTGAGGAGAAACTCCACAAAATTATTTTAATTCTGTTTTTCAAGTCTTTGGATAAAATTGAAATAGGTTGAGTCCTTGGGTCCTGGGATAAGCGGGATGTTCAGAGAAAGTGAAATGATCACTGCTGTAGAGGCAATGTCTCTGGTTGCATGAACAGCACTGACAGATTCGGTTTAAGAGGCAATTTCTCTTCCAGTCCTCAGCCTATAAGAAGATGCCCCAGGCAATCATCCTCAGAGGAGAAAGGATGAAAAAAAAATGCAATGGAAAAGAAGATGACAAAGAAAATCAAGGATAATATGTTAAATTCCTGAGACTAGAAGCAGGGCTTCTCCAACCTGTCCTGCAGATCCGAAAGCCAGGAGGCCTTTCAGGATATACACAATGACTATGGGCTCCTTTTACGAAGGTACGCTAACGTTTTTAGTGCACGCAGGAAATTACTGCGCGCTACACCTTGCGCTATGCTTCTAGAACTAATGCCAGCTCAATGCTGGTGTTAAGGTCTAGCGTGCGGGGCAATGTAGCGCGTGCTATTACGCGCATTAAAGCCCTAGCGCACTTTAGTAAAATGAGCCCTATGTATGAGATAAATTTGCAGCTGGAACTAGATTTTATATATGGCACCTAAAACAGCTGGTACTGAAAAAAAAAAATGCTGAGCACTACTCTATAAATGGCACTCAAAGTTATTCACCATTTATAGCACGGCACGCTAAAATCAAGACCGCATCTGGAGGGCGTGGATGTCAACGCGATGATGTCACACATGTGTGTCAACACAACATCCACTCATGCGTGGAGGCCCTCCAGATGGGGCCCTGAGCTTGCTATTAATACGCTAGTGGGACGTGCAGGGAGGAGGAGAGGTGCGGAGACGAGAAGAGGCACCGTCAAGGAGGAGAGGTGCTGGCTGCCTGCCTATATGTAAATAGGCACCATATAGCTTTATTAGATTAGAGATTTAAAAGAGTACAGAGAATAGTTGGTGATTCAGAGAGAAGTGACTAAGGACTACACTAACAATTGGTTAAGATTTATCAAGTGCCTGCATATAGGATATGCCTCTTGTCACGAGCACAGTTTGCGATACACTGGTTTACAGAACAACACTTAGTGCTGGGAATAATGCTTAAATTTAGGCCCAGCCATTTACACCAATGGAAATGCGGTGCAGATCTTCATGCCTACATTAAGCACACATCCCCCCTTATTTTGTAACTATCCCCCCCACCTTTTACAAAACCGCAATAGCGTTTTTTAGCACAAGCCAGCGCGCTGAGTGCTCTGCGCTGCTTCCGATGCTCATAGGAACTCTATGAGCGTCGGGAGCAGCATTCAGCACACTGGCCTACGCTAAAAACCGCTATCGCAGTTTTGTAAAAGGGGGGTATGTGCATTACTTGGAGGAACACCCCCAATCTATTCATGACCCTCCCATTGTGTACCTCTTTTTTGGACTTCCACATAAACTTTAGGAGCGGATCCCATGCTTAAGTTGACATGGTATATATAAAATCCAATTAACACCAAAAATTGCTTGTTCACATCCCAATTATTGGCCCAAAAGTGTATGCTTAATTTTTTGTGCTTTTTGTAAAGACATCATATTTGGGAAGATCAATGGAACCAGGCAAAGAGGGCAACCTGCAATCTGATGGCTGGACATGTTGAAAACAACCATGCTGATAACACTGGAGGATCTTACCAGAGTAGCACAAAACCGATTTCTTTTTAGATCTGTAATTCATCAAGTCGCTAGGACTCGGAACACGAGTTGATGGCACCTAACTAAGAGGGAATGATGGGTCTTTGGTGTATGCTAATTTGTCTCGTGTGTACTCACTGTGGATATCCTAAAAAAGACTGGCTGTGTGGGTCTCTGAAATTTTGGAGAGCTTTTTTTAAAACTAATTAATTCTAAAGGAAGGTTAGAGTATTTGTGCAAATTCAACTCTGTATACTGTGATACCCTTTGTTGTGTCAACATAAAAATTATCCAGAGTTGATAATGCATGCATGCGCTTTTGAAACTGAGGTCTCTGTCAGATGTATCAATATTTGAAATTATGCTAGACACTGAAAAGGGATCCTTGTGATCTCAAGAGTTAATATTTGCTGTCATATTTATCTTCGCAGACGGAATTGACTTCGGCTCCAGTATTTTGTCATAATGTGGCATCATTTATTTAGCCATCCATGATTCTGCAATCATGATTTGAGTGCATGTTCCTTTGTGGACCAAGTTATTCACATCAACTACGAGACTTTTAAGACTCCCGAGGCAGACCATTCTGGCCAAAACATGTACATGTCGAGTCATTGAGTTGTTGGATGAATTAAAGGATATTTCCATCATACATTTGAGTCCACCAGTCTGTATAGGACATTTCCACTTGTCTTGTGATCTTGTGTTTGTGGATTTGGCTCTCCTGTTTTATACTACATCATATTTATCTTGCCATTTTGTATGGCCATGGAATCCACACACGCGAAAAAAGGAAAAGATTCCCCTCCTCAAATCACTTCATTGGCTCCCTATCCACCTCCACATATAGATCAAACTCTTGTTACTAACCTGTGTTCATTCTGCTGCCCCTCAGTATCTCTTCTCTCTTGTCTCTCCTTACACACCTCCCCGAGAACTCTGTTCCTCAGATACGTTGCTTTTATCTGTACCCTTCTCCTCCACTTCCAATCCCAGACTTTGTTCCTTTCAGCTTGCTGCCCCATATGCCTGGAAAAACTACCTGAGTCCATCCACTATGCCCCTTCCCTTATTTAAAAGTAGGCTGAAAACATCTTTTTGAGACAGCGTTTAGCTCATAACTCTACTGCCCTCTGCTCCCCATCACCCTAATCAGCAGTTTAACCATCTCTTCTAACTGTGACCCCTAGCCTGGCACCCTGTTTCTCTTAATTGTTTAGGTTGTAAACTCATTGGAGCAGGGACTGTCTCCTTTCTGACTCTGTTCAGCACTGCGTACATCTGGTAGCACTCTAGAAATAATTAATGGCAGTAGTAGTAGGATGTAATTCCTTGGATTAGCAGCAAGCAAGCAAGAAGCAGACTGCCAATCTTTATTAAGCTTCTTGCTTGCTGCCATTCTATGGAACTCTCACCCTAGAAATCACTTAACTGAAAATAATGGGTTATTTATGCCGCCTATCAAAGCCATAGCTTTTTACTGAGTGTCCGAGCTGTTACTGCTACGGCCGGCACTTAAAACGCTAGCATTGCTTTGTGAAGGAGGGGTTAATTGCTAGTCTTATTCTGCTCTCCTTAGGATTCATAGCTGCACTTGCTCGTATGAATTTATTTTTCTTTTTCTTTCAAATAGTCATTTATTATGATTTTATTCAACTATTTTAATTGCTTGTCCTATGCATTTTGTTTTCTTATGTATTGATTTTATATTTTGACTATCGTGCCTTGTGCATGTTATTGAAAAGGAGTGTCATAATGATTATTTTTATTATATTTAGATAATTCCTATGTTAGTACAAAAATATATCACAATCAGAAGAAAATCAGGTTTCTGCAGGATCAACACAGCTAATATAACTCTGCACTGTAGTTAAAGCTGAACTTTATTTGAAGCAGGGAGAACTAAAATTGGAGTAGTCAATCATGTAAGCAGTTAAGCACCACTGAAGTACAGAACAAATGGTGGCATTAGCTATCCTTAGACAGGCTGAAAAATTGGCAAAAAAGTGTTAAACTTTCCACTAAAAGTCAGATAGCAAGAGTTCAAGAAATACTCTGAAATACACAGCCATAGATTGTTCTTGAGCACATAGAATTAAGGTGCCCTCTAGTGTCCATGTATACAGATAACATGCCAGAGATAAATGTTTGAAAGAAAACAAACAAACAGAGCAGATCACAATCAAACAGTGAGAATGGTTACCATATGGCTCCAGAAAAAGGAGGATGGATTGAGACATCCAGGTTTTACTTCCATTGAAAGTACTGGAGGTAAAATCTAGATGTCTCAATCCATGCTCCTCTTTCTGGAGTCATATGGAGACCCTATGTGAGATTAGGATGATCCACGGTAGTATGCAAATAAATCAACCTTGTCAAATCTTCTCTAAGATTTATTTTTGTCCATTTGGTATGTCTTACACATGAGTGAAATTTCAGCTTGATTAGACAATATTTAGAGGTCACCCCAGCACGCATTGTTTGCTTGTGTGTTGTATACAATATGTAGGTGATTGTGCATAGTTTGTTTGGCATTGTCTAGTTTGTGATCTGCACCCAAAACTGGCTCCTTGGGAAGTCAGTCTGTCAGCTGTCAACTGCTAGACTGTCACGTGGAATGGATGTTCTTCGACTGGTCAGTTTTCATCACTACTGGAAAGCTATAAGTTGGCATGTGAGTCAGTATGGGATTGAGCCAGGATACCGACACAACACACAGACTCTTGCATTAGGAAGCTGAAGAAACTGTACAAATAAAACTGTTGCAAACAAGGCACTCACAGCCATTTCCAGACATTTATGGTTTGTGGCCGAGCACCTAGCAGCACTTGCCTTTTTTAATGACAGAATCACACCAGAAACAAAGTTATGAATGGTGTAAAACTTAGTGTCCGCCATTGCCAGACATTTTATGATGTCTCATGTGTACAGATGAAACAGAAACTGTGACCTTGGAAAATCTTGTAACACAGAGAATACAGTCATTTTTTTGAAAAAGGATCAACAAAAGCATAATATTCCTGAAGAAACACTGCACAGAGTGGACTGACGATCCAGTTTTCAAGGAACTTTGAAATCGGGCATCCAAATTGATTGTTGTTAATGATGCAATAGAAAAAGGGATAAGCCTCACTGAAAACTTCAACGATATTTTGACAAAAGACGAAGAACAAAAGCAATTTATTCTTCGGCTGATGACCAGCCACCAAAAGAAGTTTCCTTCTGTAACTTAGTAGATGACGGCAGATAACGACCCGAATGATCCATCCAGTCTGCCCAACCTGATTCAATTTAAATTTTTAAATTTTTTCTTCTGCAACAAAGGCGGCTCTTATGATATAGACCGTTGACTATTTGTCAGGTGCATGAGAATTACTGTTAAGCTTAGCAGTAGTTTTAAAAAACAGCGAGGTAGGGCGACCCTTAAACTTTGTTTTTTTGAAGTAAAATTTTGTATTTTTCATTTTTATATAAAAGAATAAAATTAGCCTTGTGGACAAATGAAATGTGTTAATTTTTTTGGACCACCCTAATGTGAGATATGTACTTTAATAATATACACATATGAAGTGGAACAAACCCCCCCCCCCCCCAGAGATAAATGTTTACCAAAGCGTTTCCAGTTTTTTACATGGATGAAGTGGAAGAACAAAGTGGGGGATACTTGTTTAATTCTGATTCAATGTCAATGTATTAAAGATCTTGCTTAACAGAAGGTGGTACACTTGAAGGGTTTAGGGAGTAGGGATATCAAATTTCCGCCCCCCTTTTACAAAATAGTAGCGTGGTTTTTAGTACCGGCCGCAGCAGTAACAACTCTGACACTCACAGGAATTCTATGAGCATCGGAGCTGATACCGCCATGGCCGGAACTAAAAACCACACTATGGTTTTGTAAAAGGGGAGGGGGAGGGGTTGTGTTTACAGAACTAAGAACATACCTTTTGTTTTTGTATATATATACTTGGTGTATTGGATTATTGGTGTACTACAAAGAAACTTTGTATACACTAAAGCTAAAAATGCTATTATTGGAGTCAAGCAGCAAGGCATCAAGGGCTCTTGGAAAGGTCAATAAGCAGTTGTGGAAGGAAATTCCGTTAGGATTGTGTAAGTCTTCATTAGAACTTGATCTGGATTCATCTGCTGCATCTAAAGGAAAGAATATTATCAGGTAGGACATAATCTTGACTTCCTTAGCACCTGCAGCAAATGAATCCAGAGACTAGTGGGATGTAACAAAGCAGTCCTTAGGTAGGGTGGGAAGATGCTGCAGCCCCTGCAATTATAGACACACCAAAAGCAGCCTCAGACTGTGCCACCACATCCAGCCGGTAATGTTTAGCAAACGTCTGCAAAGAAGACCACATGGCCACTTTACAAATTTCTTCCAGAAAAAACACTTCACTTCTGCCTATGAAGGAGCCACCACTCTCGTGGAGTGAGCCTGAACCATGGGAGGCAACTGACACCCAGCTAACAGGTATGAAAGATGGAGGCAAATAATACCTCTCCAATATATATATATATATATATATATATATATATATATATATATATATATCCTTATGATTATGATCTTGCTTAATCCAGCAAAGAACATAAGAACATAAGAAGCGCCATCTTCGGATCAGACCTTCGGTCCATCAAGTCCGGCAATCCGCACACGCGGAGGCCCTGCTAGGTATACACCTGGCTTATTTTATAGCCAACCATATCTTTATATGCCTCTCTCAAGGAGATATGCATCTAGTTTGCTTTTGAAGCTTAGGACTGTCGATTCCGCAATATTCTCCCCTGGGAGAGTATTCCAGATGTCAACCACTCTCTGTGTGAAGCAGAACTTCCTGATATTAGTCCTGAACTTGCCCCCCCTTAGCTTCATTTCATGTCCTCTTGTCCGTGTCAAATTGGACAATGTAAATAATCTTCTCTGCTCTATTTTGTCGATTCCTTTCAGTATTTTGAAGGTCTCGATCATATCCCCACGCAGTCTCCTTTTCTCAAGGGAGAACAATCCCAGTGTTTTAAGTCGATCCTCATATTTCAGTTTCTCCATACCCTTCACTAGTTTAGTTGCTCGTCTCTGCACCCTCTCCAGCAGTTTTATATCCTTCTTTAGGTAGGGAGACCAATGTTGGACGCAGTATTCCAAGTGGGGTCTGACCATTGCCCTATAAAGCGGCATTATAACTTTCTCCGATCTACTCGAGATTCCTTTCTTTATCATGCCCAACATTCTATTTGCCTTATTTGCCGCTGCCGCGCATTGTGCCGACGGCTTCAGGGTCCTATCTATCAGTAGACCCAGATCCCTTTCTTGTTCACTTTTTCCCAGAGTTGCACCTGACATTCTGTGAGGTCATGCCTCACAAACTTATTGCACTTCTTCGAGGGGGTAAACAGCCAGGTGGATAAAGGGGAATCTATAGATATCATTTACCTTGACTTCCAAAAAGCCTTCGACAAGGTACCACACGAAAGGCTGCTTAAGAAGATATGGAACCACGGGGTACAAGGGGTGATCCACCGATGGATCAAAAACTGGCTGGCGAACAGGGAACAGAGGGTTGGCGTAAAGGGCCATTACTCAGACTGGAAAGGGGTCACGAGCGGAGTTCCGCAGGGGTCGGTGCTGGGACCACTCTTGTTCAATATCTACATAAACGACCTAGAGGCGGGAACCAAGTGTGAGGTTATTAAATTTGCAGATGACACCAAACTATACAGCAGGGCTCAAACCAGGGGAGACTGCGAAAATCTCCAAAAGGATCTAACGCAGCTGGAAAAGTGGGCCGAAAAATGGCAAATGAGCTTCAACGTAGGGAAATGCAAGGTCATGCACGTGGGGAAAAAGAACCCGATGTTCACATACAGAATGGGGGGAACACCGCTAGGGGTCAGTAACCTGGAGAGAGACCTGGGAGTGATGGTAGACGCAACACTGAAGGCATCGGCGCAGTGCGCTACAGCCTCAAAGAAAGCTAACAGAATGTTGGGTATCATTAAGAAGGGTATTACGACCAGGACGAAGGAAGTCATCATGCCGCTGTATCGTGCAATGGTGCGGCCGCATCTGGAGTACTGTGTCCAGTACTGGTCGCCGTACCTCAAGAAGGACATGGCAGTACTTGAGGGAGTACAGAGAAGAGCAACTAAACTGATAAAGGGAATGGAAAATCTCCCATATACTGACAGGTTGAAGCAGTTGGGACTTTTCTCACTGGAAAAGCGGAGACTTAGAGGAGACATGATAGAAACCTTCAAGATCCTGAAGGGCATAGAAAAAGTAGACAGGGACAGATTTTTCAAATTAAGGACCACCACAAGTACAAGGGGGCACTCGGAGAAATTGAAAGGGGACAGGTTTAGAACAAACGCTAGGAAGTTCTTTTTCACTCAGAGGGTGGTAGATACATGGAACGTGCTTCCAGAGGCTGTTGTAGACAAGAAAACATTAAATGGTTTCAAAGAAAGTTTGGATAGATTCCTAGAAGAAAAAGGGATTGAAGGGTATAGATAGATATAGACCACTACTCAGGCGATGGGCCTGATGGGCCGCCGCGGGAGCGGACCGCTGGGCAGGATGGACCTATGGTCTGCCTCAGCGGAGGCAACTTCTTATGTTCTTATGTTCTTATGTATTCCTTATTTTTACTGCCTAAATGCATTACCTTGCATTTCTCCACGTTGAACTTCATCTGCCATTTCTCCGCCCATTTTTCTAACCGACACAAATCGCTCTGGAGTTCCTCACTGTCCTCCTGCGATCTGATTGCCCGGCAGAGTTTTGTGTCGTCTGCAAACTTGATGATCTCACTGGATGTTCCGTTTTCCAGGTCATTGATATAAATATTAAAAAGGATCGGCCCAAGTACCGAGCCCTGGGGTACACCACTAGTCACTTTCTCCCAGTCGGAGAACTTCCCATTTATGCCCACTCTCTGCTTCCTGTTATCCAGCCATTTGCCTATCCATCTTTGTATATCTCCCTCTATGCCATGGCTTTGTAGTTTCCTGAGAAGTCTTTTGTGTGGAACTTTGTCAAATGCTTTCTGGAAGTCCAAGTATATTATGTCCACCGGCTTTCCACTATCAATTTGCTTGTTCACGGTCTCAAAGAATTGGAGTAAATTCGTCAAACATGATTTCCCTTTCCTGAATCCATGTTGACTGGGTTTCATCAAGTCGTGTGCGTCCAAGTGCCGGACTATGCTATCCTTGATCAGTGCTTCAACCATCTTGCCAGGGACAGACGTAAGACTAACAGGTCTATAGTTGCCCGGTTCTCCTCTCGATCCTTTTTTGAAAATTGGCGTGACGTTCGCTTTCTTCCAGTCGTCTGGTATCTGACCAGTTCTGATTGACAGGTTTGCAAGTTTTTGCAATAACTCTCCGATTTCAACCTTCAATTCCTTCAAGACTCTCGGGTGAATTTCATCCGGTCCAGGGGATTTGTCACTTTTAAGTTTGTCGATCTGGTAGTATATCTGATCTAAGTTCACTTCAACTGTGGTGAGGCTGTCCTCTATTTCTCCTGTAAACAGTTTCTCCGCTTCAGGTATTGTTGAGGTGTCCTCCTTCGTAAAGACGGACGCAAAGAAGGAATTTAGTTTGTCTGCGATTTGTTTATCTTCCTTGATGTACCCTTTTCTTCCCTTGTCGTCCAGGGGTCCCACTGCCTCTTTTGCAGGTTTTTTCCCTTTCACGTATCTAAAGAGTACATAAAGAGATTATTATACTTTTTCTTCTTAGTACCCCCGAGTGTTTTTCTGTTAATTTCTAGTTTTTCTGGCCTCAGCTGCAATCCATAATCAAATTTTTATATCTCTGTGTACCAAAACTTTTCATAGGCTTCTAATTGGGAGTGGCCTTAACTATTACATATGCGTCACTAACTAGATTTACCCAGAATCATATGAAAAACAAGTATCTTATCTGTAGAAAAAATCTACAACGTATTCAAATTGTTTCTTGCACACTATCCATTCAACTACAGCATATCATAGCGCCCCCTGGCTGTCAGTGCAACGACTCACTACATGAAAAGTAGGTGAGGTTAGGAGCAGAGTTTGGCCACAGAAAGTGTTAGGCACCAATCTGGCCTAATATACTGGCACCTAAGTTGTAGATGCCTACCGGTATCTAATTCGATTTAGGCGCTGGTAGGCACAATTCTATAAACAGTGCCTATATTTGAATGACATGGGGTAGATACAGTTTTCCTAGGCACCTACCAATTTAGGTGCTGTTTATTGAATTAGGCCCTAGATGTCACCTTTATGTAATGGCCAACATTTCTTTCACCCCAGGTCTTTTAAATAGAGCATTTGCTGCATTTGTAGCTCTATACAACCTGATAAGATGAATACCTGATTCAGGGATCGAAATGTGGATCTATGGACAGTCACTGAGCTGTAGGTTCTAATCAAAACTCTTAAATTAGAATAGATTAACCTTGTTGGTACAGTCATGAAGTTAAATTGTAGAATTTATTATAGGAGGCATTATTTTGCATATTGGCTAATGTAATCACTATATAAAATTATAATTTCCTTCATCTCATGCTAAGTAGCTCATGTTAAGCTTTCTGCATTTTGTGCCTCTTTAATAATTGCAGATTTAATATTTAGGTGGGATTTTTAAAATCTTTTATTCTTGTATTTTTGCTTTTATTAATTTGTCTTTATTGGTATACACTTCTCCCTCCGTAATCGTGGTTTCCTTATCTGCGGATTAGCTTATTCGCAATTTTTCGGATGCTGACTCAGCCCCCCAAAATTACATCATCACTAAAGTTCTTTTT
Organism: Geotrypetes seraphini; assembly: GCF_902459505.1. Classification (NCBI taxonomy): domain Eukaryota; kingdom Metazoa; phylum Chordata; class Amphibia; order Gymnophiona; family Dermophiidae; genus Geotrypetes; species Geotrypetes seraphini. The sequence goes on along the minus strand of NC_047092.1, from coordinate 137,080,732 downwards.
CCTTTTACTGTACCGATAAAAAAGTTTATCATTACCATTCACTCTGAAAATCGCTGCTTCCATGCTTTCTCCCACAAATTCGCTGCTTCCATGCTTCCCAGTGTGCACTGAGAAAAACGCTGCTTCCCAGCATCCATAGAGAAAGGTTTCGTCCCAGCATGCTTGCCTATTCCAAGCCCAGAAATCGCTGCTTGCTGCTCCAAGCCCAGAAATCGCTACTTGCCTAATCCAAGCCCAGAAATTGCAAATAACAGTAGAAAAGTTATTCACAGTTTCATTAATAAAAACGAAGGTTTTTCCATGTTCGCGCCTATGGTCCGCCCACATCCACCGCGAATACGGAGAGAAGAGTGTAGTACTTGTCTTTTTGTTAAGCACCCTGAGCCAATGGCTAAAGTTTATAACTATTGATATGTTTTATCTTATGTTAATAGGATTAGAGATGTTGATCCAAGAGACAGCGATGGAGCTGTCTTGAAGGTAGAGGGGAGTGAGGAGAGGGTAGAATAGGATTTGGGGGGAGACAGTGCTAGAGATGGGCTGGGAGGGAGGCAGAGGGGTAGGGACAGAGACAGAGAAAGGGTGGTAGGTGAGTAGGAGAGTGTGGTTGTTCCACAAAACATTGGGAAGCTGAAGTTGCTAATTAAGCTGCAAATGTTTTGTTAGTCTCTGTTAGACTTGTAATATTCATTTAACTTTATGTTACATTGCAAACTGTTCTGTTCTTCTAGCATTAGATTTTCCAGAATATCTTAATTAGAAAGCTACATATAGAGAACTCAAAACATCCAACAGCTCTGTACAATTTCCAGCTGTTTAAATAACAGTATGTGGCTATAATACCACACAAATACACATCTCCAAACTGTGATGAATAAGAAATGTTTTCTTTTAATATTTTTAAGGGAATGTTAATAAGCTAAATAAGCTATTAGACTTTGTGAATGCAGTCATAAAATTCATACAAAATACCATTGCTGAGAGATCCACTTGCCACCTCGATAATTTGTGCCAACATCAGTGTTTAATGGAAGTCCTGTCTAGTGATCATTCACCATGGCTAATAGTCACATTTGGAGTTTCAGACTGTCCCGCCTTCTGACACAGTGTGCAGTTGGATTTAGCATGGGTCTTTGGCATATGAACATTTCAAGCACCCAGCTTGATCAAATTGTCAGTGAAACAAACACCATCAAGTTGCACACAAAAGAACGTTCTGCTCTGTGAGCTGCCTCACATTTTCTCCCATGCTGTGGGCAATGGCTTCATGTCACCCAAATGATGAAAAGTTATCAAAAACAATAATTCTCCAGGTGGGCGGAAGGTGGAAAACTGTCAATAAAATAATGCATTTGCCAATCAACTTCAGGCAGCTCAAATTAAAGAGAATTTACAGAAGTCAGAACTAAAATAAGCCTCCTAAGATTTCATAAAACATATGGAAGCCGATATTTAAATATACTTCTGCAGTTGACAGCTAGTGCCAACTATTTAAATGGGTTTTTGAAAATTTTGCAGGCTGCTGGATAGATAAATTTTGACTGTATAAACCACTATACTCGGTAGAGTTGCAAGTGACACAAAGTGGCAAAATTTAGCTGCAAGGATGGTAATACTATAAGAACATAAGAAAGGCCATCTCCAGAACAGACCTTAGGTCCATCAAGTCCGGCGATCCGCACTCGTGGAGGCCCCGCCGAGGTATACCCTGGCATAGTTTTAGTCCTCATATCACTCTAAACTTCTCGTAAGGAGATGTATGTCTAGCTTACCCTTACCCATGTCACTTTATGCCACTCATAAGGAGATGCACATCTAACTTACTCTTAAATCCTAGAATGGTGGATTCTGCAATTACCTCTTCTGGGAGAGCATTCCAGGTGTCCACAACTCGTTGCGTGAAGCAGAACTTCCTGATATTTGTCCTGAACTTGTCCCCCATTAACTTCTGTCCATGTCCTCTTGTTCGTGTCACATTAGACATTGTAAATAATTTTTTTCCTGCTCTATTTTGTCGATTCCTTTCAGTATTTTGAAAGTCTCAATCATATTCCCTCGCAGTCTCCTCTTCTCTAGGGAGAACAATCCCAGTCTCTTGAGTCGTTCCTCGTATTCCAAGTTCTCCATGCCCTTTATTAGCTTTGTTGCTCGTCTCTGCATCCTCTCGAGTATTTTTATATCCTTCTTTAGTTATGGAGACCAATGTTGGATGCAGTACTCCAAGTGTGGTCTGACCATTGCTTTATAAAGCGGCATTATTACTTTCTCCGATCTACTCATGATTCCCTTCTTTATCATGCCTAGCATTCTGTTTGCGTTCTTCGCTGCCACCGCACATTGTGCCGACGGCTTCAGGGTCCTATCGATTAATATGCCCAGGTCCTTTTCCTGTTCGGTTCTTCCCAGAGTCGCACCTGACATACTATACTTGTGCTCCTTATTTTTTCTGCCTAAGTGCATCACTTTGCATTTTTCCACATTAAACTTCATCTGCCATTTGTCTGCCCATTGCTCCAATCGGCTCAAGTTGCACTGGATTCCTCACTGTCCTTCTGCGAGTTTGATTGCCCGGCATAGCTTTGTGTCATCTGCAAACTTGATGATCTCACTGGATTTTCCATCCTCTAGGTCGTTGATAAAAATATTAAATAAGATGGGCCCAAGTACCAAGCTGGGCTTCTAGATTTTGGTGCTAGGAAGGTGACTATTTGAAGTCTCTTCTATATAAGAGTAGGTTCCTACCTTTCTTTATAGAATACTAGTGTAATCCACGTTCTCCCAGATGTGGTGCTCAAAATTGCATGCAGAAATTGGGATGCACACCCAATTTCTGCTTGCAATTTAATTGAATAACAGGGAAAATTAGGATCTTACCTCAATAATTTTCTTTGAAGTAGAAGGGCAAAGGATTCCGGACTAAAACCGATGTTAACATCTTTTGATTTCGGGACGATTATAAAGGGCTTAATTTTGCCAAAATTGGACTACTGTAACTCACTCTATCTTGGTTTGACACAAGCAAAAAATAAGGCTTTGCAGTTGGTAATGAATTCGTCTGCACAGCTGATCACTGACACCACCAGAATGGCGCACATCTCGCCTGTTTTGAAAGAACTACATTGGTTACCAGTGAAACAGAGGGTACAGTATAAAGTTCTGTCCTTGGTGCACCGGGTTCTATATAGATCAATCCCAGCATGTTTTAGTGCATTGTGGGAGATCTATAGACCCGGAAGGACCCTGAGGTCAGAGGGAGGTATGAGATTAACAGCAATTGGGAGTGTGCTATGCAAGAAAAAAAGTGTTCTCTATTGCTGGTGTGCATTTGTGGTTGTTGAATTTATGTCTGTCTGTTTTATGGAACTTTTTATGAATGTTTGATATTGGAAACCACTTAGATATTAGGCGGTATATACATTTTTTAAATAAATAAATACCTCTGGTCACAAATTGTTTGCAGAAGGATGTCATCTACATCTTTTGACTCCACCTCCTTCCCCAGTGGACTGTACTGCCACCTTCAATTTTTACCAAAGCAGTCTATCAACAATATATGAAATCAGAAGGAGAGGAAAGGAGAAACTTCCCTGACAATACATTTCTATTCTGCTCTGTTACAAATAACGTGAACAATGTTAACCCAAACAGTATAACTCCGGGTGGAACTAGCAATCCACTTATTTATGTGCAATCATCACTAACAGTTCTGGAGCTCTTAAAAACTTATCAATTTTATCACTTCCATTCTTTTTTTTATTTTATGATCCAATACATTCTTATCCAATTGGCTGGAAATGATCTCCATTTTTGGACCTACAAGATCTGTCTGAGGCAGTAAGTAGGCAAAATAACTGACAGGTCAGTGCATCCGGAATCCATTGCTCTTCTACTACAAAGAAAATTATTGAGGTAAGAACCTACCGTATTTTTCGCTTCATAAGACACACTTTTTTCCCCAAAAACATGGGTGGAAATACGGGTGCGTCTTATGGAGCGAATACCGCCCCCCCCCCCCCCACCCCAGCATCAGAGCAGTTATCTAAGTGAGAGGAAGGAGCCCTTCGGATTCCCTGAGGAACTGATCGGCAGCCAGCAGAGCCCATGGCGAGGCGTGCCCTGCCTGATTCTCATCGTTTGTGACCTGCGACCCTTCCCCCCTACCTCCATCTGCCTCCACTTGGCGTGCATACCGGTGCATGGACGGCCATTGGGAAAGGCTTCTGCAGCTGACGCCGGGCCCGCGCTAGCCCTCACAGCTTTCTCGCTCGCCCCATGAGGAGGAAGAAGAGGTGGTGGTAGTGGGGGAAACGGTGCAGGCACAGACAGCATCGGTAGTCTAAGTCTGGGCGCGGCGCCTCTATGATGAAGTTTAAGCCAAACCAGACTCGGACCTACGACTGGGAAGGCTTCAAGAAATGGGCGGCCTGCCTGTGTTTCAGGAACAAGATGGAAGTTGATGTGAGTGCAGCTTAAAGAGGGGGCTGGGGCTTTGTGTGCACAGCCGTCATCCGGGAGTGGGGCGATAGCGAATCTTGTACCATTTCTTTCACTCTCACTCACAAACTCTTTTCTAGTCCTTCCTTCCCTTCTGTGTCCCAACTTCATGCCCCATCCCTTCCTCCATTCACATGCATCTTTTACCCTCTTCCTTTTCCCTTCCAGCCATGTGCATCTCCTCTCTCTATTTCCTTCAATTCCACTTTATCCATGTGCACCTTCTTCCTCTCTTTTTTTTTTCATCCATGTGCATATCTTCCCTTTTTCTTCAGTTCCCCTTCCTTCTCCTCCATCCATGAGCATTTCCTCCTCTTTCTTTCCTTCCTCTCCATCCATAAGAAGCTTCTCCTCCATCCATGTCCAGCATTTCTCCACACCCATCCATCTAGCCAGCCAACCAGCCAGCCTTACCAACTCTCCCCATTTCCCCACATCCTTCAGTCCAACATCGCTCCCTCTCTCCTCCCTCCTCCCAGCAAGTCAAGCGTTTCTCCTCCTCTAACCTTCCTCCTTCTGTCGCCATACCACTACCTGACCCAGAATCTGTATTCCACACAGGGCCCGGCGCCAGCACTAACTTCATTGAAGAGCCTTCACATCTACGTGCTCGGGAAGGCCCTGTTGGCTCCACCCATTTTGACATCAGAGGGGCGGTACCAACAGGGCCTCAAGAGCAGACAGAAGTCTCTGTGACAGTTAAGCTACCACCAGTGCCGGGCCTTGTATAGACTCTGAACTCCCTGGCAGGCAGTGGGAGGGTGGCAGAAGACGGAGGGCTCTTCATTGCTGGAGTTAGCTTGATGTTAACTGGGCTATGGGGTCACCCCGGCTGACCTGGAAGGCAGAGGGAAGCCATCCTCCCGCTGCCTGACAGAGAGTCCAGAGTCCATACAAGGCCCGGCACTGGTGCTAGCTTAACTGGCGCAGAGCCTTCGAGTCTATCACTCGTAAGGCCCTTTTGGTACTGCCCCTCTGATTTAAAGTGTCAAAGTTGGTGGAGCTGATAGGACCTTTCCGAGCACGTGGATGTCAAGGCTCTTCGGCGGAGGGGGCATGCTGCTGGAGGAAGGAGGCGGGAGACCCGCACTGAGTACCCCCCACAAGCAGCTGACAAACCGTACCGCTTGTTGACAAACACTGATCTAGATTACTGCAATTCACTCTACAAAGGAATCACAATAAAAATCACAAACGACTCCAGATCATTCAAAACACTGCCATAAAATTAATCACCAGCCATAACAAATATGATCATGCCCCCCCCACCTTCCCCGGTCACTTAAATCGGCACATTGGCTTCCTATCACTTGCATCACATATAATATTCTATTACTTGTATTCAAGATTTGTGCTAGTGAAACACCCCTCTACCTTTATAAACATCTAATCTCTTACTGATCCTCCTGATCTCTTCAGAACAAAACCATCTTGTTGTCCCCTCTTTTCGTGAAATAATTTCAGATACTATCCGAAGCACTATATTTTCTATCCAAGGACCTGCACTCTGGAACCTTCTACCCATTCACCTGAAACTACAAACATTGCTAGACAAATTAAAAAATGACCTTAAAACTTTCTTATTCACCAATGTATATACCTGATCCTCCATTCCTGTTTTTTTAGCTTAAGATGATAGTGCGGTGGACCAACTGGATAGAGCCCTCTCTCTTGTACTATCCCATCCATTCTTCCTATTGAAGATTGTAGTTCTACCCTTTCTTCTTCAGCCAAGTCTAGTTTAGTGTATCCCCTCCCACTGCCGTTACACCTCAAGCCCCACCCTCACACAAACCATGTGTCTCCTTTCAAGAGCTTGGGGTCATGTCTGGATATTCTCTGCACATGCATCATCAAGTTGACATCCAGGCATGCACTGGGGACATCCAGACACAGCCCCGAGTTTGGGGCCTTCCAAAATCCAGACAAACTGCTGGGTTTTAGAAATCCCTCTGGGTAGAGTTACCCTATTTCGCCAGAAAATGGAGGATTGATTGAGACATCCGGGTTTTACTTCAATTGAAAGCAATGGAAGTAAAACCCAGATGTCTTAATCTGTCCTCCTTACTTCCATTGCTTTCAATTGAAGTAAAACCCAGATGTCTCAATCCGTCCTCCTTTTTCTGACTTAGTCACAATATGTAGAGGTAGTAGGGAAATTGGATTATTAAATCTTGTAAGATTTAGGAGGTCAAAAATAAAGTAGGATATCAATACTGTAAGGAACTCCTGGAGAAAAAAAAAGGAATTTAAATGAATTGTATGTAAGAAATTTCTATACTTTTTGTCTCATACACTCAGAAATGTGTAATTCAGCCAGAAGCCGAAGCTCCTATAGCCAAACCCACCGCCCCATCACTGTGTATGGAAATATTGAATGAAGTGCTAGTGTGTGCTAATCTAATAATAAAAATTGTCTTTCAATGGCAAAAGAGAAATCTTTCACTTGTCTCTTAAAAGTTCTCAACAGGTCCCGACATGGACCATGTTTCGCAGTTCTGTTTCAAGGAACCTGAAAAAAAGTCTTCGCAGTTCTGTTTCAAGGAACCATAGGCGCCATAGGGTAACCCTACCTCCGGGCACTCCGAAGTTCTTTAAAAAGAGGACATGCCCAGGTTTTCCCAGCCATCTGGTAACCCTAATCTATATATATAAAATCGGAGGTATGTATGTGTGTATGTGCCGCGATCACGCAAAAACGGCTTGACCGATTTGAACGAAACTTGGTATGCAGATCCCTCACTACCTGGGATGATATGTTCTGGGGGGTCTCGCGGCCCACCTGTACACGTGGGCGGAGCTACAAACAGAAAATCAGATTTCACCCATTCATGTCAATGGAAAAAATGTAAAAAGCTGCCAACGCAAAAACGGCTTGCCCGATTTGAACAAAACTTGGTATGCTGATCCCTCACTACCTGGGGTGATATGTTCTGGGGGTCTAGCGGCCCACCTGCACACGTGGGCGGAGCTACAAACAGAAAATCAGATTTCACCCATTCATGTCAATGGAAAAATTGTAAAAAGCTGCCAACGCAAAAACAGCTTGCCCGATTTGAACGAAACTTTGTATGCAGATCCCTCACTACCTGGGGTGATATGTTCTGGGGGTCTCGCGGCCCACCTGCACACGTGGGCGGAGCTACAAACTGAAAATCAGATTTCTACCATTCATGTCAATGGCTAAAATGTAAAAAGCTGCAAACGCAAAAACGGCTTGCCCGTTTTGAACGAAACTTGGTACGCAGATCCCTCACTACCTGGGGTGATATGTTCTGGGGGTCTCGCATCCCACCTGCGCACGTGGGCGGAGCTACAAACAGACAATCAGATTTCACCCATTCATGTCAATGGCAACAATGTAAAAAGCTGCCATTCTTACAGTACTTCAAAAACGGCTTGACTGATTTGAACGAAACTTGATATGCAGATCCCTCACTACCTGGGGTGATATGTTCTGGGGGTCTCGCGGCCCACCTGCACACGTGGGCGGAGCTACAAACAGAACATCAGATTTCACCCATTCATGTCAATGGAAAAAATGTAAAAAGCTGCCATTCTCACAGTAATTCAAAAACGGCTTGACCGATTTGAACGAAACTTGGTATGCAGATCCCTCACTACCTGGGGTGATATGTTCTGGGGGTCTCGCGGCCCACCTGCACACGTGGGAGGAGCTACAAACAGAAAATCATATTTCACCCATTCATGTCAATGGAAAAAAATGTAAAAAGCTGCCATTCTCACAGTAATTCCAACTACCTGGGGTGATATGTTCTGGGGGTCTCGCGGCCCACCTGCACACATGGGCGGAGCTACAAACAGAACATCAGATTTCACCCATTCATGTCAATGGAAAAAAAGTAAAAAACTGCCATTCTCACAGTACTTCAAAAACGGCTTGACCGATTTGAACGAAACTTGATATGCAGATCCCTCACTACCTGGGGTGATATGTTCTGGGGGTCTCGCGGCCCACCTGCACACGTGGGCGGAGCTACAAACAGAAAATCAGATTTCACCCATTCATGTCAATGGAAAAAATGTAAACAGCTGCCATTCTCACAGTAAATCAAAAACGGCTTGACCGATTTGAACGAAACTTGGTATGCAGATACCTCACTACCTGGGGTGATATGTTCTGGGGGTCTCTTCACCCAAGAATTTATATGTTCTTGCTCCTGGAGGTGAAACTAAAAATGTTGTTTATAATCAAGTTTTGTGTTAGTTGTATTGTATTCATTTTGTCAAATATTTCACATTATAATTTGAATATTGTAATTTTTATAAAGCTGTAAAAAAATAATTTCATTCACCACTATAAAGTATCTTTATTTGAATCCATTTATTGCTATAATTAAATACCCGTGCAACGCCGGGGCATCAGCTAGTCCTAAATAAACAAGGCGGTTTATAATAATAAAAAAACCCATCTATAATCACGAGGAAGGCAGAAATCCAGGACCGATCAAAAAGTCTCCCTTCTAGAACGGGTGACTATCAAACAGCTCTTTCTGTGTGCAGCTTTCCTCATTTTTGGCGGACATGGCAAACGATTCTAGAGTATTTACCAACCGCAGCATGACTGCCGCCGTGACGTTGCTTGATCATAGATATCCATTCACTGCGGCAAGCGCGTCTCTTTAGGTAAATCTCGGGAACTCTCGCGCTGGTCTCTTACCCGGAAGCTCCACGTCAGTAGAGTCCAACAGAGAAGAGGCCCCTGCTGTAGCTGCTGCTGAAGGAGCCGGCAGGACTGGAGAACAGGACGAGATGGTCTGTACTGATGCGGGTTGGGCAGGTTCTTTTTTCTTAGGGCTGCTGAGGCACTGGAGCTTGGTCTGTGATATAACACGAGCTCCGAGCCCAGTGGAGTGAGGTGGTTGGCAGCTTTTCCATATAGTGGTTTTTGGTACGTCCCTCAGAGAGACTGATGTGGCCTTCCACATAGAAACCGGCAGAATGTGTCTCTTCCAGGGTGATGAACTTGAGCCTCTCTTGCAGGCAGGCTGTCGGTGTTTGAGTTAAGAGGGTCTTCATGCATGAATGCAATTTACTTACTGCTTGCATAGATTTTATTTGCGAGTCAGGGATCTTAGGAGGGGGGGGGTTCCCCCCTGTACATTGGACAGACGCGTTTTATGATCTGACAGTAATGCTTGCGTTGTTCTAACAGTGGATGGTGTACACGATTCTTAACGCATTTGAGGATATTTCGTTTCTTAACTCACCAGTTCAGTGTTTAACTAGTGTTTAACTTTGGAAACAAACTGTAGAATTTCTGACTTGAGTATTTTGGTTTATGGACCTATTTTGAAATTTTAATAGTTCTTTTAAAAATTCCTGCCTGTTGACGGTGCAAATTATGTTACAAAGTTAAAAAATATATATAAAAAAATGCTGTCAGGCTTCGTTTTGTCTCATCAGTTTATTGTCTGTGCTTGTAGAAATGATGTCATTATCTCCCTTTTCCATCCCCAAGCATGAACTATTGCTGGTGCAGTATTCAGCTGAGGTAGTTGTCATATAAAGTTAGGCTGCTCCTCAACCCCACCAGATCCAGGTGCCTAATGGTTAGTGCAGTGACCTGAGCACCAGGCAAACCAGGTTCAATTCCCACTACACATCTTTGTGACTAAGCAAGTCACTTAACCCCCTCTGGTGGTCTAGTGGTAGGCCGGGATAGGGACTTATAAAGCGGAAAAGCCATAGGCATTGTATGCACCCTCCGCCTGTAGGCAGCAGAGGCACCCCCTCCCCTGTAGGCAGCACAGGCACCCCATCATAGGCAGCACAGGCACACCCTTCCCCCCCCCCGTAGGCAGCACAGGCACCCCCCCCTAGGCAGCAGTGGCACAACCCCCCTCCCCCGTAGGCAGCAGAGGCACAAATCCCCCCCAATAGGTAGCAGAGGCACCCCCCCCCCCCCGGTACCTTTCTGCGCTCCTGCCTGTCTCCCTTGCCGGACGGCTCTTCTTTGGCTTGGGGCCGGGCAGAGCGGTGCAGAAGGCAGGCGCGTGCTGTTCGCATTCCTGCCTGATCGGGTATAACTCCCCGATTGGTTGCAGTCAGTTCTCGCATTTAGGTGCCTTAACAACACAAGTAGTAAGCCTATTCTATAAAGACACTTGTTTAGCATACTGAAATATAGTCACAAACATGACAGGTGTTTGGCTCAAAAAAATGATTGCGCCTAAATATGACAGTTACACATGTAATTAACAGAGTATTGTTTAGACTCAAAGCTGCTGTTTATATGTGTAAGTGTATATTTTGTGTGAATAGCAGTATTCTATAATTTTACATGTGCAATTGATGCATGAATTTAAGGGGTCTATAATGGAATGAGGAATTAGTTGCTACATATTGCAGCTGTAGGGATAGGGGTATGTATTCGGCCTGCAGTATTAGTTTCCAGCACTGCCTCTGCCCTTCCCTTAACCCAGCCTCTTCTTATGCAGTGGGTAGCTTTTTACTAAGTTGTGGTATTAAAGTGACCTTACCAATCTGATACACAAGTTTTCCCCTACACTAAGGCCATTTTTATCACAGCCAGGAAATGGCCAATTTTCTCATTAATGGCCTTGTACTACTGTCACAGATGCTTTAAAAAAATTAGCGCTTGAGAACTTACCAACACTGATTTGTAGGTGATAAGGACTTGTGCACTTATCTTGTGTTAATCAGTTACTGCGTGTTAATATAGCTGCATTAACTGGTCAGCACAGAAATGCCCACTCTCCTCCCTAAGACATGTTACCTCTGTGCAGAATAAATACAGTGTTCCCCTGCAGTTCGCGGACTCACTGATTCGTGGTATTCTACGATTGCCTCTTCCTGTACTAAAGTCGAGCTACACTAATCAGGAGCTGTATGTCAAAGCTGGCTCTCCAGCTGCCCCCTCCTGCCTTTTGACAGGTGAAAAACCGTATTTGTGGTTTTTTGAAATTCATGGGGGTTCCTAGAATGGAACCCCCGTGAATATTGGGGGAGTAGTGTTTTTTGTTTCCTGCGGTTAGTGTGCCAGTCTCAAACTTACTGCAGGATACCCAAGCATGTCCCACAGTAAACCGTTTTATGTTGTAAGCACTTATTAGTGCTTTCTGCAACTTAGTAAAACAACCACTTGGTGAGTTAAACATCCAGTATCTATGTAATTGAAAATATATGGATAATTAAATTACATTACATTAATTTCTTTTATTCCGTCAATACCTTGCGGTTCTAGGCGGGAAGCTATTGGTTGGAACATTTAGGCCTCCGGGAGAGGCGTCCTATACAGAATCGGGCCTAACTAACTTCTATTCTGTAACCGACGTCCATGTTACAGACGCCGGTTACAGAACAGGATTAGAGTAGATGCGGCTGCTACACTTATCGCGGCAAGGGATCTTCCTGCCGCGATAGGTATAGCAGCCATGGCCACTTGTCCCCCTCCCCCAACTATCGCCGGCAGGAGGGTGCCCAACCCCTCCAGCTGGAGGATGCCCCACAATGTCCCACGATCGCCGGCAGGAGGGTGCCCTCCCTGTGGACCCCCCCCACCCCACTAACCTCCTCTCCCCCACTAATCTTTAATCGTTGGCCAGTCGGACAGGTCTTGCTACCGTCCGTCCAGCAGGCCCGCCTCATTGAAATGAGGCGGTCCCGCCCCTTTCCGGCCCATCCACGATAAGCCTGATTGCGGGTGGGCAGTCTTCCAGCAGGAGGGGTTGAGCACTCTCCTGTTGGTAATCGGGAGGCCTACTAGGGGAGCATTTTTTTAAAAAACGTGCATCCTGATTGGCTGATTAGACAGCTGTAGGACGTCTACAGCGGCCTAAAATCGTGACGCATTTTGCAGAATCCAGGCCACAGAGTCTGGTGATGGAGTGAGGTTATTGGTTGTATCATGAGTTTGTCTTGATATATTTCTTGAATAACCTGGCTTATTTCCCTCCTGAAGGTTTTGTAGTTTGGTGCTGAGATCAGTAAATTGGAGATGTAGCTGTCTAGTTTCACTGCTTGCGTGGCAAGTAGTCTGTCATGTATTTTTGTTTTACACTGAATGCTTTTGATTGGGGGGTGGGTGTAGGGTACCTGAGTTCTCCTTGGTCTGGATTGGAAGAATTGTTCCAAGTTAGGCGAGTGTTCAGTTAGGATGGTCCATTGTCATGTAGGGTTTTGAAGAGCATGCAGTAGAATTTAAAAATTATTCGTGCTTTGTACAGGTAGCCAGTGTGTGTCTTGGTAGGCGGCGGTGATGTGGTCGTACTTCTTCAGTGAGTAGATTTATTTACAATTATTTGTAACCCGCCTATCCACAAATCTAAGCGCTGAGGGTTATGTTTTGCACTATTTGTAGTTGTTTTATCATGGTGGCAGGGTAGGTATATGATATTGCAGTAGTCTAGTAGGCCTAGTATTATTATTGTTACTACTGATGAAAATATAACTTGCTTTGAATATCTAGCTGTGAATGTTTATGTGCCTGTGTGGGGTTTTTTTTTAACCTTTATAACACTACTGAATTTGAATCCATTTGACTATCCTGTGGGGACATCTGTAAAATTTTTCACGGATTGATGCAATAAGCATTCAGTGTTGAGGCTTTAGGTGCAATTAACATGTACAGTATAAATAATAATATATTAACATAGTAGGTATGTGTGGAGATACAGTACATGACCATCCCTGGGAAAAGGTGGTTAAAATAACAGATTCAAAATGTTTGAGTGGTTGAATTTTTTTTAAAAATTATTTTCATGTCAGTTTAAAAAGTTACATGTTTGAACTTCGATAACTTTTTCATTTTTTCACATACAAGGATGGTGGTTTGGACTGATGTATTAGAAATTGTTTGATCTAACAAAATTCATTAAAACTTCATTCTTTATTTTGGACGCTTTAGTCACCTTTCTCCAGAGCTAGTCACATATGTACATTAAATTTTAAAAAAGGCTTTACTTGCATGTATAGACTAGGGGTGGGCAAAGTGTGGCCCATAGACAGAACTGTTTTTTTCTGTGAAGCTTTCCTGTGGATTAACTGATGCAGATCAGTCTTGGAGACAAGTCAATTTACAGACATGCAAATATCTTGTGGTTTTAAATTGATGGACCTAGATGTGTCTTTCTTCATCTAGTGACTTGTACAAAGTTTTTTTTCTGTATAATATAGATTATAGACTATAAATACACTTATAATATTTGCGAACTTCTTGCAAAAATATGATTTTTACAGCAGAAGCTGAACAATTTGGTTTGTTTATAGTGCATAGAAAATGTCTTTTTCTCTGACTTGAAGTAGTGGCTGTACTTCATACAGTATGAAAGAGATGAGAATTAGTAGAACCTGTCTTATGATGCCTCATTTTTCCTTACCAACTCACATAACCACTAATAAGCACATCAGAAGTTCTTGGCCATGTGTCATTCACCAGGGCTCCTTTTGGGGCCTGTAACTGAAGGGTTATAAATCTGGCCTCTAGGTATTGGTGTTGTGTGATGACTGAGTCCTTCCTCTTTAGAGGCTGACTTTAAAATCATGTGTTCAAGGCTTGTGCAGATGAAGATAGAGTTTGCAGGGATGGGACAGGGACAGAACTCGCGGGGATGGGGACCGATTTTCCTCATGTCATTCTCTAATTCCAGCTTTATATTCTAGAGCAATTCCTGTGTCATTCTCTAGCTGGAATCTTTTTCTCTGACTAGAAATTTTTTTTTTTTTTTTTGGAGGAGGGAGGAAGAAGGTGGGATGGTATTAACATTGATGGTGATAAATTTACATTTCTGATTTCTTTATTTTGTTTTTTTCTAAGCCTCTGCGACTTGACATCAAGCGGAAACTGACTGCTCGATCTGACAGAGTGAAGAGTGTAGATTTGCATCCAACTGAACCATGGATGTTGGCTAGTCTTTACAATGGCAGCGTTTGTGTCTGGAATCATGAGACACAGGTGAGGTATTTCAAAGAAGCAAGAGGAAGCATTAAATATAGGCATGATATACACTTCTCCCTCCCTATTCGCGGGGGTTAGGGACAGATCCGGTCTACGCAATAGGGAAAAATCACAAATAACCTTTGGCCGGCTCTGACCCACCCCCGGATCTTACCTGGTGGTCTAGCGGTGACGCGGGGCAGGAACGATCTTCTACACTCCTGCCCCATGCAGATCCGTTCTGCTGAGTTCCCGTGGTCTCACGAAACTACAACAGGAACTCCCTGTTGTAGTCTTGTGAGACCATGGGATCTCACAGCACTGCTCTGCACAGGGCAGGAGTGTAGGAAGATCGCTTCTGCCCCGCGTCACCGCTAGACCACCAGGTAAGGTCCATACTCCAATGGCCCCCCTCCTCCTCCGATCGCCTCCCTCCTCCTCCGATCGCCTCCCTCCTCCTCCGATCGCCTCCCTCCTCCTCCGATTGCCTCCCTCCTCCTCCGATCGCCTCCCTCCGCCTCTGATCACCTCCCTCCAATTCTGATTACCCCCCCTGCTGCCTCTGATCACTTCCCTCCAAGTCCTGGGGCTGATTTTTTTATGCCAACGAGCAATTCTCCGGGGGGGGGGGGGGGGGGGCTGGGAAAAAACCCACAGATAATTGAAACCGTGAATAGGGAGAGGGAAGTATATGCAAGTCAATTTCATTGTGGAAATCTAGAAAACCCAAATGTGTGGTTGCCCTCCTCTTTTCTTCATCATCATCCTGTGAACTTGCACCAGTGGCAGAGCTGGAACTACGCAGAAATGACCCCCAAACAGTTTTTAGGCAAGTGTTATGTGTTGGGCACATGATAAAACAAATAAAATGAGTTGAATTAGCATAGGTTTAAAATGTGAGCAGTTTTGCCAACCTTCAGGGCTTTAACAAAAAATTTACTTTTTTCCTTTGCTCCTAAATCTTGGAGTGATTTACCTCCTCATATCTGTTTAGAATCTAGTTTCCTGAAGTTCAAGTCTTTGCTGAAAACCTTTCTCTTTGAAAAGGCCTTTAACCTTTCACCTTCCTAATTCTACTTTCTAGCTACTCCAGAGAAATCTAGCGCCTGACCTGAGGAGACAGTCACTTTTTAATCCTATAGCTTATTTTTTAATATAGTTTAAGTTACGTTTACCTTGTAAGTGTGCATTTCTTTTCTACTATTCAAATGGAGTTCTTTCCTATTACATTTTTTACATTTTATGTTTGTACATTCTTTGACCTGTGTATTGAGTAGGTTAACTGTTTCTTCTTTTCTTATACTTGTTAGTTATTTTCTGCTAGATTCTAGTTTGTTATTAAAATATCTGAACCAGTGAGCAACTTTTCACAAATTGTCAGGTTTATGGAAAGATGAATGTGTAAAAATCCTGTATTTTTATACAGAGAAATGGGTGCATACATTAGACAGAGAAGAAAAGTAAACAGACTTTTGCAACTTGTGAGTAGTACCTCATAATTGGGACTAGAACTCTGCTTCAAACTTGTGCTAATTTATCCTTTTTTGTGTTCATTTAAAACTACACATTCGATTAAGATTGGTTCAAAAATATCTAAAATGCACTTCTGTTACATCCCTTCTGGATTCCATACGCTAGGTGTTCAATCCCAACCCACAGTCCGGGAGTTACAGAAATTCAAACGCTTTTCTGAGCACATACTCTATCTACCCCCTTGGGCTGAGAGCTAGCAAAAATACCCAGTTACAATTTCTGCAAGCAATCTGTGCAGAAGTCTGTGGCAGTTGCTCTGCTTCTTTTTCTTATTTTTTTCACTTCAAGTTCCATTATTTCCTATGGGAACTTTGGAGGTGGCTTGTGGATCATTGTAAAAGTAGTTTTTCACAGTTTCGGAGGGTAGGGTTCAGGTCCCCCACCTTCCCAGACCCCAAATCACTATTTTTAATTTTCGGGTTTTGTTTATTTTTGGTGCGAATTTGTGGCAGCAGCCATCTTGAATTTTTTTTTTTTTTTTAAAGTTTTACCTTCGATAATCTTCTTTCTGTTAGTCCCTATAGGATTCCATGCAACCTGCCCTTTCTGTATACACTCAGTTGTTTGGAATAGCCTGCTTCTTTCTGCCTTGATTATTCTCCTTGCAGGCTTGCTGATTTTCCAGCCTGTTGACGGAACTTGTGGGGAGTTTCCACTTCTGTGAGTATGCTTGACTGAAGGCTGTTTTATATGGGTGCTCGTTGCACATAGAGAATGACACGGGGAAAAAATTTGTCCCCGCCACTGCACCGTCCCCGGCCCACCATCCTCTGCACCGCCCTGTCACCACCGTTCCCTTCACCGCCCCGTCACCATCACCGCCATCCCTTTCACCGCCCCGTAACCGCCACTTCCATCCCATTCACCGCCCCGTCACCGTCCCCGTCTAGCACCCATATTCTTCCCTCCGCTCCCCCATAGTCTGGCATCTGTCTTCTTCCCTTCCAGCGTCTTCTCCCCACTCTGCCTTCCACATTTCCTTTCAGGGTCTGTTCCTCTCTACCCTCTTTCAATGTCTGTTCTATTTCTTTCTACCACCCTTTTTTCATATCTTCTATCAGTCCCCCCACCATCACTAGCAGTCTCTCTTCTCCCTTACCATGAGCAAATAGAACTTCTGAAAATTGTATTGCTGAGGCATTATTTCTAGTACGCCTTTTTTTCCAGATGGATAATGACATCAATTTTATAATTCTTACTGTCTGCTCTGATTTCATTCACAATTTGGTTTGTGTTTTGTACCTGAGGATTCCATGAGGCATTTAACCTTTTCCTGTCTCTTCTGTGATTTCAAGTTGATTCCTTCAATAGTGGAGTCTCAAGGCAGTAGCAGTTTTCTATTTTGGGCTCTTTTGACATTGTTTAAGGGATTTCTTGTACATTTGGTGCTGGTCTTCTTTGATGAGGTCACTTCAGAATTTATTTCCAAGGAAGAGAAACTTTTTCCCTTTCACCCCCTCCTTCCTTGTGTGAGCCGGAACACGCGGTCCCCGCAAGCAAGTAATTTTATATCATTTTCATTCTATTCATACATAGAAATTAAAGTCTAGATAATGCCAGTCACATAACAAAACGTGATTTTACAAAAATAATTCCCTGCACAGTCAAGCCTGCAAGGATTACTAGATGTCTTCAGCAGCTCCCCTCCCTCCCTCCCCCTTACCTTTGTGGCCAAGTCAAAATGATCTACCAACAATAAAATTTTAAAAACACAAAGCACGCTGTACGCAGAGAAAATGTTAATTATCATTTATATTCCGCAGGTTTTCAAAGAGGTCAAGGCAGATGACTTTATGCAATGTCACCTCAGTAACAACTATACAAAAATAGACAAATATTCCCCCTCCCTTTTTACTAAACTGCGATAGCGGTTTTTAGCGCAGGGAGCTGTGCTGAATGCCCCACGCTGCTCTCGACGCTCATAGGCTCCCTGCGCTAAAAACCGCTATTGCGTTTTAGTAAAAGGGGGCCATAGTGCAAAATATAGACAGCAGATATAAATTCTCAAAACGGACACATTTTGATCACTAAGTTGAAAATAAAATCATTTTCCTACCTTTTTGTCTGGTGATTTCATGAGTCTCTGGTCCTTCTTCTGGTCCTTCTTCTTTCTTCTCCTGCCCCACCCCTTTTTCTTTCTCTCTCCCCCTGGCTCCCCTCTTTATTTCTGCCTTTCTTTTTCTCTCCCCCTGGCCCCCCTCTTTATTTCTGCCTTTCTTTCTCTCTCCCCCTGGCCTCCCTCTTTATTTCTCTCTCCCCCTGGCCCTCCTCTTTCTTTCTCTCTGCCTTTCTTTCTCTCTTCCCCTGGCCTCCCTCTTTATTTCTCTCTCCCCCTGGCCCTCCTCTTTCTTTCTGCCTTTCTTTCTCTCCCTCTTGTCCCCCTCTTTATTTCTGTCTTTCTTTCTCTCTCCCCCTGACCCCTCTTTATTTCTGCCTTTCTTTCTCTCTCCTCCTGGCCCCCCCTTTATTTTTTCCTTTCTTTCTCTCTCCCCCTAGCCCCCACAAAGCCATCGTGCCAATTTCTCCACTTCCTCGATTCTTTCCCTACCCTCACCCCCAAGCCAGCAGCCGATTTCTCCCTGCTCCTTCCCCGATGTCCTGAACTTCATCGGGCAACAGCAGCATTCACAATTCACTGCTGTTGCCCGCTTCAGGCTTTCCTCTCTGTCGGGTCCTGTCTTCATGAAAACAGGAAGTAGGCAGGACCCGGCAGAGAACAAGGCCTGAAGCCGGCAACAGCAGCGAATTGTAAACGCTGCTGCTGCCCAAAGAAGGTAATGGAGCACGAGGCAGACCGCTTCTCTCCCCTCCCAGCCGAACCCCCGCTGACCCTCCTTTCTCCCCCCCTCCGTGAACCTTTCCGACCCTCCCAGCGAGAGCAGCAAACCTCCTTCGCGGCTTTCTCCTCCCTCTGCCGCGTCACTGATGACGTCATCAGTGATGCGGCAGAGGGAGCAGAAAGCCAACGCTACTGGAGGGAGGTTTGCTGCTTTCGCTGGGAGGGTCGGAAAGGTTCACTTGGGGGGGGAGAGATAGGAGGGTCAGCGGGGGTTCGGCTGGAAGGGGGGAGAAGCGGTCTGCCTCGATGCTCCAAGGCCTGGTGCCATTACCTTTTTCGCCCCTCCCGCCCCCCCCCCCCCTTGGTATGCCACTGCTCTCCAGCTCTCCTTAGTTTGCCAGTTTTCTTTTTCGGTGACCGGCACACTTTCAAAGAGCCGCGCATGCGCGGCTGCTCAAAGTTCAATCTTCTGCTCTGCTGCAACTTCCTGTTTCCGGTTGGGTCAGAGCAGAAGATTGAATACTGAGCAGCCGCGCGTGCGCGGCTCTTTTGAAAGCGTTCCGGTTGCCGAAAAAGAAAGCCGGCAAACTAAGGTGAGGTGGAGAGAGGAAGCTGGTTAAACGATCGAGCCGGCGTGTGGGTGGGCGGGTGGGGGCTGTGGGAACCGCACGATCCTTTATGCCTCACTTCGGTGACAAGACCATTCACCGCTCCACGGGGCGGTGATGGCCTTGTCCCCGCAGAGGCTGCTAATTTTCATTCCCCGTTTTTGGCGGGTTACCCGCGGGTAAACTGCCACCGTGTCATTCTCTAGTTGCACACACAGGTTAGTTCAATGTTGTTCCTCAATGTTTTTCTGAGTTGCCTTTATGCTTGTTTATTACTTGTTCATATTTTGCAGAGCAGACCAGTTAAAAAATTGTTTATGTTGCTGGGGATCTTCCCCCATACCCCTTTGTCATGGACTGGTTCAGGTATGTTACTTGGCTTTGGGACTTAACTGGATATGTTTGCTAGCTCTCAGGCTTAGGAGATGGAGCAGGTGCTCAGAAAAGTATTTGGATTTCTACAACTCCCGGATTGCGGGTTAGAATTGAACACCTAGCATGTGGAATCTTACAGGGACTAACAGAAAGAAGATTATTGAAGGTAAAACCTAATCTTCCATTTTGTATGTACAGTGGAACGTTGGTTTACGAGCATACTTCGTTCCAGAAGCATGTTCGTAAACCAAAATACTCGTATATTAAAGCAAGTTTCCCCATAGGAAATAAGGGAAACTCGCTTGATTCATTCCCCCCCGCTCGTGTCGCCCCCCCCTGTGTGATCCACCATCCCCCGCTCGTGGCGCCCGCTCCGCGATCTGGCACCTCCCGCTCGCGTCGCAACCCACCCCCCCTCCCGCCGCGATCCGGCATCCCCCAGGCACCCACCCGATCACATTCCTTACCCCCATTTGGCACCGGCACCAACGAACAGGACATACCAGTGCCCGAAGATCTGCCTTCTTTGTGCTGGGCCTTGAGCATTTGCGCATGCTCAAGGCCTTCGAGTGCCCATTCTCTCCGAGATTCTTGGATCTCCGAGAAACTCGGAGAGAACAGGAACCCAAAGACCTTGAGAATGCGCAGATGCTCAAGGCCCAGCACAAAGAGGAAGACAGCTCTTCAGGCACTGGCATGTCCTGTGTTTTGGTGCCGGTGCCAAATAGGGGTAAGGAATGTGATCGGGTGGGTGCCTGGGGGATGCTGGATCACGGCGGGGGGGGGGGATGCGACGCGAGCGGGGGGGTGCCGGATCATGGGGGAGCGCTCGTAAATCGAGGCACGCTCGGTTTCCGAGGTGCCGATTTTGCAAATGTTTTGCTCATCTTGCAAAATGCTTGCAAACCAGTGCACTCGTAAACCGAGGTACCACTGTACAAGTATATGATATATCTTCAAGCAATGGGAGTGGGTGCATGGAATCCTCAGAGCATTATTCTAGGGATGCCCCTACATTTCCCTTGTTTTTTGTTTAATAGCAAATGCAATCTATTCCACATAATGGTACCAAATAAGCTGCGTGAAGAGATCTCAAAGGTTTGTTGAGAGAATAGTGTCTTGGTAATATGATTGTGCTTGTTTGTAGACACTCGTGAAGACCTTTGAAGTCTGTGACTTGCCAGTCAGAGCTGCAAAGTTTGTGGCAAGAAAAAACTGGGTGGTTACCGGAGCTGTAAGTAGTCATTTTATTGCTTCTCAGTCAGAATCTTGCATCCTGTTCGTTTTTCTGCATTCTTTATTTCAGTTTGTGTGGTGGTCTTCTCTACTTCTGTTTTTCAGTTGTCTGTTCCTTATAACCCTCTTTGTCCCAGGATTGCTTGTTTTATTGCTTTATTAGTTTAGTTGCACCTGCGGTGGACTCAGTGCAGAAGTTAGCCCAGCATCTGCTTGAGTTCTGTGAGGGAAAATGCCAGTGTAAATTGTGTATTGATGTACCTTCTTGTCCAGTTTGTCTGTCTTGACTAGATTGTAAGCTCTTTTGAGGAGGTACTGTCTCTTCTATGTTTTGATGTACAGCGCTGTATATGTCTAGTAGCGCTATAGAAATGATTAGTAGTACTAGTAGTAAAGGCAGACACAGCAAAAATCATAGTCCAGATTTATTATGAATTGGTCGAGATTTTGGAGCAAAAGCTGCATAAGGAATGTGCAGTGGCTTCATTTATTTTACCGCAGAGCTTGGTACGTTAATGCAATGTTTCAAAAGCTAGTCCTGTTATAGCTCCTGGCCAGACTAGTTTTCAGGATCGTTTCAATTAATATAATGGCAGTAAACTGCATACGCTGCTTTTGTTGTGTGCAGATTTTGTCTTGATAATTTATAATCAAACAACAAAAAGTCTGATTTCTTGGTGAGCTAAAATTCAATAAAGCTCTACCAACAACATCTCAGGCATAAAAAATCTCTGTGATTCTTGAACAGACAAAAAGTGAGAAAAAAGCAAAAAATAAATACAAGCACACAATTGCACAACACAGTCAAGTAATATCCCCCCCTTTACTGATTGTATTGTTTGGAACAGATTTTATCTTGTGCATATTCATTGTGATTATCTTGAGAACAAGTCTTGGCAAGAGAGAATTCCAAGACTACAGGCAGTCCTCAGTTTAAAAACACATGACTTACATCAAACTTGTACTTACAGACTGGCCCCTTCTTCCTCCCTTCGTGTCTAAGCGTGACCATCCTCCTCCATTCTGTGTCCCAACTTCCCTCCCCAGTCTTTCCCTCCATTCTGCGTCTCAAATTCGTATCACCTCCTGCAGGTGTTTACCTCCTCTGGTTTGCTCCCTTCTCCCATCGCAGTTCTCTTTGCAAAGCCATGGCTGACACGGCTGACCCTTTGTGCCTCCCACGAGTGCTTACTTCCTCTGGCCAGTACCCTCCTCCCATTGCAGTTCTCTTTGGAAAGCCGCAGCCGCGGTTCCTGCACACGGCTGACATGACAGCCTGACCCTTCGTGCCTCCTGTGGGTGTTTTCCTCTTCTGGCCAGCCCTCTCCTTTCAGTGGCACTTCTGTTCGCGAAGCCATGGCTGCTGGTTCCTGCACGAGGCTAATGGCTAACCTGGAAGCCTTCCCTCAGAAGGCTTCTAGATCAGCCATGAACCATGTTCAGAAGGGTCAATCTGTTGTAGCAGCTGTGTGCAGGAACCGCATCTGTGGCTTTGCAAAGAGAACTGCGATGGGAGGAGGTAACTGGCCAGAGGAGGTAAACATCCGTGGGAGACACGAATTTGGGATACAGAATGGAGGGAAAGATGATGAGGGGCATGTTAGGACACAGAAGGGAGGAGGAGGGTCACGTTTGGATAGGACAGGAGGAAGAAGTGCCACATTGACACAGGAAGGGAGAAGTAGGGTCGCGTTGGAACACAGAAGGAAGGAAGGAATGACAAACTTTGAAGAAAGGAGATTGGGAGCATGAACTTGGGAGATAGATGGAACAATGGAGGGAGCGAGGAAAAGAGATGCTGAGGTGGGGGATGGAGCAATGGAGAGAGTGAGGGAAAGAGATGCTAAGGTAATAGAAAGGGAGAATTGTTGGGCATGGGCGCCTGAGTGAGAGGGAGAGAGACAGGGCACATGGGGAAATGAAAAAGGTGAAATGTTGGGCATAGGGAGGGAAAAAGAAATATTGGACATGATGGGAGGTGGCATGAGGTACAGATGCATGGGGAAGAGAGAGATGAAAGAGAAAAATATTGAATGTGGTGGTAGAGAGGGAACAGTGGGACGGATAAAAGAGAGAAATATTGAATGTGGTGGTAGAGAGGGAACAGTGGGACGGATGAAGAATGAAAGTAAGTGTAAACCTCCTTTCTTTTTAAACTACAGTGTTTGTTTTGAGGACTGTTTCTTTAATGGTTTTATAGACTACTATACAGGATCCAAGTTACATACAAACTCAAGGGGGACTACCTGTAGTAGAAAATTGCAGTAATAGATCTTGAGAATTTGTCAACTGCATGTGTATTGTGGGATATTGCTTGAAAATGGAAAAAGTGTTTTAAGCTTACCATTGGATAGAAAATTTTGGTGACATTTGAGGAGAAATTAAAAATCTGTAATTTAAAATGATAGAGAATTGACTTTGAATTATTTATTATATCTAACAAAGAATATTTAACATAGGCCCTCTTTTACTAAGCCATGCCAACCTTGGGGTTTCCTCTGTGTTAGCTGTTTGGGGCTGAGCCAGCAAAGGAAACCCCAAATAACAGCGCTGGCAGTTTCGGGCAGTCCTTCTGGCTCAGCTGATCGGGGATTCCCCTGTGATCAGCTCAGCCAGCAGGGAAAGCAGCAGTGGCGGGCAAAAGACCCCCTTTCCACATACACACACACACTCATACTCCTGCCGGTAGGTCCGCCTCTCTTAACGTGCAGATAGCACGCACAGATTTTCAAGTTACTGTAGGGTGCCTCAGCATGTACTGTGGTACTCCTTTTTTGCTGCGTTAGACACACACAGGCCCAAATTCTATATATGGCATCCTACGTTGCTCACAAAAATTGGTGCGCAGAGCCGATTTGTATGCGCAACTTAATTGTTTAACAAGCTAATTAGTGCTGGTTGGCAATTAACATCCAATTGATGCTAATTGGCAATAATTAGAAGTTACATGCACAACTTTGTAGTCACAATCTATAAAGTGTTATGCCTCTGTTCTAATGCGTGAATTCTCAAAAGGGGGTTTGGCCAGGGGAGGAGCATGAGCAGGTTGTGGGTGTTTCTAAAAGTTAAGCACATTGTTATAGAATATGCCCGATCTGCGAACAATAGGTATTTAGGCCTGTTTTTTTTGGCCTAAATATTTACGCAAAAGTGCTAGTGATGTGTACGGCTGCTAAGTGTAGTATATCAAGTTAATAAATCAAATCAAACCACTTAGATGTCTATACAAGTAACAGTACATCAAATAAAACTATATTTGAACTGTAGATGCTTTCTAGTTACTACAGAGTTACTCTGTGTGTTCTCAGGTAGCAAACACCTAATGCTCACTCACGCCGTCATTCTCTGCAAGAGCATTCCCTAACCCTTATTGTCTGTCTGATCTACTTAGATTGTAAGCTCTTTCGAGCAGGGACCGTCAGGGACCGTCTCTTACATGTTTAATGCTTAATGTACAGTGCTACGTATGTTTTGCAGCGCTATAGAAATGTTAAGTAGTACTAGTGTTCTCAGGCAGGAGAGAGTGGACATCCCTCCTGTCGATTGGATGGGGGAGGGGTTTCTGCCCGCTACTGCTGCTGCCCACATGGCTGAGCTGATCACAGCAGGGGAATCCCCAATCAGCTGAGCCAGCGGGACTTCCTGAAGCTGCAGTTTCAGAGAGTCCTGGCAGCTGAGCTGATCGGGGATTCCTCTGCCATGATTAGCTGATGGGAGACTGCAGACAATTGTCTGGATCCCCCAGCAAGATGGGCACCAGAAATTTAGGCCAGAGATTTCTGGCACCTATCTGTTGCCTACATAGGTGCTTTAGGCTGTCTAACACCACTTCTGGAGTTGGCCATGGCATTCGGTGCCTAAAGTGCCTATGTAGGCGCAATTCTAGCGTCTTTTATTTAGGTGCCAGTAAGCTCCTCAGTCTTGCCTTTTTTTCTTTGTTTTTAATGGTTTTTCAATTAATTTAGACGTCTGTAGGGCGCCTACTAGTGCCTATGTTTAAGGTGCCAGTTTTAGAATTTTCCCCCTAATCTTTTACTGCCATTCCTGATCTTCAGACCAAATTATCTTGTCCCCTTTTTTTCTGAAATAATGTCAGACACTATCCGCAACGCCATATTTTCTGTCCAAGAACCTGAGCTCTGAAACCTTCTACCAGCCCAAACGAAACTACAAACATCACTAGACAAATTCAAAAATGAACTTAAAAATTTCCTATTCACCAATGCTTATAACTGATCCTTCCATTAATGTCTTTTTAGTTTAAGACAGTAGCAGAATGGATCAACTGAATACAGAGCCGTCCCTCTTATACTATCCCATCCATCCTGAGGCAATATGAATTCACTAGAAGCAGGTCTTGTCAGACAAATCTGATCAATTTCTTTGACTGGGTGACAAGAGAATTGGATAGAGGGAATATGCTAGATGTGGTATACCTCGTATTTAGATTTTAGCAAAGCCTTTGACAGGGTTCCACACAAGCTTCTAATAAATAAGCTGAGTGCCTTTGGTATGATTCTCAAAGTGACAGAATGGGTCAAGAATTGGTTGAGTGGAAAATGACAGGTTAATGGAGATAATTTGGAGGAAAGGGATGTTACCAGTGATGTGCCTCAAGGTTCTGTTCTTGGGCATGTTCTTTTTTGTAAGCAATATTGCTGAAGTCTGTTGGGTAAGATTTGCTCCTTTCGGATGATACCAAAATCTGCAATAGAGTAAACACTCCTGATGGTGTGAAATGACCAAATGGAAGGACGTAGCAAAGTTTGAAGAATGGTCTGAAATCTGGCAGCTAAGATTTAATGCTAAGAAATTCAAGGTCATTCATTTAGGCTGCAAATTCTGAGGGAGCAGTACAGTTTAAAGGGTGAAGAACATTTGTGCACAAAAGAGTAGCAGGACTTGGGTGTGATAGTATGTGGTGATCTTAAGGTGGCCAGACAGATTGAAAAGGTGATGGCGAAAGCTATAAAGATGCTAGGATGCATAGGGAGAGGTATGGCCAGTAGGAAAAAGGAGGTATTGATGCCACTGTAGATAACTGATTAGACCTCATTTAGAATATTGTGAGCAATTCTGGAGATTGCACCTTCAAAAAGATATAAACAGATTTGAGTTGGTTCAGTGGAAGGCTAATAAATTGGTCAGTGGCCTTTTTTATAAGGCATATGGAGACAGATTTAAAGATCTTAATGTACTTTGGAGGAAATGTGGAAGAGGGGAGATATGATAGATGTTTAAGTACCTATGTGGCATAAATAGGCATGAGGTGAGTCTTTCAATTGAAAGGAAACTCCGGAATGAAGTTAAGAGGTGATAGGCTCAGGAGTAGAGAGCTGCATGGGAATGGGGACGACGGGAATCCCGCGGGACCTGCGGAGATCCCATGGGGACGCCCCCTTGGGTCATGGGGATCCCGTGGGGACCCCCCTCGTGGTCTTGGGGATCCCGCGGGATTCGATGCAACTCGAGCCACGAGGCTTGTCTTCTTTTCCTACCTGCCCTGCAACATGTAGCCGACTGGAAGTCTTCCCCGATGTCAGCACTGACGTCGGAGGGAGGGCTTTGCGTCAGTTACGTGCCAGCATGTGGGCAACGAGCAGGAAATAGAAGACATAGGGCAGGCAGGAAATAGAAAACGAGCCTCGCGGCTCAAGCTACCTCTCGGAGAAAGTTGCTGAAAGGAAATTTGCTGGAAGATGAGGGCTGGACATCAACATGGGAGGCAAACGTGGGACACAAAAGGGGGGAGGGAGTGTGTTTTTGGACACAAGGCATGAACTTGGGAGAGAGGATGGAGGAAGGGAAGGAAAGAGATGCTGAGGTGGGGGAGGGAATGCGTTTTTGGACACAGAAGGCATGAACTTGGGAGAGAGGAAGGGCGGGAAAGAGATGGTTGTGTACACGGGGAATGGAAGAAAGGAGAATTTTTGGTCATAGGGAGGGAGTGAGGTACAGATGAGAGGGAAGAGAAAGATGAGAGGGATAAATATTGTGGTGGAGAGGGATAAATATTGTGATGGAAAGGGAACAGTGAGTGGGACAGATTGAAATGGATGCAAGAGGCAGGAATGTTGGACAGTAGTGGTGAAGGGAATGGAGGGAGAGATGTGGCATGGTGCTAGAGATAGGTGATAGAAGGAGAAATGTTGGGCATGGGGCTGGTGAGCAGGGGCAAAATATGAGAAAGGGATAAATGCTGGACCATGGTAGGAGGAACCAATGGACAGCAACAGAATAATTTACAGAAGATGGGAAAGCGGAAAAAAGAAACTGGGACCAACTTTATGGAAAAATAAGTCTCCAGACAAAAAAGGTAAAAAAACAGAATTTATTGACTAAAATATGTTAGCTTTGGGAAATGTATATAGGTCTTTGTATTGTGTTCAAAAGTACTTGCTGACCCTTACTGTGACTGGTGGGGATCCACAAGCACCGCCGGCAGAGGACCTCCTCTAGAGACGGCCAGAACTCCCCTCCACCAAGCACAGCAGTTCCTGGCAGCATCCATGAGCCACTGAGGTACCAGCATCTGTGACTCAAGGACGCTACTGCTGCCTGCCAAACTTGGCAAAAGGGACTCCTGGCCAACTGCAAAGGAAGTCCTCAGCTGACAGCTTGGGGGGTTCTCATCAGCTGAGTATTTATATTTTATATTTACATTAGAGACTCTGGTAGAAACCCGTTTACAAAGTATGTATTCTTCCCAATTAAAATTTCCAAATTAATAAAGTGTCTTTGCATAATTGTAAATGGGTCTCTACCAGAGCCTTTAATTCAATAGCATAATTAAATAAAATAACTATTTCTGAAGTTTATAGGGACAGGCGGGGACGGAGGGGATTCCTCGCGTGGACGGGTGGGATTTTGGCGGGGACGGGTAGGATTTCTGTCCCATGCAACTCTCTACTCAGGAGTAATCTAAGGAAATACTTGTTTACAGAAATGGTGGTAGATGTGTAGAATAGTCTCCCGGTGGAGTGGTGGAGACAGACTGTGTCTGAATTCAAGAAAGCATGTGACAGGCACATGAGAGTTTTTAGGGAGAGTAGGAGATAATGGATGCTGTGGATGGGTGGACTGGATTGGTCATGTTTCTATCCTTTTTCCCTCAGAGTAAAGTATAGTTTACTGTACCCCCCTCCCTCTCTGAGCTTTAAGCTGCCTAGACATACCCTATGATAGGTGGGATATTAAATCCTAAACAAACTTGGAAACTTAGATAGTAGATTTAATCACATTTAGATAGTAGAATTACCGTAATCACATTTGAGCAAAATTAAAACAGTTACACTGGCTGCCAGTAGACTTTTGCATTTAGTATAAGGTGTGTGGTGTGTGTGTATATTTATATGTATATATATTCAGTGTGTACTTAATGATCTGAAGCAGAGAGAAAGGTGGTAGTATCGGATCTGTGTCAAATCCAGTAATATATGCAGTGGCACCAGGATGTGTACGATGCAATTCAACCTAGCAACAATTAAAAAAATTATTGAAAACTTTGTTTTGTGCTTGAAATATGATATTTATTAATAGTAGAACTGTGGTGTTTCACAGCTGTACAGTTTCTGTCTTTGTTATTGCTGCATTATGCTGGTTTGTTGGGGGGGGTTTGGGGTGCAGAATGATGGATTCTTTTGTAAGGATTCATGATAATAATGTATGTTTTAGGGCTCCTTTTACAAAGGTGCGCTAAGGCCTTAACGCGCGGAATAGCACGCGCTAGCCGCTACCGCCTCCTTTTGAGTAGGCGGTAGATTTTTGGCTAGCACACACTAATCCGGTGCGTGCGGTAAAACCCATAGCGCATCTTCATAAAAGGAGCCCTTAGTGTTCACTGCTTTGTGTATAAGCGGGGTATAAACATTTTGTATGTATGTAACCATTTGTAAACCGCTTTGGGAATAAAACGGTATATAAATTTTAAAAATAAATAAAATAAATTTTACAGCCGCCTGCTCCCAGTGCTTGCTAGCCCTCCAGGTGGCTCTGCTGCCTGCCATCACATGTATGCAATTGTATTCAATTATGTGTGAAATTTATTTTGTATAAAATTATGCACACTCATAATCGTGTAATTCACTGGGATGTTATCATCTCTGGGAGGCGGTCTTACGTATGCGCCCGATGCGGAGAACTGGAGAGCCTGAAGAGACAAGTCAGACTCCTGAAGGGCAGAATATTGGAACTGGAGGCACTTCAAGCAGGGGAGGAGGGAGACAGAGATGCAGAGAATGTCCAGACAGAAGAAGCAGAGAACAAGACAAGACAGAAGACACCATCGAGGAAGAAGTCCGAGAGCTGGAGAAGTTCATAAAGGAGGCATACAGGGAGGCCGTGGAAAATCACCAGCAACAGTGGAACTGCCAAAAGACACCTACAGAGAGTGTGGACCATCCGACAGACAACCACCAGGAAGAAATGGGTGATACAGTAGCAAGAACGAAGGATACGAACCTGCGGCAGGAGAGATGTTCATGGCCTTGCTGCTTTAAGTTAGTGTCTTACTTGTATTTACTGTTGTCTTTGTTGACTGAATTGTAAACTCCAAGAAGCAGGGGCTGTCCATAATGTGTCTTTACAAAGCACTGCACACATCTAGTATGGCTCTTTGTGTGTGTGTGTAGGGTGGGGTGCCAAGCTTTCATGATTTTTTAAAATATGATTTGATATTACAAAATCTTGCATCATACTAAAATTTTGATCATTATGATGTTCATTTGTCTTTTTAGGATGATATGCAAATTAGAGTTTTCAATTACAACACTTTGGAGAGAGTCAACATGTTTGAAGCACACTCAGATTATATTCGCTGTATTGCTGTACATCCAACACAGCCTTTCATTCTCACTAGCAGTGGTAAGAAACTTTTCTAAACCTCAAGTACAGCATTCATTGGATCAGAGATGAATTGCATTGTTTCTTTAAGTAGGAAGAACCCCCAAATTCCTGATAATTTGCAGAAGTATCCCCAATGTAAGGGTGATGGCAGTACAATGTTTTGTTTTTTAGTTCCTGCCCACACTATTCCCTACTGTCTGTCTCCTCTCTACCAATAGGCTTAACCCTTCTACGTTTTAATCGCCTTAAATCTTTTGTTCTCCTTGCTTGCTCAGCTGCCCTTCCTTCACCAGTACTTTTTTTTTTCTACCCTTCATCTTTCTTTCTTCCCCTTTACATCCCTTCCTTATGTCTCTTTTCCCCTTTTTATACTCTTTCTTTTTGTCTCCTCTTTTCTTGTTTCTTTCTTCCCTCTTCTTTCAATCTCTTCCATCATTTCTCCTCAACCCTCTTATCCACATTTCCTTTTTCTGATTGCTGTTATACATCTTTTCAGGTCATGGGGATTCTGAGCATTCATAGTACCAAACATCCTCCTGACATTCCTCTTTAAAACATGACGTGTAACAGTAGAGGGAAGAAGTAGCCAGGGTGACTGGTAGCACTGCATATGCTTTGAATCTCTTTCCAGTTCTTCCATCTGTTAATGCTGTTGTGGAGGCTTCTGGGAGAAGGGAAACATCTGTGGTCTCTTAGGCATGAGGTGATAGAAGAGTGAGGGTGGGGATACAGATATGTGGAACAGCTGCATCTCTTGATCTACTGCAGCTTCAGTAACTAGTAGCACTTGTATTCTGTACTCCTGTTAACTGTTCCATTATTTTAAATCTGGAAATGGCTTGTGTGCCAATGTAAGAGATGTAAATATAGAAGGAGCTTGGCATACATCTTTCCTATATTTGATCATTGTTTTTAATTCCTTCCTAAAAGTGCATTCTAAATTAGTCCACTTGTTTAATGTTGGTGCATCTTGCAAACAAGGAGGCTGAAATTTGAAATCTTGAGCAGCATGTTTGGGAATGCCTATGACCCAAAGGCAGGACCCTGAGCTGAGGGGTTCAGAAAGAGTCTGTGTGCAGCTACCTTAGAAACATAGAATACGACGGCAGAAAAGGGCTGATGGCCCAACAAGTCAGCCCAATCATGATCCCTTCCACCCTCGAGAAACTATCCTCTTATCATACCTCTGTAGCGACCCCACATGTTTGTGCCATCGTCTCTTGAAGTCGAGCGTGCTACTAGCCTCAACTACAAGACGTGGAAGACCATTCCATCTATCAGTCACCCTCTCGGTAAAGAAGTATTTCCTGGTGTCATAAGAACATAAGCAATGCCTCTGCTGGGTCAGACCTGAGGTCCATCATGCCCAGCAGTCCGCTCACGCGGCGGCCCAACAGGTCCAGGACCTGTGCAGTAATCCTCTATTTATACCCCTCTATCCCCTTTTCCAGCAGGAAATTGTCCAATCCTTTCTTAAACCCCTGTACTGTACTCTGCCCTATTACTCCCTCTGGAAGCGCATTCCAGGTGTCCACCACTCGTTGGGTAAAGAAGAACATCCTAGCATTCGTTTTAAATCTGTCCCCTTTCAACTTTTCCAAGTGTCCTCTTGTTCTTTTATTTTTCGAAAGTTTGAAGAATCTGTCCTTCTCTACTCTCTCTATGCCCTTCATGATCTTATAAGTCTCTATCATATCCCCTCTAAGTCTCCTCTTCTCCAGGGAAAAGAGACCCAGTTTCTCCAATCTCTCAGCGTATGAGAGGTTTTCCATCCCTTTTATCAAGCGTGTCGCTCTCCTCTGAACCCTCTCGAGTAACGCCATATCCTTCCTAAGGTACGGAGACCAATATTGGACGCAGTATTCCAGATGCGGGCGCACCATCGCCTGATACAATGGCAGGATAACTTCTTTTGTCCTTGTTGTAATACCCTTCTTGATTATGCCTAGCATTCTATTTGCTTTCTTAGCGGCTGTTGCGCACTGTGCCGTCGGCTTCATTGTCATGTCCACCATTACCCCCAAGTCCCTTTCTTGGTTGCTCTCATTCAATAATATCCCTCCCATCGTATAGTTGTACCTCGGGTTTCTGTTTCCAACATGCAATACTTTTCATTTCTCAACGTTGAACTTCATCTGCCATCTCGCCGCCCATTCCCCCAATTTGTTCAAGTCCCTTTGCAATTCTTCGCATTCCTCTTTAGTCCCAGCTCCACTAAATAGTTTTGTATCGTCCGCAAATTTTATTATCTCACACTTCGTGCCTGTTTCTAGATCATTTATGAATATATTAAATAGCAGCGGCCCGAGCACTGAGCCCTGCGGAACACCACTCGTGACCCCCATCCAGTCCGAGTAGTGGCCCTTCACCCCTACCCTCTGTTTCCTACCCGCCAACCAGTTTCTGATCCATCTATGTACGTCTCCGTCCACTCCATGGTTCTTTAGTTTCCGGAGTAGACGTTCGTGAGGCACCTTGTCAAAGGCTTTTTGGAAATCAAGGTATATGATGTCTATGGGGTCTCCTCTGTCCATCCGTTTGTTAATTCCTTCGAAGAAGTGCAATAAGTTCGTTAGGCACGATCTCCCCCTGCAGAAACCATGTTGGGTTGTTTTCAAAAGTTCGTTTCTTTCCAGATGTTCATCGATGTGTTCTTTAATCAGTGCTTTCATCAGTTTCCCCGGAACCGAGGTCAAACTCACTGGTCTGTAGTTTCCCGGGTCACCTCTTGATCCCTTTTTAAAGATGGGCGTGACATTGGCTATCTTCCAATCCTCCGGGATCATGCCCGTTTTCAAGGATAGGTTGCAAATTTGCTGCAGTACTTCCGCTATCTCCTCCTTTAATTCCTTCAGAACCCTGGGATGGATTCCGTCCGGACCCGGGGATTTGTCAGTTTTAAGTTTTTCTATCTGCCTGTGTACATCATCAAGGCTCACTTCCATGGATGTTAATTTTTCTGCTTGATTTCCATTGAAGATTTGTTCAGGTTCCGGTATGTTGGTTGTGTCTTCGTTTGTAAATACAGACAAGAAGAACATGTTGAGTCTTTCTGCGACTTCTTTCTCCTCCTTCACCGCTCCCTTCCTGTCTCCTTCGTCCAGCGGTCCTACCTCCTCCCTAGCTGGCTGTTTCCCTTTAACATATCTGAAGAACGGTTTGAAATTTCGTGCCTCCCTGGCTAGCCTCTCTTCATACTCTCTTTTGGCTTTTCGAACCACACGGTGACATTCTTTTTGATACTTCCTGTGCTCCTTCTGGTTCCCTTCAGTTTTGTCCTTTTTCCATTCCCTGAATGAATTTTTCTTATTGCCTATCGCTTCCTTCACTATTTTAGTCATCCATACTGGGTCTTTTGTTCGACCCTTTTTGCACCCCTTTCTGAATCTGGGGATGTGCAGATTTTGTGCCTCGCTCACTGTGTCTTTGAAAAAAGACCAATTATGCAATAGCACTATTTTACTTTATCCCAAGTTAAACTAATCTATATATCAAGCTAAAGGAAGACATACACCTTAGTCAACCTTTTGTTTCCTGGAATATTGGTAAGCTGTTACCCCGATCCTCAGCGGCACCACTTGGAACTCAAACCACTCTCATTGTTCCAAGCTTTATGTGTCAAATCGTCACTGGATCGTTTTACGTTATAACCTTATTCTTTTTATCTTTTTTCCTTTTTTTTGAAACTATTCACATTATTTCAAAGTAATTTTTATGAAGCTAATTTTTAAGCATATTACTTAGCTTAATTCTGTGGTCTCTGGCAGGGGGTTAACACCGACATGTTTCGCTCGCATTCAAGCTTTATCAAGGAACCCCTATCGGACATAAAATTGACAATAAATTATGTCTATCAGAACAGTAACAAGAATATTTCACATTCTAAAGATAGCAGTAAAGGCCATTCATCTTCATAAGACCTAAACCTACTAGACATGTCTTACCTCCATATATATACCGCCAAACTCTGACCACTGTATCAAGAGCAATGGCGGCGGCGTTTTTACAGGATACTTATATAGTAGAACCCAAGATCACTGTAACTACGTAGTGACGTGGCCAACAGCGTCACGGGACTACTTGCCGGTTTTAAAGCTATAGTATACTCCTTTAAAGAGACTGACAACCACCCAGGGTTACGACTAGATTAGCGTGGCCCATTCTAGTTCTTCATTCAACCCATTGGGCGATACTGTATTTAGTACATAAATCCATCTCTGTTCTTTATAATTGAGCCATTCTTCACTATTTCCCCCCCCATCATATCCCTTGGTACCGGTAGGATCTCTGAGAATGCTATCTTCTGGGTCCTCATCTTCAGTTTCCTTCCTAGAATCTTGAACTGTTCTATCAGCGTGCCTCTTCTGTAGTCTCTCCTGCTGACATCATTCGTCCCGATGTGGATCATTACTGCGGTCTCTTCCGTCTCCGCTCCTTCCAGGACCTTCCCAATTTTGTCCACGATGTCCTTGGTTCTCGCTCCTGGGAGGCAGGTCACCAGTCGATCCTCTCTTCCTCCTGCTATGTGGCTGTCCACATGCCTCAATATCGAGTCTCCCACCAGGATCGCTGACTTTCCCTTCTTCAATTTTCTTATCGGTCTCAGGTCAATGTCCTCGGTGTGCTTAGCTCTCTCTTCTTCTGGGCATCGACTAGCCAATTTGTCCCCATGAAATCTTCCTCCCCTAAGTTTTAGCGGATGTCCTCTTGTCACCGTGGGACCCATAAGAGTGAAGATTTCCTCCTCCTCCTCGATGCGGCCCGTTATGTACTTGAAAGTTTCTATCATGTCCCCCCTTTCTCTGCGCTCCTCGAGCGAGTATAAATGCAGACTGCTCAGACGATCTTCATATGAAAGATCTTTAAGTCCTGATACCATCCTTGTGGCCATTCTCTGAACTGACTCAATTCTCTTCACATCCTTTTGGTAATGTGGCCTCCAAAACTGGACACAGTACTCCAGCTGCGGTCTCACCATGGATCTGTATAATGGCAATATAACTTCGGGTTTTTGGCTGATAAAGCTTCTGATGCAGCCAAGCATTTGTCTTGCCTTTGTTGAGGCTTTCTCCACCTGATTTGCAGCCTTCATGTCTTCACGGATGATTACTCCCAAGTCCCTTTCTACTTCAGTTTTTATTAAGTTTTCTCCATTTAGGGTGTATGTAGTGCAAGGATTCCCGCTGCCAAGATGCATCACCTTACATTTTTTGGCATTAAAATTTAGTTGCCAAGTACTGGACCATTGTTCTAGCAAAAGTAGGTCTTGTTCCATAGTGTTTTGCACGGTTGCGCTGTTAGGTTCAGTTGCCCTGCCCACAACATTGCATAGTTTAGCATCGTCGGCAAATAACGTAATTTTGCCTTGAAGTCCTTGAGTCAAATCCCTTACAAAGATATTAAATAGCATTGGGCCCAAGACCGAGCCCTACGGCACTCCACTAGTCACTTTTGATGATTTTGAGAGAGTACCATTTACCATCACCCTTTGAAGTCTGTCGCTAAGCCAGTCTTCTACCCATGCAGTCAACGTTCCTCCTAGTCCCATCGCGTTCATCTTGTTCAATAACCTGCGGTGTGGAACACTATCAAAAGCTTTACTAAAGTCCAAGTAGACGATGTCAAAGGACTCCCCCCCCACCCCGTCCAGCTTTTTTGTTACCCAGTCAAAGAGTCATTTGAACTGTAATTTCTGAATTACAGCAGTTTACAAGTACTTTCTTCAGACAGGCAGAATGGGAGTTTAGATATTAGGGAGGGAGACCTGATGACTTTTTATCATGTTGGCCACAAATCCTGAGGTTGAATATAGAATAGTATTGTTATCAAAAATTTGAAGTCTGTTCAAAATTACCCTTCAAATTATCTGATAAGTGTGTGGAGCAAAAAAGTTTTAATGCAACATGTCTGACAAGGCCACATTTCGCCCGAAGACTGTGTCAGAGGCAAACTTTAAATAAAAACCATAATAACTAAATCAAACCAACAATCATAAGAATAGCTTTACTAGGTCAGACTAATGGTCTATCAATCCCAGTAGCCCATTCTCATGGTGGCTAATACCTGTCCAAAACCCAAGGTGTAGCAATATTCCATGCTACCAATATAGGGGACTTTTCCTCCAGGAACTTGTCCAAACCTTTCTTAAAACCAGCTACACTATCCGCTCTTACCACATCCTCTGGCAACACGTTCCAGAGCCTAACTATTCTCTGAGTGAAAAAAAAATTCCTCCTATTGGTTTAAAAAAGTATTTCCCTGAAACTTGACTGAGTGTCCCCTAGTCTTTGTAATTTTTGACAGAGTGAAAAATCGATCCACTTGTACCCGTTCTATTCCACTCAGGATTTTGTAGACTTCAATCATATCTCCCCTCAGCCATCTCTTTTCCAAGCTGAAGAGCCCTAACTGTTTTAGTCTTTCCTCATACAAAAGGAGTTCTTACAATCTTGGCCACTCTTCTTTAAACCTTTTCTAGTGCCACTATATCTTTCTTGAGATAAGGAGACCAATACTCCAGATGAGGTCGCGCCATGGAGCAATATAGGGGCATTATGACATTCTTAATCTTGTTAACCATCCCTTTTTAAATAATTTCTAGCATCCTGTTTGCTTTTTTAGCTGTCACCACACATTGGGCGGAAGGTTTCATTGTATTTTCTTGGGCGTTAATCCACAAGGTGGACCCTAACATCCGGTAACAGTGATTCAAGTTATTCTTCCCAATGTGCATCACTTTGTATTTATCCACATTAAATTTCATCTGCTATTTGGACACCCAGTCTTCCAATTTCCTAAAGTCCGCCTGCAATTTTTCTCAATCCGCATGTGTTTCAACAACTTTGAACAGTTTAAACACCTCACTCGTCATTCCAATTTCCATATCCACTGGTGGGGGTTTATTTTTCTGTCGTTCTCAAACGTTCATTAACAAAACTTTCTGTGGCACACGAACCTCCATGAAACAGGGATAGGACTTGTATGGCCAAAAGGGGAACTAGGGAAGCACTGAAAGCCCTGAAAGTGTGTGTCTCAATTTTTTTTAAACAAAGAAGGGATAGACTCACAACTTTTTATCCTTTCTATACAAGTGTTTAGGAAAAGGGAAAAATTAGTATAGTGTAGACCAGTATTTCTCAACCTTTTCAAGCCAAGTACCCCCTAAGCCTAACAAATACCAGCCATGTGCACCCGCCCAAAGTCTGCCCCTGACTCCACCCCCATAATAATAGTACTAATTGTAATGCAATTTCTTCATCCATTTTTCATATACATACAGTATAATCTTATTCATACATTATGTTAACCACAAAATTAAAAAAAAAACAAAGCACACTATATGCACATAAAATGTTAATTATTTATATTCTGGGGGTTTTCTTCAAAGAGATCAAGGCAGATGACTTTAAATTATGCAATCATTAACAACTATAGAAGAATAGACAAATATAGAGCAAAATATAGATAGCAGATATAAATTCACAAAGTGACACATTTAGATCACTAAATTGGAAATAAAATTATTTTTCCTACCTTTGTTGTCTGGTGATTTCATGAGTCTCTGGTTGCATTTCCAATATTTCTTTCTGCCTCCTGTTCTCTCTCTGTCTCTTGTGTTTCTGTCTCTCTTACTCTGTCTCTCACTCTCTGTCTCTCTCTTTCTCTGTCTCTCTCTCTGTCTGTCTCTCTCTTTCTCTGTCTCTCTCTCTTTCTCTGTCTCTCTCTTTCTCTGTCTCTCTCTCTCTGTCTCTGTCTCTCTCTTTCTCTGTCTCTCTCTCTCTTTCTCTGTCTCTCTCTCTCTGTCTCTGTCTCTCTCTTTCTCTGTCTCTCTCTTTCTCTGTCTCTCTCTCTCTGTCTCTCTCTTTCTCTGTCTCTCTCTTTCTCTGTCTCTCTCTCTCTGTCTCTCTCTTTCTCTGTCTCTCTCTTTCTCTGTCTCTGTCTGTCTCTCTCTCTGTCTGTCTCTCTCTGTCTCTCGTACACAGAACCCTCTCACCGGGAATCCCTGCCTGCCCCATCTCTGCTGAAGCCGCCGTTGACGGCACGCCCGCAGCACACGAAACTTGACATCAGGGGGAAGTCTCATGGGCTGGCCACTGCACGCGGCCATGGCCAGTCCCTGCTACGGAGTTTATGCTGGGTGGAGGGATGGAGCATGTTGGCTTCGGGAGTGGGCGGGCATGCAGACGGAGGCAGGGAGGCATCCTGACGGTGGGGGGGGCGGGCAGGGATTCCTGGTGGTGGCCAGGCCGCGTACCCCCTGGGGTATGCATACCGCAGGTTGAGAAACACTGGTGTAGACAGCTAGTTGATTATTTACTCTGTCTGTCACTCGTGACTATGAGAACTCCTGTACTGCAACTTCTCTTGACAGCCAGTATGTATCATACAGGCTGTGCTAAGTGTAGTATGCATTATGTGTTTGTACAAAGTTGGGTCCGACTGTCCATGGCTTGCATGCTACTCACTCACTCCCGCATTATAGGGCTCTTGGTATAGTTAGGAAAAAGAGGCATGTGTAACAACACATGCTCTTAGAAAGGGCATCTTGCTGGTACCTTGTTCATACCCTGTGCTGATCTGGAGGTGGGCATCAGGCATTGATAACTTGGCACATTTAAATAGGTCCAATCACATTACTAGTTGAGAAATGACGTTGTACCCTTAAGAACATAAGAATTGCCGCTGCTGGGTCAGACCAGTGGTCCATCGTGCCAGTAGTCCGCTCACGCGGTGGCCCCCAGTCAAAGACCAGTGCTCTATATGAGTCCAGCCTCACCTGTGTACGTTCCAGTTTAGCAGGAACTTGTCCAACTTTGTCTTGAATCCCTGGAGGGTGTTTTCCCCTATAACAGACCCCGGAAGGGCATTCCAGTTTTCTACCACTCTCTGGGTGAAGAAGAACTTCCTTACGTTTATACGGACTCTATCCCCTTTCAACTTTAGAGAGGGAAGAAGCGTGGGAGTGCACTCCGCCCCTTTCCCCCCCGCGAAGCCAGTTGAAAAGGCTCAGTGCCCAACAGTGTGCAGCCATTTGGCGCACCGTCGAAAGCGCATATCAAAGGCGCCTTAGCAAGCGCCTTTAAGAAGCGACCAAGAAGCGACCAAAACTCGACTATCTCTAGTCCACCTAAACAGCGTTCACAAAAACACTCCAACACTAGCCACCAACAACACCACAAAACAACCGCTTCATCACCAGAAACAACTCTCAACAAGCCAAGAAAGGAAAAGAACTTCCCAACCACTTCCCTCAACTACAATACCCACCACTTTCTGCACCACAATGAAAACTACACCACAAAAATATCAAGCTATCCTACTGATTATACTATTCCTAACCAACTGGAAGGTAACCGCAAACAACATCTCCCCAATACCAACTATATCTAACTCCAGGGGAATCACCCAACATACCAGACGGCTATCAATAGATAAAATCTCAAACTATCAGACCTACCAATCCACCACACAAACTACAGGAAGAAGACCGCCTAACCCGTACAAGACCAAAACGCAACCACACCAAAGATCACTCATCTACTCGAAAATAACTCAAATCGCACAAATAGACTACACCACTCTCACATGTGCATACGTGAACATCGGAGCCATAGGCCCCAAGACAGAACACATAAAGAACTGGATAGAAGAAGAAAACATAGATTGCCTTTTCCTCACAGAAACTTGGCTTACTTCAGATTCAGACCCCAGAATAACGGAAGTTTGCCCAAAGGGATACAAAATAATAGTGGTCTGCATAGAAAAGAAAAGAGGAGGAGGAATCGCTATCATAGCCAAAACCACCTTAAACCTAAAAACACAAGACAAAACTACCACCCCATATATGGATCTACTAGCCTGTCAGCTCTTAAGCACATCTCTCAAAGGAACACTAACATGCATGCTCTGCTGCATAACTCCAGGAAACTGGAACACAGAAAAAACCAAAATTCGAAGATTTCATTTACCGAAACTCACTAACGACAACCTACAACTTAATTCTAGGAGACCTCAACCTCCACCTCGAAAACCAATCCCACAAACAAGTTGAAAACTTTCTAGCATACCTCGAGGCCCTAACATACAAGATACTAGACCCTCAAACCACACACGAAAAAGGACACCAACTTGACATTGTAGCCTACATGTCACAACAGCCCAATCAATCAGAAATCCGCATATCAAATGGACACTGGCACCGATCCCTATGGTCTGACCATTATTCGTACTCCTTCAAAATCAACTGGACCATAACAAAAGCAAACCAATTACACAAAAAATAACTTACAACACATGTCCACACATTGACCCCACCAAATTCTGGACAAAAACAGACACCATAATCAAAGACTATAACCCAAAAGACTTCATCTCGCAATGGAACCTTCCAAGTACAGCAACCCTAGATGAGCTAGCCCCCAGAACAATCCAAAACCAGAATCCATAGAAAATCAGACAAATGGTTCGACAATGAACTACTCCAACTCAAAAGACAATGCAGACAACTAGAAAGAAAATGGAGAAAAAGTAGCCAAGACTCCACAAGAACAGCAGGGAGAACACTACATCAAAAATACAAACAAAAGCTGAAAGAAAAAAGAAAGACATACTACACAAAGCAAGTAGGAGAAGGATTCCCAGACACAAAAAAGCTATTCCAGTTACTAAAAGAATTCAGACACCACACCATATTTGACCAATAACAACTCCCCCCCTCCCCCAGCCACCGTATTAGCCAAATTCTTCAAAAATAAGATTGAAAATATCAGAGCCACATTTAATGGAACACCTACTCACCTAGAAGAAACCTCAACTTCCCCCACAGAAAAAGAATCGATAGCAGCAGACAGAATCTGGCACCACTTCTCACCTATACAATGGTCAGACTTCAACAAACTATATAACAAATACAGTCACGCAGCCTGTGAACATAACCACTGTCCACCATACCTATTGAAAACCTCCAGTACGCTATACCGCACTCTGCTCCTACAATGGATACAAACCATACTCACAGATGGCCAGTTCCACAAAACCTCAGCGAAATCATCATAACTCCAATCCTAAAAGACCCCAAAGGAGCAACGGGCCAACCATCCAACTACAGACCTATAGCCTCAATCCCACTTTATATCAAACTAATGGAAGGCCTAGTAGCTAAAGCCCTAA
This sequence comes from Geotrypetes seraphini, assembly GCF_902459505.1. Lineage (NCBI taxonomy): Eukaryota > Metazoa > Chordata > Amphibia > Gymnophiona > Dermophiidae > Geotrypetes > Geotrypetes seraphini. The sequence continues at coordinate 137,039,775 of NC_047092.1, read as the reverse complement.
ATGTATACCTAGAAAACCACAACATACTCCACCCCACACAGTCTGGCTTCAGATCCAACTACAGCACTGAAACCCTACTAGGAACACTCATGGACATTGTGATGCAACACCTTTGCACAGGCAAGAAAATGATTATCATACAACTAGACCTCTCCGCAGCCTTTGTAGACCACGACATCCTATTACAAACTCTAGACTCAATAGGAATTACAGGAAAAGTTCTAACATGGTTTAAAGGATTTCTACAATCCAGAACTTATAGAGTCAAAACAAAGAAAAATCAGAACCATGGTCCAACCCATGTGGAGTGCCACAAGGATCTCCCCTATCTCTCACACTCTTCAACCTATACATTGCCTCCTAGACAAACTAGGCATTACCTCCTACAGCTATGCAGATGATATCACCATACTCCTCCCCTTCGACCAACTTGAGCCCTCCATGATAGGCACAATACACGGAACACTTGAAACAGTAGCAACATGGATGAAAGAACACAAACTAAAACATAACCCGGACAAAACAAACTTCATCCTCCTTGAAAACAGCAAAACCCCAACCTTGACTAACCTAGTAATAAACTCGATCTCATACCCCATTCAACCCACACTAAAACTCCTCGGAGTGCTGATACAGAGGTTGCATCATGCAACCACAAATCAACAAAATAATAAAAACATCATTCGCCACTTTGAGAAACCTAAGACAAGTTAGAAAATTCTTCGACAGGAAACAATTCCAACTCGTAGTTCAATCACTAATCCTAGGCCTAATAGATTACTGCAACATACTATATCTCCCCTGCCCAGCAACAATGATAAAACAACTTCAAACAATGCAAATACAGCCCTAAGACTTATCTATTCGTTGAGAAAATACGACCACATCAGAGGCATACCACAACTCACACTGGCTCCCAATACAAGCCAGAGTACACTTCAAATTCCATTGCCTACTATTCAAAGCTATAAAGGGAAACAGCCCTACCTATTGGAACAATCGACTAACTCATTCCACCTCAAACAGACATAGAAGAACCCACACAATATTCGCACACCCACCAACCAAAAATGTCAAACAAAGAAAAATGTATGACAACCTACTGGCCACCAGAGCAGCGAAACTGGACCAACAACTCACCAACCTGCTGACTTCGACCACAGACTACAAAACCTTCAAAAAAGAAACAAAAACCCTACTCTTCAAAAAATACATAAAACCAATATAACACAACCAATAATGTTCTGAATCCCACCTACATTGCCGTTAACAAATTAGATAATGTTCAATCTATTCCTAAGTACTTCTTCATATCTCTTCAATATATACTTCTTAAGATCATAGCAATTCTTATGTAATCCGCCTTGAACCGCTTCCGGAGGCCGTGATAGGCCAGAGCACGTTACAGGGCTTCAAAGAAGGTTTAGATAGGTTCCTAGAGGATAATGGGAATGAAAGGTACAAATAGGAGTTGAGCTAGGTTATAGGAATAGTCAGGGACCACTGCACAGGTAATAGGCCTGAGGGGCCGCCGCGGGAGCGGACCGCTGGGCAGGATGGACCTCTGGTCTGACCCAGCAGAGGCAAATTCTTATGTTCTTAATGTAATGTAATGTACCCTCATTCTCCCCACCTTGGAGAGGGTGAACAATCTGTCTTTATCTGCTAAGTCTATTCCCTTCAGTATTTTGAATGTTTTGATCATGTCCCCTCTCAGTCTCCTCTTTTCAAGGGAGAAGAGGCCCAGTTTCTCCAATCTCTCACTGTACGGCAACACCTCCAGCCCCTTAACCATTTTAGTTGCTCTTCTCTGGACCCTTTCGAGTAGTACCGTGTCCTTCATGTATGGCGACCAGTACTGGATGCAGTACTCCAGGTGAGGGCGCACCATGGCCCGGTACAGCGGCATGATAACCTTCTCTGATCTGTTCGTGATCCCTTCTTAATCATTCCTAGCATTCTGTTCGCTGCCCCCATGCATTGCTCGGACGACTTCATCGACTTGTCAATCAGAACTCCCAAGTCTCTTTCCTGGGAGGTCTCTCCAAGTACCACCCTGGACATTCTGTATTCGTGCATGAGATTTTTGTTACCGACATGCATCACTTTACACTTATCCATGTTGAACCTCATTTGCCATGGCGATGCCCATTTCTCGAGTTTAATTTTGTCACATTGCAGATCTTCGCAATCCCCCTGTGTCTTAACTACTCTGAATAACTTCGTATTGTCCGCAAATTTAATCACTTCACTTGAAGTACCAATGTCCAGATCGTTTATAAAGATGTTGAAGAGCATGGGTCCAAGCACTGAGCCCTGCGGCACCCCACTGGTGACGCTCTTTCAGTCTGAGTATTGTCCATTTACTCTCCGTTTCCTATGCTCTAGCCAGTTTTTAATCTACCTGAGTATTTCACCCTCAATTCCATGGTTCGCAATTTTCCGAAGTAGTCGTTCATGTGGAACTTTGTTGAACGCCTTCTGAAAATCCAGATATACAATGTCGACCGGGTCGCCCTTGTCTATCTGCCTGTTTACTCCCTCGAAAAAGTGCAGCAAGTTCGTCAAACAAAATCTGCCTTTGCTGAAACCGTGCCTTTGCTGAAACTTTGCAAACCGTGTCCGTCAAGGTGATCCTTTATCAGCGCCTTTACCATCTTTCTCGGTACTGATGTCAGACTCACCGGTCTGTAGTTTTCCAGGTCTCCCCGCAAACCTTTTTTGAAGATCGGTGTTAACATTCACCACCTTCCAGTCTTCCGGAATCTTTCCCGATTTGATCGATAGATTGGCTATTAATTGAAGCAATTCAGCTATAGTTCCTTTCAGTTTCTTGATGACCTTCGAATGGATGCCATCCAGTCCCGGGGATTTATCGCTCTTAAGCCTATCAATCTGCCTGCATACCTCTTCTAGACTGACCATCAACCCTGTCAGTTTCCTGTCTTTGTTTCCAGCATATAGCCTGATGGGTTCCATTGAGAGAGCTTGATAGTTTGAAGAATTCTTATGCTGATGTTTAAAAAAATAATAATTTATTTAAAAAGTAATAAATAATAGCCATTACAACATTTATATATTAGAAAGCTAACCATCCATCAGGAAATGTGAAAATGAACTTAGCCAGTCATACATGCTTTTCCCAGTGTACTAAGGCAGCTTGTATATTATTAAGCTGTTTGTTTTATTTTCTACGTGTCTATCAAGTAAATTTTAAATGGTTTTAAAATACAGAATATATAATTGACTTCTGAAGTTGGTAGAAACTATTTCCCATTAATAATAGAAACTCCTGGTGGTGTTCTTGTTCCTGAGGTTAAAAAGATTGTTTGCAAAATCTTTCATTTATATGCCTTAGTATGAATAATTAAATCTCCTGGCATTTTTATTGTTTTGTAAACCAATAGGATTTTGGAAAGAAACATAAGTTAATCCAGAGCAATCAAAGGAAATACTTTTTTACAGAAAGGGTGGTAGATGTATGGAACAGTCTCCCAGAAGAAGTGGTGGAGGCAGAGACTGTGTCTGAATTCAAGAAGGCATGAGATAGGCACATGGGATCTCACAGAAAGAGATGGGCAGACTAGATGGGCCATTTGGTCTTTATCTGCCATCGTGACTATAAAAAACCCAGCAAAAATGTATAAAGCATCGAAATGTAGTAACTCTTGTAGTAACTCTTATGTAAGGAATACACAGAGAAGGGATATATTTACAAGTAAGTAACATCTGTACTGGAAACCATAGACATCCCAAGTATAAACCTATCTAGTATTCAGTTAAATGAAGTTAAGCACAAGGTATTGCAAAAAGGGCTGACATTTGTTCCTACCAAAACATATGATTCTGTCAAACAAGGATAGACTTGTTCAAATGTAACAGGAAGTTACAGATTTTACAAAAAGATTGTGTTCAGTATGATTTGTTTGTGATGAAAAAGAAATCTAAATAGGTTCCACCAGGCCACTAGATCCTGCTATAACTACTTTTAATCAATGTGTGTTAGACTTTTTAAATTCAACACGAGAAGAGCCAAAAGCAATTAAAACCTTATGGAAAAATTACAAAATCATAGTCAAGGGTGGAGGAATAATGATTATGAATACTACAAATTACATTAATGAATGAATGGACAATTGTTAGATCAGTAGTTTTATTTTAAACCCGGGGTGTCCAACCTTTTGGCTTCCCTGGGCCGCATTGGCCAAAAAAAATGTTTCTGGGGCCGCGCAAATGCTGCAGCAAGACAGAGGAGGGAGCCGGCAAAACGGTAAACACCCGTGGGCAGCAGAGGAAAACACTGCATCGCCCTCGACCAGGGGCCCGCACAAATACTTCACTGGGCTGCATGTGGCCCTTGGGCTGCAGGTTGGACACCCCTGTTTTAAACTTTCAGAAGATCCCACTGAAGAACTCTATTTTCACATACAGCTTGGATTAGATATGGGTATTTTACGCTGAAGAAAAAATATTTTTTGACGGTTAAAAACACTAAGAGGCCTCTGGAAGACCAATCACAGCTGCCAGTGGTTCACCTTTAGAACCAATTTCAATTTTTACAGACACCTTCTTAAGACTATTTGTACAAAAATCAAATCGTATATATGTACTTCAAGTCGTATAATTAACCTCTTAGATTCTTTGATAGAGACATGGCCAATCTTGTACTAGTAACTATAGGCATATAAAGCATTGTACACAAACATACCGCAAGATTATTTTATTTATTTCTTTCTAAAATTTCTTAACCACCTATAACTAAGTGGTTTACAGCATAAAACATTCACAATGAACCAGAGAGCAACATATAACAATACTTTCAGTACACACATTTAACCCACTAAAAAATAGCAGGAAGCTACAGTAGGATTACATATCATCAATCGTTAATGAATCAAGAGCATTATTCATAGTTTAGATTCCTCTTTAAACATCTCCCTTCCAAATTGCATCAGAGGAAGGCATCTACAAAACAGTTGAGTTTTTAGCATTCGCTTAGACTGTAATCGATCAAAGCTTTATGCATAGTACAAAATATATTAGATCAGTGGATAGGCTCCCTTCGTACACCTACCAGCTTTTTAATAGAGATAGCCACTATTGCCTTTAATATATATATATTATATATATTTTATTTTTTTTTTTATTTTTTTTTGTTTCCAATGAAATTACTTGAAACAGATTAAAGGAACTTGAATTAGGTACAACAATGGCACCAGAAATTGCATCACTGTTATGTAGCTGATTTTGAAGAATGTTTTTTAGCACAAGCACCTTTTTTAGAAGAAGTACATTTTTGGAAGAGGTATATAGACATTGTCTTCATGTTGTGGAGAGGAAGTATTACTCGTCTTGAGGAATTTCATGAATGTATATTTTTATTTTTTAGACACCTAAGGCAGGATTTTGGCCAAAACACAGGCCATATTGAGTCGTTCTAATTAAAGTATCTTAACATCCCTGTTCTTAAGGCCATAGGTGCTTATTTTTGCTGTAAGATTCTACCAGTATTTCAGTAAGCTATTTTTGAATGAATTCAAAGTGCTTACCACAATCGCTTCTCTCAAGTCACATTGAAAATGAATTTGTACAAGTTAGCTGAGATCCCTTTTTCTCCAAATGTAAGCAGCCATTAATCAAGGAAGATCAAGGAAGAATAGTGAAAACTCCACACAGCCCTCAGCAAAGCCTTAGCAATTCAGAACTGGAAAAGTTTTGCCAAGGAAAGGAGTCAAGAAAAGGAAGAGCCAATCGGGAGGCTCTGCCAGCAGAGGAACATTCCCCCCCCCCCCAAGACCTTAGAGACCGTCTGAGGGTGGAGCTAAGCCTCGAAGCCATTGGCTTCTTGTGTGGAGAAAGGAGTCTCAACTATTATCCTCACATTTGCTGCTTCAACAATATGATGGAACTGGAAGTTTCTGTGTGTATGATTTTCCCTTATGTGCTGGTTTGCTGAGTTGTGTGCATGCGTGTAGCCTAGAGGAATGATTTTCAGGAGGGGAGTCAGATATACTGCTATTTTTTTTTAAAACTTATGTGGGTCCAGGTCGTTATTCAGCATATCGAATATTAATATTCATATTAAAACTGTTCTAAATTTGACCAGTTTAACTATGTGGGTGCTAGCATTGAATATTTTTGGCACACACATTAACTACAGCTCCTCCTCAAATCCGCTCCCAGTACCACCCTGACCTGCTCACTTTAAATATGGCCAGTCAGGGCCAATATTCATTGGTATTGCTTAGTAAAATGCTGCTTAATATTGGTTTATGTGGGCATGAGCCTTATCTGACTGCTTAAATCTCTTTGAATATCATCCAGAAGATGTCTTTTTATCTTAAAACATGTGCATGTTTCTGTGCATTGAATTATTTGTAACATACAGACAGTGCAAATTAAAAAATAAAAAAACAAACCCATAAAAGATGATAAATCAATATATAAAATAAAATTGGAGACATACAAATAAAAAAATTGTGTATATATAACTTATAACATGATTATACTCGATATAAACCTAGATTTGGGGGCAAAAAAATGGCCCAAAAATGGGGATCTCAGTTTATATTCGAGTCTTACTACTTAGCATTTCTATAGTGCTACTTGGCGTACACAGCACTGTACACTAAACATAAGAGACAATCATAAAAACATAAGATATGCCACTGCTGGGTCAGACCAGGGGTCCATCGTGCCCATCAGTCTGCTTATGCGGCAGCTCTTAGGTCAAAGACCAGTGCCCTATTTGAGTCTAGCCTTACTTGTGTATGTTCTATTCCAGTAGGAACTTATCCAACCTTGTCTTGAATCCCTGGAGGGTGTTTTCCCCTATAACAGTCTCCGGAAGAGCTTTCCAGTTTTCTACCACTCTCTGGGTAAAGAAGAACTTCCTTACGTTTGTGCGGAATCTATCCCCTTTTAACTTTAGAGAGTGCCCTCTTGTTCTCTCTACCTTGGAGAGGGTGAACAACCTGTCTTTATCTACTAAGTCTATTCCCTTCATTATCTTGAATGTTTCAATCATGCCTCCTCACAGTCTGCTCTTTTCAAGGGAGAAGAGGCCCAGTTTCTCTAGCTTCTCATTGTACAGCAACTCCCCCAGTCCCTTAACCATTTTTGTCACTTTTCTCTGGACCCTTTCGAGTAGTACTATGTCCTTTTTCATGTACGGCGAACAGTATTGGATGCAGTATTCCAGATGGGGGTTACCATGCCCTGGTATAACGGCATAATAAACTTTTCTGACTCTCACCCTCTCCAAGATTCTCAAGGGATTCTCGGATCTCATGAGAATCTTGGAGAGGGTGAGAGCCAGAAGGCCTTGAGCATGCGCAGATGCTCAAGGTCCCGCAGCAGCCCAGCATGGAACCAGCGGCAGGCACTTTCAGCACCGGTGCACGGTAAGCACAGGGCCGGTCAATGGGGGGAGGAGGTAGACAGGAGGTACTGATGGTTGCGAAAGGAGAGAGCAGCGCCGGTGGCCTCGGGGGAGAAGCGAAGCCAGTTCCCGGGGTGACGTGGTGGCAGTTTGCTTATCGAGTCAACTCTCGGTTTGCGAGTTAAAGTTTGCTCGAGTGTTTTGCTTGTCTTGCAAAACACTCGCAAACCGCGTAACTCCTTTATCAAACCGAAGCTTGCAAACCGAAGCTTGACTGTACATCATATTCAGCATAAAATAAAAAAAATACCAGCCTGGCAATAATAGCAATACAATCACCTTTTCTATACCAAGAATCAATCTCAAGCAACCTAATACAACTCAGATTTTCACCGACCAACATCTCATACTGTGTATTTCATACAACAAAATAGATGTCTTTTCAACAGTTTCTTAAAGGCATCCAAATTTTTTTGATGTTTAATGTAAGACGGGAGTCTATTCTGGTCTTCTGGATCATAACATGAAAATTCCCTCACTCTCATAGCCTGCAGGCTCAGCTCTTTTCTTGAGGGAATTGCCAGGTCATGTTGTGTTGCCAAGTGCAGCTTTTGCAACCCGGTGTAAGGAAATACACTGTCCAGCAGATGTCGCAGGGCATACACTTGTATACTCAGGTAAACCAATAGTAATAGTTTATACTTAATTCTGAACTCAATTTTCAACCAATAAAGCTTAATATAGTAATCTGTTATATGTTCATTTTTCTGGAGCCGGAATAACACCCTGATAACAGAATTTTGTGCTATCTATAATGATTTCAACACCACCCCCTGGAACACCTAACAGTACCACATTACAGACAACACTTGCGCCTGAAGTATACTTTTGAAATCCCCCCACGACACATAATGGTACAGCTTACTTACGAAGTGCAATTTGTAGTACATTCTTTTATTCAAACTTGACACATGCTGCCTAAATTTAGATGTGAATTGAGAATACCACCAAGATAACGAAATTCCGAGGACAACTGAACATCATTGTCCAGTATCCTCAAAGAATGGGGGCATAACATCACTTTTTGCACAACTTTTTAATGTCTCCAACACAGTAATGGTTAATTGCCCCACCTACATATTATCAAACGCCTCCACCACATTCAAAACCAACTTCATGCTAAGGATTCAAACCACATTGACAGAAGGCCAATTCCCACAGGACCTAGGAGAGATCTTAATCACTCCAATCATAAAGGATCACAAAGGCCCAATAGATAGCCCCTCCAACTACAGACCTATCGCTTCAATACCATTGTATGTTAAAATAATAGAAGGCCTAGTGGCACAATACCTCACCGAATATCTGGAAAAACATAACCTACTCCACCCCTCACAATCAGGATTCCGAACTAACCATAGTACAGAAACACTACTTGTCACATTACTAGATACAGCCCGACAACACATCAGTAAAGGAAAAAAATGATATTAATACAATTAGACCTCTCCGCAGCATTTGACCTAGTTGACCACACCTTATTACTACAAATTCTCGACGCCATAGGAATCTCAGGCAAGGTCTACAAATGGTTTCAGGGGGTTCCTCAAATCTAGAAACCTACAGGGTAAAATACAATGATATCAAATCAGAACCATGGACAAATCCCTGCGGAGTTCCACAAGGATCACCTCTCTCACCTACGCTCTTCAACCTCTTTATCTCCTCCCTAGGAGCCACTTTAGATACCCTAGATGTCACATCTTTCAGCTATGCTGATGACATCACCATAATCCTCCCATTCGACCCATCAGAGACCACCACCACAACAAAGCTAGAAACAACCTTAGACACAGTAGAAAAATGGATGATGGATCACAAACTAAAACTAAATTCTGAAAAAACAAAATTCCTTTTGCTCAAAAAAGCCCAAACTCCTACCATCACTGAACTGAAAATCAAAAATACCAAATACCCAATACAACCCGAACTAAAACTCCTAGGAGTTACGATAGACAGATGTTGCCACAATGCAGCCCCAGATCAACAAAACAACCCAGAAAGCTTTTCTAACCATGAGAAATCTCTGTAAAATCAGAAAATTCTTTGACCAAGCACAATTTAGACTAATCGTCCATCCTAGTCTTAGGTCTGCTGGATTATTGCAACTCCCTATATCTTCCTTGTCCAGCCACTATGATTAAAACAACTCCAGACCATACAAAACACCGCCCTCAGATTGATCTACTCACTCAAAAAATATGATCACATAACAACTGCCTTCTTAGACTCATCACTGGCTACCCATACAAGCACGAATCCAATTCAAATTCTACTGCCTGATATTCAAAGCATTACACGGCTCTTCCCCCTCCTATCTAAATAACCCGCTTAAACCAAATCTCCACCTCAAGACACAGAAGAACCTCGAACCCTTTCGCCTTCCCCCCACTCAAAGCACACAACGCAAGAAAATGTTTGACAACCTTCTAGCAACACAAGCAGCAAAAATCAACCATTCCATCTCCAATCTTATGACAATATCAGACAACTTCAAACATTTCAGAAAAGAAATCAAAACCCTGCTTTTCAAAAAATTCATCCAAATATCTTAACCCCTCCTCTTTTACCTCCAGAAGATTCACCTACCTTCAGATAACCTTCCCCCAAATTACCCACCTTAACACCTTCCAATTAACAAATTACCATAAATAGATTGTAACCTACCCTCTCTAACTGCATTCCATATGTATTTTTCATACAGTTCTTCACTGTCAGTTTAATTTCCATCCTATAAATTCACATAGAATTTTTCTTTTTTCAACCATCTTTATTTTCTCTTCTTTATTAATTTCCAGGTACTTTAGTTAGATTGTGAGTCTTCGGGACAGTAAGGGAATTTTTTAAGTACTTTCTTACTTCTCATTTATAATCTTAATGTATATTTTCTTCAAACCGCTTAGAACCTAACGGATGTAGCGGTATATAAGAAATAAATTACATTACATTTCAAAGTAAAATTAGTAGGCTAGCTAGAAGTTGGTATTTTTATTTTCTTTTTAAGAACTCTTGGCTAGTGACACTTTAAAATCATGTGTTATAAAGCCTTTAATTAGCTGTTGGATGACTTTATAGCAAAACTGTGGCTTTTCATTAAGACCTCCAAATTGGACCAATGATAGCTCACTTTGTAGTTTGTAGTTATTAGCCTTGAAAAAAAAACATTGGGCTTTTAGCTGTGAGCGCTTGAGATCCCTGGTACCTCTCTATATTACCTGTTGTGGGTAGGTGTGTCTTGTACTTCAGCCAAGTTTTAAAGATTTTAGTGGTTTTCATTAAGACCAACAACATAAGTGTAATGCTGTGTAGCACCCCTTGCTTTCTTCATCCCCTCCTTTACTTAAGGGTTACATGAAGAGATAAAGGGCTTTTGTTTATGTTAACATTGATTTTTCTCAATTGATTCCAATGTCCATTTTTATAAAACATTTTTTTTTTCAATTTGACTTCCTTTATGTACAGATAGCACCTAGATTGGTGTACTTAGATGATCTAGGTGCCTAACAATTATTTAAAAAGCTTAATTGATGCTGATAATGAGCAATTAGCATCTCATAATTGGCTTAAATTAAAATTGGGTGGTAGGCATCTACCACTTTCAGGTGTGCACCTAGTCCAAGGCACCTACCATAAAGGCATGGTTTGTGGGGATTGTGGGTTTATTTTGTATATAGGTGCCTAAAGTAGACTAAGGCACTGATAGACCAAGAAAACCCTGGCATAAATAGGGTGTGCCTAAGTCAACTTTAGGTGCTGTTAGGCGTGATTCTATAAACAACGCCTAATTTAAGATTGACATGTACTAAGTGCAACCTTCCTAGGTGCCTATGATTAGGCATTGCTTATAGAATCAGGCCCAATGTACCTACTCGGTATCCCTTGTAGGAGCTCTTATTTATTTTTTCTAATTTCATGTTTGTTTGTTTTATTTATTTATAATCTGCTATGTCCAACAGTTCTGAGTGGGATACAATAAAAACATATATAAAATACATAAGACCATTATTAATATAAAATAAAAACTGATTACATCACAGAGATGTTTATATTTTTAACTGTTTAATACTTTTTATAAAGTATCATGCAGTTAATTTTTGTATTGTATTTACATGTTAATAAGATATTTTTTAATTGCTTTTACTTTTGTTTTTAGTCTTATGGATATTATCCCTGATGCAGCCTATAGGTGAAACATGACCATGTCAAGTTTTAATAGAATTATATTTTATATAATGTATAATAAAACAACTTAAAAAAAAAGTTTAATCCTGTATTTTATTGTTGTAGTTCTATTGGTCTTCTCTGATAATTTGTAAAACTCCACCTCTCAATGTTGTACCTGTAATAGTTCATTGTTGCCAGTGCATGACATTTGGAAAATTTAGGTGCAAAATGGAAGAAGTGAACTACTGTAAAATTATGCATATGATAAATTCTAAGGTTGAGCCAGATATATTCCTAATATAATGCACATAGTTTACCCATTATATTTCTAATTGCTTTTTAAACAGTTCAATAAAAAGGTATTTTTTTCCCTTTGTTTTTGTTTTATTTCTACATATTACCTTGAAGAGTGGACTAACATGGCCACAAGACCATGTCACTCAACTGCTTTATGTATTTCATGTCTCAGATTTTTGTTGTAGGTGAAGATTTATTTTTCATGCTAGAAGGGTATGAACTGCATGAAAATAAATATAAATTATCTGGAATGCAGGATAATTTAATCAACTTTAAAATAATTGTCAATTTTTCAGATGATATGCTTATCAAGCTGTGGGACTGGGATAAGAAGTGGGTTTGCTCTCAGGTGTTTGAGGGACACACCCATTATGTTATGCAGATTGTAATAAACCCCAAGGATAACAACCAGTTCGCCAGTGCATCTCTGGACAGGACTATCAAGGTAGTGTACAAAACTGAGAGATCGATGGTCTTTTAGCTCATATAATTTATTGCTTTATATTTCATGAATGCCTAAAAGATCATGTGTATACATTTGCTATTGTATTACATTTTAAGTACTTTTTCCCCAGTAAGGATAAAGGTTTACTTCCATGTGACATTTTCAACTTGTGTTAGGGGTTGGATGGAAGTAGGAGTGTTGTATAAGAAGTAATCTCAGCACATTATCTGGTTCCTTCTGAAAACACTCTTGTGAAAATCTCTGGAGTTAGCTTCAGGTCTGATTTTCCCCAGCAGGTAGAATAAAAGCATAGATATCCAGGGCCACAAACTTGTGTTCCTTGATCAGAGGTTCATTTATCTTTTCTCATGTGCCTCCACAAAAGGTAGAGTACTTTTAAGATGTTTAGGAAAACTGGAAGCTTTTTTCCTACTTCTGCACTGTCTGCCTGTCGATTATATATGTGCAGGGTGTAATTACTGCCTCATTGTAAAAATTTGTAATTGTTTGGCATAGTCAGATCTCTGCCGCACAGGGTAGGATAATTATTGCTAATCTTTCTTATATTCAACCCAAAAGCATACATTGTTTTTGAGCATTCTAGGACTAAACAGTATCCCTGGTGTTGCATATGTGTTTAAATCCAATGGAAACTTGCAAAGTCATAGTTCTTGTATGACTGTTGTATTCTTTTGTATCTGACAATGGAGTTCTTTTCAAATTGATGATTTTAGACTGTACACCGCCTAGAACTGCAGACCAGAACAGGCAGTATAGAAAGTTTGAATAAACATCAAGGTATGGTATATATTTATAGTTGCACATTGTTCCTTTTTCAGGTATGGCAACTTGGATCTTCTTCCCCCAACTTCACCTTAGAAGGCCATGAAAAAGGAGTGAACTGCATTGATTACTATAGTGGAGGTGATAAACCTTACCTCATTTCTGGAGCAGATGATCGCCTGGTTAAAATATGGGACTATCAGGTACAATCTGAAATCATTTCTAGTCCTTGGAAGAAGGAAGTTTGACTATAACGACCTGAAGTCTTTCCCAAAAACCCTGTAGATTAGATTTACGAGGGGCATTCAATAACTTATCTACCTCAATAGGAAAGAAAAGAGTTTTCAAAAAAAAAAAATTATTTTTCAATATGATAATTTGTAGAATAATAATAATAACTTTATTTTTGTATACCGCCATATCCAGGGAGTTTTAGGCGGTTCACATTTGTTAGTCAAGTTACAAGTGGTTCATGACAATTGAACAGAGTTGCAAGCAACAAAGTAGTTGAGGTTGGATAGAGAGGGAAGGAGTAGGTCAAGGAGGGGGAATAAGGGGAATGTAGGTTGGGTGAGTACAGAAGAGGGGGAGTTGTAGGTTTCGGTTCGTTGAGGGGGCGATTAAGGGTCGTGTCCATTGAATAGATGAGTTTTAAGTAATTTTCTAAATCCGAGGTAGGTGGGGGCCTCGAGGACCATTTGGGCTAGCCATGTGTTCAGTTTGGCAGCCTGGAAGGCGAAGGTTTTGTCAAGGAATCTTTTGGAGTGACATAGTTTTAGTGAGGGGAAGGCGAACAGTTGGATTCTGCGGGAGTGCTTGTTGTTATGGTTCAGATAGAAGTGAGGGTTGATGTAGTTAGGGGATAAGACAAATACTGTTTTGTAACAGAAGCAGGCGAATTTAAATAGGACTCTGGATTCTAATGGTAACCAATGAAGTTTGTGGTAAAAAGGGGTGACGTGTTCCCATTTATTCAGGCCGAATATGAGGCGGACAGCGGTGTTCTGGATCATTTGAAGTCTCCTTATGGTTTTCTTTGTGGATCTCAGGAAAATGATATTGCAGTAGTCCAGGATGCTAAGGATGGAGGATTGTACTAGCAGGCGTACTAGCAGGCGGAAAGAGGTCTCGTCAAAGTATTTTTTAATGGTGCGGAGTTTCCAGAGCACCGAGATGCTTTTCCTGACTGTGATATCTGTGTGTTTCTCCAGGGATAGGTGTTTATCTAGTGTGACTCCCACCTCTCAGTGTTGCACCTGTAAGAGTTTATGGTTGCCAGTGCATGACATTTGAAAAATTTGGGTGTAAAATGGAAGAAGTGAGCTACTGTAAATTTATGCATATGATAAATTCTATGGATAAGCCAGATATATTCCTAATACTGGATTGGTAGATGCACATAGTTTACCCATTATATTTCTAACAGCTTTTTAAACAGTTAGTCCAATAAAAAGGTATTTTTTTCCTTTATGTTTTTGTTTTATTTCTACATATTACCTTGAAGAGTGGACTAACATGGCCACAATACCATGTCACTCAACTGCTTTATGTATTTCATGTCATAGATTTTGGTTGTAGATGAAGATTTATTTTTCATGCTAGAAGGGTATGAACTGCATGAAAATAAATATAAATGACCTGGAATGCAGGATAATTTAATCAACTTTAAAATAAATGATAATAACCTGATAGCTCCATACACTTCATCCACTTTTCCTGCACTGACTTTAACCCCTTTGAAAATTAAACTTCTGTTTGACCTTCAAACCAGTTTGTCACAGCTTCTTTGACATCTTTATCACTTGAAAACGGCTGTCCACGGAAAGATTTATTCAAAACTTAGAACAGGAAATAATTTGAGAGAGCCAGATCAGGACTGTAGGGTGAATGCTGAAACTTACATTCTTGGATGGCAGTCTGTAATTGTTGTTACGTGCACCGGTGCATTGTTGTAAAGAAGCAGCACTCTTGCTGTGGGTTTTCCTCATCTTTTCTCCTTGATTGATTCCCGCAAAATGATCATTGTGTTGGAATAACTCTCCCTGGTTATGGTTGTCTTGTGTGGGATGAACTCCAGAAGCAAAAGTCATTTATTATCCCAGAAGACAGTTGCCATGACTTTGCCTGCAGATTTTTTTCTGTCTTGGAACTTTTTTGGGGTGGGGGATGACTTGTGCTTCCCCTGCATTGACTCCATTTTGGACTCGGGATCTCTGTGAAAGACCCAAGTCTCATCTCCAGTCACTAAACAATAAAAAAAATCTTCACGGAGCATTTCCTAGTTCTGGCAGCACTGGAGCCTCATAGTCTTCTGATATGGCATCAGCATTCTTGGAACCCATTTTGCACTAACCTTGGATATGCCCAAAGTTTCATGAATTATTTTCCTAACTGTACCTGCCAAGGTGCTCATTTCTTCAGCTATTCGGGAAACCTTAATTCGTCTGTTTAACAAAATTAAATCCTCAACATTCTTGCACATTTCTGTGGAAGTTGCTTCTTATGAGACCATCTTATGAGGTGTGCGGTTCCAGTTTTGAACACTTCTACAGTTACTACATAAACTGGGGGATGCACAAAACTTACCGGTCATGTCCCGATCGTCACTAAACCGGTTTGGCTAGTTTAGCAATCAGTTGGATCAGATTCCCTGATGTACAAAACTGCCCACCACGTGTTTTCCATTCCGACCCATGCAAATTAGTAAAACCACATGCAAAATAGCTGAGCAATTGATGCACTAACATCGCTGGGCTATTTAGCATCGGGTTTTACCGATCCTAAAACCCGATTGCTCTAGACCGGGGATTCTTGAAGGGAGTTCTTGAGGCCATGAGCACACGCAGATGCTTAAGGATGTTCAGCCCAGAGTGTCGGCTTCCTCAGTCCTGGAACTAAGTGCAATGTTGGTCTGGGGCGGAGAGAGCAGCTAATGGAGAAATAGGAGTGCTGGTCATCGAGGTGGGGGGGAAGAAGATAGCAATGCCAGTCATCAGGGGGTATAGCAAGGCTGGTCATACGAGGAAGAGTAGACAGTATTGCCAGTCATCGGAGGGAGGCGACAACAGTGATGGTCATCAGAGGTGGATGGAGGATAGCAGTGCTGGACATCGGAGCTGGGCTGGTGTGGAGTAGAAAATATCAGCGTTGGTAGGGAGGGGAAGAAAAAAGCGCCATCATCAAAAAGGAGGCTCAAATTTAAATCGAGGCCCCCATTTTTGGGCCATTTTTATATTTGAGTATATACTGTAAGTGTTGATTGGTAAATTAATTGCTTGAAATACTTTAGTAAAACAGCCCATGAAACGTTTGTTGTTTCTGCTTACTTTCATTTCCTCCAGAAGACTTTTAAAATAATAATAATAATAATAACTTTATTCTTCTATACCACCACAATCTTGCGACTTCTAGGCGGTTTACAATCAAGAGTGCTGGACATTCAGCGAAATACAATAAGTAGATATTCAGAGGAAATACAGAGATCAGAGACCTCAGGAGGCAATAGTATAGAAATACAATTTGCTGAGCGAAAATGTAATATGTACATTTTAGTAGGTAATGTCCGACAGGACCTGTTGGGGATAAATAGCAACGTAAAGTTACGATAAGATGAAGATAACAGATTATATTTATAACAGTGCTGTAAGTTCAGGTGGAATAGGGAGGGGGAAGGGGAGGGAGAGGGAGAGCGGGTCAATTGTTTAGGTATTTCTGGAACAGGTATGTTTTTAGGCGTTTCCTGAATTCCTCGTATGTAGTGGGCGAAAGCAGTTGGTCTAGGTCTTTGCCCCATAGGACTGCTTGGTGAGAGAGAAGGTGTTCGTGGTGTTTTTTCATTTTGCAGCCTCTAACTGGAGAGGAAATGAGTTTTGGGTGTGTGTTTCTCTTGAGTTTGTTATTAGAAAATGCGAAAAGGTCCATTATGTACTTGGGGGTCAGGCCGTATAGTACTTTGAAGCAGAGGCAGGCATATTTAAACCTTACTCGGGCTTCCGTTGGTAGCCAGTGCAGCTGCCGATAGTAGGGTGTCACGTGGTGGAATTTCTTCAGCCCGAAGATAAGTCTGACCGCAGCATTTTGCATTATTTGGAGACATCTCATATTCTTTTGTGAGATTGCTAGATAGGCGATGTTGCAGTAGTCAAGCTGACTCAGTATGAGGGATTGCACTAGGATTCTGAATGTTGACGTATCGAAGTATGATTTAATGGTTCTGAGTTTCCAGAGAGTAAGGAAACCTTTTCTGAATAGGGAATCCACTTGTTCCTTCATTGTTAGGCATTGGTCTAGAATAACACCTAGTATTTTCATGGTGGGCTGAATAGGGTAGTTGAGTTTATTGATGCATAGTGAGGTTTTATTGTCAAGCAGGTGAGGGGAGGCAACGAAGAATTTTGTTTTTTCTGGGTTGAGCTTGAGCTTGAAATCTGTCATCCATTGTTCTATCTCATTTATGGCATCGGATGCCTTGGGAATGGTTTCCGAGATGGAGTTGGCGAATGGGATGATGATCGTAAAGTCATCTGCGTAGCTGAATAGTTTTATTCCTAATTGGGTTAGTTTCACACTTAATGAGGACATGTAGATATTGAAAAGCAGTGGGGAAAGCGATGACACTTGTGGCACTCTGGATGAGTTGCTCCAGGTGTCGGAGTGTTCGTTGTTAAAGTGTACCTGGAAAGAACGGGATGTGAGGAAGCCACGAAACCAGTTTAGTACCTCAGTTCTGATACCAATGGCGTCTAAGCATTGCATCATTTTCTCATGGTCTACCAAGTCGAATGCAGAGCTCATGTCGAATTGCATGATCAGGGCGTTTGAATTGCATGATCAGGGCATTGAGGCCCTTACTAAATAATAGGCGCAGATAGTCTAGGATGGCAGCGATTACTGTCTCCGTACTGAATAGGGTTCTAAAGCCGGATTGAGTTTCATGCAGGAGAGAGAATTGATTAAGGTAGTCCAATAGTTGGGTGTGTACTAGTCCTTCCATGATTTTTACAATGAATGGGATAGATGCTATTGGTCTGTAGTTTGTTATTAGCGCTGAGGATTCTTTTCTAATTTTTGGGATGGGGGTTATTATTATGTGGCCGTTGTTAGTGAGGAAAGTCCCATTTTTTAGGTTGTGGGTTAGGTAGTGTAATAGTGATATTTTGAATTCTGGTAGTGCCGCTTTCATAATCTCCGGAGGGCACGTATCTAGGATGCAGTGAGATTTAGAGTATTTGTTGTAGAGTTTGGTGTAGGTGTTGGTGTAGTTAGATCCATTCTGGATCTAGAAAGGAACTCCAGATCATGTCTGTAGGTATTTCATTGTCATGTGAGTTAGCTATTTGGTAGTTTCTGGGGATGATTGTTACATCGTTATTGCTTATACAGTTATGTAACATACCAAACTCAGAAAGTTTAAATATTGATAATTTCATTATGAAGTAAAACTTGGAAAATTTACAGATTATATAAAAAATGTTAGGAATAAATTACATATAATGCTAAATTTGTTGTGATGAATAAAATCTTGCATTCTTTTAGTATTTCTTTTATGTGTCTGTTTAGAATCCAAATATGGTTTAATTCATAGATAAAAGTAAGGAATCATCACCTATCAGAAAAATGAAAGACTTGGGACATGTTAGTTCAAATTCTGTTCTCACATTGATTTTTATGGCACAGTAAGGTCAAGTGCCTCGTTGAATTTCATGTGAACTGTGATTGTATAGTGGGGAAAAACAGATAGCAATCTGTCTTTTCCATGACACCTTCAGATAGCTAGATTTTTCACATTCAATAAGTTTTGCCGCAGGTCAGGTACTTGAGCATTAAAACTGTTTAGATAGGATGTATAAATACAATTTATATCAGATTTTTTGTCATCAGTTCTTAATTTTTGTGTGAAAGGGTTATTTTGTAAAAGCAGTTTTTTTCTTTTCAGAATAAAACTTGTGTTCAGACCCTGGAAGGACATGCACAGAATGTATCCTGTGTCAGTTTCCATCCCGAGTTGCCTATCATTATTACAGGCTCTGAAGATGGTAATGTTCCTTTATCTTATGCATAATATATTGTAGGGAGGCATCCAGTATATTAAAGTCAATCTTTTACATTAGAATCAACCAAAAATATTTATTATTGCTTCCATAGCAATTTTAAACAAGCAGTACAAGCACATTTTCCCCCTTTTACTGACATTGCAAAAGAAGCTATAGGAGGGCCTGAAAGCAGATAGGTTGATATTTTGAGGTATCTGCCTGGTACTGTCATCCATCATTGTAGAACTGTAAATAGAGTAGCACATTGCAGATTGATTGCAAAATTAGTAAGGGACAATTTTTATAAAGTACCATAAACTTTTGCAGTTATCACTTAGCTGCTCAAATTACCACACTGTAACTGCGGAGCCTCTATATTAATTGTTAGGGACAGGCCCAATACTTTCTACCCTTCTTCTGATGCCCATGCAGTTATAGCAGAATACATTTAGGGGGCAGTTCTAGAAAACAGTACCACTATTTAGACACCTAAATGTCACCCACTGAGTGCTAATTCTGTAATAGTGTCTGAGCATTAATGTTCTGTTTTAGAATATTAGCATAAATCCGCATCATTTTGCCTACATTTAGGCAGATCCACTGATACCATGTCGGTAGTATGTATATGTTGGTTCCTCTCATGTGAACACTGCCCTCCCCTTGTGTGTTAAGTGCATTATGTATGTCATTTATAAAATAGCCCTTAAAGCCCTGATTCTATAAAGTCTGTCTAAAGTTAAGCGCTGATATAGACACCAATTGTAAAATACTTAGAATTATAGAATCACGCTTGGTGTTTAAGCATGCTTAGGCAGCCCTCAGCATCCTAACATTTAGGCATCCTCAATTTTATGCCATGGTTTTCTATGCCTAAAGTAAGGCGCCAATATCAGAGCCTAATGACACCTGATTCAAAAAGAGGCACCCAACTCAAAAAAACACTTATGATCCACCCCTAACCACTCCCACTTTTAGTGTAGGCACTTTAGGCTAGGTGCCTACTTTTTATAGAATCAAGTTTTTCGAGTGAGGTGCCTAATTTTCAAATAAGTCCAATTAAAGCTGATTGTGAAGCATTGAAACAGGCCGGCCTAGCAAAGGCCCCGAGGCTGCCTGATGAAACAGCGGCTAAACTATTATTAGCGGGAGGGGCTTTAGGCACCTGGGCCAATCAGGCCCTAGGATCCTGTGGGTTGGGCAGAGGAGGGGCGGGCCCGCCTCATTTGGACAGATGGGCCTGCTGGCCGGACGGTGTGAGGATCCGTCCAGCCAACTTGCAGGTAAGCCTGAGGGGGGGTTCCAGGGTGGGAGGGTTTTGTTGGGGGGGGGTCCGGCAGGAGAGGTTGGGCACCCTCCTGCTGGCGATCTTTGGGAGGGGGGCATTGGGTTCTGCAGGAGGGGCTGGGCACCTTCCTGCCGGTGATTTTTTTGGGGGGCCGTTGTAGGGGTCCAGCGAGGGGGTTTGGGGCATTTTGTTTAGGGGGGTCATTGGGGGGGTCTGTCAGCAGGTGGGGTTGGGTACCCTCCTGCCGGCGATCTTCAGGAGGGGCTCTGTCAGCAGGAGGGGTTGGGCACCCTCCTGCCACAATCGTCGGGGGGGGGGTTGGGGAGGGGAGACTGGCGGCCGTAGCCGCTATACTAATCGCGGCAGGGAGATCCCTTGCCGCGATTAAGTATAGCGGCCACGTCTAAACAAACCCGATTCTGTAACTGGCGTCTGCAACATGGACGTCGGTTACAGAATCGGGTTTACTTTGGGTGGGTGTAGGCCCGATTCTGTATAGGACGCCCGGGACAGGCATCCTATACAGAATCCGGGCGTTAGTGTTTCTCAGAGCAACACCTCAGACAGGAGTTCTTCACACCTGTTTCGTTTGAGAATTTGTTTGTTTTATCCAATTTGGTTTTTTTGATATTGCATGTACGATAACATCCGGGACCCCTGAGGAAGAAGTGTTTTTTGAAACACAGACCGTGTTAGTCTGGTACACACGAGAACAAGGACCAGTTTTTGGATACATTTATTTTTATTTATGTTATCTATGTTTTTATGACTTTTATTGAATAAATTCCTGCATTTTTCTGCAGTTTTGGGGGTTTTTTTTGCTTTGCTTCTTTACTGCAGTTCTCATTTTTTTGGGTTTGCCTTAAGGCCCTGGAAGCATAGTTAAAAGCACAGAAAAATAGTCACCAGACAACAAAGGTAGGGAAAGTGATTTTATTTTCAACTAGCTGATGCCCCGGCGTTGCACGGATATTTAATTATAGCAATAACACTGTAAATGGATTCAAATAAAGATACTTTATAGTGGTGAATGAAATTATTTTTTACAGCCTAATAAAAAGTACAATATTCAAATTATAATATGAAATATTTGACAAAATGAATACAATACAACTAATGCACAACGTGATTATAAACAACAATTTTAGTTTCACCTCCTGGAGCAAGAACATATAAATTCTTGAGTGAACCCACCCTTGAGCAAGCAACATAGAGTTGTGGGCCGCGAGACCCCCCAGAACATATCACCCCAGGTAGTGAGGGAACTGCATACCAAGTTTCGTTCAAATCGGTCAAGCCGTTTTTGAATTACTGTGAGAATGGCAGCTTTTTACATTTTTTCCATTGACATGAATGGGTGAAATCTGATTTTCTGTTTGTAGCTCCGCCCACGTGTGCAGGTGGGCCGCGAGACCCCCAGAACATATCACCCCAGGTAGTGAGGGATCTGCATACCAAGTTTCGTTCAAATCGGTCAAGCCGTTTATGAATTACAGTGAGAATGGCAGCTTTTTACATTTTTTCCATTGACATGAATGGGTGAAATCTGATTTTCTGTTTGTAGCTCCGCCCACGTGTGCAGGTGGGCCGCGAGACCCCCAGAACATATCACCCCAGGTAGTGAGGGATCTGCATACCAAATTTCGTTCAAATCGGTCAAGCCGTTTTTGAATTACAGTGAGAATGGCAGCTTTTTACATTTTTTCCATTGACATGAATGGGTGAAATCTGATTTTCTGTTTGTAGCTCCGCCCACGTGTGCAGGTGGGCCGCGAGACCCCCAGAACATATCATCCCAGGTAGTGAGGGATCTGCATACCAAGTTTCGTTCAAATTGGTCAAGCCGGTTTTGCGTGATCGCGGCACATACACACACACATACATACCTCCGATTTTATATATATATATATATATATATATAGATAGATATAGTGATTGAAATGTGTCAGTTTTGAAAATTTATATCTGCTGTGTATATTGTGTGTATATGAAAAATAAATGGAAAAAATTTCATTACAATTTGTAAAAGGGGTGGGATCTGGGGGAAGAGCTTGGGTGGGCCAGGGTGGAGTTTGGGAGGTCTGTGGTTGGGGGTACTCAGTTGATATTTGTTAGACTTTCCTGCTGGCACATCCTATTGGCATTTCAGGGCCTGTCTGGATGGCCTCTGCGCATGCTTTGATGTCAGCGTAATGATGTCATGCATACATGCGATGTCATCACAGTGATGTCTGCACACTTCTGGGTGCGTTGAGCTGTGGTCACTACCTTTAGTGTGCCCCAGCTCGAAAAAGTTTGAGAGACACTGCCTAAAAGGATGCCTAGCAACGCCTAAGTCTACTTAAGTGGCGCTAAGCAAGGTTCTGTACAGTGAGCCTAACTTTTATAGAATCGTGCTTAGTGCTACATTAGTTGATACCAATTTTTTAGGCCACATATATAGAATTGGGACCTAAGTGCATAATTGATAACATGGATGCTTTTGATGCTCTCCAGTGAAGTGGCATTAAGTTAAAAGCATTATCTGCTGCATTAACAGCATGCTGCAATTTTATAATGTGTTACCTGGATAATCTTATAAATTCAGTTTTCAAATATAGTCCTAAGTAATATTCCATAAATATAGAATATGCTTTCACAAGAACTCCAGTTTGCTCGTGCAGGTCAAGAAAAGGAGACCAATCAGAGTCCCAAAACTTTAACTTGGTTTGTAGTTTGGAAATAATTTTATTTATCCCAGGACAAGCAGGCATGATATTCTCACATGTGGGTGACGTCATCTACGGAGCCCCGATGCGGACAGCTTTTTCAAGCAAACTTGATTGAAGATTTTAAGTTTGCTCTGCTGCTCCACGCATGCGTGCCTTCCTGCTTGAAAAAGCTGTCCGCATCGGGGCTCCGTAGATGACGTCACCCACATGTGAGAATATCATGCCTGCTTGTCCTGGGATAAATAAAATTATTTCCAAACTACAAACCAAGTTAAAGTTAAACCAATATACACTAGAGGGCGCATCTCCTCCTCGTGGTCTCCAGTTCAAATTTTTCCGCTGAGCCTAGAAGTCGTTTTTTTCCAGGCTCTGCCCCAACTGCCTTCTAGCACCGCGATTTTTTCTTGCTTTTTCGATTAAGTCGCTGTGCGCAAATTTTTTTCCTGTTCCTGCTTCGTTTCGACCGACCCGGAGGCTTCCGGGCCGCCGTGGCTGCGTGGCTACTCGAGCCACAGCCAGTTTCTTTTTCTATGTCCCGGCCCCTGACCGGCTTTAAAAAGTGCACCCGGTGCGAGCGGCTCCTTTCCATCACAGACCCGCATCGCTGGTGCATCCTCTGCCTGGGGGCCGCCCATCCAACTGACTCCTGCCCCCAGTGTGCTACTTTTCAGAACCGGGCCCTCCGTCGAAGAAAAGCCCGCATGGCGGACCTTTTCACCGCCGACCAACCCACTACCTCGGCCTCGAGGTCGGCCCCGGCCTTGACCTCGGCCCCAAATACCTCGACACCACTTCGAGACTCGACCCCGAAGCCCTCGGGACAGCAGAAAGCCTCGGCTCCGGGTAAGTCTCCTCTTCCTTCTTCAGGTTCCGCACCAGCGAAGAAGCCAGCCTCGGGGACACCGGCGACGCATGGTGGAAGCCCCATGCTTTCAGCCCCGGCGAAGCCTTCCAAGCCTTCGGGCCGTGCCTCCACCACACGGGAATACTCTGATACGAGGTCGCCCCTGGTGGAGTGCACCGAGGCATCGGACATGCCCTCGATGCTGTCCGTGCCCGTTTTCCAGGACCTGCTCCGGGTGATGATCTTGTCGGAGCTGTCTGCTGCGCTGGCCCATCTACAACCGGCCCCGACCTCGACCTCGCGTGCGCCGGACCAGCCTGAGCCTCGCATCGAGCCCCCTCGGGGCAAAGTGCGCCAGCTTCGCCGCATTCCATCCTCCTCGGATTCCTCGCCGAGGTGCCCGAGACGCTCTCCCTCCACGGACCGCCGCGGGGCAAAGCGTCGCGCTAAAATGACCGAAACCTCAAACCGCCGTACCTCTAAGAAGGCCCGGAGTTCTCCCACACTACGAGGCCGTTCACCGACGCCCCGTACAGGGACGCTGAAGGTGACTGAGTTATCACTCTCCAACCCTCACATGCTCCTAACTCCCCCTTGGACCGGGGCTCCGAGCCGAGGTCCCAGGCTTTCGCCAAGGGAGTCCGGGTCGAGGTCACCGATTCGAAATCGATTGGTACCCTGTACCCCGGCATCGTCTCCGAGGGGCTCCATTCGGGTACATCTTAGTGCAATTGCTGCCTTCCATCAACCCCTGGAAGGAAAAGCCCTTTCACTCCATCCCTTAGTTTCTCGTTTCATGAAAGGTCTTTTGAATGTCCACCCTCCTGTCAAACCTCCCCCGGTGGTTTGGGACCTTAATGTGGTGCTGGCTCAACTCATGAAACCCCCATTTGAGCCATTAGACAAATGCCATCTGAAATTCCTCACTTGGAAGGTGATCTTCCTGCTCGCACTCACTTCCGCTCAGCGGGTTAGCGAGCTACAGGCTCTGGTGGCGGACCCACCTTTCACTGTATTCCATCACGACAAGGTGGTCCTCCGCACTAACCCTAAGTTCCTACCTAAAGTGGTATCTGATTTCCACCTCAACCAGTCCATCGTCTTACCAGTATTTTTCCCCAAGCCCCACTTTCATCCCGGAGAGACGGCGCTACACACGCTTGATTGTAAGAGAGCGTTGGCCTTTTACCTCCAACGCACTCAGTCTCATCGGACAGTCCCACAATTGTTTTTGTCCTTCGACCCTAATCGGCTGGGTCGCCCAGTTTCCAAGCGCACCTTGTCCAACTGGTTGGCTGCTTGTATTTCTTTTTGCTACGCTCAGGCTGGTCTCGCACTGCATGGTCGAGTAACGGGACATAAAGTCCGAGCGATGGCAGCCTCCGTAGCCTTCCTCCGGTCCACACCAATTGAGGAAATCTGCAAGGCTGCCACGTGGTCTTCGGTTCATACTTTCACCTCCCACTACTGCCTGGATACATTGTCCAGGAGCGATGGCCGTTTTGGCCAATCGGTATTGCGTAATCTATTTGCTTAAATTGCCAACTTCCCTCCATCCCTTTTCAGTTAGCTTGGAGGTCACCCACATGTGAGAATATCATGCCTGCTTGTCCTGGGATAAAGCACAGTTACTTACCGTAACAGGTGTTATCCAGGGACAGCAGGCATATATTCTCACAACCCGCCCGCCTCCCCGAGGTTGGCTTCTTTGCTGGTTAAGTGTACTGGAGACCACGAGGAGGAGATGCACCCTCTAGTGGAGCAGGAAGGCACGCATGCGTGGAGCAGCAGAGCAAACTTAAAATCTTCAATCAAGTTTGCTTGAAAAAGCTGTCCGCTTCGGGGCTCCGTAGATGACATCACCCAAATGTGAGAATATATGCCTGCTGTCCCTGGATAACACCTGTTACGATAAGTAACTGTGCTTTCCTTGTTTGTCACATTTATGCATCAGTATTCATCTTTTTTTATTTTCATTTATTCTGTATCTATTTGCTGTTAAAATGTATGGCATCATTACTAAATCATTTTGAAGGTCATTTACTAACAGCACAAGCTAATGCTTTATGGGCCTTGTCTTGTTGATAGAGAAATATATCATTCTAGTATGTAAAGGTTTGTAACATTTGAATGCCAATGTGATCATAGGACATTTTATTTTCAGGTACTGTCCGTATTTGGCATTCCAGTACATATCGACTGGAAAGTACGCTGAATTATGGCATGGAACGAGTGTGGTGTGTGGCCAGTCTGAGGGGATCCAATAATGTGGCTCTGGGATATGATGAAGGCAGCATCATTGTTAAGGTATTCAATACTTTTCTCAAACTTAACTTGTTGGCAAATGCTCTACAGGCCAATTTTTCAAGGACATGTGCTCCTGACCTATGCCCTTCAGGTTTAGGTACTTAAAGTTCAGTAACATTTTAGCCTAAATAAGGTGCCTGAGTTAGAGGGTGAAACTTTTTCTAACTTGGGTGTCTAATTTTAGGCCTGCTGTTGAGTGTTCTAAATAAAGGTGCTTTAATCTAAGTGCTGAGTGCCTAACTTTCCCTTGCTGGACCTTGACCACTTTATCTGCCCAGGTACTCAGCAAGAAGAAAGTATTCATTCTGTATCACCTTTTATAGTTCTTTTACGGATGGGTATTATACCTCACTGCTACCAGCAGGTGGAGACTGAGATCAAACTTGTATATCAGTATCTCAAGTTTCAAGTTTTATTCATTATTTGATTAATCGCCTATCATAACTACTAAGCGATTTACATTTACAGAAAATACATGATAAAATTAACAATAATATAATAAAAATCTAAAAATCATTTTAAAAAAACTAGACAAATATGGACAGGAAACATTGGGATAGAGGGGGAAGAAATACAATTTATAATAGGAAAGGAGGGATCAATAATGGTAAAAACACAGAATGGATGGGAAAACAAAATATATATAGCTGACTGAAGTGAAAGGGAGTTGTAAAGAGTAATTGGCATTTCAATTAAGAATTGAAAGCGTCTTTAAAAAGAAAACTCTTAAGCTGACTTTTAAATTTATCGAGGTTTTTCTCCTCCCTTAAATAAAGTGGGAGAGAGTTCCATGTTTGCGGGGCTGTGACAGAGAAAATATACTGTCTTCTGGTATTTATGATTATCCCAGGACAAGCAGGCAGCATATTCTTGACTGATGGGTGACGGCACCGACGGAGCCCCGGTACGGACAATTTTAGAGTGATTGCACTCTAAGAACTTTTTAGAAAGTTCTAGCTCGGCCGCACCGCGCACGCGCGAGTGCCTTCCCGCCCGACAGAGGCGCGCGGTCCCTCAGTTTCTTAGTTTCCGCGGAGCTAAGAAGACGCGTTTTCAACGGCTGTTGAAATTTTCTCCTAACTTGCCTTCCCGCTCGCGTAAACGTTTTGGCTTAAATTGCCTTTTTTCTTTTTTTCCATTTGTAAAAAAAAAAAAAAAAAAACTTTCATTTTTATTCTTCATTCGGTTTTCCCCGGCGGGGCCTTCTGCCACCATCGAAGCCTCGGCCTTCGATTTGGCGGAAGCCGTTTTTACTTTCATGCCCCCTCAACCGGGTTTTAAAAAGTGCCAGCGGTGTGCTAGGCCTATATCTCTCACGGACCCACACAACTGGTGTTTACAGTGTTTGGGTCCTGAGCATCAGGCCTCTTCTTGCACCCGCTGTGCTACTTTAAAAAAACGGACATTGAAAAATCGCCAAATTCAGCAGCGATTGTTATTCGGTGCCGAGATGTCCGACCCCGTTCCTTCGACTCCGGCTTCGGCACCGATTCAGTCGGCACCCTCGTCTTCGACGCCGCGTGATTCCACACCGGCATCTCAACAGTCAGGTAAGCCGGCTAAGAAGCCTTCCCCGCTGGAACGTCTTCCGGCCTCGAGTGCAGTGAGTCCAATCCTGCCGCCTGTAAGACGCCAGCGGAAGCGCTCCGCCCCTATAGAGGTGAGTCCCTCGACATCGGGCTCCTCATCTCCGGGGCGTCGAGCGGCACCGCAGGTACCGCAGAAGAAAAAAGCGGTACCGGTGCCATCCCTCGATGACCGCATTACGGCCATCCTTCAGGTGCAGCTTAAGGAGCAATTAGAACGACTCCTTCCTGCTATCATGACACCGAACCTTCCGGTGCCAGTCCGCACCGAGCCACCGGTACCGGTTGTGGATCAACCCGTATCGATACCGATTGTGGAACCCGTGTTACCCGCTTCCACTGTCTCGGTACCGCTTCACCTAACCTCATCGGTATCGATGCCAGTCCTTGCACCGGAGCCGAGAGCTCACCATCAATCGGTGCAGACTTCGGCACCGGTGCGACCGATAACTTCTCCTGACTCGGTATCGATGAGGTCGGGTAAGTCGGTGCGCAAAACCCGACACATGCAAACGTCGACACCTGAGTCTCGGGACCATTCTTCCCATGTCAGGGACCCTGATCTGTGGGGAGACTCAGAGGAACCCTTTCTTTCTGAAGGCGAATGTTCCTCAGAGGAGGAGGATTCGGCTGTCCCTGACCCATCCTCCAAACAGGCCACTTCCTCTTTCTCTAGTTTTTTGAAAGAGATGTGTGAGTCCTTGTCCATTCCTTTGGAGGCTGAATCCAAAAAGTCTAAAGCTTTTTTGGATGCCCTTGATTTTGATCAGCCTCCAAAGGAATTTTTGAAACTTCCCCTTCATGACATCTTGAGGGAAACTTTCTATAAGAATTTAGAGACTCCTTTAACTGTCCCAGGGGCCCCACGTAAACTGGATTCTCTATATAAGGTAATTCCCATTCCTGGGTTCGACAAGCCTCAACTTCCACATGAATCCTTATTTGTCGAATCCACCCTTAAAAAGACTTCAGGAGCCAGTGTATATGCATCTGTCCCTCCTGGCAGAGAAGGAAGGGCCATGGATAAATTTGGTAAGAGGCTCTACCAAAATGCTATGTTAGCAAATAGGGCTAGTAATTATGCTTTTCATTTTTCTTTTTATTTAAAGCATCTCCTTACCACCATGGCTTCTTTCGAAAAATATCTTCCTTCACGAAAGCATCCCGCTTTTCACACATGCTTGTCGTCTCTTCTACAATTACGTAAGTTTATGGTTAGATCCATATATGACACCTTTGAACTTACATCCAGAGCGACAGCAATGTCAGTGGCTATGCGTCGTTTGGCCTGGCTTCGGGTATCCGAGCTTGATGTTAACCATCAAGATCGGTTAGCCAATGCCCCATGCCTAGGGGATGAGCTCTTTGGGGATTCCATGGACTCAACCACACAAAAGCTCTCTGCTCATGAGACGCGCTGGGATACCCTGCTCAAGAATAAAAAGAAGCCTCCTCCGCCAAGACCATACAGGCAGCAATCGGCCTATCAACGCCGCTTCACAGCTCGTCCATTGACTACCACTGCTCAGCAACCTAGGCGTCAGAGGCAACAACAACGTCAGCCTCCCAGACAACAGCAGCAGCAACAAGCTGTTAAACAACCTCCTCAGCAGAAGTCACAGCCCTTTTGACTTCATTCTCCACAGTATAGCCAGTATCCCTATTCCTGCTCTCCTGCCTCAGCCTATAGGAGGTCGACTTTCTCTGTTCCTCAGCCGGTGGGAAGTAATCACATCGGACCAATGGGTCCTCAACATCATCCGCCACGGCTACTCTCTCAACTTTCAGACTCTTCCACCTCAAAGCCTGCCAAAAGAGTCTGCTTTGAACAGTCCTCAATCGGCCCTCCTTATTCAGGAGGTCCAATCCCTCCTCCTTCTGAACGCTATAGAGGAAGTTCCTCTAGATCAAAAGGGGCAGGGATTCTACTCCCGTTACTTTCTAGTTCCCAAAAAGACAGGAGATCTCAGACCTATCCTGGATCTTCGCGATCTCAACATTCATCTAGTAAAAGAAAAATTCAAGATGCTTTCTTTAGCCATCCTTTATCCCCTTCTAAATCAAAACGACTGGCTATGCTCCCTCGATCTCAAAGAGGCTTACACTCACATACCGATCAATGTAACCTCAAGACCATATCTCCGATTCATGATCAATCATTGTCATTACCAGTACAAGGTGCTGCCCTTCGGTCTTGCCTCATCTCCAAGGGTATTCACCAAATGTCTCATTGTGGTAGCGGCATTTCTACGCTCTCACCACCTGCATGTATTTCCTTACCTGGACGATTGGTTGATCAAAGACACTTCCGCTCAAGCAGTCCTTCTGGCCACCAACCAAACCATCCAGTTTCTACAACTTCTGGGATTCGAGATCAATCTACCCAAATCTCATATCATTCCCACTCAGAGACTTCAATTCATTGGAGCGATCCTGGATACACTCCTCATGAGAGCTTTCCTACCATCCAATCGTCTCCAGACTCTTCAGTCTCTATGTCACCAGGTGCTTCCTCTGCCGTCCATCTCAGCAAGACAAATGATGGCACTCTTGGGGCACATGGCATCCACAGTTCATGTCACACCTCATGCCCGTCTTCACCTGCGCACTCCTCAATGGACCCTTGCTACCCAGTGGTCCCAAGCGTCGGATCCTTGCTCACGACACATATCTGTGACATCATCTCTTCGTCAGTCTCTTCAATGGTGGTTGGTATCCTCAAATCTATCCAGAGGTCTTCTGTTCCATCAGCCTCCTCATCAACTAGTCATCACCACCGACGCCTCTCTGTACGCATGGGGAGCTCACTTGAACGAGTTCCAGACTCAAGGTCTTTGGTCAGCCCAGGAAAGGAAGCATCAAATCAATTTCCTGGAACTCAGAGCGATGTTTTACGCCCTCAAGGCCTTCCAACACCTTCTCTTTCCTCAGGTCCTTCTGTTGTGCACAGACAATCAGGTTGCGATGTACTACATCAACAAACAGGGTGGGACAGGCTCTCGCCTTTTATGCCAGGAAGCCCAGAAGATCTGGACTTGGGCCATAGATCACCATCTCTTCCTGAAAGCTATATACATTCAGGGGAAACAGAATTCCTTAGCGGACAAACTCAGCAGAATTCTCCAACCTCACGAGTGGACACTCGATCCCGTGACTCTGCAGTCTATCTTCGATCAATGGGGCACTCCTCAGATAGACCTCTTTGCAGCTCCTCACAATCATCAGCTGCCCCTATTCTGCTCCAGACTTTACTCTCCACACCGTCTAACAGCAGATGCTTTTCTCCTCGACTGGTCGAATCTGTTCCTGTACGCCTTCCCTCCTCTGCCTCTCATGTTGAGAACCTTGTTCAAGCTCAAGAGGGAACGAGCCACCATGATTCTGATTGCTCCGAGGTGGCCCAGGCAACATTGGTTCTCCCTTCTACTTCAACTCAGTTCCAGGGAACCTTTTCTTCTTCCTCTGTTTCCTTCTCTGCTTACCCAACAGCAGGGAACCCTTCTGCATCCCAACCTCCAGTCTCTACACCTGATGGCTTGGTATCTCTCGGGCTGAACTCGACTGATACTCTTTTGTCTCAGCCCGTTCGTTCCATTCTGGATGCCTCCAGGAAACCAGCCACTCTACAATGTTACCATCAAAAGTGGACGAGATTTTCTTCCTGGTGTCTTCTTCATCATCTTGATCCCACTTCCCTAGCAGTGGAGACGTTGTTGGATTATCTTCTTTCTTTGTCTGACTCTGGCCTGAAGTCCTCTTCCATCAGGGTCCACCTCAGTGCCATTGCAGCTTTTCATGAGCCAGTCCATGGAAAACTTCTTTCAGCTCATCCCCTGGTGTCCAGGTTCATGCGTGGGCTTTTCAATGTGAAACCACCTCTTAAAGCCCCTCCGGTTATCTGGGATCTCAATGTGGTTCTTTCAGCTTTAATGAAACCTCCATTTGAACCTTTAGCTACTTCTCCTTTCAAATTTCTCACTTGGAAAGTACTTTTTCTTATTGCTCTTACCTCTGCCAGGAGAGTCAGTGAGCTTCATGCACTGGTTGCAGATCCACCTTTTACGGTTTTTCACCATGACAAGGTGGTTCTGCGTACACATCCAAAGTTTCTCCCCAAGGTTGTTTCTGACTTTCATCTCAACCAATCCATTGTTCTACCGGTTTTCTTTCCAAAACCTCATTCTCATTCTGGGGAACAAGCTCTGCATACTTTGGATTGTAAAAGGGCTCTTGCTTACTATCTGGAGCGTACGAAACCCCACAGATCAGTTCCTCAGCTTTTTCTGTCCTTTGATCCGAATAAATTGGGACGTCCTGTTTCTAAACGTACGTTGTCTAATTGGCTAGCAGCGTGCATTTCATTCTGTTATGCTCAGACCGGACTGACACTGGAAGGTTCTGTCACGGCCCATAGAGTCAGAGCAATGGCAGCATCTGTAGCTTTCCTCCGTTCCACTCCTATTGAGGAAATCTGCAAAGCTGCTACTTGGTCCTCAGTTCACACTTTTACATCTCATTATTGTCTGGATGCATTCTCCAGAAGGGATGGTCACTTCGGCCAATCTGTTTTACAAAATTTGTTTTCTTAATGGCCAACCTTCCCTCCATCCCTCTTTTTGTTAGCTTAGAGGTCACCCATCAGTCAAGAATATGCTGCCTGCTTGTCCTGGGATAAAGCACAGTTACTTACCGTAACAGGTGTTATCCAGGGACAGCAGGCAAATATTCTTGCGTCCCACCCACCTCCCCGGGTTGGCTTCTTAGCTGGCTTATACTAACTGAGGGACCGCGCGCCTCTGTCGGGCGGGAAGGCACTCGCGCGTGCGCGGTGCGGCCGAGCTAGAACTTTCTAAAAAGTTCTTAGAGTGCAATCACTCTAAAATTGTCCGTACCGGGGCTCCGTCGGTGCCGTCACCCATCAGTCAAGAATATCTGCCTGCTGTCCCTGGATAACACCTGTTACGGTAAGTAACTGTGCTTTTTGAGAGAGGGAATGACCAATAAAAGTTGTTGATTAGATCGTAAAGTTTTTTGAGAGGTGTATGGAATTAGAACTTTATAAATGAATGATGGAGTTTTGGATAATAACGATTTAAAGGTGAGTAAAGATAGCTTATATAATATTCGATGTCTCCAGTAGCAGGTTGTAAGGCTAATTTCGGCTCCCCTCTTAGCACTGTTGGAACTTTGTTTTTGGACCTCTGGTTTCCCTTTTGTGCCAGATAGAGCTTGAACGGGTCCTGTTTGGGGATCCGTCTGACCTCGGGGGTGTTAAACCCGGCAGGTCTCGTGCTGGGTCCTTCCCCCACCTTCTTCACCTCCCCATATTTTTGTAGAGGTGCCTCAGCTGGCCCCCTGGTTGGTCAGCCCTCCAGCTTTGAGAGCCGTGGAGTCTGTTCTGTAAAAAAAAAAAAAAAAGTCAAGAATCCTGAGGTGTGCTGGTCTAAAGGGCTAATTTCCCTTTAAAAACTGCCTTTTTACTGTATTTTCTCAATTAACCAGCACTTTTCTCGCAGCTAGGGCGGTTTCTAGCACAATGAGCACTTTTAAGGGAAAAAGTGCTCATTGTGCTTCAGACGTGAGGTACTCGCAGCCGGCCTGTGCCGAGGGCCTGGATTCTCTGGTTCAACCATGGCCAACGGAGGGGCTGTTGTATGTGTTCCCTCTGTGGCCTTTAGGGGGCAGAGTTCTTCTCCGCATAATTAGCCATCCAGGCCTCGTGGTTCTGGTGGCTCCGGATTGACCTCTATGACTGTGGTACACGGATCTGGTGAGGCATCTGGTGGCGGATTCTCTTCCTCTGCCTGTCTTGGACAACCTTCTAACTCAGGTTCCCATTCCAATGTTCAATCTGGGTCCCCTAGGTAAGAAGAGGCATTCAGATAAAGTGAACTCAACTATCTTGGGGTCCCAGAGCTTTCCACCTCTCGGGCTTACATGAGGGTTTGGCATCTATTTGAAGAGTGGTGTGATGCGTGTGGAATGGTCTCTTCTCGCGCTTCCCCGCCTAATATCTTAGAGTTCTTTCAAGATGGCCTGGATAGGGGACTGGCTTGGTCTTCTCTCTGAGTTCAGCTTGCGGCCTTGTCAGCCTTTCAGGGATTAGTAAAAGGTCAGCGTTTGACTGCCATTCCTGATGTGATTCGCTTCTTTTGGGCAGCCAAGTTGTTCAGGCCTCCCGTGTGGCCCTCTGTTCCATCTTGGGATCTCAATCTGGTTCTGTCAGTTCTAGTGTGCCCTCCTTTTGAACCGTTGGGTGACTGCTCTTTGAAGGACCTTACTCTTAAAGCGGTCTTCTTGATGGCCATTACTTCAGCTAGATGTGTTTCTGAGCTGCAGGCTTTCTCTTGTAGAGCTCCCTTCTTGGAGTTTTCTAGGGAGCGGGTTATCTTGAGGCCTGCTCCTTCATGTCTGCTAAAGGTAGTTTCTCCTTTTCATGTCAATCAGGCAGTGGTCTTCCTAGTGTTGGGTAGCCGGGAGGGCACTTCTGAGCAGAAACAGCTGCGCAAGTTAGATGTCAGTCGGGCCATTCGCTCTTATGTGCAGAGGACCCAAGAGATCAGGAAATCAGATCATCTCTTTGTCCTTCTAGTGGGTTCTCTTAAGGGGGATGGCGTTTCTAAGGCTACTGTTACATGCTGGATTAAGGAAACTATTGCTTCCATTTATCTTCTGAAGAAGAAGCCTGTTCCAGAATTTCTCAAGGTTCATTCCACTAGGGGTCAGGCAGCTTCTTGGGCTGAGTCTTCTCTAGTGCCTCCAGTGGATATTTGCAAGGCTGTAGTTTGGTCTTCATTGCATTCCTTTGTCAGACACTACCGTGTGAATGTTCAAGTGTGTCAGGACTCGGTATTCGGTGAACATGTTGGTATTCGGTGAACATGTTCTGGTGTAGGCCCTTCGGGGGGTCCCACACTTGATGGGTACTGTTTTGGTACTTCCCATCCGTAAAGAAACTATACCGGTCTACCAGGCGATACAGAAGGAGAAATTAGGTTCTTACCTGCAAATTTTCTTTCTGTTAGCCTGTAGACTGGTATAGTTCCCCACCCTTTCTGTCTTGGTGTGGTGACTGCAGGTTTTTGCTCACGTGCAGATTTTGACTTTTTCTGCGGGTTCTAGTATTTTTCTAGGGCCGGGGAGACTTAAGAACAGCTAGCTTAGCTGTGGGGATGTTTTATTTTCCAGGCTACAGTTCTACACATGTTCCAACAGTTGTTTAAAGTTGTTTCAAGATGTTTGTTGTTTTTACACTCCTGTTTGGGAGTGTCTTTTACTGTTTTCAGTTAAGAATTTTCCTAGATTCTGCTTAGCTATTTGGCAGACTGGATTAGTAGAGGGGAAGCTATACTGATATACAAGTTTGATCTCGGTCTTCACCTGCTGGTAGCAGTGAGGTATAATACCCATCCGTAAACAAACTATACCGTCTACAGGCTAACAGAAAGAAAATTAGCAGGTAAGAACCTAATTTCTCCTTTATTCTGATTCTTTGTATTTAGGCACCTAGATCTTTTGAATACTGCCAGTTAGAGTTGCTGGGACCTGATCGTGATGCTAAGGAAATAGTCACAATTCTGTGAGAACAGGGGAGAGAGAAGTTTAGGATTATGGATTGATAGCCCTTGGAGTTTTAATGTGTTCGTATGGATACATAGAAACAGTATGAAAAGATTTTTAGTCATATGGATGAGGACAG
This sequence comes from Geotrypetes seraphini, assembly GCF_902459505.1. NCBI lineage: Eukaryota > Metazoa > Chordata > Amphibia > Gymnophiona > Dermophiidae > Geotrypetes > Geotrypetes seraphini. The sequence goes on along the minus strand of NC_047092.1, from coordinate 137,004,181 downwards.
GGTTAGTTTATTGAAACAGAAATCCAGCATGCAAGATTTACTATTAGACATAGAGCATTCTATGTGCATAAAAAAATTCCAAAGTAAAACTGAATGAGTAAATCAACATAAATCTTATTTTCTTCCTGAATAAAACAGGAGGGAACAAAGGGAAGCCATCATGCAAGTGATTTGACCTTGTTTAGCAGTTTTAATATTAGTTGACAAGGCAGATGGTATATCTTCTGTATGCATTTATTTATTTAAACAATTTCTAACCCGCTTAATGTAAGGCATTCGTTTTCTGACCTTTATTCTTTAGCTGACAGTTGTCTTCTGTTTCATAGCTTGGCCGAGAAGAACCTGCTATGTCCATGGATGCTAATGGAAAAATAATTTGGGCTAAACATTCTGAAGTCCAACAAGCAAACCTAAAAGCCATGGGAGATGCTGAAATCAAGGATGGAGAAAGACTGCCTTTGGCAGTGAAGGATATGGGAAGCTGTGAGCTATATCCTCAGACCATTCAACACAATCCAAATGGACGGTAATAGATGGCATTATTTGTTAGAAAATCCAGGTTGTCCTAATTTCTAGTTAGATTTAGTCAGAAGGAGGGTTGTAGCAGATGTGAGCCACAGGGAGGAGTTCTTAGTCACTGCTGGCAAAGACTAGAAGAGGCATATTGGTAGCAGAGAAAATTGTTCGCTTGATAAAGTGAACACAGCAAGGTTTTTACTTGGTAAAAATATGGTGGTCACTTTGAATCACTATTTTGAGTCACTTTATCTGGTCATGGTCGTGCTGAAGAGGATCCAGTCTGTTGAAAAGACATCAACAGAAGTTGTATTAGACATATGACTGAGATAAGTGTTTTTGGATATCTTTTCTGGATTAGATCCTTGATTGAACTATTTAACTGGACTATATGCTCAAGTAGACGAGCCATTGTAACTATTTTAAGCTTAGACAACCTGTTTACAACTAAAGCCCAATCTGTGTAAAATTAGAGCTCACCCTTGCAGTCATTGCCGTGAAACAGTTTGGTGAGCACATAATTGCACTTTATATTCATATTATTATTGTTATTTATTGTTGTTTAAGTTAAAATTTAATAAAAGGTACATATTTTAAAAAGATAAAAAATAAATGAGGACTTTTTTGTATAGGAAAGACTAGAAGCGGTACATGGGAGAAGAATGCATCTAAGACAGTGGTTCTTAACCTGGGTTCGACCGAACCCCAGGGGTTCGGTGAGTCAGTCTCGCGGGTTCGGCGGAGGTCAAAACACACCTCCGACTCATATAGCGCTTCGGTCACGTTCAGTCATCTATCAGTTATTCAGTGATTTTGATCAAGACTGATCGTGTACTCGGTTTCTTGATCTATCAATCTGTAACTAACGCCTTATATACATCAATCAATCCTGATCAAAATTTGTGATTTAACTGATAGATGATTGAACGTGACCGAAACGCTTATGATTCGTGATGATACACCCCGCTTGTCCATAATTGGCTGCAGGTGATCACGCAACATCGCTTGGCCTATCTGTGCTGCAGGGGATTTGATGCGCACAGTAGTCGAATTGTAACTGTTGTGATGGTACGTCGTGTGATATCCATCTTAATATTTTAATCCCTTACTAACTATGTCGAGCAAAATACGAAAGTGGTCGGACGAATATGTACAATATGGATTCACTTGTATAACGGAACGTGATGGGAGTCAGCGCCCTAATTGCATGATTTGCAATGCCAAGTTGAGTAATTCTAGTCTAGCTCCGGCAAAACTAAGGGAACATTTCCTTAAGCTGCATGGAGATGGAAAATACAAGAACACAACGCTCACTGAATCCAAGGTAGAGAGAGCAAGATTCGATGAGAAGGCTACTCTGCCTGTTCTCGGCTTTGTACCCATCAACAAACCGATCCTCACAGCATCGTACGAAGTTGCTTACCTGATTGCAAAGCAGGGCAAACCACCCACCATTGGTGAAACATTCATAAAACCAGCTGTGTTGAAGATGGCGAATATCATACTGGGAAAAACGGCTGAAGTTCAGTTATCTGAAATTCCTCTTTCAAATGACATCATCAGCAACAGAATAGAGGACATGAGCAAAGACATCTTGGCTCAAGTAGTTGCAGATCTGATTTCAAGCCCGGCAAAATTCAGCCTTCAACTCGACGAGACCACAGACGTTTCCAATCTAAGCCAGCTTGCAGTATTCGTGCGCTATGTGAAAGACGACGTGATAAAGGAAGATTTTTTATTTTGTAAGCCTCTTACAACAACAACTAAGGCAACTGATGTGAAGAAACTTGTGGATGAATTCTTCAAAGACAACAATCTTTCGTGGGATATGGTTTCTGCAGTTTGTTCGGACGGAGCTCCAGCCATGCTCGGAAGAAAGTCCGGTTTTGGTGCGCTAGTGAATGCCGATGCACCACACATCATTGCCTCCAAAACTGGCAGAAGTTTTAAAAATTGTTGTGGAATGCGTGAACTATGTGCAAAATAATGCTCTGAAGCACCGCATCTTCAAGGAGCTGTGTAAAGAAATGCGATCTGAATTCGAGGTACTTCTGTACCATTCTAACGTTCGGTGGTTATCCCGGGGACAGGTGCTGAATTGTGTTTTTGCCATGCGTGTGGAATTAGCTCTGTTTTTGCAAGAGCAGCAACATTGTCATGCAGATTGCTTCAAAAATTCTGAGTTCATTCTCATTTTAGCGTACATGGCTGATATCTTTGCAGCTCTCAATCATCTCAATAAGCAGATGCAGGGTGGTGGAGTCAACATCATCGAAGCGGAAGAAAACCTGAAAGCTTTTCAAAAAAAGCTACTATTATGGAAACGACGAACAGAAAACGATAACTTCGCAAACTTTCCCCTGCTAGACAACTGTGTAAATAAGATCGAAGATGTATCTGGAATCGGAGACATTTCTGTACCCGCGGAACTGAAGCAAACTATTGCCATGCACTTAGATGAGCTTGCAAAGTCTCTCGACGGATACTTCCCTACAAGAGAGTCATATCCAGCATGGGTGAGACAGCCGTTCACGTTTAGTGTTGAGACAACAGATGTCAATGATGAATACCTCGATGAAATCATTGAAATTCAGCAGAGCCAGGTTCAACAGCAATTCTTCAGAACAACAACGCTCTCAACGTTTTGGTATCAACAGTTGGTAACGTACCCTGTTATTGCTAAGAAAGCTCTGGAAATTTTCATACCGTTTGTTACAACATATCTTTGCGAGCAATCCTTTTCGAGGATGCTGGACATAAAAACGAAGAAAAGGAACAGACTGTTGCGAAAATGACATGAGAGTGGCACTTGCCAAGGTAAAGCCGCGCATTTCTGAACTGGTCTCTGAGAGGCAACAGCAGAAGTCACACTGATTTGCAGTAAATTTCATTATTATGTTATTATTCGAAATATAGGAGAACTTTTTTGTTTTCAAAATTGATATTATTTTTTCCCTCACTGTATACCTATGTTTTGAATTTGTAAAAATCATATTTTATTTTTCCAATAAAGAAGGGTTCGGTGAACACGTATATGAAACTGGTGGGGTTAAGTACCTCCAACAAGGTTAAGAACCACTGATCTAAGAGATCTGCTCCCCCAATGTGGAAGCAGAGAGGAAAGATGCTAGTGTCCCTGCCAAGATGGCACCTGGGGTGCAATGCCCCCCCCCCTTATTACACCACTGTCACTTGTGTTAAAGCAGCAGTACCTACTAAAGATGTTTCCAAAGAAATTGCAAGTGCTTTACCTCTTTCCCTGTCTTATATTTCTTCTTTAATAATGAATAGTTTAATTTTTCTGATCAGCCCCTCTAAGGTGTGGGACTGCTGTATTTTTCTCTCTTCTAGTTTGAAAATCTGCAATATTCCTCCTTGTTTCTCCTTTTTAGCCTAAGCCAAAAGGAAGCTATATCTCATAATACAAAGAAAAGGCATAGCCACAGTGAATCAATCTTGGACATGCTCTGGCAGCCATATTTTTAAAATATTTCTAATAATTCTGGGAAAATTAGCAGTGGAAGAGTTAGCTGGAGGATTGCCTCAGCTGGATTCTTTTACAGTTGTTTTGTATATTCTTGTTGTTGCTTTGAGGAACTTGTCAGTTGCAGAGATGCATTGAAGGTTTTTTGTTGCAGTTTACTTTACACAGATTTGATCTTGCATGTTTGTTTGTTTTTTGTTTTGTTTTCTTAGATTTGTTGTGGTATGTGGCGATGGAGAATACATTATCTACACAGCCATGGCTTTGAGAAACAAGAGCTTTGGCTCCGCACAGGAGTTTGTGTGGGCCCACGATTCTTCAGAGTAAGTGTTGCATTCTGTGGGGCTCAGTAGCAGAATATCTAAGTAGTGGATTTTGAAAGCTGTCTTTACTTTTATAGCTAGATTCAGATTTTTGTATACTGTATATACTCAAATATAAACCAGGATTTTGGGGCCAAAAAATTGGCCCCAAAATGGGGGTCCCGGTTTATATTCAGGTCACCACCTCTACCCCTCTTCCAAAATGATTGCAGGCCGCCGCAACCAGGGTCTGCAGTCTGCCGCCCTCCCTGTCCTAGTCTCAGGCTCATACCTCTACTGATGATCGTTGGTGGAGGTGCAGCGTGCAGGAACGAACTTTCCAAGTTCCTGCCCGTTGTTAATTGGCTGCCTGTGAGTGTCTTAGGCCGCTGAAAAGAAGTACGAGCAGACGCACGATTTTGCACTGCTGCTCAGTGCTGAGTGGCTTCCTTAATGGTTCCCGCATGCATGCAATTTTAAATAGAATAAGTGTTTTACATAATTCTAATCTGTGTGCTATCTTCTTTTCTGGTAAGTGTTTTGTGTACTAGAGTTTTTATATGTATTTTTATTTTTTGTGGACTAAAATTTTTCTTCTGCTCTTTATGGGCATCCAGCTGAATTGGAGCTAGCTTCTACTAAGAATACTATGTTATATGTTAGTTCTGGGCAAGCTATATAGATATAGTATGCTCAGCTCTGTGGTGAAAAGAAAGATGCCTGCAGTAGTGCTGCCCAGTTCACAGATTCACTTCAGTGAATTGATTTGTTCAACGGAAAAAAATCAGAATTGCCGATTCAAGGCTAGATGCAATAAAGAGGATCGTTAAGGCCGTATGGGTCTGCTCCAATCCAATTTTTGACCGATCCAAAAAGAGCTACTGATACACTAAAAGGTTTGCCTGCAAATAATTCATGCGGAGGTTCATCGTAATCCCCGACTCTCCTGTCTGATTGATCACTGTGAGAGTGATGCGATACACATGCGTAGAGCCGGCAAGGGAAGCCCGAACAGCTGAGAGGCAGGGGAAGCCATTTTGCAGTGGTGGGCCTGAGGAGCAGAAGGGAATGGGCATATCTCCTACTGTCAACTAAATTCCAGGTACTGTGAGGGGGTTCGGAGTGGTGGAGGGTAAGGCAGTTCAAGGGGTATCCGGTGGCAGAAGGAAGTGGGCATCACTCCTGCCGATTTAAAAAAAAAAAAAAAAAATTTAGGAAGGAGGAAGGAAGGGTCAGTGCGGAGGGGGTTCACGGTGGACAGAAGGGAATGGGCCTTCCTCCTGCTAATTTTGGCTGGTGTGTGTGTGGGGGGGGCCACAGTGGCAGGAGGGAGTGGGCATCCCTCTTGCTTCTTCTGTTTCTGGGGTGTGTTGTCAGGGATGGACGACATGGCTTTTTTTTTTTTTTTTTTTTTTAATGGGGCAGATATTGTGCTTGTGTAGTACACACACAACATCAGTGCCATTAAAAAAAAAAGCCCCAACAGCTGTGTGGTAGGAGGCTGTTTGGGATTTCACCTGCCGCTCAGCTGTTCGAGCTTCCCCAAACCAGCTCTGCACATGTGTCCAAGTTGCAGTCCAAGCGACTGGTTGGACAGGATTAGGGCAAACCTCCGTGCAAATCATTTGCATGGAAACTTGGCCAACAGTATGTTTTGTGCATCTAGCCCTAGATTCTTAACTTGATAATATCTTTTACAATAGATAGGAACGGTATACTGAACCCACCACCTGATAATTTCTGATGCGCCTGTTTCTGTCTTATGTTTCATGGTTTCATATTTCATGTTTCATGGTTCTTTCCATAGTTAAGACTTCTCTACCAGTCGGACTATGGGTTCAGAATCAGTTTATAAATATAATCTAAATATATAATTGAACTCCTTTAATATTCAAGCTGTTGATTTTATTTGATGTGTTTTACTGTTCGATGATAATGTTTATTCATTTACACATTATAGCTTCATTAATGTCTGTTTTAATGTTATATGAGCAGTTTAGAACCTTGGTTTTGGGGAGTTCCTCCTTCTATTGTTTTTTACTCTAGAGCCCTTGCATGCTTAGGAATGAACTGAAGGGGGAAGCAGACTCCTGGGAGAAGGAGGAGCTGTGATTGACATCTTTCTGCAGTATGCTCATGAGAAAGGACAGAGTACTCTAAGGTTCAGTATACCATTACTATCTACTGGAAAATATATTATCAAGGTAAGAACCTTAACTCTTGATATCTCTGTCCCTTAGGTATGCAATCAGAGAGAGCAACAGCGTTGTCAAGATATTTAAGAACTTCAAGGAAAAGAAGACTTTTAAACCTGACTTTGGAGCTGAGAGTAAGACCAGGTTTTTCCGGTGTTCTGGTAGTTTTATATTCCATTTTTAGACATGAATATAACCTTCCCCTTTATGACATGTTTTGCAGGCATCTATGGTGGTTTCTTGCTGGGTGTTAGATCTGTAAATGGATTGGCTTTTTATGATTGGGAGAACACAGAACTGATACGCAGAATTGAAATTCAGCCAAAGCATGTAAGTTTTCTGCTTATTTCAAATGAAATTACTGGATGTGAGGAATCAGAAGTGTTAGATAAATTTCTTCATGCCAACTGCCGCCAAGTAAAGGTGTTCAAGTAAAAAAAAAAAGTTTCTTATCAGACCAAGGAAGTATAGCATAAACATAGAGGATCCTTAGTTTCAAAGAAAAGCCAAAGATCAACTGTGGTCTGCACCATTGTAACAGTAAAGAGTAGATGTTCACATATTCTTATTTTTCAGTAATTTTTTGTAATTTCTCCTTTTCAGCTTTTACAGACTGTATTGATTGGTGCCGTGTTTAAGGTTCTTATATAGATCTAAGTTTGGATGAAAAATTGTTGTGCACACTGATTTTTTTTACAGTAGTTACTGCTTGGCACAGGGAACTGCACTTTTCCAAATTATTGCATTATAAAAATCCACACTTCAGCACCACAGATTGTGATGTAGATGTAGTAAATAATACACTTTTTTTCTATTTTGCACACATACCCCTCTTTTACAAAACTGAGATAGCAGTTTCTAGCGCAGGGAGCCATGCTGAATGGCCCGTGCGGCTCCTGATGCTCATAGGAACTCAGTGAGCGTCGGGAGCAGCATGGGCCATTCAGCGCAGCTCCCCGCAATAGAAACTGCTATCGCAGATTTGTAAAAAGAGGCCATAGTTTTTACCCTTTTTAATTGAAAGGTATAAATGCAATAAAACTTATCAAGCGACAGATTTGCCCCCAAGCAGCTTATAATAACTTTAAAAAAAACAAACAAACATAATAGAGTACCAGTACATATAAAACAGTTTTCACTGCCATTGGGAATGATAAAGTATGCATCATAGCATCCCATTTTGTTCAAGGGATGAATCTGCATTAGCCACACTGGACATTGCTTCTCACGGATGCCAGTCTTCTCAGTTGGGGAGCTTAGTGTCTAGGTCACTCAGCTCAGGGCACCTGGTCCACGGAGGAGGCGTCCTGGTCGATCAATGTTCTGGAGACCAGAGCCATCCGTCTGGTGCTGTTAGCCTTCTACTCCTTCTTGATGGGCAAGTCGGTCGGGTTCTGTCAGACAATGCCATGGCAGTGGCCTATGCCAATCGTCAGGGGGACACCAAAAGCACTCAGGTGGCGCAGAAGGCAGCTCTGCTCATGGTCTGAGCAGAGTCGCATCTTCAGGACATCTCGACCTCCCACATAGCCGGAGTGGACAATGTTCAAGCGGACTTCTTCAGTCGTCACGAGTTATATCCCGGAGAATGGTGTCTAAGCCACATGGCTTTTCAGTTGATCGTGCAGACTTGGGGGTCAGCCCCTCATGGACCTCATGGCCATAGGGGTCAACACCAAAACACCCCGTTTCTTCAGTCATCGCAAGGGTACTAAAAGAACTAAGAAACGAGATAGCGGAAACACTCCGACAAATTTGTAACCTATCCTTGAAAACTGGGGAGATCCCGGAGGACTGGAAAATAGCAAATATCACACCTATCTTCAAAAAGGGATCGAGGGGTGACCTGGGGAACTACAGGCCGGTAAGCTTGACTTCAGTTCCGGGCAAGATGGTGGAAGCACTGATAAAAGACAGCATCTGTGAGCACATAGAAAAAAATGGACAACTGAAAGCGAGCCAGCATGGCTTCTGCAAGAGAAGATCGTGCCAAACGAACTTACTGCACTTCTTTGAAGGGATAAACAGACAGATGGACAAAGGGGAACCCATAGACATTTATCTCGACTTCCAAAAAGCTTTTGACAAGGTACCTCATGAGCGGCTACTTAGGAAGCTGTGGAACCACGGGGTGGAAGGGGACGTTTACAGGTGGATTAAACACTGGTTGACAGGCAGAAAGCAAAAGGGGTGGTGGGAAGGGCCACTACTCGGACTAGAGGAGTGTCACGAGTGGTGTTCCGCAGGGGTCGGTGTTTGGACCGCTGCTGTTCAATGTATTTATAAATGACCTAGAAACGGGGACAAAGTGTGAAGTCATAAAATTTGCAGATGTCACCAAACTCTGTAGCAGGGTTAGAACCGCGGAAGATTGTGAAGACCTACAAAGGGACCTAAACAAACTGGAAGAGTGGGCAAATAAATGGCAAATGAACTTCAATATAGAGAAATGCAAGGTCATGCATATAGGGAAAAAGAACCTGATGTTCAGCTACAAAATGGGGGGGATCAGTGCTAGGGAAAAGTACTCTTGAAAAAGACTTGGGTGTGCTGGTAGACACAACAATGAAATCAACGCCACAGTGGTGCACCCGCACCTGGAGTACTGTGTCCAGTACTGGTCGCCGTACCTCAAGAAGGACATGGCGGGACTTGAGAGAGTCCAGAGAAGAGCAACTAAGCTAATAAAGGGTATGGAAGACCTCTCATATACTGACAGACTGAAGAAGTTGGGGCTTTTCTCCCTGGAAAAGCGAAGACTTAGAGGAGACATGATAGAAACCTTCAAGATCATGAAGGGCATAGAAAGAGTGGACAGGGACAGATTTTTCAAATTAAGGGGAACCACAAGCACAAGGGGGCACTCGGAGAAATTAAAAGGGGAAAGGTTTAGAACAAACGCCAGGAAGTTCTTTTTCACTCAGAGGGTGGTGGATACATGGAACGCGCTACCGGAGGATGTGATAAGCAGAAGCGCACTACAGGTGCCTGGAGGACAAAGGGATTGAGGGGTACAGATAGGAGTAGAGGTAGGTAATAGAGATAGGATTAGAGGCAGTTACAAAATTAGTCATAGACACTGTTCAGGCAATTAGGCCTGATGGGCCGCCGCAGGAGCGGACCGCTGGGCAGGATGGACCTCTGGTCTGACTCAGCGGAGGCAACTTCTTATGTTCTTATGTGCAGCAGCCTCAAAGAAAGCAAACCGAATGTTGGGTATTATTAAGAATGGTATTACAACAAAGATGAAGGAAGTTATCATGCCGCTGTATCGCGCGATGGTGCGCCCGCATCTGGAATACTGTGTCCATTATTGGTCACCGTACCTCAAGAAGGACATGGCGATACTTGAGGGGGTTCAGAGAAGAGCGACGAAAATGATAAAAGGTATGGAAAACAGGTTAGAAAGGCTGGGGCTCTTCTCCCTGGAAAAGCGGAGACTCAGAGGAGACATGATAGAGACCTTCAAGATCATGAAGGGCATAGAGAAGGTAGAAAGGGACAGATTCTTTAGCCTATTGGGAACCACCAGAACAAGGGGGCACTCAGAGAAACTGAAAGGGGACAGGTTTAGAACCAATGCTAGGAAATTCTTTTTCACTCAGAAGGTGGTGGACACCTGGAATGCGCTTCCGGAGGTTGTGATAGGTCAGAGTACACTACCGGGTTTCAAAGAAGGATTGGATAAATTCCTGAAGGATACAGGGATTGGGGGATATAGATAGAGGTAGAGATAGGTTATGATAGGGTATAGATAGAAGGACAAGGGGGATTATCACCTTACAGGTCATGGACCTGATGGGCCGCCGCGGGAGCGGACTGCTGGGCGCGATGGACCTCTGGTCTGACCCAGCGGAGGCAACTTCTTATGTTCTTATGGTATGGCCGAGGGTCTGGATTTTCTGGTTCAACCATGGCCAACAGAGGGGCTGTTGTATGTGCCATTAGTGGGCAGAGTTCTTCGCATTGTTCGTTATCTGGATCTGGTGGTTCTGTTGGCTCTGTATTGGCCCAGACGCCCGTAGTATGCGGATCTGGTACGGCATCTGGTATCTGATCCTCTTCCTCTGCCTCTTTTGCCCAATCTCCTGACTCAGGGCCCCATTCCTTTTTGTCTTACGGCTTGGCTCTTGAAAGGGAACGCCTAGGTAAGAAGGGGTATTCAGATAAAGTGATCTCCACTCTCTTGGGGTCCCACACACTTTACACTTTTCAGGTTTATGTGCGAGTTTGGCATATATTTGAGGAGTGGTCACTTTTTGCGCTTCTCTGCCTAACATCTTAGAGTTCTTGCAGGATGGCCTGGACAGGGGCCTGGCTTGTCTTCTCTCCGGGTTCAGCTTGCGGCCATTTCAGCCTTTCGTGGGTTATTATGGGGTCAGCGTCTGACTGCCATTCTTGATGTTGTTCGCTTCTTGCGGGCATCCAAGTTGCTGAAGCCTCCCATGCGACCATCTGTTCCCTCTTGGGTTTGAAACTGGTCCTGTCCGGGCTTGTGTGCCCCCCCCCCCCCACACACACACACTTGAGCTTTTGGGTGCTTGCTCGTTGAAGGACCTTACTCTTAAGTCGTTCTTCTTGGTGGCTATTACTTTTGCTAGATGTGTTTCGGTGCTTCAGGCTCTCTCTTGTAGGTATCCCTTCCTTGAGTTTTCTAGGGAGAGGGTCGTGTTGAGGCCTGTTCCTTCCTTTCTGCCAAAGGTAGTTTCTCCTTTTCATGTCAATCAGTCTGTGGTCTTCCCGGTCCTGGGTAGTTGGACAGGTTCTTCTGAGCAGAAACAGTTGTGCAAATTGGATGTTGGTCAGGTCCTTCGCATCTACTTGCAGAGGACCTAGGAGATCAGGAAATCAGATTATCTTTTTGTCCTTCTAGTATGTCCTCTTAGGGGGGATGGCGCTTCCAAGGCTACCATTTCGCACTGGATCAAGGAGACTATTGCTTCCATTTATCTTCTTCAGAAATAGACTGTTACGGAATTTCTAAAGGCTCATTCCACTTGGGGTCAGGCTTAGTCTTCGCTGGTGCGACGGGCTGGTCTTCAAATTCCTTTGTCAGACATTACCGTGTGGACGTTCAGGTGCATCGAGTCATGGGATGTTCCGTGGGAGTTAAGAGCTCAGAGGAGCATCTGTTGCTTAGTATAGAGTGATTTTGTGGTATGTTTCTGTGCTTGAGGAGAGTTTCAAAAGAAGAATGTGAGCGAGTTCGGTGAGCGTGTTCTGGTACCGGCCCTTCGGGGGTCCCACCCATGATGGGGACTGCTGTGGTAGGTCCCACTTGTAAGATTAACCTGTGTTGGTCTGGAGAGTTGCTAAAGAAAGAGAAATTAGGTTCTTAACTGCTAATTTACTTTCTTTTAGCCTCTCCAGACCAGAATAGACCTCACACTGTCTATTGTCGTGTTCTTGCGTGCAGATTTTCATTTTTCAGTCGGTTTCTAGTATTTTTCTAGGGCCGGGGAGATTAAGAACAGTGGCTGTGGCTGGCGAGCTGTGGGGACCTTTGCTATTTAAATTTGTTCCTTTGCATTTTCTAACAGTGTTCCTTTTTTTATTTGTTGATACTCCTGTTCGAAGTCCTGTTTGTTTTCCTTATATAGTTCTTAGTTCTGCTTGGCTATTCGACAGACTGATAGGGAGGGGTCACATGATACGTACAGTTCCAAAGTTTTGTCTCAGTCTCCACCTGCTGGTCATGATGAGATATATATCTGCTATAGTGTTCTCCCTAGTGTCTTTTAGCCGGGCGCTTCATTCGGCTAATTTAAATGAGTACCCGGCTGAATGAGGCTTGAAATTCAGACAATCTGGAATGGCACTGTTAAATAGTGAAATCACAACTACCCTTCAAAATCTAGTCGACAGGACAATACTGGCTACAGCGGTCTTATTACCAGAGGAGTTCATAAATCTCTCAGGTTCACTCGGTCCTTTGTATTTTTGTGCTTTTCCGATAACATCTCCTTTCCGCTTCTCTCTGCCAACCAAATTGGGAAATACTGTCAGGCTTGCGCGCTAGAAAGCCACTCAATGCGAAAAGAAGTTTGATGCTACGGCAGGAGTGTTATTTTTCCGTGGGAGTTAAGAGCTCAGAGGAGCATCTGTTGCTTAGTATAGAGTGATTTTATGGTATGTTTCTGTGCTTGGGGAGAGTTTCAAAAGAAGAATGTGAGCGAGTTTGGTGGTTGAGGGAGAGGGAGGTAGATGACGTACAATAGCAGCTATGATTGATATTACAGACGAAAGGGCATATGAATTTGTCTTTTTTGTAACTTTTAAAAAACTTTTCTGTGTTGGCGCCTTTTCTGCTGGCCAAGGATGCTTGGGGGTTGGCTCATTTTCTTTTCCTGTCTAGGTTGTAGAAGAGTGGTGCTGATGATGTCACTGAAGATTGGGTCTCTAGCAGGGGGGTTGGAGGCACACTTTGGAGGGCAGGCGTTAGTGGAGGTTCTGTTTACTTCCCCTTTCTCCATCATCCTCTTCCATTGGCATTTGCTCGACGAGGCATTCCTTCTGTAGTTCCCCTATCTGAGCACTGTAAAGCTGTGCCCTTCACAAGGGCCCCGGCGGGTTGGGGGTTGCTATAGATATGCTGGATCTGGACATGCGGGGAGAGGAAGAATGAGAGAGACAGAAAAGGACCTTGAAGAGGGGCTGGAAAGCAGACTTTAACCAAAAGGGAGGGGGAAGACAGGGCAGATGCTGAACTAGAGGTTTATAAAGGGAGAGAAAGAGACTGCAGAGAGGGGAAACACTCTGAACCGAGACGAGAGAGATGCCAGGCCCTGGGGAGGTGGAAGATAAAGAGAGTGAGAGAGACAGACCTGGAACAAAGGTGGAAGAACTCGAAATGTTAGCAGAAGAAGATGGAGGGAGAAACCTGAAACAAAGGGGAGGCAGAAGAGAGGGGGCAGATGTTTAAAGGGGTGTATAGAGGGAAGAGAGAGAAAGAGACTGAAGAGAGATGGAAAGATTCTGGACCAGGGAGGGAGGGAAGAAGGAGAGAGAGAGAGAGGCAGAGAAAGACCTGGAAGAAAAGAGAACACATGCTGGACATATTTGGAGGGGGGGGGTTGTAAGCAGAAGAAAGAGATAGAGGCCTGGCCAAAGGGGCAGACTGGATGGGCCATTTGGTCTTTTATCTGTCATCATGTTTCTATGACATACGGCAGATGTTGGACTATGGGAGGTGCAGACAGAAGAGACGGAGGGGGGGGGGAAGACCCTGAAGAAGAATAGAGAGATGCAAGATCATAACAGAGGAGGGAGAGAAAGGGAGACATGTTGCCAATAGGTATGGAGGAGAGAGGAAGAAAAGTTGGACTCATGGAGGGGCAGAGAGAGAGATGTTGATTGGGGAAGGGAATGAGGTCTGGAGGAGAGGAAGCATGCAGGATGCAGAAAGAAAGAAATGTTGGATGCACAGTCAGAAGGAAGTCCAACCAGAAACTAATTAAATCACCAGACAACAAGTAGGAAAAATGATTTTGTTTTCAATTTAGTGATCGAAGTGTGTCAGTTTTGAGAATTTTAATCTGCTATCTGTGTTTGTACTATATTTGTCTATTTTTCTATGGTTGTTACTGAGGTGATATTGCATATTTTAAAGTCATCTGCCTTGACCTCTTACAAAAATAAAACAAATATAAATGATGATTATTTTCTCTGCATACAGTGAGCTTTGTATTTTTTTTTTTTTTTGTGGTTACCATTATGAATTAGTTTATATTGTGTGTACATGAAAAATGAATGGAAAAAATTGCATTACAATTAGAACTATTATAATGGTGGGGTCAGGGGCGGAGCTTGGGCTAGGGGTACTCGGTTGGTATTTGTTAGACTTAGGGGGTACTTGGCTTGAAGAAGTGGAGAAACACTGATCTAGATGACTATGGAGTTCACTCAGTAAGAGTCCCTTTTACAAAGCCACAGTAGTGATTCACCCATGGCAAATGCACCAAAGTCCATTCAATTCCTATGGGCTTTAGTGCATTTGCTGTGGCAGAATTGCTATTGCAGCTTTGTATAATGAGCCCTAAGGCAGGAAGAACTACTGTGTCTGTGCTATGTCTTAAACAAAAACCAGATTGCAGGGGATGCAAACAAAGCATTAACTAATTCAACATGAGTTTGAAGTTGGTTGAATACCAGTCTCTCAAGTACAGTAGTTTTGAAAGAAATGGAAGGTTTGATACTGGCCAGTAATTATTCAGAATAAGAGGATATGCATTACTTTTGTTCAAGGGTGGCTTAAATGCTACTGGAATACTGCCTAAGTGTCAAACCTTAAAAAAGGAAGTCATATTGAGCCTTGGAAAATAATTAATAATAATTAAACTAATAAAAATAGTTCACATTTAATTTTCCCCACCACCAAATTTCCCCGTCCTGCCCCACCTGGCTACTTTTTCATGCCACCTGGCTGATATTTCTGGGGAGAACACTGTGCTTGTAAGATTAACCTATGCTGGTCTGGAGAGGCTAAAAGAAAGTAAATTAGCAGGTAAGAACCTAATTTCTCCTTTTCCTTCTTATTGAGAATTTTTGAAATATTGCCTGGAACATACAAGGTGCATATTTTAAATATCTAACAGAGCAAGTAACTAGCTGTTATCCTGTTTGAGAAGGTTCTACTTTGACTGCTATTTCAGGATAATATCTCTCATTGTTAAACAAGATAGCACTAAATTGGTATGGTTGCCAATTAATCAATTAATGCATCATTAATACAGTGTTGGTTTAGAATCCTCTGAGTAATGCACAAAGCTCAGTTACAATGCAGACTTAGAAGAATTCTACTTGGGGGACAGGGTAGACATAGAGGGAGGCCTAGATGTTAGAGATGCAGATGTTAGAAATTGGGAGAAAACTATGTACAGCTCAACCTATATGAGCCCAAGTAGGTGCCGTCCTCCCCCCCCCCCCCCCCCCCCCCCCCCCCCCCCCCACCCACAGTCTTGATTACAATCTAGCTTCAGCTAACATAATCGGTTTCTTTCACATTTCCTAATATTAAAGTATTATTTGCTAAAATATGTCTTGTTTTGCTTTAGATTTTCTGGTCAGACTCTGGTGAGCTTGTTAGTATTGCCACAGAGGAATCATTTTTCATTCTAAAATATCTGTCTGAGAAAGTGGCAACTGCACAGGAAACACACGAAGGGATGAATGAGGATGGCATTGAGGATGCATTTGAGGTAAGACAGATCAATAATCCAGAAATGATAGAGTGACTGAAGAATACCAAACAAGAACTGGGCTGTTACGTTTGCCAGTCAAGGCATGCATTTAAAGTGTCTGTGGAAAAAGCTTGCATAAATCTAACCAGCTTTCTTCTACCTATTGCTTGCTAGATATTCAAGCATTCTGTTATAACATTCAAAAACATTTAAAGACTCAGTGGAGCATGAAGTCTGAATTATGAATTATAATGAGTATCTTGTACATATTCTTCCAAGTGTTTAAAAGTATTTTTTCAAATGTAGCAATTGCAGGGGCAGTGGAATGGTCTCATTGTTAGACATGACAAGAATTTCTAGTTCCTGCTATAAAATGCTAAGCATGAGCCATTTTTGTCTATTCTTTTAACATTCTTTCAGGGACTCTAGTAGGGCCCTGTAAATAGCATGACTGTGTGAGATTCTTCAGTTCTCCTTACTCATTTTAATTGCCACTGTTTTTCCTTAATATACCCTCCAAAAGTGCACTGAAAATATTTAGAGCCCTCTTTTGCACAGAATATACAAATTGGAATTGAGCTATCCGGGTTGCGACTTGCTCAATTTTAGTGGTATTTTAGATGCAATTCAAAGCAGACATTTTTACAAATATTCTACTCCTGGCAGAATTCTGTGCTATAAATTCAAAATTCTGCATACAAAAATAGCAAAATTTTTCATTCTAGTGGCTTTAAGTGGTGGTCACAGTGCAACTGGACCATTTCAGTGCATAATTTGGTTCATTCAGTGCCTTGGTCCTGATCACTGTGTAGACAGTTGCCAGTGCTGCTCCAAACTTCAAAAACTGTCACTAAAGGCTAGGTATCTCCAATTCGAAAGATTTTTTGGGACAACATAGGGAATGTCCGCCACTTCCAATGCTGACACGCAGGCAACCATCTTCAGCATTGAAGCAGGTACCAACATTGATGCCTTGCCCAAATTCTCCTTCGTCATCGCTATAGCCATCAGGAGATTCCAGTAAAAGGCTAAGAAGCATAGGCATGCTTCCCCCTTCAAGCCAACATCAGTGTCATCTCAGGTGTCCACACTGTTGATGCATTTGAAACATTGATGCTTGGCATCAAGGTCGCCAACTTTACTGGTAGTGTCTCCCAGAAGACGTGCTGCTTCATTGAGGTCACCAGTTCCTAGGCCACCTGCACAATCTGTACTGATGATTACCATGGTACTGATGCTTTTTCTTCAAGATCAGATCAGGGAGATTGTGCAAAGGAAGTTGGATGGCATGATATAGTCTCAGGCAGGTCAAATAACTGCAATGACACAATCAGTACCAGCGCTGCCTGAGCAATGCTCGACGCAGACATCAAGAGCCATGTCTCACACTCCTCACCAACGTCATTTGAGGTCGAGGAGAGGGATATCATCCAGACATTGAAGCCCTTCCTCTAGATTTCCATAACATCGACGTTGAGCATTTTGAAACACATCTCGACGCCCTTCTTGGCGTCATAGTCGATGCTCTTCTTCATCTCAGTGGAAGCCTCGAGGCTCTCCTAGTCAATCATCTTGATGTTCACCATCACCAGAACCTCACATCGAAGAGTATGATTCTGATTTTTCACACCATTCCTCTTCTGGGTGCCCAGAGCTCTCCACCGATGAGTCATATGGACTCTCTTCAGACCCATTTCCTCCACCACCTCGCAGGAGATCACCCCCCTGAAAGCCTTTCCTTTACTAAGTTCATAAGGCAGATGGGTCAAGCCCTATCCATAAAAAATGGAGTTGGAGTCTGAACCCAGGGCAGAGCTCTTTGATGCATTTGACTATCATCAAATACCAAAAGATTGTCTAAAGCTCCCCTTTCATACCCTCATGAAGGAGAGTATGCTTACGAATTGGGAAGCACCACTATTAGCCCCAAGAAAGACAGACTCCTTATTTAGAGTACAATCATGTCCGGGTTTTGACAAACCACAGCTCTAGCATCAGTTACCCCTTGGTGGAGTCTGCCCTAAAAAAAGCTAGCAACTCTAGAACCTATGTTAGCACCCCTCCAGGCCAAATGGAAGCACCTTGTATTGGAAGTAGCATATATCTACTCAAAAGCGAAGATATTTTCTGTGAACTGGGAAGATGGGAATATGCATTTAAGCCTCTTTGAGATCTAGAAAGCAAAGCCAGTCATTCTTGTCTAGCATTGGCAATAAGGATACCAGTGAAATCATTCTGAACTTTTCCTTCACCAAGTATTTATTGAGAGCATGGAGGTCTAGAACTGGACGGAGGCCTCTGGTCTTTTTCGGTATGAGGAAATACTTGGTGTAGAACCCTCAGCCCTTCTCACATAAAAGAACTTGTTCTATTGCTTTGAGTTGGAGAAGGAATAAGAGTTATTGGTAAAGGAGGTTTGTCTTCTGGGAGTTGAAAACAGACTTTCTTGGAGGATGGTTTGGAGGTGTTTTTCATAGATGAAGAATATAATCACATCTCATAATTTGAAGGACCCAATTGTCTGATGTTCCGTCTAGGCTCTGTTGTAAAACTTTCGGTTATACATGCTGTACGACTAAGTCTAAGCCGGCCCAACTCCCGCCCTTGACACTCCTACTGAAATGCCCCGTTTAGCTTTGGTCGTTCAGCGGCACTGTGAAGTCCTAGGTCGTTTTTACATACATCCAAAACCCGGTTTTATTATTGGCACTTGGACGTTTTTGACTTATGATCGTCCAAGTGTCGACTTAGGCCGATTTTTGGACTTTTTTCTCTTTTGATTATGAGCTCCATAGTGCTTTATTTTTTTTGAAATAATGTTTATTAACAGATGCAACACAGAAAGTACAGAAATCCAACAGTACTAGGACACAAAGTCCAAATAGAGAAAATATAACTGTTGTGGATAGTATGGTACGTCTGGTGTTAGTGCATATGTGGTATGATTGGGGGGGTTGTTTTTGTTTTCTCTCTTCATAAAAAACTTTTCGCAGATGGCGACTGGAGGGTGCAGAGCTTGTCCGGCTCGATTTTCTTTTCATAGTGCTTTATAAGACGCATCCGAATTTGGAGAGCACTCGACCATCAATTGTTAGCTAATGCAGCTTTTGAGAGAATAGAGTTATGTGGTCGAATTTTTTTAGGTTGAAGATTAGCCTAACGGCAGTGTTTGGATGACACTTAGTTTCCAGAAGTGTTTGTGTAGTCTTGCTAGGTAAACAATGTTGCAATAGTCAAGAATTCTTAGGGCTAGTGCGTGGACTAGGAGTTGGCATGGTGCTAGTTCAAAGTATTTCCATATGGACCTGAGTTTCCATAGTGTGTTGAAGCCTTTATGTAAAATTGGTTCCCCTCTTGTCAGGGGGTCCATTGTGAAGTTGGTGTATGAGGCTATGAAGAATTTTGTTTTCTCAGTATTTAGTTTTAGTTTGGAGTGGGCCATTCAGTCTTCTATCATAGACAAGACCGAGTCTATGCTCTGTATTCCTGTGTGTGTCAGGCGTGTAACAGGGCAAACAATGGTGATGTCATCAACAAAGTTGTAGTGGGCGATATTTAGGCTGCTCAGGTAGTCACCAAGAGAGGCTAGGTCTGTAGTTGTCAGGCTGTGAAGAAGGTTTTTTCTTTTCTTTTACAATGTGTCTGATAATGTGGCCTCTTCATGTCTTCTAACCAAGTGTAAAGATCGGATAGGAACTTGTCTGGGGCTTTAGCCATTAGCGCAGAGTGACAGGAGTCTATGGGGGAGTATTTTTGAGCATATTAAATAGATGGTTGAAGTGTGTCTAGGTCGCTAAAGAGAATGAGTTCCAGTACATGATGACTCTGTGTGCTTGTTTCCTTGGATTCAGAGGAATTATGCAGGTGGTGGATTTCAATGCATTGAGAGTCTCTTGCTGTTTGTAGTTTTGAACGGAAGTAGTGGACAAGGGTGACTTTGGTGGACGCAGTGTCATGGGTGGCACATGTAAGAGGGATGGTATTTGTCAGGTAAGTGACAAGTCTGAATAGTTCTTTTGTGTCGAGTCCGTGCTGGTTTATTAAGGTGGAATAGTAGTTTTTGTGTTTTTCTTTCAGTTTGAATTTGTATTCTCGTGATTTCTCCCTCCATTTCAGTTTGGCATCGTCTCCTTTATTCTTGTTCCAGGCACGCTCTAGGCATCTTACTTGTCACTTCAGTGTTTGCAGTTCTTCGTCAAACCATTTGTCTGATATCCTTTGATGTTTGGCTTTCAGTTGTTTTGGGGGCAATACGATTTAAGGTGTTTTCGCTGAAGGAGTCCCAATGGGTATAGAAATCTTCTTTGGAATGTTCAGGGAAGTTAGTTTCATAGCTGGCCCAGAAGATTGCCTCATCAATAGGGCCTCTGGTTACAATTGTTGATGAGGGATGAACCTTGTTGTATCTTGTTACCAGTTTAGCTTGAACTTGTACAGTATGTGATGGTCTGACCAGAGAGATTGTTGCCATTTGCTTTCTGTTGAGGATATTGAGGGGAACATTGGGTCCTTGTTTGAGGTGGCAACTAGGTCTAGGTGGTAGCCTTTTATGTGTGTGGAGTAGATGAATGACCACTTGTAGTCTAGGTCTTATAGAAAGATGAGTAGGTCTGAGACCATCTTATCTTTTTCTTCTAAGAGGAGATTTAAGTCCCATAGCATTATGCAGTTTGACAGGGAGAGCGAATTTTGAATACAAAGTCATAAAACGTGTGTCTTGCGTTGGACCAGCTTTTTGGTGTCACGTAGAAGACACCAAAAAGCTGGCGTCCTTCCTCCCGTTATCCCACTCTTTTGGAATTCCTCAAAACCACACTCCACCAGACCCTCCCAAAAACTGAAACTATCATTCCCCTCTATAAAAGGTATATCCCGCGCAGGAAAACTTGGAATATCTCTCCCCTTTAGAACCACAGAACTCTGGAACTCTGGAACTCTCATCCCCACTCAGAAACTCAAGCTCTTTCCAAACCTTCCGCAAACACTTGAAAACTTGGCTCTTTGCAAAAATCTAATCACCTCCCATTCTCCAGTATTCTGTCCCTCTCTTTCCCCTTAGTCCCTCTCCTTTATCCCTTATTGTAGTTCCTTTCCTCTTAACTCTGTAAACCGTGCCGAGCTCTGCGCTTGTGGAGATGGCGCGGTATACAAACCTAAGGTTTAGTTTAGTTTAGAAGAGGATGCATGGTGAGGGAATCTTTTAATGTTGGGCTGATTAGCTGACAAGAAAGGATTTCAATGTTCTAATTTTGTTCAACATCTAGTATGTTAAATTTGTTTATTATGAATGCAAGGCCATCTCCTCTTTTGTTCTTCCTGCATAACGGTAATATTTTGTAGCCTGGTGGACAAAGATCTTTGACTGGGACATCAGCTGAGGGAGCCATGTTTCTGTCAAGAATAAGCATCCTAGTTTTTCTTCCAAAAGTCTGTCTCTAATGAGGTTGGCTTTGTTCCTGACTGATTTTATATTGGCATATGTACAAGAGATGGAGAGGTAGTTGGTCGCCTGGTAGTTCATGGCAGAGTGTGAAAGATTCTGCCTTTTCTGGGTCTGGAGTGTGTGGTTTTGTTTTTCTGGTTGGATTGGTTTTGCAGTGACCTCATGGCAGTCTATTATGGTTCTGAATGTTGGTGTAGGTCCAATATATATGTTTGAGTCTTATGATCATGAAATGGACTGGTATTTGCCTAGGACCAAAGGTATTCCATCCCAAGCTGCCATATCAAGTAAGGTAGAGCAGGATAATAGTCAGCCACTGCATGCTTGAGGATTGGTTGGATGGTTCCTTTCAGGGATGACGAGGTGTGGAGTTCAACTCCTTGGTCCTTTCAGTGTCTAGCTGTGTCAGCTAGGTTGTCTCTCTGTTAGTATGGGTAGTCCTAGTTGGGAATTTGAAAAAGTTTTTGATAAAGAGTTGCTGATTCTTTGGGAGGGTTGACAGGTTGGTGAAGGACTTCCATGTTGGGCTGAGTCCACATCTCTCCTGGTTTCCAGCAGTGTCCTTTGAAATTGCTCCTGAATGTAGCGGAGCTGCTATAGTGTTTTTAGTAGCTCTGCTAGTAATCTCTATAATTGTGTATGTGTATTTATATATATTTGTGTGCGTATAAACATATGTATATTACACATGTACAAACAGTTGGAGAATGCTCTTCATTTACCGAATTACTGATTTAAACCTAAAATTATGTCAAGTAGTCATTTCTGATACACACTACTGAGATAACTAGTAGTTTGTATTACTCACTGTTCTCTTGGTCCACACAAAGGGCCCTTTGGCATGGACTGCCTGCAGAACAGGCTTGCCTATCACGTGGTCCTTTAGAGCTATTGGGAGGCCCTAAGGTGGGCGGGGCCTCTGCCGAGTGGTGCTCATCTCCGGTGGGGAGAGGAGAGATGAAGATCCAGTGCCTTTCTCCTCTCCCTGCTGGGGCTTATGAGTGTCGGAGGCTCATTCAGCCGACATTTGGGCTGTTGGGAGGCCTAAAGAAGGTTGGCAGGGCCTCAGCCGCATGGTACTCGGCTCCAGTGAGGAGAGGAGAGATGAAGATCCAGTGCCTTTCTCCTCTCCCTGCTAGGTGCTTATGTGCGGCTGGGGCCCATTCAGCAGAAGTTTGTTTGGGCTGTTGGGAGGCCCGAAGAAGGTGGGCAGGGCCTCAGCTTTGTAGTGCTTGGCTCCGGTGAGGAGAAGAAAGATGAAAACCTGTTGCTTTTCTCCTGTCCCTGCTGGGGCTTGTGTGTATCAGCAGAAGTTTGGGCTGTTGGGAATCCCGAAGTGGGGCCTCAGCCGCATAGTACTCGGCTCTGGTGGGGAGAGGAGAGATGAAGATCTTTTCTCCTCCATGCTCTCCATAAAGCGCCTCTCTCCCTCCTTTCCCCGAGTGCAGTGCTTCTTTCCCTCTCTTTGCTCCTCCATGCATCACCTCTCTCTCCCCTACCGATGTGGCAACTTTCTTCCTCCTTGTTCCCACAGATTACCTGGTCTGTGTCAGGTTCTGGCGCTTCTTCAGATCTGAAAGAGGCAGCAGTGTCACCGTGTTTGTATTGCTGCTAGTTCTGCCTGAACCATAAACAGGAGGTTACATCAATAACTTGTTTCTGGGTCAGGCAGAGCTAGTGGCATCACGGATACTCTGACGCTGACACCACAACCTCTTTCAGAGCAAAGAAGTGGGGTCTCGACACAGGAAGGTTGGGTAATTGCATTAATCACATTCAATTTTTTAATTGACATTAAAGATTTTGCACTTTAATCCTGTTATTAACACGCTAAATCTGCAGCCTTAGTTAGAATACTTTTCTGCTTTGAAAACTCAGCATGGAAGTAGCGTCTAAAGTCAGGTGCCATATATAGAATCCCAGGTTTAATTGATTGTGTGTTGATGTACATGTGTAATTTGCAATTATGAGAGAGAAGGATTTAAAAGCACTTTTTAGTATAATCCTCTGCCATCAGCCTCACTGGCTGCTTATGGTGTGTTTGGCTAAGTGCTGGAAGGGTTGGGGGTGGGGGGATAGAAGAGGTTTGGAGGCTTAAGCACCAGTCAATATTCTAACAAATCTATTAGCTTGTATCAGTTTCCCTTAGAAAACAAGGCTTTATTTTCTTTATCATTAGTAATTGTGAGGCTTCGTTGTCTGAAAATATAACCTAATATTTCTGGTTTTCTCAAATTCATTTGAGATTCACATTTTAAAAAATTATTTAAAATATTTCTGTTCTGCATGATCTCAACAATTCCTCTCGCATGTCAGATGTGCCAGACGAGGTGAGGAGTGGCCTAGTGATAGAGCTTCTGCCTCTGCACCCAGAGATTGTGGGATCAAATCCCAGGGCTACTCCCCAGGTTAAAAACAAATTATGCTTTTAAAGCTGTTTTTAAGTTGGATTTCTATGTAACTCAAAATGTGTAAATTTTAAGATTCTTGCATCTTACCTCTGCTCCCAGCTGACAAAAGGGCTAACTGTCCCCCAGTGTTCCCTCTAAGATACAGAATGCACAACCACACTCTGTTCTTAATGTGGCCATTCATCATTCCTGAATTTGCTGCAGGAGAAGTGTAGGAGTCCCTGCCACTGGAAATACTGTTCAGTGAAATCAAATGAAGCCATAATTGTGTTCTTAAGTACAAGTCATACTTAAGTCGGACGTCTGTAACTTGGGGTCTGCCTATACCTATGTATATGTAAACCGCTTTGAGTGTGGATGCAAAACTACAAAAAGGTGATATACAAGTCCCAATCCCCTTAAATGTCTGTATTCTTTTTGAAGTTTACTCTATAAATCTATGAATGAACAGATTGGTATTGATCCCTTTTTATATAAGTCTTTCCAATTATCCATATATTGAAAAGTATAAAAATCTCATTCTTTTGCAGGTACTTGGTGAGATTCAAGAGATTGTAAAAACGGGATTGTGGGTAGGCGATTGCTTTATCTACACCAGTTCTGTGAACAGATTGAACTACTATGTTGGAGGAGAAATAGTTACTATAGCACACTTGGACAGGTAAGTGGTTTAAATAGCATTTCCTCAGTATAGTTAACTTTTGTAGTTTAATTTGCCAGATTTGCTTTATGAAATTATACTCCTGTGGGAATAGAGTGGAAATGCAAATGTGTTGTTTGTGAGTGCTATGAGGGCAATTCTATAAACAGACACCTATGCAATAAAAGAAAGTTGGTGCCTACTTTCCTTTTATAGAATATTAGTGTAACCTGGTACAGATGCATGAATGTGATAAGGCATGAGCCCTTAATGTCGCTCATAGAGCTGATGTGAATGATCACATCTAAATGCCAAAGATACGTGCACAATTTATATTATTTTATAAGTTTTATACTTGCAAGTGTGAACCTCCTCAGATTTTGCCCATGTGTACACCTATCTACAGAATTGTGCCTAAATAGATTTTCTGCATGCATATGTATCACTTTATTCTACTCATTTTCCACATAGAATTTCCAGCCTGGACCCTAAATTGTGGCCTTTTCTGGTTGCTCTTTACATATTGAACAAAGTACTATGTCTTTTAAGTTGAGGCCACTTTGAATCCAAAAGAGCTAAAGAATAGTCTTCAAATATCTTCTCATATGGGGCCGTGACATGGTTGACCAATGTGTGTCAATGACAGCCATCTCCACCAGCCCATCTTCAAACTTTGCACTCCCTTTGTCCATTGTGAAATATCTTGTCCTTCAACCATGCTGCTCTTCCCCCATCCATTTCCTCCTCTTTGTTGGAAGTTAGGTTAAAGAGGCAGATAGTATCAACAAAAAAAACCAGAAAAATGATGGGGACTGCCCGAGAAGTCTCAGCATGTGTTTTCTGCTTCCTCTGTCAGTTAAGGAGGATGCTGTGGAGGTACTGTTCACAACTCCAGGAGGGGAGGGTGCCATAGTTGTGTTGTGGCTGGATTGAAGACCAAAGGGAACTCTGATCCATGGACAGTCATGGGAATAACTAAACAAAGACATAAAACGGGGGGGAAATTACAAGGTAATTATAAATGAAGGTTTATCACACCAAATCAGTCTTGATTCTGATAGAGCTGGAAACCAAGGAAGTGTGAATTAATTGCTGGCCCCACGGACAGGATAGAGTACTACAATACCTCAATGTATCAAGGGAGTATAATTATGAAGAACAAGCATATAAAGTCATCCAATTGCTTCAGACACTATTATGTCCAGTATTGCGTAATACACAAGAAATCTTACCTAGCCCTGGGCAGATTAGTTTTGCTGATTCTATATAAATGTTTCTCCAGTGACAAGCAGGCAGTATATTCTCACATATGAGCGACGTCATCCATGTAGCCCAGCATGGATACATACCAAAGTGTACTGTCACTTTAAAATTTTAGCACTGTCCATACTGCACAATTGTGTGTGCATTCCCGCCTGGCATCTGCTCGAGGGACCTTCAGTTCTTTGTTTTCCATAGATTGAATAAGCTGTGTTTTTCAAGCACTCCTGTGTGCGGCAAAAGTTTTCATTTCTGGTGCCTTCCTGTACCGTTTTTCTTCATATTTTTTCATCTATTTAATTTAATTTTTTCTTCATTTTTGTGATTTTACTTTTGGGAGGCCTTCGAGCGGCTTCCTGCCTCCATTGAGGCTGAGAACATCTATTCCTTTTTAGGAGCAGTTCTACTCAAACTCCCCTGCAATTAAGCCCATTGATTGATTTTAGCGTTCGGTCTTCCCATCAAAGTCCTCGATACCCAAAGGATCCAAGAAGTGCTCTTCATATAACAGGATCATCTCAGGTTCAGACTCTCACAACTGGTATGTGCAGTGCCTAGGTCCTGAGCATCGGGATATTTTTTGTAATCTCTGCTTGCATACAAAAGAGAGAGCTCTAAAGGCTCACCAGATTCAGTTTGAGAAGCTCTTTAGGTCCAAGTCCACCATGTCTACCGACCCATTACCTGCCCAGGTTTCTCCTCCATTGACATCAATGCTGGTGTTCACTCAACCTCCAGCTCTGTTCAGAGGAGGCTCCAGATCTTCTGTGCGTCAGACCTCGGAGGACCTCCAGAAAAAGTCTAAGAAGCATCAACACTCGCCTTCCAGATGAACTTCTTCATTCTCGCCATCTTCAACGCCTCAGAAGTGTCAACAATCTGAGCATTCTTCATCACTCCAGATGCCTTCCCCTACTAGGCTTTCTTCTCCTTAGAAACATGAAGGCAGATAAAGCCAAATGGTCCATTCAGTCTGCCCATCTACATCATCCATTATCTCCTCCTCTCCCTAAGAGATCCCACATACCTATCCCTCACCATCTCCACCACCTCTACTGGGAGACTATTCCATATATCGACCATCCTTTCTATAAAAAAATTATTTCCTTAGATTATTCTTGAGCCTGTCACCTCTTATCTTCATCCTGTGCCCTCTCAATCCGGAGCTTCCTTTCAATTGAAAGAGATTTGCCTCATGTACATTTATGCCAAGTAGATATTTATCATATCTCCCCTTTCCCACCTTTCCTCCAAAGTATACATATTGTGATCTATAAGTCTGTCCCCATATCTCTTATCATAAAGACCACCGACCATTTTAGTAGCCTTCCTCTGGACCAACTTCATCCTGTTTATATCTTTATGAAAGTGCAGTCTCCAGAATTATACACAATGTTCTAAATGAGGTCTTGCCAAAGTCTTACACAGGTGTATCAATACCTCCTTTTTCCTTCTGGCCATTCCTCTCCCTATGCACCCTAGCATCCTTCTAGCTTTTGCCATCACCTTTTCAATCTATTTGGCCACCTTTAGATAATCACATACTATCACATCCAAGTCCTTCTCCTCTTTTGTGCACAAAAGGTCTTCATCCCCTAAACTGTACCATTCCCTCTGGTTTTTGCAGCCCAAATTCATGACCTTGCATTTCTTAGTATTAAATCTTAACTGCCAAATTTCAGACCATCAGGGATGTTTACTCTATTGCAGATGTTGGTATCATCCGAAAAGAGGCAAATCTTTTTTGACAGCCCTTCAGCAATATTGCTTACAAAAATATTAAAAAGAACAGGCCCAAAACTACTGCTAACATCTCTTTCCTCAGAGAGATTTTCATTGACCACTACACTCTGTTGCTTTTCACTGAACCAGTTCTTGACCCAGTCCGTCACTTTGGAGGGCATTTAGTTTATTTATTAGACATCTGTGTAGAACAGTCAAAGGCTTTGCTAAAATCTAAATACACCACATCTAGAACTCTCCCTCTGTTCACTTCTCTGGTTATCCAGTCAAAGAAATTGATCAGATTTGTTTGACAAGACCTACCTTTAGTGAATCCATGTTGCCTCGGGTCCTGTAATCAACAGGATTCCAGAAATGTCACTATTCTCTGTTTAAAAGTGTTTCCATTTATTGGCTTACCAGCCTGTAGTTCCCTACTTCTTCCTTACTTCTACTTTTGTGGAGAGAGGGACCATAACCACCCTTCTCCAGTCCTCCAGCACCTTTCCTAATTCTAGAGAAGCATTGAAAAGGGGAACCGGTAGAGCCGCCAGAACTTCACTAAGTTGCTTTAGTACTCTCAGATGTACACTATCCGGCCCTATCGCTTTGTCCACCTTTAGTTTAGCTAGCTCCTCACGAACACAATCCTTTGAAAATTGATCAGGGTCTTATCTCATCTCCATCCCTACTTATGTTTGTTTTCTGCTGTCCTGCTACCGCACTTCAGCTGTAAACACAGAACAGAAATATTTGTTAAGCCATTCAGCCTTATCTTTATCATCTTCTATATATTTCTCTGCTTCACTTTTGAGTCTCACAATGCATATTTTCCACTTCCTCCTATCACTGACATACTTTAAAAATGTCTCCCCCGCCGCCACCACCACCATTTTACTGTGTTGATTATTTTTCTTCCATTTGCATCTTTGCTTTCCTGATTACTTGACCAGCCTCTCTTAACTTTTCCAGATATTTTAGCCTGTGTTCCTCTTTTGTAGTTCACTAACATCTTTTTCCTTACCTTTTCAGCTACTACTTTTGAGAACCAAAGCGTTCTTGTTTTCCTCTTACTTTTACTTTCCTTATAAAATGGTTTGTTTCCCTTGCAATAGCTCTTTTCAGTTTTGCTCACTGCTTGCTTCCTTCTTCAAGATATTCCCATCCAGGCAAGATCATCATCTTAATAGTTTGGACTCTCCCCCACCATGAAAGATGTAAAGGATTCCATTGCTCACACATTTCTGTGACCTTCTGTAATAACGATTTTTCATTTATTTTTATTGTTTTTTCCATTGTATTTTTAATCCAAATGCCTAAATATTTTATTCCATCTTCCCTCCATTAACAACTGCATATCCTTTGCATATTCTCAAGCTGGGTTGACAATAGGGGGCTGTGTAACTGCTCGTAGAGGAAGAGCCGTGGCAACTTCTATTGCACATTTACATTCCACTCCCATTCAAGACATCTGCAAAGCGGCTTACTTGGACCTCGGTCCCTATATTTACTTCTCATTACTGCTTAAATCAACATTCTAGATTGGACAGTCAGTTTGGTCAGGCAGTCCTCAAAAATGTATTTTCTCTTTAAAACCCATCTTCGCTCCATCCTCTGCTAATTCACAATTCTCATGACAGGGGGATTGTGAAGATCTGCAACGTGACACAATCGGGCTCGAGGAATGGGCATCGACATGGCAGATGAGGTTCAACGTGGATAAGTGTAAAGCGATGCATGTCAGCAACAAAAATCTCATGCACGAATACAGGATGTCCGGGGCGGTACTTGGAGAGACCTCCCAGGAAAGGGACTTGGGAGTTCTGATCGACAAGTCGATGAAGCTGTCCACGCAATGTGCGGCGGCAGCAAAAAGGGCAAACAGAATGCTAGGAATGATAAAAGAAGGGGATCACGAACAGATCAGAGAAGGTTATCATGCGCCCTCACCTAGAGTACTGCGTCCAGCACTGGTCACCGTACATGAAGAAGGACACGGTACTACTCGAAAGGGTCCAGAGAAGAGCAACTAAGATGGTTAAGTGGTTGGAGGAGCTGCTGTACAGTGAAAGATTAGAGAAACTGGGCCTCTTCTCCCTCGAACAGAGGAGATTGAGAGGGGACATGATCGAAACATTCAAGGTACTGAAGGGGATAGACTTAGTAGATAAGGACAGGTTGTTCACCCTCTCCAAGGTAGGGAGAATGAGAGGGCACTCTCTAAAGTTGAAAGGGGATAGATTCCATATGAACATAAGGAAGTTCTTCTTCACCCAGAGAGTGGTAGAAAGCTGGAACGCTCTTCCAGAGGTTGTTATAGGGGAAAACACCCTCCAGGGATTCAAGACAAAGTTAGACAAGTTTCTGCTGAACAAGAACATGTGCTGGTAGGGCTAGTCTCAGTTAGGGTGCTGGTCTTTGACCATTGGGCTGCCACGTGAGCGGACTGCTGGGCATGATGGTCCACTGGTCTGACCCAGCAGTGGCAATTCTTATGTTCAGTTATATTTAACCCTCTTAGAGGCATGAGTCTGGCAGCCTCCCATATGTGAGAATATACTGCATGTTTGTCCTCAGAAAAAGCGTAGTTACTCACCTGTAGCAGGTGTTCTCCGAGAACAGCAGGCAGATATTCTCACAACCTGCCCACCTCTCCTAGCTGGTTTCTTAGCTTTTGGAAGAAACTGAAGATCCTGCGAGCTGATGTTGGATGGGAAGGCACACATGCATGCGTGGTATGGACAGTATACTTTGGTACATGTCCATGCTGGGCTCTTTGGATGTTGTAGTCTGCTGACATCAGAGAAGACCTGGTATAAGTGCATAACTATGCAGACTTTGCCATACATATGTAAAATGTAAGAGATGTGGAAACCTGTACAATTTTAATTCTAAAAAGATTAACATCAACATTTGCATCAATTTAAATTTGCTTTTAAAATATTTTAGCTTAATGAGAAAGTTTTGTATTTATAGGTTTAAATCTAATACAAGAATGATATATCTGTATTGAATGTACACTTCCCCCTCCCCATTTGCGGTTTCGGCAATCGCGATTTCACATATTCGCAATTTTTTGGGGAGGGGGAAAAAAAGAAAAAAAACCCCACAGTTTAGCCTTCCCCCCGGCGTCCCAGCCTTACCTGGTGGTCTAGCGGGCTTTCGGGGCAGGAGCAATCTTCCTACACTCCTGCCCCGTGTAGATCGCCAATAGGAAATGGCTGTGGGGAGTTCCCGTCATAATCTCGAGAGACTACGGGAACTCACGGCAGCTATTTCCTATTGGCGATCTGCACGGGGCAGGAGCGTAGGAAGATCCCCAGGGGGAAGGTAGGAGGGAGACTGGGGGGGGTGGGTCAGAGCCGGACCAGAAGATATTTGCGGTATTTCACCATTCGTGTTCCGGCTCTGCCCCTATCCCCCGCGAATCCTGAGGGAGAAGTGTATGTTTTTTTAAAATAGGATACTTTTTTTAAAAAAGAAAATGATAGTGGCATATTTGGAAATAGAATCTGTTCATACCACCCTGCTGATGTGGGATGACATAAATGGAACATTTAAAAATACATTTCATGCTTGATTATGCTTCTTTATGCTTGAGCAGCTCATATTTGGTGTGTGTTTTCATACTTTGTCAATAACTACAGTAAGTATGTAAGCAGATATAGCATCACTTGGCTGTAATTAT
This sequence comes from Geotrypetes seraphini, assembly GCF_902459505.1. Lineage (NCBI taxonomy): Eukaryota > Metazoa > Chordata > Amphibia > Gymnophiona > Dermophiidae > Geotrypetes > Geotrypetes seraphini. Next base: position 136,973,341 of record NC_047092.1, on the reverse strand, counting down.
TTGTTGGTATATTTTAACTTTTATAACAATCATGGCTTTAATTAAAAATAAGAAAAAATTATAAATAAAAATTCTAATTTTTAATTAACAATTGATTTTTGAAATAAATGACCATGAAGGCAGTCTTCTAAATTGGTATGTCTTGCTCCATATCTGGCCGAGTTAAAATTCTATTTCAAGGCTACCACTTTGAAGTGCCTTTATATCCAAAACCCCTGATTCTTTCAGATCACAATCCTCTCATGTTTAAGTGATGACTCAAAATTATTAATCTTGTCTATGGGCTCCTTTTATCAAGCCGCACTAGCGGGGTTAACGCGCATGACTCTTCATCACACGCTAACTCTTGCGCTGGCCAAAAACTACCATCTTCTCAAGAGGAGGCGGTAGCGGCTAGCGTGGCCGGCAGTTTAACTCGCGCTATTACGTGCGTTAAACCACTAGCGCAGCTTGATAAAAGGAGCCCCATGTCTCAACTAGCTCCAAGAAACTTTCTCTCTCTATCTCTATCTATCTCTCTCTCTATCTCTTGTGTCTGTTCAACAGATTAACCGTTTATAAATAAAACTTGATTGGATCATCTGTACAGCACTGTGTATGCCTTACCTCATTTAAAAGCAGATTGAAAACACACCTTTTTGATATAGCCTTCAATCTATAACCCTACTCCCCACTTCTCAACAACCTAGCCAGCAGATTAACCATTCCCCTTAACTATATCCATGGCATCCTGTTTGTCTGTTTTGTCTGTTTAGATTGTAAGCTCCTTCGAGCAGGGACCATCTTCTTTGTGCTATAGAAATAATTAATAGTAGTAGTAAAAATAGAAAACACTGAGCTTGATATTACTGCAATACTAATATTGTGTTCTATTTATTTGTGAATTGTGTTGTTTTTCTTTTGTTTTAGGACAATGTATTTATTGGGATATATTCCTAAGGACAACCGGCTTTATCTGGGTGACAAGGAATTGAACATAGTGAGTTACTCCTTGTTGGTCTCTGTGCTGGAGTATCAGACAGCAGTGATGCGGAGAGACTTCAGTATGGCTGACAAAGTCCTTCCCACCATCCCCAAGGAGCAGAGAACCAGGGTGGCACATTTTCTTGAGAAACAGGCAAGATAAATCCCTTCACACTTTTCAGCAAGTTACTTCCTGAATGTTCAACAAAATAACTTGAGTTTTTTGGGTTGTTTTTTGTTTTTGCACTTTAAAAATAAAAATACAGGGCTTCAAACAACAAGCTCTTGCAGTTTCTACAGACTCCGAACATCGCTTCGAGTTGGCTCTTCAACTTGGAGAGCTGAAGATTGCATACCAGCTGGCCGTGGAAGCAGAGGTAAGCAGAGAAAGAGATAATGGTTACTGCGGATGGGCAGACTAGATGGGCCATTTGGCCTTTATCTGCCATCATGTATCTATAAGAAAAATGCTGAATGAAAATTTATGACCAACCTTTACCTTAACGTACATTAGATTAACATTTACATTAGCAAGCAGCCTAGATTCATTTTTGTACAATTATTTAGGGTTTGAGGTAAATTCTTGATGCCGTCACTTTTAAAAAAGTTTATGAAGACCAGCCTATAAATCTGGAACATATTATATACTATATGCAAATCTTCACTTATATACCACTAAGTTGTAAATGGTCTAAGTTTAATTTAGGAAGCTAGCTTACCTTTTAATTTCAAACAAATTAAAATGATTTGTTAATGTGGAATTTGCAGTTTTATATACAGTGGTACCTTGGATTACGAGCATAATCCGTTCCAGGAGCATGCTCGTAATCCAAAATGCTCGTTTATCAAAGCGAGTTTCCCCATAGAAAATAATGGAAACTCGCTTTGATACGTTCCCCCCCCCCCCAATAACCGGCATCGCTCCCCCCCCCCCGCTTGCTCCAACTGGCCCCCCGCCCGTGTGAACCGGCCCCCCCACCCGAACAACTTAAACTTACTCCCCCCCCCCGTCTAGCGCAGACACAGATCGTGTCCCTAGAAAATCTTCCGGCTTCTGCCTGCCTGCCTTGAGCATGCATCTGCACATGCTCAAGGACTTCTAATTCTCCCTCTCGCCGAGAATATCGGCCGGTTCGAGCAAGGGGGCCTTTGCGAGCGGGGGGGAGCGATGCCGGTTTTCAGGGGGGGGGTGCTCACAAATCGAGTCAACACTCAGTTTGCGAGTCAAAAGTTTGCTGAGTATTTTGCTCGTCTTGCAAAACACTCGAAAACCGGGTTACTCGCAAACCGAGGTTTGACTGTATTTTGCAATTGCATAATGCAAGTAGGAGCAATCAACTTTATTTTAATTTTTGTTTCAATAAATTTTTATTATTCATTTTTCCCCAAAAGAAAAACTACAAAACACATAGGACACAAGACAATCCAAAACCAGTGAACCAACCATTAATAAGATATAAGCCAAATGAAACAAAATGCCCCTGCTGATTGTTAAACCCTTCAGAACCCCTCCCCCCCACTGCTCTCATAAAACAACTCCCCTCCCCTATCCCATTAAACAAGTATCCAGATCCTATGCTTCTAAGATCAGTTGAAGTTGGCGCCACTCTTCTCCATCAGTAGAAAATCTAGAATATAGTTTGGCAGGATCTTCATTGCTCCCCTGTCTCATTCTCCATGCCAACAAAAGAGGAACGTGCTCACTTTTCCAATATACCCAAGCACAAAATTATTTTTTCTTTAAAAACTCTCCAGATCGGTATAGCTGAAATAGGAATCTTACAGATGGGTATATATCTTATCATGACCAGCAGGTGGAGACTGAAACAAAACTTTGGAACTGTACATAATAGGTTACTCACCCTTATTCCCTCAGTCTTCTGTCAGTCTCCAGTAGGTGTGAGTGAGTTGTACCCATCTCCCTTGGTAGGGCTATTGGAATTTGTTAAGGGCTTCTTGTCCCCTTTTTGATGCCGGATTGAACTTGGTTGGACCCTGTTTGGGGGTCCGTCTGACCTCAATTGTGTCAAACCCAGTGGGTCGCATGCAGGGTCCCTCCCCCCTTTCCTCCACCTTCCCAACATTTTTTTTAGAGGTGCCTCAGCAGTAAGCCTTGCCCCAAATTTAAGTAAGGCATACTGATTTGAGAGCCAGTGGAGTCTGTTCTGTAAAAAATAAATAAATGCTGAGGCAGTGCCGGTCTGAAGGGTTGCTTTCCCTTTAAATTTAATGTAATTTACTGTATTTTTTAACTAAGAACATAAGAATAGCCTTACTGGGTCAGACCCATGATCCATCAAGCCCAATAGCCCATTTTCATGATGGTCAATCCAGGTCACTAGTACCTGGCCAAAACCCAAGGTGTAGCAATATTCCATGCTAACAATACAGGACAAAAAGGAGGCAAAAAATGTCAATAAGGACTCTATGAGTGTGTCTATCAGCTAATCACTCCTAACAAACCAAACCACACAGGTACCAAATATCAATTGAAGGATAGGGGCGCTCTCAGTGTGAGGTTGTTAGCGACGGGAGAACAAACTCCAGCGCTTCCACTTACAAAGACGGAGGTGAATCACCCCGCCTGCACACCATCATCGGGCGTCCCTAGTGTGCAAAATCAACTGTGCAGAATTAATAACAATAAATAAGTCACAAACAGTGAACTAGTGAGAGAGTGAATCAAACTGAAAACCCACTCATAGAGTCCTCCCCAGCCTAATCCCCAAGATACAAAATGAAACCACAGCCAACTTAGCTTTTTAAAGCGAGCCAAATGAAGTCAATGAGCATTGCGGGAGACCAGAATAGTCATAGGATCAACCGGTTTCGGGTGAAACCCTTCATCAGGATCGTAAGGCTGGAGCAGAACCGGCTGGGAGGGAAGCAGGAGCTCCTGCTTCCCTCCCAGCCGGTTCTGCTCCAGCCTTAAGATCCTGATGAAGGGTTTCACCCGAAACCGGTTGATCCTATGACTATTCTGGTCTCCCGCAATGCTCATTGACTTCATTTGGCTCGCTTTAAAAAGCTAAGTTGGCTGTGGTTTCATTTTGTATCTTGGGGATTAGGCTGGGGAGGACTCTATGAGTGGGTTTTCAGTTTGATTCACTCTCTCACTAGTTCACTGTTTGTGACTTATTTATTGTTATTAATTCTGCACAGTTGATTTTGCACACTAGGGACGCCCGATGATGGTGTGCAGGCGGGGTGATTCACCTCCGTCTTTGTAAGTGGAAGCGCTGGAGTTTGTTCTCCCGTCGCTAACAACCTCACACTGAGAGCGCCCCTATCCTTCAATTGATATTTGGTACCTGTGTGGTTTGGTTTGTTAGGAGTGATTAGCTGATAGACACACTCATAGAGTCCTTATTGACATTTTTTGCCTCCTTTTTGTATCTTTTTAAGCACCTTTTTGCAAACTTAGAGGAGCTTATAGTTTAGTTAACAATACAGGACAAGCAGTGACTTCGCCCCGGTCTTTCTCAATAACAGACTATGGACTTTTCCTCCAGGAACTTGTCCAAACCTTTCTTAAAACCAACTACGCTATTAGCTCTTACCACATCCTCTGGCAACGCGTTCCAGAGTTTAACGATTCTCTAAGTGAAAAAAAATTTCCTCCTATTGGTTTTAAAAGTATTTCCCGGCCTACCACTACACCACCAGAGGGGGGACAGGGTGCAGAGCTTGGCAAGGAGTGTGGGGTTGGGTGCAGAGTCTGGCAGGGAGAATTTGGTTCAGAATGGTTTTTTTTCTTGTTTTCCTCCTCTAAATCTAGGGTGCGTCTTATGGTCAGGTGTGTCTAATGGAGCGAAAAATACGGTAAGTTCGGATTCCAAGGTATCACTGTATAGAGTTAGTCACATGAGAGAGGGTCAGCTTTGTGTTGTTCTTATTCTGTGTGCTTTATATAAATGTGGAAAATATGTCCCTTCCAGTCAGAACAGAAGTGGAAGCAGCTTGCCGAGCTCGCTATCAGTAAATGTCAGTTTGGATTAGCCCAGGAGTGTCTTCACCTTGCACAAGACTATGGAGGCTTGTTACTTTTGGCCACTGCCTCAGGAAATGCTTCCATGGTAAATAAATTGGCAGAGGGAGCAGAAAAGGATGGCAAGAATAATGTGGCATTTCTAAGCTACTTCTTACAAGGAAAGTAAGTAAGAATGTCCTTAAAGTTATGTATTATTTTTTAACATATGTTATGCTTTATTTCATATTTGTTAGGTTTGATGTAAGGATAGACCTGGTTACACCACTGGAGTTAACAGTTGGGTTTCATAAAATACTAAGATGCACTCAGGGTTGATTCTAGAGGGATGTGAGCTCCCTTAACATTTTTATTTAATTTAAAAAAAGATGTTCATATAAACCATCATTCTTTAGCAAACTCTCCAGACTGGTATAGGCTGTAGATTTTACAGACAGGTTATATCTCATCATGACCAGCAGTTGGAGACTGAGACAAAATTTTGGAATAGTACATAATAAATGATTCTCCCTAATTCCATCAGTCTTTTCTCAGTCTCGACAGCAAGTGTGAGTGAGTTGTACCCATCTCCATTGGTTAGGGCTGTTGGAATTTGTTTAAGGCACCTAGTCCCCATTTTGGTTCCAGATTGAGCTTGGATGGGCCCTGTTTGGGGGTCCGTCTGACCTCAGGGGTGTCAAACCCTGCGGGTCTTGTGCTGGGTCTTTCCCCCCCCCTTTTCCTCTACCTCCAAAACTTTTTTGTACAGGTGCCTCAGCAGAAAGCCTTGCCTCCAATTCAAGTAAGGCATACTGCTTTGAGAGCCAATGGAGTCTGTTCTGTTAAAACAAAACAAAAAAAAATCCTGAGGCAGTGCCCCGGTCTGAAGGGTTGCTTTTTCTTTAAATTTAATGTATTTTACTGTACTTTTCAACTAACTGGCACTTTTTCTTTAGTTTGGTCACTTATAGGAAAAAGTGCTCATTTTGCTGCAGATGTGAGGCACTCGCGGCCGGCCTGTGCAGGCGGTGTGCAGTCCGGAGCATTGGAGGAGCCTTGTTGGCAATGAGTGTCGGTGGCTAGGGTTCCCCACTGCGAGTGCCTCATGAGTCAGCAGCTGACAGCGGAGAAGCCCGGCTTACCCCACCACCCACAGAGGGATTTCCTCAGCCGCCGACGGTAATGGTAAAAAGGATTCCCTTACCGCCGAAGCGGCTGGGGATTCCTTAACAGCTGATGCCGGCTTGCCTGCTTTAGCGGCTGAGACAGTTCAGGTTTCCCAGCCGCTAGAAGGCGTCCTATACAGAATTGGAACAAAACCCGCCCAAAGTAAACCAGATTCTATAACTGACGTCCATGTTGCAGACACCGGTTACAGAATCGGGTTTGTTTAGAAGCGGCTGCTATACTTAATTGAGGCAAGGGATCTCCCTGCCTCGATTAGTATAGTGGCCATGGCTATGGCCGTCAGTCTCCCCTCCCCACCCCTATAGCGGGAGGCATCTGGACCAATCAGGCCCTAGGATCCTGTGGGTTTGGCAGGGGAGGGGCGGGCCCGCCTCATTTGGTGGGGGTTTCGTTAGGGGGCTCCGGCAGGAGAGGTTGGGCACCCTCCTGCCGGCGATCTTTAGGGGAGTCGTTAGGGGGGTCCGGGAAGGGAGGAACATTTTGTTTGAGGGGTGTCCTGCAGGAGGGGTTGAGTACCCTCCTGCCGGCGATCTTCGGGGGGAGGGGTTTGTCAACAGGAGGGTTTGGGCACCCTCCTGCCGCGAGGGTTGGAGGTTGGGGAGGGGAGACTGACGGCCGTAGCTGCGGCCACTATACTAATTGCGGCAGGGAGATCCCTTGCCATGATTAGGTATAGCAGCCGCGTCTACTTACCATGTAGGCCAGCATTTTGCTAGCCTACATTGTAAGCATCTCCCGCTCTGCTAGGGAGACACGTAGGGCCACCTAGGTTCGCCTAAGGCTATCGCCTAGCCTTAGGCAGGCTTGCGGGCCTCCCTAGGCTCCCGGAGGCGCCTTCAATATAGGCATCCTGCCTGGAGAGCATTTTTTTAAGAAAATGTGCCTCCCGATTGGCTGATTAGACAGCTGTAGGATGCCAACAGCTGCCTACAATTGGGATGAACTTTGAGAATCAGGGCCTGAGTGTACATTATGTAAAATGTAAACTATCCTAAGGTGTTCACATACTTTATCACAGCATTATTTAACAGACTGTGAGGGGAATTGGAGACTGTAAGGCCCATCTAGTCTGGTGATGTTGCATCAGGAATGAAATTAGGTACAGAACCTAACTAATCTCTATCTTTTACCCTTCATATCACAGATTCCCTCTTTAGACCCATTATAAGTATACCGTTGTCTTTTTTGGCTTACTTAACATTTTTAGCTCATTATTTCACAGAGTTTGCATAGTATTTAATACAAATGTATTTTAAATGAATAGATGCAAATTGTATTGCACAACCCATCATCTGATCTAATTTTTAATCTTCAATCTTTTAGGCTTGACAGTTGCCTAGAGCTTTTGATTAAGACCGACCGTTTGCCAGAAGCTGCCTTCTTGGCCCGCACATATTTGCCTCATCAGGTTTCAAGGTAAAAGGGAGATGAGGATGATTTTAAAATTTAGGATGTTTATTTTAGAATTTAAAAAATAATGTTCCATTTTTCTAATCTTGCAGGGTAGTTAAACTGTGGCGAGAAAATCTTTCCAAAACCAACCAGAAAGCTGCTGACTCCTTGGCAGATCCTACTGAGTATGAAAATTTGTTCCCAGGATTAAGAGAGGCATTTGTGGCTGAGCAATATGTAAGCCAAACCTGTAATACCTTGCGACCAGCGAGGGAATACCCACTTGTCACTGTAAGTAATCTGAACAAACAGTTTATGCACTAAGCAATCTTATAAATGATTCTTAGATTTTATATTACAGAAGAAAGGGGAACTTTTTTGTGTTCATTACCTTGTATTTGTGTTGGAATCTTATGCAGCTTAATACAATGTAGTACTGAAAAGTAATATCTTGAACCTAAAGCTAATTCACATTAATATTGTACATCAAACGTGGACATTTTTATTTGAATATACTCTCTCAATCCCAGAACAATATATTTCAAATCTTATTCACAAAAAATTTAATGCTCTTTGTGTTGGCTTCATCAGGGGTAAACTGAAATAATATAAAAATGATGATCTTAATATCGCACTTTTATAGATACAAATCAAAAACTCAAATTCAATAATATGAATATTAACTTATCAATCAGACTTCCATGGCCATGGAAGTCTGATAAATTAATACTCATTCTAAAGCGTCTCTCCAGACCGGCAAAGCTTCACTGATGAGTAATAGCTCACCATGGCCAACAGGTGGAAACTGAGACATAAACTTTTGGCTTTAGTACAAGTGGGCTGTACAGTCCCAAGTATAATCAGTCTGCTCTCAGTCTCCAGCAGGTGGAGGTGGTAAGCCTGTGCAATCTTCCCTGGTTTAGTGTAGGGCTGTTGGAATTTGTGTAGTGGCCTGATCCCCATCTGTAGTGCCAAATTGAGCTTGGGAAGACCCTTTCGTTGGTCCATCTGACTTCAACGGGTCTAGTCCCTCTCCCCATTTCCCCCACCTCCCTGAAATTTTTTCTCTAGAGGTACCTCAGCTGTAAATCTTGCCACCGATACCAGCAAGGCAAATGTCTTAGAGAGCAAGTGGGGGCTGTTAAAGTAAAGTTATATTAACCTTTTCCTATCGTAATAAATTTTACGTTATGCTGGTTCCAATCGTAATTATTTTAACAAAGTTTTGTATTATTCACCGTTATCATTTACGGCTATTGTAAACATAATGTAAATAAGTCATAAGTCTGTAAATTCAAATATTTTGTGTTCCTGGCTCTTTATTAGTCCATACAGACTGTTTATCCACTGTCTATGTCATTTTTGGAATGTCTTGTCATCTGGGACACAAGATAGGAAAAGGTTAAAAAAAAAAAAATCCTGAGGCAGTGGCGGTCTGAAGGGAAGCCTTCAATTCACTTTAATTGTGGGTTGCACAATGAGCACTTTTAAAGGAAAAAAGTGCTCATTGTGCTCCAGATGCGAGGTTGATGCAGCCGGCCTGTGCTCGCAGTGCACCAGCTGCCGCGAAGAGGAATCCTTGTTCGCTTCGGGTACCAGTGAGCAGGGTTCTTCTTTGTGAGTTCTTCATGTGTCAGCAGCAGGGCAGATGCTTTCCCTTACCGCCGCTGCCAGCTTGCCTGATTTAGCGGCTGGGGCGTTTCAGGCCTCTGGGGAGTTTTTTTTTCAGTGGGTTTTGCACCTGTTTTGGCGGGAACATAAGAACATAAGCAGCGCCTCCGCCGGGTCAGACCATAGGTCCATCCTGCCCAGCAGTCCGCTCCCGCGGCGGCCCAAACAGGTCACGACCTGTCTGAATCACTAGAAGGGGCTCCCTTGCCACCTTGGTTTCTCATTGAAGTCCTATCTTCCCATCGAAGTCCTAACTCTCCGGTCTTGCACATGCACGACCTGGTTGGGTTTCTATACTTATTACCTGGTTAGCTTTCTATACTTATGTTACATCCCAGCACCTCCCTCACTATCCCACGATCCCTTTATCCCTCAGGAATCCGTCCAATCCCTGTTTGAATCCCTGTACCGTACTCTGCCTGATCACTTCCTCCAGTAGCGCATTCTAAGTGTCCACGACCCTTTGGGTGAAAAAAAACTTAATTGCATTTGTTTTGAACCTATCTCCCTTCAGTTTCTCCGAATGCCCCCTCGTACTTGTTGTCCCCTTCAGTCTGAAGAATCTGTCCCTATCCACCCTCTCTATGCCCCTCATGATCTTGAAGGTCTCTATCATATCTCCCCTGAGCCTCCTTTTTTCCAGAGAGAAGAGCCCCAGCCTATCCAACCTCTCGGCGTATGGGCAGTGTTCCAGCCCTCTTACCAGTTTCGTTGCTCTCCTTTGGACTCTCTCAAGTACCGCCATGTCCTTCTTGAGGTGCGGCGACCAATACTGAACGCAGTATTCCAGATGTGGACGCACCATTGCTCGATACAATGGCATGATGATTTCCCGCGTCCTGGTTGTTATGCCCCTCTTTATGATGCCCAGCATCCTGTTGGCTTTTTTCGAGGCTGCTGCGCACTGTGCAGATGGCTTCAGTGATGCATCCACCAGCACACCCAAGTCTCTCTCAAGTCTGCTGTCTCCCAACAATGCCCCCCCCAATTTGTAGTTGAACAACGGGTTCTTTTTCCCTATATGCATGACCTTGCATTTTTCCACGTTAAAGCGCATTTGCCATTTGTTTGCCCAGTCTTCCAGCTTGTCCAGGCCCCTTTGCAGGTTCTCACACTCCTCCCTGGACCTAACTCTGCCGCACAGTTTGGTATTGTCTGCAAATTTTATAACCTCGCACTTTGCCTCCTTTTCCAGGTCATTGATAAATATGTTGAAGAGTAACGGCCCCAGCATCGATCCTTGTGGCACACCGCTCGTGACTCCCCGCCAGTCAGAATATTGGCCCTTTACTCCGACCCTCTGCAGTCTACCCGACAACCATTGCTTGATCCATCTGTGCACATCCCCTCCCACCCCGTGGTTCCACAGCTTCCTAAGCAGCCTTTCATGTGGCACCTTGTCGAAAGCCTTTTGAAAATCGAGGTAAATGATGTCTATGGGTTCCCCATTTTCCACCCGACTGCTTATTCCCTCAAAGAAGTACAGAAGGTTCGTTAGGCACGACCTTCCCTTACAGAATCCGTGCTGGCTTGTTCTCAGTAGGCCATTCCTCTTGATGTGCTCGCAAATGCCGTCCTTGATCATAGCTTCCACCATCTTCCCTATAATTGAAGTCAGGCTCACCGGCCTGTAGTTTCCGGGGTCACCCCTCGATCCCTTCTTGAAGATAGGTGTGACATTCGCCAATTTCCAGTCCTCTGGTACCTCACCAGTTTTCAAGGATAGGTTGCAAACATGCTGGATTGTGCCCGCTATTTCTTGTCTTAGTTCCTTCAGAACCCTTGGGTGGATCCCGTCTGGGCCCGGTGATTTGCCGCATTTTAACCTGTCTATCTGTTTGAGGACATCCTCCTTACTTACCTCTATGTGCTCCAATTTTTCGGCCTGTTCCCCACTCATGAGCTCCTCTGAGTCCGGTATATTAGATGTGTCTTCGGTCGTGAAAACCGACGAGAAGAACGTGTTCAACCTCTCAGCTACCTCTTTATCCTCCTTAATCACTCCCTTCCTATCCCCATCGTCCAACGGCCCCACCTCCTCTCTCGCTGGTCGCTTCCCCTTTACGTAACTGAAGAATGCCTTGAAGTTTTTCGCCTCCCTGGCCAGCCCCTCTTTGTATTCCCCTTTTGCTTTTCTAACCTCTCGGTGGCATTCCTTTTGGCATTTCCTGTGCGCCTGGTGATTTTCCTCCATTGGGTCCTTTTCCATCTCCGGAAGGATACTTTTTTGTCATTTATTGCCCTCTTTACTTCAGTTGACATCCAAACCGGGTCCTTTGACCGCTTGTTCTTGCAGCCTTTCCTGAAACTGGGGACGTACATTCTTTGTGCTTCCTGCAGGGTGTCCCTGAATAGGGTCCAGGCGCTTCCTACAGTCTCCATCCTAAAGATGTTTCTGAGCTTCCTCCCCACCATTTCCCTCATAGCAACATAGTTCCCTTTCTTGAAGTTGAGCACAGATGTTGCGGTCCTCCTTACTATGGGTGTCCCCCTGTCTAATGTGAATCTGATCGCGTTGTGATCACTGTTGCCTAGTGGTCCTCCCACTTCTACCCCTCTTGCAGGCCCCCCTAATCCGTTTAGGATGAGGTCAAGAGTAGCACCCCCTCGCGTCGGTTCTTTGACTAGTTGCTCCATGAAGCAGTCCCTCACAGCTTCTACAAATCCTGTTTCCCTAGTGCAGTTGGAGTGACCAGTACTCCAGTCTATTCCCGGGTAGTTGAAGTCCCCCATCACTGTTACACTTCCAGTCCTGCATTCCTGTCTCAGTTCAGCTTCCAAGTCATGTCCGACTCCTTCTGGCGTACCAGGTGGGCGATAGTACAGCCCCAGTTTTATGCCTGCACCCTTGTTTCCCGGCAATTTGACCCATAGCGATTCCAGCCCCTCTGCCTTCGTTGCCATATCCATCCCGACCGAGTGGATAGAGTCCTTTATATATAGTGCTATGCCTCCCCCCTTCTTGTGGGTCCTGTCCCTCCTGTAGAGCTTGTACCCCGGCAGCGCCACATCCCATTGATTCTCCTCTGTCCACCAAGTTTCTGCAATTCCAATTATATCCAGGTCCTCCTCCTTGGCCACGACTTCTAGTTCACCCATCATGGCCATGAGGCTTCTTGCATTTGCGTATAAGCACCGCAGGTCCCGTAGGTCCTGTCGTTTTTCCTCCACCTCTGCATTTACCTGGGCCGCCTGCCCTTGGATTTCGGGCAGTTCTCCCGTTCCCTGTGCTTCTGCTTTGCCCTCAGCCTTTACCCTCGTAGCTTTCAGCTTCCCCACATTCCCGCCACCCCACTTCCCCGCTTTTCCTCTGGGTTTTCTAGCCCCACCGGCCCCCTCCTGGGCTATCATCCCTTGAGCCTCTGTTTGATCCCCCTCGCCTTGTGGTACCTCTATATTGCCCTCAGCTTTCGCCCTCGTGCCACCCAGTCCCCCTGTGTCTCCATGCCCCTTAGTCTTCTCCCAGCAAGCTCCCTTTACCTGATGTTTCCCTCGCTGTCTGATCATAAGATCCACCGGCCCCTCTGCTTCCTCCCTGCAGTCAGCCCGTTCAGCATCTGTTCTGGATACTGTTGTCCGAAGCGTCAACATCAGATCAGCTGTCGGCTTTCCCCCTCTCCTCAGTTTAAAGCCCTCTCGATCTCCTTCCTCACATTGGCTGCCAGTAGTCTAGTTCCCGCTTTGCTCAGGTGCAGGCCGTCCCGCCGGTAGAGCTTGCTCTTTCCCCAGAAGGACGTCCAGTTCCTCACAAAGTGGAAGCCCTCCTCCTGGCACCATCTCCTCAACCATGCATTCACAGCCTGGAGGTCTGCCTGCCTCTTTGCATCTGCTCTCGGTACAGGCAGGATCTCCGAGAATGCTATCCTCCGTGTGCTCCGCTTCAGCTTTTGTCCCAGGACCCTGAACTGGTCAGTCAGTATGGCCATGCTGAAGTTCCTCCGGCTCACATCATTCGTTCCGACGTGGATTATTACCGCAGTCTCCTCTGTCTCTGCTCCATCCAGGATCCTCTCAATCCTATCAGTGATGTCTTGTGTCTTGGCCCCTGGGAGACAAGTCACTAGCCGGTCCTCCCTTCCTCCAGCTACGTGACTATCTACCTCTCTCAAGATCGAGTCTCCCACCACAATAGCAGACTTCCCTTTCCTCAGCAACCTCCTCTGCCTCAGGTCCGTGTCCTTGGTGTAGTGCGGTGTCTCTCCCTCGGGGTCCCGGTGAGTCGCGGTCTCCTTCTCTTGCGTGGTTCCTCCGCTAGGTCCTTCCCCGGTGTTGCCTTGTGGACCTGGGTCTCGTCTGCCGACATCCGTCTGTGCAGCTGCTGGTCCCGTTCCTCCACCTTCCTATAGGCCTCCTCGATGAATCTATCGAGGTCCCTCACCTGGTCCACAATGGGGCCTGCTCCGTCTGTGTCCTTGGTTGACCAGCTCGTCTCTTCTGTGGTGCGCAGTCCCTCCAGTCCCTCCAGTTCCTGGACCCTGACCCTCAATCTGCCGACCTCCATCCTCAGGCTTTCCAGTTCCTGACACTGACTGCATATGTACTCCCGCCTTCCCAAGGGGAGGTAGTCGTACATATTGCACTCTGTGCAGTATACCGGAAAGTACCTCTGGGATCCTGGGTCCTCCATCGCTCTCGTAAAGTGCTGGTGTGCTCCTGTAGTGGCAGCCAACAGGGCCTTGTGCGCCCAGAACTGTACATTCTCCACGATCAACGTGATATCACACAGGAAGTCCTTGCGTCTCTGCTCCTCAAAGTTTGCCAGCACGGTGTCACGGTGGACCCCAGAACGAATGAGAACGTGTTTCTCTGTTACAAGAGCAGGGGCTGTTTCTGCCATTCTTCACTACAAGTCAGATGGGACAAGCAGTTCTTGTTTCATTCAGTGCCAGCTTCAATGCAGTTGCTGGCATGGTGGCAGGGCTGCTCCTCACCTGCTAGTCTTTAGATGTTATCTCAAGATCCAACACTTTCCGAGACCCCACCATCCCCTGACTCTCCATTTTGTTTATAGCCTCAGATGACCTTCCCCCTGTATTGGAGAGACAGGGCCAGGTTTCTGCGGGGTCTCCTGCTTTGGCAGTGAGTCCGAATGTGCCGCTGGGGGGGGGGGGGTTGTTCCCTGATTTTGTGTTAGCCTTGTGCAAGGTTTATCTTCATGCGGTTGTGGGTTCTGTTTCCTCCCCAGGGGTCTCAGATTTTTCAGGGAGTCTTTTGCCCTCCCCTGTGCCCCCTTAGCACCGGTTACAACCCATTCCACCCCCCAAGCTTCATCCATGTGGCCAAGTGTCTTGGGGGATGATGATTTTTTTGTGTGGGGAAGCATTTTTACTTGATGAGGACTTGGTCCCCTTCGTAGACCTCCAAGATGCTCTCGGAGGGGACAGAGGCTGCTGGCGGGTGTTTTATGGCGCCACAAGCTGGTGAGGATGTGTCAGTGGTATGTATTTTTCAACAGGAGGAGCTCCAGGACCTTATTCTTTAGGTTTGTCGGTTTTGTGTTTCAAAGAAGACGAAAAGGAGTCCCAGCATGTGGTGGACCCCACTGCTTCGGGGGATCCGCTCAGCCTCCCACTTTTTTCTATGCATCAGGATATTGTGCTCACGCAATGGAAGGCACTGGAAACACCTTTTTGTTTTGCACAATCTATGGTCTGCCTGTATCCCATCCCGGAAGGGGATAAGATTACCTTTAAGTCGCCTGGTGGATATGGTGGTCTCGGCCATCGTGCATTGGCATACGGTGCCGATTAAGGGCGGCTCGGCTTTGCAGGACTCTGAGGAGCGTAGAATAGAGTCTCTTCTTAAGCAAAGTTTTGATGTGGCTGCCCTGGCGGTCCAGGCGGCAATGTGTGGCAGTCTGGTGACTTGGGCTTGTTTTCAGTGGTCCAAGCGTGTTCTTGACGAGAGTCTGATGACTGGTCCTTTAGTGGATCCAGGAGGTAGCTAAGATTGAGATGGGCATTTCTTATCTCTCGAATGCCATGTATGATCTGTTGTGGGCTTCGGCCAAGTCCATGGCTCTCAGTGTGGCTGCATGTTGTACCCTATGGCTCAGGGGTTGGTCGGCGGACGCGGCATCTAAGGCTAAGCTTACAAAATTTCCCTTTCGGTGGTCTTTTTTGTTTGGCGAAGATCTGGATAAGTTGGGTCAGACATTGACTGATTCTTAGGTGCACCAACTTCTGAGGACTGTGCTCGCCCGAGTTGCTCGGGGCATTTACGTGATTTTTGCCGTTACCGCCCTGGTCAAAGGGCGACTTCTTTTCCTTCCACCGGGTCTCCCCGAGGCCATTTCTTTCAGTGTATGCAGTCCTTTCGGGGGGCCTGCCAGGGAGTTTTACCAGGGGTCACAATGGATCAATGGGTCTTGGAGGTGACCTGAGTTGGATATGCTCTGGAGTTTTCACGGCCCTTGCTAGATCGCTTCCTCTCTCAGCTTGGAAGAAGTGGGCATTTCGTCAGACATTACAAAGGTTGCTGGATCTCAGAGCGGTGGCTCCAGTGCCTCCTCAGGAGTTTCGAAACGGCAGGTATTCCATTTACTTTGTGGTGCCCATCTTGGATCTGAAGGGAGTCAACAGGGCGCTCCAAGTTCCGTCTTTTCATATGAAGACCCTTATCTTCCTGACTTCTCTCAATTTGAGGCCTCCCATCAGCATTTCCTTCGCTTTGCGATCTTGGGACGGCACTATCAGGGCACTTCCTTTTGGTCTGGCTATTGCTCCGTGGATGTTCACCAAGGTTGTGGCAGCCTTGCGCAAGGAGGGCATTCTGGTTCATCCCTATCTGGATGACTGGTTAATACGAGCAAAGTCTTTTCAGGAGAGCTCCTGGGTAATGGCTTGGGTTGTGGAGTTCCTACAGTCGCTGGGATGGATGGTCAACCTGTACAAGACTCGGTTGATTGACTCAGCGCCTGGAGTACCTTGGGGTTCTTTTTGACACCAGCTTGGGGAAGGTCTTCCTTCCAGAAGCCCAAGTGGACAAGTTGCAGTTGCAGATTTACTTCCTCATGACTTCCCTGTGTCCTTGGGCACAGGATTTTCTACAGGTCTTGGGGTCGATGGCAGCCTCCTTGAATGTGGTTCGGTGGGCTCAGGCTCACAAGCGGCCATTTCAGTATGCTCTACTTCATTGATGGTCGCCTCAGTTGCATGATCTGGACTTTCCTGTTCGGGGGTTGATTCGTCGCAGCCTTCGGTGGTGGCTACAGTCTTCCAATCTGGTGCAGTCTGGATCAGCCCCAGTGGACAATGCTTTTCACCGATGCCAGTTTCCTCGGATAGTGAGTTCAGTGTCTCGATCATTCTGCTCAGGGCAGCTGGTCTCTGGAGGAGGTGTCTTGGTCGATCAGTGTTCTGGAGACAAGAGCCATCCAGTTGGTGTTGCTAGCGTTCCAGGCATTGTTAACGGGCAAGTCGGTTTGGGTTCTCTCGGACAACGCCACGGCAGTGGCTTACATCAGTCATCAGGGGGGAACCAGGAGTTGTCTGGTGGCGCACGAGGCAGCTCTGCTCATGGCCTGAGCAGAGGCTTATCTTCTAGACATCTCGGCTTCCCATATAGCAGAAGTGGAGAATGTCCAGGCAGACTTCCTCAATCATGTGTTGGTTCCCGGAGAGCTTCGAGTTGATTGTGCGGGCTTGAGGGTCAGCCGGTCAAGGACCTAATGGCCACGAGTGTCAACGCCAAAGTGTCCTGGTTCTTCACTCAGTGCAGGGATGTTCAGGCAGAGGGGCTGGATGCTCTGGTGCAGCCTTGGCTGTCGGAGGGCCTCCTGTACGTGTTTCCCCCGTTGCTGATAGTGGTCAGAGTCCTTCTTCGCATTGCTTGGCACCATGGCCATGTTATCCTGGTGGCTTCGGACTGGCCCAAGCACCCATGGTATGCAGATCTGGTTCATCTTCTCATGGCAGATCCTCTTCCACTGCCCTTCTCGCCCAACCTTCAGATGCAGGGCCCCATTCCAATGTTTGATCCAGGTCCCTTTTGTCTTACGGTGTGGCTCTTGAAAGGGAACGCCTAGGTAAGAAAGGTTATTCAGATAAAGTGATCTCTACTCTCTTGGGGTCCCAGAGACTTTCCACTTCTCGGGCCTATGTGCGAGTTTGGTGCATCTTTGAGGAGTGATGTTCTGCACGTTGTGTGGTTCCCATTCGCACCCCTTTGTCTCACATCTTGGAGTTCTTGCAGGATGGCCTATACAGGGGCCTTGCTTGGTCTTCCCTCTGGGTTCAGCCTACAGCTTTGGCTATGTTTTGCTGTTTGCCACATGGTCAGCGTTTTACTTCTTCTCCGATGTGATTTGTTTTTTGAGTGTGGCCAAATTGCTCCAGCCTCCAGTGCGGCCTTCGATTCTAGCCTTGGATCTCAATCTAGTCCTGTCTGTGCTCATGCACCCTCCTTTTCAGCCTCTGGGTTCCTGCACATTGAAGGACCTTACTCTTAAAGCAGTCTTCCTGGTGGCTATTACTTCTGCAATACGCATTTCCGAGCTGCAGGCTTTCTCTTGTAGGCCTCCTTTCCTGGAGTTTTCTGGGGAGTGAATAGTGCTGAGGCCTATTCATTTCTTTCTGCCGAAGATGGTTTTGCCTTTTCATGTCAACCAGTCCGTGGTCCTCCTGGTCTTGGGTAGTCGGGAAGGCTCTTTGGAGCAGAGGCAGTTATGCAAGTTGGATGTCTGCCGAGTTCTTCGCTCTTATGTTCAGCGGACCCATGAGTTCTGGAAATTGGATCATCTTTTTGTCCTCTTAGCAGGTTCTTGTAAGGGGGATGGTGCTTCCAAGGCAACCATTGCACACTGGATCAAGGAGACTATTGCTTCAGTGTATCTTCAAAAGAAGTCTGTTCCGGAATTTCTCAAGGCTCCTACTCAGGGTCAGGCTTTCTTGGGCTGAGTCTTCCCTGGTGCCTCCGGTAGATATCTATAAAGCGGCAGTCTGGTCTTCTCTCCATTCCTTTGTGCAGCACTACCGTGTGGATGTTCAGGCATGTCGGGAAGCGGTGTTAGGGGAGCACATGCTTGTGGCGGCCCTTCAGGGGTCCCATCCATGATGGGTACTGCTTTGATATGTCCCATCAGTGAATCTGTGCTGGTCTGGAGAGACGCTTAGAAGGAGAAATTAGGTTCTTACATGCTAATTTTCTTTCTTTTAGTCTCTCCAGACCGGCTATTACTATGTAGTTTCTTTTGGGATTTGCGTGAAGAGTGTGTATGTTTTTTTTCTGCGGGATCTTGTGTTCTTGGTAGGATTTGGTCAGCTTTTGGCTTGACTAGCATAGCTGGTGAGTTGTGGGGACATTTTCTGAAGATCCTTCTATTCAATTTCCAACAGTATTTTTCTATGTTAGTTGTTACTCCTGTGGGGAGTGTTGTTACTGTTATAATTCGCACTTATTAGTTTCTTAGTTCTGTTTGGCTATTTGGCAGACTGATTGTACTTGGGACTGCACAGCCCAGTTGTACTACAGCCAAAATTTTATGTCTCAGTTTCCACCTGCTGGTTATGGTGAGCTATTAACCATCAGTGAAGCTGTGCTGGTCTGGAGAGACTAAAAGAAAGAAAATTAACAGGTAAGAACCTAATTTCTCCTTATTGAATTTGAGATTTAATTTGATTAAGATCATCATTTTTATATTATTTCAGTTTACCCCTAATGAAGCCAATCCCGATGAAACCGGGATCCAAGTTGGGTTATGCATAGCAACACGATGGTGGATTTACTGGAATTTAAGCAAGAAGTTTAAACTGGCATCAGAAAAACATTGTAATTCTTGAAGAACCATAGATTCGACATTAACATAACAAAATGCTTATATACCACAGCTACCTCTAAGTTCAGTGCGGTTAACAAAAGATAGAATAGTGTTTTGGCAATTCTGCCTTTGTCAAGAGTCACTCGCCAAAATAAATGTGTGGTTCCTTATTATGCAATTCACAGAAATTGAAGGAAGAAAATCCCCTGGCAACAGTGCACGAAAGTGTTGCAAGTGGAGCCCCACACACATATTTATTTTGGCAAGAGACTCTTTACAAAGGCAGAATTGCCGAAACACTGTCAGTGTCAAGTCTATGCTGCTGGCAAAATTAAGTTTGCTTTGGATTGCCCACTGCTGTATGGTTGACATGTTTTCCTCACGACTCTTGTATCTGGATTGTTCTTCCCGTCATGGAGGCCTGTCTGGCTTTTCTCTCCGGTGTGATTCTTGAAGAACAGGACCAGAAAACATTGTAGTCTCTATAGAGGAGTGGGACTGTTAATGTAAAACAGATAAGTGTACTTATTTACTTTCTGTTATGATTTGGCATTATGCTATTACTATGGATGAGATCTGAACTAGTGAAATGACTGAAAATGCTGCTATTTTACCTTTTTGACTATGGAACAAGCACAATAGTGCACTACATTGTAGCCATTTTCTGAGCACTGCACTGTACAAAATCTTTTTTTGTGGATAATAAAGGATAAGCATTAAAAGATTTTGTGAATAAAATTTGAAATACAGTGGAACCTTGGTTTACGAGCATAATTCGTTCCAGAAGTATGCTCGTAAACCAAATTGAGTTTCCCCATAGGAAGTAAGGGAAACTCGCTTTGATTCGTTCCACCTCCTCCTCCCCCCCCCCCCAAGGCTACCAGCGCTGCTCCATCCCCTCCCTCTTGAGGCCACCGATGCTGCTCCATACCTCACCCCCTGCGATCCGTCATCCCCCCCTCGAACCGGCATCCTCCCCCCCGCTCGTGTCGCCCCCCGCGATCCTACATCCCCCCCCCCCCCCGAGCACCGCAACGACATCGCTTACCCCAATTGGGCACCGGCACCAGCACCAGTGCATAGGAGGTGCCGGTGCCCGAAGATCCTCCCTCTTCTGGCCTGGGTTGGGCTGGGTGGTGCGACAGAGATCCTCCCTCTTCCCTGTGCTGGGCTGGACTGGGCTTTGAGCATTTGCGCATGCTCAAAGTCTTCTGGTCTCGCTCTCTCTGAGATTCTGAATCTGAGAATCTCGAAGAGAGCGAGACCAGAAGGCTTTGAGCATGCGCAAATGCTCAAAGCCCAGTCTAGCCCAGCACAGGGAAGAGGGAGGATTTCTTTCACACCGCCCAGCCCGGCCTAGGCCAGGAGAGGGAGGATCTTCGGGCACCAGCACCTCCTGTACATTGGTGCTGGTGCCCAATCGGGGTAAGCGATGTCGTTGCGGTGCTCGGGGGAGGGGGATGTAGGATCACGGGGGGAGGGGGGGTGGCGCTCATAAACCGAGTCAAACTCGGTTTCCAAGGCGCCAATTTTGCGAATGTTTTGCTCGTCTTGCAAAACACTCGCAAACCGGTGCACTCGTAATCCGAGGTTTGACTATAGTTATATTCTGGGACTGAGAGACTGTATGTAACTTTTTCCGGGACTGTAAGTAAGATTTACTCCTATACTATATTGAAGTGAACATTTTTATTTGAACACAGATTTGATGATATGGGGTATCCACTCAACTGTTAACCCTAAATGAGCTTATTTTCTTATAGCTAAATGAAGAAAGAAATGTGTTAGAAGAAGCTAAAGGATTTGATCCTGTACAGGTCAGTGTGGTGATACCACTGCAAACCTTAATCTGTGCAATATTGAGTTCTACAGTTGGGGAGCATGGAATTCACATTTTTATTTATTTATTCATATACTGTTCTCCCAGGGGAGCTCAGAACAGTTTACATGAATTTATTCAGGTACTCAAGTATTTTTCCCTGTCTCTCCCAGTGGGCTCACAATCTATCTAATGTACCTGGGGCAAGTCTGACAAAGATGGCAAAACAAAGTTTACAAAGCATGGTAAAAATATGTGAGAAAACATGGTATGGTAAGATATAGCATGGCAAGCATAGTTCAGCAAAACATGCTATGGTCAACATAGTATTACAAAGCATGGCTAACATAGTATGACGTGACTAGCAAAAATGGTTAGGCAAGCATGCATGACGGAACATAGCATGAAAGACATGAAACGGCAAATACTGTGTGGCAAACATGGTATGAGAGATCGTAGCAGGGCCAACATAGTATGGGTAAATATGGTGTATAGTAAGGCAAGGATGGTGAACAGCGTAGTGTGTGGTAGAACATTGGATGACAAAATATGGCATGGTCAGACATAGGATGAAGCACATCATCATTTGAGACTCGAGACAGTGGAGCGTCAGGCTCTTTGTCAGAAGGTCTGAGGCATTTGGGTTGGCGCACACATAGAGAGCAGGGGAAGAGGTTAGTTTTTATTACCTTCCTGAAGTTCAGTAGACCTAACAATTTTATGTGATCATATCTTTCTTTTTCTTAAGCATTTTGAGGAAGAAATAGTACCACCACTACCGGCAGCAGCAGCTACTACTCCTTCCCCTACAAATGTCCAGTCAAGGCCAGTCATACCACCAGAGACCAACGATGAAA
Source organism: Geotrypetes seraphini (assembly GCF_902459505.1). Lineage (NCBI taxonomy): Eukaryota > Metazoa > Chordata > Amphibia > Gymnophiona > Dermophiidae > Geotrypetes > Geotrypetes seraphini. The sequence continues at coordinate 136,951,727 of NC_047092.1, read as the reverse complement.
AGGTGAAACATTAATGTCTGATATTTATTTAAAATTTTTAACTGTATATTAGATATATGAAGGGATTATCAACAGATTTCTAATCAAGTCGGAAAATAAGGAACAATTATATGTGGGCAGTACCAGATAACACTAAACTGGAGCCTTGCTTCCTAGTCTTGATCAGTTGGCTGCTGCTCAGGAAAATTAAAATACTGGAATTTTAACTGTTTGTTTATAACAAGTAGCATCACTCGTTGACGGTACTAAAAATCTGTAGTCTTTGACTTGGTTAAATTTCTGCCCTGACAACCTCACTATCAGTAACTAAATTTTATTCTTTAAAGCAGGCTTCAGGACATACCAAGCCAGTCTGGTTCTCAAGATATCCACTATAAGTACACATGAAATAAATTTGCAAACCCCACTTGTATTGTATGTAATCTCTCTCATTGTGGGTATGTTGAGAACCAGACTGGGTTGAGAACCCCTCCTTTAAAACAATATTTCAACCTAATCAATCAGAAGCCGTCTTCATGTACTGCTTTCCTGGTTGGCATAAAGCACTATACTGTCTTGAAAGATGCAAATAATTTTGGTAAACAAAGTGCTGTATGATATTTAGGTGCAGCTCATAAAGCTGACTTCTCCCTCATTACAGAGGCCTATCATCAAGCTCCTCCTCAGAGAGGGTTCCATGCCAGGCTCCATGGAATATAGAGGGTGCTTTGAGGGTACAACTTATGTTGATGTGTCCCAGCTTGCAGTCTGATACTTTTAACCTTTTGCAGATTATATAATTCTATAAATCTGTGAAGAAAACTTCTTTTGTATTTAGCTGTTGAATTTAACTGAAAGGGAAATAAAATTCTTTGTTTCAGACTTTCCTAGATTTGGAGGATGATTTGGATAATATGGAACTTGAAGATATTGATACTTCAGACATCAATCTTGATGAAGAATTTTCAGACGAGTGAACTTTTTAAAATTTAATGTGACCAAACTTTCTATTGAAATCAGATTAATATTTCCATAATTCTTACCTCACACCATGAACATTGCATCAGTATGGACTGTTTACAAGCTGCATCGCTGGCTTCATTTTTTAAATATTGGAAGATGCAATATATGTGTGAGGAGACCTGCAAACAGGATCCACTAACTGTACAGACTTGTTTTATTTTTCAGCAGATGACAGCATTTTCAGTTCATTATGCATAGCCAAATAAATCATTGCTGTCAACATACAAATAAAGTTATGGCTATAATAATCTATTCTGTCAACTCTTGTTTAGCAATGGCGGTCGTCATATTCAAGTGTTCTAAAACTCTGCAAGTGTATAGGGACATTGCATGATAGGCCAGTATGTGGTATTTGTTTATGTTCAAGGCTCATTAATGAAGTAGTTAACACTTTATTTCAATCTCCTTCATTCAATAATGGAAGAAAATTAATTAGACAATAGGTGTAAATTGACTCTAAAGTTCTTTAACCCTGGGAAGTGTAGCAGTAAGCATACATCTACATGATAATGGCAATGTTTTAATCTTCAGAACTAGTGGTGTGATTAGATATTTTTAGTTGAGCAACATAGCTGAGCAAATCGGTTAACAATCAGTCTACATTTATATATAACTGTATGAACAAATCAGAGTTAAAAAGTGCTCAAATTGTTTTACAAGTAAAACATATTTTTCTCCTTTATTCCTACTTTCCCTTTCAAAAAAAGTCTAAAATAAAGGTGGTTGATCCTGCCCTCTTCTAGTTGGTATTACATAGTAAGAGTTGAGAGTAGCTAGATGTGTTTTCCAGGACACTTAATCCCTTCTGCTGAAGGATGTTGACAGGCTTCTGAAGTTGTAATGAGTCAGCAAAAAATTCTATCTTGGACGCTAACAGTTGCAAGGGGGAGTTTCACAGGCTTCTGTCTATGGCAAATACATGCAGCAATTACCTACCTTTCCAGGAGTGGCCTGGAACCTTATGTATATTTAGAACCTTATGTGTATTTGTTATTTGGTGACAGCTATGGTGGTGCATAGATGGCTGAGGCAGCCTAAGTTGTTTGGCAGTGATTTTGAAAAAATTTATTAAGGACTTAGATGAGGTTTGTCCACAATACATTACCAAGAACAGGAAAAAGTGTGGCTCCCAGACACTGTCTGTTGGAGCTGACTAGGAAAGCTGTCTCTGCCTTGGCATTATGAGGTCAGAAGATGTTGCCTTTTCAAGGGACATGAACAGCAATTAATTAATCCTTCTTTGGAGGCACTTCCAAGGGATCCCAATGAGATTTTGTAGGTCTCTCAGAAGGGAGGTTCAGTTTAGAGGTCATTACATTTTGTTTCACCAGGAGTGGCCCCTTATCTTAGACAAGTAGCTTTTAGAATAGTATTCAATTTACAGAGCTGGTTGATTTCCCACCATGGTTCTCCCCTCAAGGTGTGAACAGTTGACTCCAAAACTACTCTTGTTCCAGTTAGAAGGCAAGGGGATGGGATTTGATATACAGTACTCCCTTGAAATTCACGGGGGTTCCGTTCCAGGAACCCCCGTGAATTTCGAAAAACCGTGAATACATTTTTTTTGCCTGTCAAGTTCAAGTTTCAAGTTTATTAGTTGACTTGATCAATCGCTTAATCAAATATTCTAAGCGATGTACACTTTAAATTTAACAATTATTAAATATATAAAAAAAAATAAAACAAACAATACAGTACATACAATTATTTAAATAATGGGTAAGAACTCGTGATTATTAACATTGATAAACATGGGAGAGGAGGGATGAACTACAATTCATAAAGTAAAGAAGAAACATTGAGGGGAAACACAAAGGGAAATAATTAACACAGGTTTCATATAGGAAAACATGATACTAAAACTAAAATTATGTTATAAAAGCATCTTTAAAAAGGAAGGTTTTAAGTTCAGTTTTAAATTTTCCAAGTTCTTTTTCCTCGCGTAAAAAAATAGGAAGGGCGTTCCATGTCTGCGGTGCAGTACATGAAAAAATAAATTGTCTCCTTGTATTGATAATTTTTAACGAATGGGACAGATAGCAGATTTTGTTCGCTGGAACGTAGTATTTTCTTTGTAGAATAAGGAATAAGAAATCTATATAAAAATGCAGGGGTCTTATTGATCAGAGTCTTAAAGATAATTAAACATAATTTATAAGTGATTCTATAATGAACAGGGAGCTAATGAGCCTCTTTGAGGAGTGGTGTTACATGATCAAATTTTTTTGAATTGGTTATTAATTTTATGGCTGTATTTTGTATGATTTGTAATCTTTTAATTTCATATAATGCAATTCCTTTGAATAAGGAATTGCAATAATCAATTTTAGACATCACCAAAGAATGAATAAGTATTGTAAGTGATTTGGGACAAAGAAATTTTGAAATGGAACGAATTTTGCGTAACCTGTAAAAGGTGATTTTTACAATGTTACTGATATGATCATGGTAAGAAAGTTTAGTATCAAAAATTACCCCCAAAATTTTTGTATTTTTTACTAATTGTAGGGGAACATTAAGAATAGAAATAGGAGCAACAAGAGGAAAACTCTCTTTCCACGGAAATAGCATAACATTGGTTTTATTGATATTGAGTGCCAATCTGTTTTTATCTAGCCAATGATGTACTTGATCTAGTTTTTCATTAATGACCAAAATTTCACTATGATTATTATTATTTAAAGGGTGCAATAATTGGATATCATCGGCATAGGCAAAGACATGAAATCCTATGGATTGGCATAAAGTCAACAAAGGTGCCAGAAAAATATTAAAAAGTAAAGGTGAAAGAATAGATCCTTGTGGAACCCCATGTGAAATTTGAGATGGGAGGGATGATGAATTATTGAAAATAACTGTAGACGTGCGATCAGTAAAGTAAGATGTGAACCAAGCTAGAACTTCATCTGTAACCCCAATAGATTGAAGTCTAGCAAGGAGCAACTGATGATCAATTGTATCAAACGCTGCTGAAAGATCAAGAGAAACTAACAGCACTGATTGATGATGATCCAAAAAATATTGAATTGAAGTTGTCATACCAATAAGGGAGTGTTCTGTGTTATGGTGTTGTCTAAAACCGGTTTGATTCGGGTGTAACACATTGGTTTGTTCTATAAACTCTGAAATTTGATTGAAAACAATTTTTTCTGTTAATTTTGCCAAGAATGTAATATTAGAAATTGGTCTATAATTAGACAGTTCTTCTTGACCTACATTTTTATCTTTAATTATTGGGCGGATATATGATTTCTTCCAATCCAAGGGCACCGTATGTTGATTCAAACTCTCAGTAACCAATACATGAATCAAAGGCCCAAAAATGTTAAAATGTTGTTTGAGAATTAGAGGTGGTATCAAATCAGCCTTTGAACTTTTAATATTCAGAGTTTTTAGAATAATTTCAATTTCCTTAACGTTAGGCAGGAGAGGGCAGCTGGGGCACTGGCAGGCGCAGAAAATTACTAGCTGTATGCTCTGACCGCCTCTTCCTGTTACTAAAGTCAAGCTACACCAATTAGGAGCTGCTTTGACACACCTGATAGCGTGTCAAAGCAGCTCCTGATTGGTGTAACCATGACTTTAGTACAACGAAGTGGCGGCCGGAAAATACCATAAATTACTGAGTCCACGATTCGCAAATTCACAGGAGTTTACTGTACTACCTTTTTCTGTTACAATCAAAATGGTTTACATATTATAGATGCTGGTATTTATTTTGTACATAGGGCATGGCACATTAAGTGACTTAGTCACAAGAGCTGCAGTGGGAATCAAACTCAGTTCTCCGGACACTGCATGAATCATTGGCTTACTCTAATCTAATCTAAACCTTAAGTTTATATACCGCATCATCTCCATGAGAATGGAGCTCGACACGGTTTACAAGAACTTAAAATAGTGGGTAGAGAAGAAGAAAAAGGATTACATGAACTTATGTGTAGAAGGGGGGAGAGAAAGGGGGGAAGGATAGAGCTACAATTTGCTGAAAAGCCAGGTTTTCAGTTGTTTGCGGAATAACTGAAGGGAGCTCAGGTTCCGCAGCGGGGTGGTGAGGTCGTTCCAAAGACCTGTGATTTTGAAGAGAAGGGATTTTCCCAGTTTGCCTGAATAGTGGATGCCGCACATCCACACTCCCTTCTTCAGAGATCTAGCAGATTTCTTGAATTTGCTATTTTCTTTGTGTCAACCACCACCACCACTTTTCTATAAAGAAATGTGGCTCAAGCTTTACCTCTGAGATGGTTATACTTGCAGGTAGATTATAAGACCATCCAGATTACAGGGATCTCAAAGTCCCTCCTTGAGGGCCGCAATCCAGTTGGGTTTTCAGGATTTCCCCAATGAATATGCATGAGATCTATGTGCATGCACTGCTTTCAATGCATATTCATTGGGGAAATCCTGAAAACCCAACTGGATTGTGGCCCTCAAAGAGGGACTTTGAGATCCCTGCTCCAGAAGAATTAGATTGTTGTATGCTGTAGCAGAAAACAAGCTGGGCTGGAACAAAAGATTAGGTTCTTACCTTTGCTAATCTTTCTTATAAATCCACACTTTATTTCTGGACAAATGGGTAGTCAATCCCATTTCATGAGATCTCTTGTAGGAAGCTTCATTTACATATTTTGTTCGTCCCCCTCTTACCTCAGGACTGTCCTCTGACTTCCAGTTGGTACAAAAGCAGACAGTCATACCTGTATAGGACACAGAAAGGGGAGGGGTATGGGGATACTCCCTGAGAAACAAGTCTAATCTGTTTATATCATAAAACTGCAGAACAATCATGAACTATTAAAACAAGTTGCAGAAAACTGACAAACCATAAAATCAGAACAAGGAGACAAAGCCTGCAGTAACAGGGTGGGGCACATTAACTAAAAAGCCCCAGCACAAAATGCACAATGGTTGGATTTTAATCTTAGCAAGGCTGGTCAAAGGTCCAACTTGCCAGTACTTATTCAGGCAGACAATTGGCAAATCAGCAACTCCCAGGGTGGGTTCCAGGAATAGTGTGTGGATTTACAAGAAAGATTAGCAAAAGTAACAACCTAATCTTTTGTTCTTGTACAAATTTTTTATATATTTTAAAATTTTCTATACTGTTTAAAACTAAACGGTTTACAGAATTACAAACATAATTTAAAGCAAAGCCATGTTAACATAAATATACAAATAATCCTCAGAAATCGTATCTACAAACTAATACCATGTTATATATAATAAAGATCGTGAATAGGTCATTAGCTTTGCCAGAAAGAGCAGTTATTAACTAGAAAAAGGCATCTACAATCTCACTCTATTCCTGGACAAGTGGGACTAACAGAGCAGTCTCTCAAATTCAGGGTGGGACTGATAAGCCGGCTGCCAGAACTGAAGAACTGAAAGCAGAATTCTGCTTAGCTGCCACATCTATCCTGCAAAACTTTGTAAAGGTATGCAAGGAGGTCCAAGTGGCAGCTCTACAAATGTCTTCTGGGGAAACCGCCGAAGAGTCCACCCACCCTGAAGCTATGCCTTGTGATAGAGTGAGCTTTTACCGAGAAAGGTGCCGCTTTCCAGCTCTGATATAGGCAGAGGAAATGGCCATATGGATACACCTGGAAATGGTGGCTTTCAAAGCCAGTCGGCCCTTATAGGCTGTACCAACCAGTACAAACAAATTAGCAAACAAAGCTTGTTTGTGACCTCTAAGTACTTCCGCAAAAGTCTGCGCAAATAAAGCAATTTTAACACCTTGTCGTTTTTGTTCGAACCCAAGGGTTCAAAGGCTGGCAACTGCACCTCCTCGTTAATATGGAAACTAGAAACCACCCTCAGAGGGAGGAGGGAACAGGGCACAAGATCACGCTGGAATCTAATCCGCAGAAAAGGATCTCTGCAGGACAAGGCCTGAAGTTTGGAAACTCTGCAGGCTGATATTAATGGTCACCAAGAAGACCATCTTGATGGTGAGGTCCATCAAAAAAGCCCAGTCCATAGGATGAACTACCAAGTGCCCTGAGAACTAGATTAAGATTCTAAGTCAGAAACGGCTGATGCAATTGAGGGTGTAGCCATAACGCACCCTTCAGGAACATAACTACAACTGAATGAATGGCCAAGAAAGTCTGGTTATCTGAACCCTCAGAAAGCTGACTGCAAGTTCCTTTTCCAGGCCTTCCTGAAGAAAGGTAAGCACAGGTGGGATCGATATCGAGCTTGGATATTTGTTCTTCCACATGCACCAATGATGAAAATACCTCCCAGGCCTTCGCATATGCTGCCACAGTTGACTTCTCGCTGTGCAAGATGGTAGCTAACACTCCTGCTGAGTAGCGTACTTAAGAGCCAGGCCATAAGACAAAGCAGTCTGGATCCTGCAGAGCAATGAGACCCTGTTTGAGGAGGCGAGAATGACGGGGAAGTTTGAGCCCCTGTTACAGCTGCAGCTGAACCAGGTCAGCATACCACAGGTGCCTTGGCCAATCAGGCACCACAAGAATCACTGGTGTGTTTTGATTCTCCACAGAAGGCAGCCTATCATGGGCCATGGAGGGAAGACATAGAGAAGTCCCTCTGGGGGTCACAACTGCACCATGGCATCTAACCCTTCACTTCTGGGTTCGCAACGGTGGCTCAAGAAGCGAGCTGCTGCCTTGTTAACCGCCGCTGCCATCAGGTTGAACATTGGGTGTACCTATATCTCTACAATGCATTGGAAGGTTCTCTGGTACAAGGACCATTCCCCTGGATCCAGAGTTTGATGGCTGAGATAATCCACTCCACTTAAATGAAGCTGAGAGCTTGCTCAAATGGAAGAAAAGCCTCAGGTTTTATTGGCAGAGCCCAAGCTCAAACTATCACCCCATCATTGGCTAAAAAAACTTCCATAGAGTGACAACTCGTTGTTGAGGTTTAAAATAATTGAGGACTGAGAGATTTTGCAACTGAAACCGCTGTGAGTGTTTAAAGCAGTCTGTTAAATTGCCAACGTTTCACGGCACTAAGCCATTTCTCCAGAGCTAGTGTGACCTTGCTTGGATTTTCAGAGTGACAGCGTTGTGCTCACGATCTCACCAGTGTCCTTTGAGCAGACTCTCAGCTTCATTTAAGTGGAGTTTTTTGTACTACTTTATATTTCTCCACTTCATCTTTTGCAATATTGTGAGATAATCCACTTGCACATTGTCTGTTCCTGCTACGTGTGCTGCTGACAAATAGAAGATGCCTTTCCACCCAGCAAAAGAGCATTTGAGCCTTCTGCCGCAGAGGTGGGCTCCGGGTGCCTCCTTGTTGATTGGCATAGATCGTGGCATTGTCCGAAAGACACGAACCACCTTGTTCTGGAGCACACTCGAAATGCTGGAGAGCCAGCTGGATCGCTTGAAGCTCCAGATCATTGACCACTTTTTCTCAGAAGGGAACCAATCATCCTGTACTGGATTGTCCATGCAATGCACCCCCCAGCCATAAAGACTGGCATCCATCATCAAGCTGACCCAGAGATCCAGAAGGGAACTCCTGTGGACCAAGAGAGTGTTCAACCACCAGACTAGACTGTAACGAATCTCCGTCGTCCAAGGGAAGAGTACATGCAGTGGATCCCTCTGGACTCCAACAGGAGATAAGCACATTTTGCAGCGGGTGCAAGTGCACCCTCACCCAAGGAACTACATTGATGGTTGCAACCATGGACTCTAGAACATGCAGGTATTTTCATGGACCATTTGGGTCTTTATCTGCCGTCATCTACTATGTTACTATGATATCAGGACCTGAGAGTCCATAAAGGAACATATCAACTGCCAAAGCTTCTCCTGGTGTAACTTGAGAAGAAACACTTTGTTCATCCCTGTGGTGAAACAGACTCCCAGATATTCCAGTTCTTGTGTTGGAACGAAGTGACTCTTCCGCAAATTGACCTCTCAGCCTACTCTCTGAAGTAACTGGACAACCTGGTACACTGCCAGCTGCCCCTCTGATTCTGACTGCTCTGATGAGCTAATCGACCAGATACAGATGGACTTGGATCCCCAGGTTTCCGTAGGTGGGCTGCTACCCCCACCATCAACTTGGTAAAGGTTTGAAATGCTGTTGCCAGCCCGAAGGACAAGGATGCAAACTGGAAATGTCGTTCCAAAATGTGGAACCTCAAGTATATCTTCTTTGTTCCATAAAATGCAGAGAGACCAGAAAGTTCCGAGACCACCGCATCCACAACAGGCGACTTTAAGGTGTCCCAATTCTTCTCCGGAATGGGATACAGGCGGGCCAAGGAACACATAAAGCAAAAAGGGGCCTCTGGCACCTGCCACTGAGCGAGCACAATATCCCGAATATCCTGATGCATAGAGAGAGTGGGAAACAGAGCAGATCCCCCGAAGCAAGGGGTCCACCACACACAGGGGCTCCGACACGGTGTCCTCGAACCGTAACACAAAGGAGACCTGAAGAATAAGCTCATGAAGCTCGTCCTGCTAAAAAATGCGTACCATGGACGCATCCTCACCAGCAGATGGAAGTGAAAGCCCGCTGCTGGCGCCCTTCTCAATTGATTTTTGCAGAGATACTAAAGCAATTCTAGGCATTTTACCAAGCCAAAGAAATTTCATAAGAATACCATTAAGCTTTTTATAAAAGGACCCTTGAAAAAAAATTGGTATCATACTCATTTGGTAACAAACCACAGGCAAAATCATCATTTTAATAGTTTGAGCTCTCCCCCACCAAGAAAGATGCAAAGGATTCCATTGCTCACATAACTCCGTAACTCTTTTTAATACAAATTTTTCATTTTCTTTTACTGTGTCATCAATTGTATTTTTAATTAGAATACCTAAATATTTAAAACCATCCTCTTTCCATATGAATGGAAAAGAATCAAATAATCCTTTCAAACAAGACATTTAAAGGTAAAATTTCTGACTTACTCCAATTAATTTTATAACCTGAGAATTTACTAAATATATCAATCAATTCCAACAAACATGGAAGGGTAGTCTCTGGATTCCTCAAATAAAGCAGAATATCATCTGCATATGCTGAGATCTTATATTCCATATCAGAGTAAGGAATACCCTGTATCCCCTTTGCTTGTTGAATAGCTAACAATAAGGGTTGTAATACAATAGCAAAGGAGATAAAGGACAACCTTGTCTAACTCCCCTCCGCAACTGAAAACGCTCAGACAACGTATTATTAATATTTAATCTTGCAACAGGGAAGCTATACAATTTTTAATCATTTGTATGAAACCAGAGCCTATACCAAACCAATCTAAAGCTTGATACATAAAACTCCATTCAACCCTATCAAAAGCTTTTTCTGCATCTAGAGAAACAGCAAAAGCCGGATCATCCAAGTATTTAGATAAATTTAACATATGGAATGCTAATCTAGAGTTATTAGAGGAATGTCTTTTAGCTATGAAACCAGTCTGGTGCATATCTATAATATAAGGGAGAGCCTTAGCCAATCGCAAAGCCAAAATTTTAGCCAAAAGTTTACCATCCACATTTATTAAAGAAATAGGCCTGTAGTTCGAAACCAAAGTGGGATTTCTATTTGGCTTAGGTAAAACAATTACCGTATTACTGATTCAGCCATAGTACCTTTAATATACTTGTCTAACTCCCCTCCGCAACTGAAAACGCTCAGACAACGTATTATTAATATTTAATCTTGCAACAGGGAAGCTATACAATTTTTAATCATTTGTATGAATCCAGAGCCTATACCAAACCAATCTAAAGCTTGATACATAAAACTCCATTCAACCCTATCAAAAGCTTTTTCTGCATCTAGAGAAACAGCAAAAGCCGGATCATCCAAGTTTTTAGATAAATTTAACATATGGAATGCTAATCTAGAGTTATTAGAGGAATGTCTTTTAGCTATGAAACCAGTCTGGTGCATATCTATAATATAAGGGAGAGCCTTAGCCAATCGCAAAGCCAAAATTTTAGCCAAAAGTTTACCATCCACATTTATTAAAGAAATAGGCCTGTAGTTCGAAACCAAAGTGGGATTTCTATTTGGCTTAGGTAAAACAATTATTACTGATTCAGCCATAGTACCTTTAATATAACCATTAATAAGTTGTGACTGCTATAAATTTAATAAATGAGGTGAAAGGACATTTTGAAATGATTTATAGAATTCTACCGTAAAACCATCACCATCTGGAGCGGATCCAACTCTAAGAGATTTCAGCGCTGTTTTTAATTCTTTTAGAGATATAGGCTTATCTAAACTTCGTTTTATAAGCTCAAGAACCTTTGGTCCAACAATTAAATCTAAAAAGTCTAAACCATCCTTTTCCCTCTCTACATAAGACTCAGAAGAGTACAGGCCTTTATAAAAATTCAATTTGATTATTTATAATCCCTTTATCATCTTTAAAAATTTTAATTGTTATTAATCGTGGTGCAGCTCTACTTAAAAAGATTTAATTTCAACAAGAGCTTAGATTTAGTCTCCCTATCACACATACTCTCTCTCATTCAAGCAGAAAGAGCCCACACTTTTTTGTATTTTGGTATAATATTTTATTACAAAAATAAAAATATTTCTAATGCCAACTTTTAAGTATTCTACACAAGTCTCACTGACAGGATAACTAAGATGCAGCTACTCCCTCTACGTTCTCCTGAAAAGCAAAGGCTTTGTGTTAATCAAAGACAAAGGCCTCCTTTTACGAAACTGCGATAGCAGCTTCTAGCGTGGGGAGCTGTGCTGCACCCCACACTAGAAAATGCTATTGCAGTTTTGTAAAAGAAAGGGAAAGTTGCCCTTCCTTATCCTATACCATATGTATACACTAGTGCTGCCCAATTCAGGAAAAAAAACTTCGATTCAGCCTACTGAATTGGTTTATCGATGCGATTCAATTTTCCTGCTCAATTGAGTGGGTTTTATTCAAACATCCTGGTGGGTTTATTTTATAGCCTCTTCACTCCCTTTGCCTTCTCCTAACCACACTGGCGCTGTAGTGTAAACAAAATAAACAAACAAAAAAGACTTTTCCTCTCTGTTAAATCCTAGCTCACGTTTGCGGTCTAATACCAGCTCTGGCAGGATACACGATTCAAATCTGACATATTGCAATCACAAAAGAGAAAATAAAATTAGTTTTTCTACCTTTTGTTGTCTGGTCATTATTCAAATCTTGTTGGTCCCAGGCTCTGGTTATCTTCTGATAACTTGCTTGCCAGGGTCTCTTCCTTTTTTTCTTTCTCCGTGCTAACCATCCATCTGCCATCTCTGTCCTCCCCTTCCGTTTCCCTCTCCCTGAGGTCTGGCATCTTTCCTTTTTTTTCGTCTCCCTCCCCAGATCCACCTTTTCTTAATTACCCTTTCATCTAGCATCTCTCCCTACTTCCCCACCACCCCAGGGTCCACCATCTCTCCCTTTCTTTTCCCAACTACCCTCCTATCCAGTATCTCTATCCCCCCTCCATAGTACACCATCCCTTGTGTCCAACTTCTCTCCCTTTCTGTTCCTTCCCTCCCTAAATCCCATTGTCCATCATATCTCTCCCTCTCCTCTGTTTTTAGACCCATTATTTCTTCCCCCCAAAGTCCGGCATATGCACGTCTCTTTGAACCGCCCCTTCCCTCCGTGTACTTCTACACCAGGGCCCCCTTTCCCCCTGAAGGTCGGGCCCCCCTGAAGGCCTGCACCCCACCCCTGAAGGCCTGTCCCCTCCTTGAAGGCTTGTCCCCCCCTGAAGGCTGGCCTGTCCCCCCCTTGAAGGCCTGCACCCCTCCTTGATGGCCTGTCCCCCCCCACTCCGAAGGACTGCGCACCTCCATGTTCCCCCTGGCCTCCCCACATCATTTACCTTTTAGGTGCAGCTTGCAGAGAAGATCGCGGTTATAGCGTCTTTGCAAACTGCTTTGAGCTGTTTCCTCTGCTGCGGTCCCGCCCCTCATGACATCAGCGGCAGGATCGCGGCGGAGGAAACAGCTCAAAGCAGTTTGCAAAGACACTATAACCACGATCTTCTCTGCAGGCTGCACCTATAAGGTAAACGGTGCGGGGAGGCCAGGGGTGGGAAACCGGAAGCCAGGGGTGGGAAACCGGATGCCAGGTGGGAGAAGCAGCATCGCACTACTTCCCAACTGACCCTCCCTCCTCGCCCTCTAAAGCAGGTGCGGCAGCTGCAGGCCAGCAAGAGCAGCGCTGCCGCTCCTGCTTTAGGGGTCAAGGGGGGAGGGTCCAAATCAGGAAGCTGATTTTGTTTTAAATCGATTCGAATCGGTGAACCGATTCGAATCGTGAATCAGGCAGCACTAGTAAACACCTACCAACACAAATGCACCATCAGCCTTCAAGAGCCTGATTAGGGAGTCTGCACCTTATTTTCATTCACCAAAACAGAATGAGGTGTTCTTGGGGAAATGAATCCAGGCTGTCTCTATACAACCAAGTCCAGTTTCTGCTCCTTAAACCAGCCAGGACTGCAGATGCTATGGAAGCAGTGTTCACATCTTTAGGAAGGCAGTTATACAACAGCTGAGGTAACAGTAACACCTACTGCTCAGAATGAATGCCTGCATATCAGGTTCCATGAGATACCATGATCTGTGAGCCTGCCAAGAAGTGAAGCTGTTATTGATCATCTGGATAAGAAAGACAAGTTCGTAAGATGATTCCTGCTTCCTGTCCTCCATACAAAAAAACATGCAGTTGGCAAGGAAGATTCCTACCACTGCAATCTAGTGGCAGCCCAGATTAAAGGAAATCATTTTTTTAAAACCCAATATAATGTGAGCATCATTTTTGAATAAAAACAGATTTTGTTCTGGCTTCTTCTCTATGTTACAGAAAACAGTATTGACATATGTGTATGTGTAAAATCATGACAAGCTGATTCAGACATCTGATTTCAGGAGGATGAAGCAACAGTACTATATGCATTCTGATAAGCCTGGAGGGCCAGCTCAACATATCCTGCCCTTTGTGCTTCAGTCTTCATAAAAATCTGCAGGTGGAAAACAATGAGCTAAGGTCAATATATTAACAGTGATGCCTAAAAGCATAAACAAAACAAGGAGATAGTAAATCAAACAAGTCTTTATGCAGTATTAAGACCCACACTAAATTTAAGATATTACCACTATATTTAAAGTATTGCAATGGAAAATGCTAGGGTTTTTCTACCCAAAGGAAAAAATATACTGTGGAATCAATGTTCTTGATGCAAATGTTTATTGTAAACCATAAAAGGTAAATTCATCCATAAGAGATAGCTGCGGGTTTGCATTAAGAACAGTTTCCAGAGTATCTTTTTTCCTTGGATTTCCCTTATTTAGTGTGGAATTACAGGCTTTCGTTGTGTGTTAAAAAAAACCAAACAAAACCCAGCCCCACAGAAAAGTACTGTATTCAGAGAGGGGGGAGGCAGTGGATTGCACTAAAAAGATGACAATCTAAAGACATGACAGCAAGGTTTTAGAACACAGGTGTGTGTCCACATTAAAACAAGCATAGTTGTAATACAAAATCATTTTACAGCAAAATTTAATAGTATGTCAATATAAATTAAAGTACAAACAATTTAAACAGAAGCAGCAACGAAAGATTAGGTTCTTACCTCTGCTAATCTTCTTTCTTGTAAATCCACACTTTATTCCGGGACCAGTGGGTTATTTCCCTTTACCCGCCAGGTCTGTAGGAAGCCTCAAAACTTCAGAGGCTTTTTCCTCCCTCCCTTACATACCTCCTCTCTCAGTGTGCTCACCAGTCAGTCTGAAAGCAGCCAGGAACAAGAGAGAGAGGTATGGAGACACTCCCCAACAAGTATATTCTGCTCACAAATTATAAATGCAAAACAGCAACAAGGGAATATAATCAAATCAGGATAACAATCATCAGTAACCTGAATGACAATAACAGTGCTAGAAGTAGAAACACAGCTTACCAGTATTTGTAAAGGCAGACAATCGGCAACAAGTATAGGACGGGTTCCCGGAATAAAGTGTGGATTTACAAGAAATATTAGTAGAGATAAGAACCTAATCTTTTGTTCTTGTACAATCCCACTTTATTCCGGGACCAGTGGGACGTAACAGAGCAGTCCCGAAAATTCAGGGTGGTACTGATGATCCTGCTGCCAACGCAGAGGCACCAAAAGCAGCATCCTGCTTGGCCGCCACATCGATCCTGTAAAACTTGGTGAATGTATACAAGGAGGACCAGGTAGCATCTCTGCAAATCTCGTCCAGAGAAACAGCCGACGGCTCTGCCCAAGAGGAGGAAAACCCCTCTGTTTGAAGGAGCCTGAACCCCGAGAAGGGGCCTTTTTCTGACCGCCACATTAGCTGTGGAAATGGCCATGCGAATCTACCTGGAAATGGAAGCCGTAGACGCTGACTTCCCTCTGTGGGCAAGACCCGCTAAGACAAACAGGTGGTCAGAGAGGCGAAACTCGGTCACCTCCAGCTACTGCAATAAACCTCTGCGCACATCCAAAAACCGCAACACCCAGTCCTGCAGCGGAAACCACTTTTGGAAGAAAGGAAGGAACAGTACGCAGCATCACTGCGGAATCCGTAATCTGCAGAAAAGGAATTATGCAGGAGAGGGCTTGCAGTTCTGATACCCTGTGGACTGAGGAAACAGCCACCAGGAAGATCGTCTTGAGCATGAGATCCATCAGTGAGACACCTGCTCTAGAGGCACATACTGAGAGCGAGCAAGAGAGCGAAGAACCAGATTAAGGTTCCAGGTTGGACAGGGAAAGCGCAAGGAAGTCCTGAGTTACGATACCCACAAAAAATGAACCACATCTGGATGGACTGCCCTCAGGGAAGGAGGGCCCATACCCAAAAGCCCAGCAATCTGTACCTGGAGCAAAGCTACTGCTAAACCTTTCTTCAGATCATCTCACAGAAACTCTAGGACCCGAGGAATTGATGGAAAAAAAAGGTCCACCGGCCTCAGGGCGCACGAGGTCTCATAACACCTCCAAGCCTTCACATAGACCGCCACTGTGGACGTCCACTTGCTGTGAAGCAACATGGCGGTCACCACTGAAGAATAGCCCCAGCTAGTCAAGGCTACATGCTCAAGAGCCATGCCATAAGACCAAAGCGGTCCAGATCTTGCATCGCAATTGTACCTTGTGTGAGAAGGCAAGAATGACAAGGGAGCCCGAGCCCCCAAACCTGCTGGAGCCAAACCAAGTCGGCATGCCATGGCCGCCTCAGCTAATCGGGTACCACCAGACCCTCACAGGCCACTGTGCACCTCAACAGACACCCTATCATAGGCCACGGAGGGAAGACATGAAGAAGACCTCCTGGGGCCAGGGCTGAACCAGAGCGTCCAGGCCTTTTCTTCCGGCCTCTAGCCACTGACTGAAGAAACGATTGGCTTTCCTGTTGGCCGCCGTCACCATGAGGTTGAAAGTGGGACCCCCCCCCAATGATCCACTAGGCAAACGAATGCTCTTTGAGAGAGTGACCACTCTCCAGGATCCAGTGTCTGATGACTGAGTCTGCTTGGCCATTGTCCACTCCTGCCACGTGCACCACAGACAGCGCCATGAGGCGTCTCTCCGCCCACCAAAAGAGCAGCAGAGCCTCCAAGCTCAGAGGAACTCTTCGTGCACCCCCCCCCAGCAATTGACATAAGCAACCACCGTGGCATTGTCCGAGAACACATGGACATCTCAGTGATAGAGACGACTCAAAGAGGAGACGGGCCAGCTGAATCGCCTACAGTTCCAGGCAATTGATCAACCACTTGCGCTCTGAAGGCACCCACCAGCCCTGAACAGGGAGAGAGATGCACACTGCTCCACATCCTTTGAGTCTTGCATCTGTCAACAAGATCACCCAGTACGAGAACCGGAGCAGAAGACCCTGGGACAATGAGAGGACGCAACCACTAAGCTAGACTGTTGCACACCACTGTCATCCAGGGCAGGGGTGCATGTAATGGGTCCCGTTGAGGATTCCAGCATGAAAACAGGGCATCCTGCATAGGATGCAGGCAGGCTCTGGCCCAAGGAACCACAATGGCCAATGCCACTATGATCCCCACAACCTGAAGACACTGCCAATCTGTCGGGACCGGAGTGACAAGAAGGTCCCTGATAACCTGCTGTAGCCTCTCCTGATGTGACAGGGGCAGAGACACTTTGTTCTGACTCAATCTGATGTGCAGGCTGTCCAGGCTTACTTCTGTGCAGGGAACGCCCCCTCCCCCAAGAAGCAGATGTTCTCCAAAAGTCTGCAATCTCCTGCAGTCAAGGATATCCCCGCAGGGAACCGCCACAGCACAAGGGCGAAAACCATGAACAAAAAATACTGAAAGATCACAAAATAAAACACGATCAGAAAAGATGAGCTCCTACAGCCTGGCTTTATAGGAAGAAAAGACTGGTGAGCATGCTCAGAGAGGAGGTATGTAAGGGAGGGGGGGGAAAAGCTAGTCCCGGAATAAAGTGGGATTGTACAAGAAGGCTTCTATTTATTTTAGATACAACATTAAAAGGCAGCCACATAATGCTCCATTGTTGAGTTTATTGCAACAGATGACATCTGCCTTTTTCCAGTTTTGTACCCAATACTCTCCCATGCTTTCAGGCATGTATCCCCTATTTGCATAACATGCACGCGTTCAATAACACCATCAGCTTAATCCTGTTCGTTAATCTAGAATATTAAATGAAAGGCAGCATACCTTAATAAGATCTATGCCACAAGCTGTCTGCTCTTTGGCTTCTTTAGCTGACTGAGTCTCTGGATGCAATATATGATAGAGGTTAATCAAACATTCAGCATTGTCCAGCCTAGAAATAAAACCATTAAATAATCACTGCATGTGGTATATTGGTAAATCAAGGTTTCACCAAATCTACTAAAAACTTAATTGATAGAACAATGAAAAGTACATTTTCACAGACTGTTTTAGCATAAGATGATTCCCTCAAGACCTTTTTTTGTTTTGGTCTACTCATTTACAGTAAAACCTTGGTTTGCGAGCATAATTCGTTCCAGAAGCATGCTTGTAATCCAAAGCACTCGTATATCAAAGCAAATTTCCACATAGGAAATAATGGAAACTCGACGATTCATTCCACAACACAAAAACTTTAATACAAAATACTATACGTACTTGTATTGCAAGACCTCACTCGTTTAGAACAGTCACTACACTCCCGCACTGTCAGAGAGAGAAGAACCATCGGCTCAGTTGTGATGTGTGTATACTGTATGTATTTGTATTGCAAGACATTGCTTGTATATCAAGTTAAAATTTAATAAAATATTTTGCTTGTCTTGCAAAACACTTACAAACCAAGTTACTTGCAATCCAAGGTTTTACTGTATATCCCTTATTAAACTCTTCTATCAAGAGAAGATTGGCCAAAATTGTCTCAAAAAGGAGAAATTAGGTTCTTACCTGCTAATTTACTTTCTTTTAGCTTCTCCAGACCAGTAGAGGTTAACTTTACGAATGGGTATATATCTAATCATGACCAGCAGGTGGAGACTGAAAACAAAACTTTGGGACAGTATATCCTAGCCCCTCCTCTCTATTTCCCTCAGTCTGCCGAATAGCCAAGCAGAACCAAGAACTGGAAAAAAACAGAGAGAAAAAACAATACTCCGAAAGGAGTAACAAATAACATACCCAAAATGCTGTTGGAAAATGCAGAGGAGAAATTCCCGAAGGAAGAATGTCCCCATAGCTCGCCAGCTAAGCCAGCCGAGCCACAGCCGCTGTTCTTCAATACTCCCCGGCCCTAGAAAAATACTAGAACCCGCAGCAAAAAACAAAAACTGCCCGCGCAACAGCCCCAACAACAACAACAACAGACAGGGTGGGGACCTCTACTGGTCTGGAGAAGCTAAAAGAAAGTAAATTAGCAGGTAAGAACCTAATTTCTCCTTCTTTAGCACTCTCCAGACCAGTAGAGGTTAACTTTACGAATGGGACGTACCAAAGCAGTCCCTCTCACGGGCGGGACCCCCGAAGGGCCGATACCAGTACACGCTCACCGAACACCGCGTCCCGACGCGCCTGCACATCAACCCGATAATGACGAACAAAGGAATGTAAGGAGGACCAAACCGCAGCCTTACAAATATCCACTGGAGGCACGAGCGACGACTCAGCCCAAGAAGCCGCCTGACCCCGAGTGGAATGAGCCTTGAGAAACTCCGGAATAGGCTGCTGTTTCAGAAGATAAGCGGAAGCAATCGTCTCCTTGATCCAGCGCGCAATAATAGCCTTAGAAGCGCCAGCTCCCCGACGAGGACCCGCCAGGAGGACAAAGAGATGATCGGACTTCCGGAATTCCTGGGTCCGCTGCACATAAGAGCGAAGGACCCGACCGACATCCAACTTGCGCAGCTGCCGTTGCTCAGAAGAGCCCTCCCGACCACCCAAGACCGGGAGAACCACCGATTGATTGACATGAAAAGGAGAAACAACCTTCGGCAGAAAGGAAGGAACAGGCCGCAAGACGACCCGCTCCCTAGAAAACTCCAAGAAGGGAGCCCTACAAGAGAAAGCCTGCAGCTCAGAAACACGCCTAGCAGAAGTAATGGCCACCAAAAAGACCGCCTTCAAAGTAAGGTCCTTCAAAGAACAGACGTCCAAGGGCTCGAAAGGCGGACGCACCAAAACAGAGAGAACCAGATTAAGATCCCAAGAGGGAACCGAGGGCCGTAGGGGAGGCCTAAGCAACTTGGCCGCCCGCAAAAACCGAATCACATCAGGAAGAGCCGATAAAACGCTGACCTGACACCAACACTCGAAAGGCCGACAGGGCCGCAAGATGAACCCGGAGAGAAGACCAAGCCAGGCCTCTATCCAGGCCATCCTGCAAGAACTCTAGAATGTGAGGCAGAGAAGCGCGAAAAGAGGTCACTCCCCGCGCCCGACACCATTCCTCAAAGAGACGCCAAACCCGCACATAAGCCCGAGAGGTAGAAAGCCTCCGGGACCCCAACAGAGTAGAGATCACCTTGTCTGAATATCCCTTCTTGCTAAGGCGACCCCTTTCAAGAGCCACGCCGTAAGACAGAAGGGAGACGGGTCGAACATGGGAATGGGACCCTGCATCAGAAGGTCGTCCGAGAGAGGCAGAGGAAGAGGATCCGCTACCAGGTGCCTCACCAGATCCGCATACCACGGACGGCGAGGCCAATCCGGCGCCACCAGCACCACCAAACCCGGATGGTGAACAATGCGAAGAAGCACTCTGCCCACCAGCGGCCAAGGAGGGAACACATACAACAGCCCCTCCGTTGGCCACTGCTGGACCAGAGCATCCAGACCCTCAGCCAGACCGTCCCTGCGACGACTGAAGAAGCGGGGCACTTTGGCGTTGCCACCCGTGGCCATCAGGTCCATCAGGGGCTGCCCCCAAGCCTGCACTATCAACTGAAACGCCTCGGCGCCGAGACACCACTCTCCTGGATCTAGGAAGTGACGACTGAGGAAGTCTGCCTGAACATTTTCTACTCCGGCTATATGAGAGGCCGAGAGGTCCAGCAGATGGGACTCCGCCCAAACCATGAGCAGAGCCGCCTCCTGCGCCACCTGAGTGCTCTTGGTGCCCCCCTGACGATTGACATAAGCCACCGCCGTGGCATAGTCCGACAGCACTCTGACCGACTTGCCCAGCAACAGGGAGTGGAAAGCCAACAGCGCCAGACGGACCGCTCTGGTTTCCAACACGTTGATCGACCAGGCGGCCTCCTCCGCGGACCAGGTGCCCTGAGCTGAGTGACCCAAACACTGAGCCCCCCAACCCAGGAGACTCGCATCCGTCAGGAGCACCGTCCACTGCGGGAGATCCAGACCCACCCCCTGAACCAGGTGAGGGGTCTGGAGCCACCAACGCAGACTGCAGCGCGCCAAGCCTCGCAGGGGAACCGGAACATCCATCCCGTGCCTCTGGGGAGACCACCTCCGGAGCAGAGCATACTGGAGAGGACGCATGTGGGCCCGCGCCCACCTCACCACGTCCAGGGACGCCGCCATCGACCCCAAGACCTGGAGGAAATCTCGCGCCCAAGGACACCGGGACGCCAAAAGCAGGCGAATCTGAGATTGCAATTTGCTCACCCGGCTCTCTGGGAGGAAGACCTTCCCCAAGGAGGTGTCGAACAGCACCCCTAGGTACTCCAGACGCTGAGCCGGGACCAACCGACTCTTGGAAAGGTTGACCACCCAGCCCAGCGACCGGAGAAACTCCACCACCCGAGCAGTAACCCGGGAGCTTTCCTGCAACGACTTTGCCCGAATTAACCAGTCGTCCAGGTAGGGGTGTACCAGGATGCCCTCCGACCGCAAGGCTGCCGCGACGACCACCATCACCTTGGTGAACGTCCGAGGAGCCGTGGCCAGCCCAAAGGGAAGCGCACAGAATTGATAGTGCCGACCCAAGATCGCAAAGCGCAGGAAACGCTGATGAGAGGCCCGAATGGGAACATGCAAGTAGGCCTCCGTCAGATCGAGAGAAGTGAGAAACTCCCCCGGCTGAACCGCCAGAATGACCGACCGCAGAGTTTCCATACGGAAAGAGGGAATCTTGAGAGCCCTGTTGACCCCTTTCAAATCGAGGATGGGCCGAAAAGTCCCCTCCTTCTTGGGCACCACAAAGTAAATGGAGTACCTGCCCGTGCCCCACTCTGGAGAGGGCACCGGAACAACTGCCCTGAGATCTAGCAAGCGCTGAAGGGTCTGGCGAAAAGCCTGCGTCTTCCCCGGAGTCTGACATGGAGAAGCGAGGAAAAAAATCCGGCAGAGAGCGGGCGAACTCCAGGGCATAACCGTCCCGCACCACCTCCAGGACCCACTGATCGGACGTGATCTCGGCCCATTTGGGGAAAAATTCGCGCAGCCGAGCCCCCACCGGAACCAAAGGGGGCGCCGGCAAGGCGTCATTGTGCAGGACGGGAAGCGGGGGAACCGGCGGAGGGATTCCCTGCCCCCCGACGGGCCCCCCGAAAGGGCTGCATGCGCTGGAAGAACCGACCCCGGGAAAATCCCGGAGACTGGAAAGAAGCAGCCCCACGCCCAGGGCGATACTTGCGAAAATCCCGCAAACGCCCCCGGGCCGCACCCCCCCGAGACGCCGGGCGGGCACGGTCCTCCGGCAGACGGGGAACTTTCGAGTCCGACAGAGTCTGAATCAACTTATCCAAGTCCTCTCCAAACAAAAACGACCCCCGAAAGGGAAATTTAGTAAGCTTAGCTTTGGACGCAGCATCCGCCGCCCAAGCGCGCAGCCACAACACACGCCTTGCGGCCACGCCAAAAGCCATAGACTTAGCCGAGATCCGCACCAAGTCCTATAGAGCATCTGAGAGGAATGAGGCCGCCATCTCAATCTTCGCTACCTCCTGATCCACCAGAGACCAGTCGTCAGACTCTCGATCCAAGACCCGCTCCGCCCACCGAAACACGGCGCGAGCGACCAGTCCCCCACAAATAGCCGCCTGGACCCCAAAGGCAGAGACCTGAAAATTTTGCTTAAGGATGCTCTCCAATTTGCGCTCCTCAGAGTCCCGCAAGGCAGAACCGCCCTCAACAGGCACGGTATGCCGCTTGGAAATTGCCGAGACCACCGCATCCACGACTGGCGAAGCTAACGTAGCCCGATCCCCTTCAGGAATGGGATACAGGCGAGCCATGCTGCGCGCCAGACGAAACGGCGTCTCCGGCGTTTTCCACTGCTCCAGAATAATATCCCGAATATCCTGATGCATAGGAAAAGAGCGGGAAACGGAACGGATCCCCCGTAACAGGGGGTCCCCCACATGCGGAGTCTCCGGCGGCGCGTCCTCAAAACGCAAAACCGAAGAAACCTGCTGAATAAGGTCAGGCAGCTCATCTTTCTGAAAAAGGCGCACCACGAACGCCTCGTCACTGGAGAACGGGAAATCCGACAACCCGCCGCCAGCTTCCGTCCCCTCCAGAGAGTCCTGGAACTCCTCAGAAGGGTCCAGGTCCTCCTCCAGACCGACCCGTTCCTCCGACCACAAATTCTCATCCCACGACACCCGCGGACGCTTGGACAAGGGAGGCGGCGAAGGGGACGTCACGCCAGACGAGAGAGGCAAAGCCGCAGGGAGCGCGGAGGAAAAACCCACCCCCCGAAACCCCCTGGGCGCAACCGGGACCCCCAGCCGCCTGAAAATAGGCTCTGCATAAAGAAAAGAAAAATTCAGGAGAAAAAACCCCCCGAGGGTCCCAAGGGACTCCCTGCCACAGCAGGGGACCCAGCAGAACCTTGCCCCTGCATAGTCAAAACAGGGGGAAGGTCACCTGAGGTGGAAGACAAAATGGAGGGGCCAGACAGAGAAGATGGCGGTTTTCCCGCCAAAAAAGCTCCCTCCATAGCCTGAAGCGGCTGAGAAACCTGAATAGTCTCAGCCGCTAAAGCAGGCAAGCCGGCATCAGCTGTCAAAAAATCAGCTGAGAGGGAATCCTCTAAAACCCGACCGTCGGCGGTTTGGGGAATCCCTCCATGGGCGGACGGAGAAGACCGGGCTTCCCCACCGTTCCCTGCCGACTCGCGAGGCACCATCGGCGGGGAGCTCTGGGCGCCTGCAGCCGCTGCCGACGGAGCTCCACCACCTCACCGACCCAAACCGCCGAGTTCAGGCCGGCCGCGAGTGCCTCGCGGCTGGACTCAAATGTGTCCTACTCCCCCGGAGAAGGGCACAATTGCTCCATACGCGACCTAGCTATAAAAAAGTGCCGGTTACATGAAAAAATACAGTAAAATACAGTTTTCTTAAAGGGAAATAACCCTTCAGACCAGCACTACCTCAGGATTTTTTTTTTTTTTTTTTTTTTACAGAACAGACTCCACAGGCTCTCGAAGCAATATGCCTTGCTTGACTTAGGGGGCAAGGCTTACTGCTGAGGCTCCTCTAAAAAAATGTGGGGAGGTGGAGGAAGTGGGGGGAGGGACCCCGCTCGTGACCCGCCGGGTTTGACACCCCCGAGGTCGGACGAACAACCAAACAGGGCCCGACCAAGCTCCGTCCGGCCAAAAACAGGGACAATAAACCCCTAAACAAATTCCAACAGCCCTACCAAGGGAGATGGGCACAGATCACTCACACCTGCTGGAGACTGAAAGAAGACTGAGGGAAATAGAGAGGAGGGGCTAGGATATACTGTCCCAAAGTTTTGTTTTCAGTCTCCACCTGCTGGTCATGATTAGATATATACCCATTCGTAAAGTTAACCTCTACTGGTCTGGAGAGTGCTAAAGAATTAATGATTTTTGTACTTTCAGGACAAATCTTAAGACTGAAGGAGAAAAGACCTCCGAAAACTTTTAAAGCCTTGGTAATTATTTCATAGCTTTGTGGGCTGTACATTATAAACCACAGGTCATAAAATCTCTTCACTACAATATTAATAATTTCAATATTAAGAGAGTGAAAAATCAATTAGACTTAATTTAACAAGGTACAAATTATTTAATATTGAAATGATTAACATTATAGTGTAGTTCTTATGGCCTATAATCTTACTTTTTGTTCCTTTGTTTTATTTAATGGTGGTCTTTTTTAATTGCTTTGAAAACCACTTTACAGTATGTACTGCCTCTCTTTAGTAAGTAGGTAGGTCTTGGGACCTGGGTTGGTCACTGTTGGAAGCAGAATCTGGGCTAGATGGACCTTTGGTCTGTCCAAGTATGGCAATTCATATGTTCTTAAATAAGCCATATAGCTCATGAAGTTATTAAATAAGCCATATAGCTCATGAGGTTATACAATAATTACCGGTCTACAAAAGCACCAAGATCCTTTTTCCTCACTAATTTCATAACACTATAATCTTATGATTTATTTTTTTTTTACTGTCAGGGCAAATTACTACTTTATTTTCTGTGGCAGGTTGCTGCTAATTTGTCTCACCTTCTACATTTCTGTTTTCACTAAAAAATGTCACAAAAGTTGTTTTAGTCAACTGAAAGACCCTTCATTTTCATTTGTTTCATATACTTTAGCTGAGCGTTTAACAATAGGTTGCCTTTCCCTTGCAATTTCCTGTTTTACTGCTCCTTTTGACCATCTTCTAAATTATACATGGATCCCTTTCAGGCAAGCACTTTCTGTGCATTGGAATCTCAACAGGAATTTGTTCTAGAAGATGCTGTTTTTCAGCTGGCAAACATTCTTGAGGCTGCTTGCCTAGTCATCTTGTAAATCAATACAGTTTCTAAATATTCTCTCTCAGTAAATAACAGCAGTCAGGAGAACTGGAGGATGCAGTTTTTATTTTATTCTTGATTTTTTTTGTATTTATGCAAAGCGTATATCAACTGAATAAAGTATATCTGTTTTCAAGATTTTCTAGTTAAAAAATGCCACACCTAAATAGGAGTTGCTAGTATTCTTTCTGTTCCTAATATTCAATTAAATCTTTTAACTCCTTATGAAATGCTATCACCCACATTCCACTGTTAAGGTTGAAGATCTTGAGGAATTGGTTTCAGGATTTCTTGAAAAAAAGATCCTATCGAGTGATGTGTGATGGAAAATACTCCCATTCTTGGAGTAATCCTTCAGGGGTACCTCAAGGCTCCCAGCTATCACCTACGTTATTTAATATATACATTTCATCTTTAGAACATTTACTGCAGAAGTTAAATTTAATCTTTTACATATATGCAGATGACATTTCCATTTTAATTCCTTTGAATAACGTAACGAAAAGACAAAAATTTTTTTAGCAAGTCCAAATGACAAAATAAGTAAGTCATCGCTTCACCTGAATGGTCATGACTACCCAATTTTAAAATCTATAAAAATACTGGGAGTCACTTTAGACTCCCATTTAACTTTGGTAGAACACACAAATTTGGTGGTGAAAAAGTACTTTTTTTCCATTATGGAAATTAAAGACGATTAAAAATTATTTTGATTTTTTATCCTTTAGACTGCTGGTGCAGGCATTGGTATTATCCATATTGAACTACTGTAATATTGTCTACTTGGGCGCACCAAAGAAAGTTGTGAGAAAATTAAAAATAGTGCCGAATATGGTTGTTCGCCTGATATTTGGACTGAAGAAAAGCGATCATTTCAGTCCTTACTACCGATCATTGCACTGACTATCAGTGGAGGCACGAGTAATGTTTAAATTTTCATGCCTCCGTTTTAAGTCAGTTTGGGGATTGGCACCCACATACCTGCTATATAACCCTGTGAGGCTAACCAGGAATTGCAACCTATTTGCTTACCCGAAGATTTTAGGCTGCAAACTTAGGTCTTATTTAGACAGGATGCTTGCTTTTCAAGCAAGCAAACAACAGTCCTGGTTGGGTAATTACATCAGCGGAGCCATGCTGTCCTATGGCGCTTTTAGAAAATAAATTAAGACAGTATTATTTGACAAATTTATCTCTTAATCTGTGCTTTTGTCTTTAACATAATTAATTTTACTCCATTAATTTTAAATTTTTAAATGTCTTTTTTAATATAGCAGGCTGTATTCCTTTTCTTATTATTTTGTATTTCACTGATTGTCCAGTTTTTCTCTTTTGTGGAAACCGCCTAGAATTCTTTTGATTAAGGTGGTATAGAAAAATAAAGTTATGTTATGTTATGTAGGACTTGGCTTTGCAGTAACCTTAATTCTTAACTTTTTTCTGTGCTGTATATGTGCAGAATTGTACAAGTATATGTACAGAATTGTACAAAAGTATAAAATACAATTTTTTTTTCTTTTTGAGACAAGGGGGGAGATTAGGAGGATGTGGCTTTGCAGTAACCTTAGTTAAGCCAACTTCTCTTCAATCTCAAAGTAAAAAAGGCTAAACTTCTCTTTGCATTCACATACATTTCATAATAAAGATCAGCAAAGGGCCACAAAAATATAAGGATTTCTACTATCATGCGCTGCATAGATTGAGAGATCTACCATTTAAGAGGCTACTCCATAAAACAATTTTCCCTGAAGAAAATAAAAGCTTCACATTATTGGAAGGCCTTAATCTGTACTGCACAAGGCCTGCTCCAATGTCTCTCCAAGTAATTTTTATTACATACTGTAAACCCAGTCTCAAAGACTGGTAAAGTGGAATATTGAACAGAGAAAAAAAATAATTAAAATATTTCATTATTTCACTAATATTGCGGGTTAACAGTTCTTATATTAATACTGGCCCTATCTTCAGGCAGCCTTTCAAAGTTGCCTATTGAGCAGGTCATACTTTAACTAAAGCTAAACCAAATTGATATAAACACAGCTATGAGGTTATTTATGAAAATCAGCACATAAACTTATACCTGCTGCATGCCCAAACTACTGACCATCAGGCCTTCTCAAATGCAAGACGTATCCTGTACATGTAATCCATAAAAATGCATTTTTAATTAAAAAAAAAAGAATGCATTACCAGCACGTACATGTTTTTCTGGATCATGTCAATTAGTAATCCATCAATTCTTTTCCTGTTTGCTAGGTACCACACCATTCCTCCAAAGTGTCTGGTAGAATATAGGATATCATATTTACCATGCTTCTCAATATCCTCATATGTCTGATGATGGATCTACATATTGGGAAAGACATTACATGCAAATTCAGGATATCTCTGCTACATACAACTGATGCAAAATTTTAAAGAGTTACCTGTACAGCGGTAAAAGGGAACAGGTATACACTAGGGGCCTAGGGCAGTTGGTTCTGCAATCCACTTTCAGTAACCCCTAGCAGGCCTGGTTTTCATGCTATGCACCTCCGATTACATGCATGCAAATAGAGTATATCTTGTGTACATTCATTCTTATCTAGAAGGATGGGGATGTAAGTGAAAGCTGAGAAATGGACTTGGGAGCCACAAAAGACCAAAATTCGAGTATAATTGTTCTGGGGTAAGAGTTAAAATTACTGTTCAATTTCTATAAGATGCTGCCAACTCAAACAATTGCCTTAATTTGTCTTTCCCAGATAAACAGATATATATATATTCATAAAAAAATAGCAACACTTGGCTAATAGCAAATTTGATATGCTTTGTGTTGAATTTGTTTAACACAAGCATTATACGCATTTAAAAATTCATATGAATTATGCACACAGAACTGATTTTCTGCATATTTAGAGCAATGTGTTTTTCTGATACACATTTACATGATCAATCACGAAGATCTTTCTTTCTGACAGAATTCCTTTACTTGGACAGGAATCAGGATAGCAAGATGAAATAAACATAATATTTCATTAGATGAACTATCCTCGGTTATTTTACAAAGTTTTGTAACTCTTTATTTTGATACGAGTGTAAGTAGTTGCTGTTTAATCACTGTTCCAGTATCAGATACGCCTTGACCACCTAAAGCCACCATGTGGTCCCAGGAAGAAATCATTTGTAGCACAGTAAATATATCACCATTTTTAATAAATAAAATCTAAAGAGCTACTTGGAAAACTACTGCAAACTGAAAAGCATTTAGGTACATATCACATTTTCCATACTTGTACATATATCATTTGGCTTAGGAAAATGTTCTATCAAACCTAAGTACAGTAAACTCTCAATTATCTGGCACCCATGGGGATTAGTAGATGCCAGATAACTGTAGCTTCTGGTTGCTTGAGAGTTACTATAAAAATAGTTTTGTCTTTCCACCTCACTCTCTTCCTCTCTCTATCATCCCCCCCACCCCCACTTGTAGGTCCAGCATCTGTTCCTCCCTTCCCAGCCTCTTTTCTGGTCTGGGTCACTTTCTCTCCCCACCCCTACTTATGAGTCCAGCATCCATCTATCTCCCATCCCCCATCACCCTGCTGGACCAGTCAGTGTGTGGACCACACACTGTTCTGGTGCACCTCACTCTCCTGGGTCTGGCCTCCTGGACCCTCACTTACCCAAAGCAGCAGCGGCAGTTAGTCAGCAGACTGTAACAGACTGCTCGCAGCAGAGGAAAGGCCCTGCCATGGCTGGCCTCGAACAACCTGTTTACAGGTTGTGCTGCTTCGGATAAGTGAGGGAGAGAGGGAGGTTTGGCGGGTTAGGACCGCTGCCAATAAGGGAAAGGGGGCTAGTGGCTCAGGACCGCTGTTGCTGCTTTGGGGCTTGGGGGGAGAATTTTTTTTTTTTTTGCTGGTTGCTTGAGTATCAGATAATTAGGATTCTACTGTAATCAGTAGCTTGATAAAGTCAGAGCCAACATATTTGGATTTTTTTTAAAATATAGTTATCGTTTCTTAGCTAGGTGCCTCTCTTTTTGTAGGCTAGAGGATAACATTTTTGATGTTATGCTTATTTTTCAGTTTCCTTGAATAATGTGTATTGATCGGAATTTTTCTCTCTTTTTGTCTTCCTTTGTGGAGCGAATAAATGAAAATGCAATAAAAGAAAAAGTACTTACTCTGATATATTCAGCAGAATCTGGCTCAAACTGTATAATGCATAGATTAAGAACATCTTCATGACGATCCTGCTGAAACACAATCTAAAACAATACAATAAGCTGCAAGTGAGAACCCAGCACTGAACACAAGGAAAACCAAGTCTAGTATATGATGCAAAAGCCAACGTGCACACAGTTGAGAATCTGGTTTCTCTGAATTAGTCCTTTTCAAATCACTCGCATAGATAATTTGTGACTTGCTCAAATTCTCAATCTAAACCCTTGGGCCTAGTTCTATTACAGTATGCTATCATGTTAATGTGCATTATTAGGAAACAGATCTCAGTGCATAAAATAAAACCTGTGGTAAAAAAAAGGTGCATTTAATGTATGTTAGTGCACTGTAATTCCTTTTACTTAATCTAACCCTCTGAGCTATAAGCGCCTGACTGAAAATGCATGGGTTGGTGTTGGGATCGTGGCTTTTTAACATTTATCAGTGATCTAAAGATGGGAATAACTAGTGAAATAATTAAATTTGATGATGACAAAGTTGTTAGGTCACATGAAGATTGTGAAAAATTGCAAGAGGACTTTGCGAGGCTGGGCCTCAAAATGGCAGATGATGTTTAAATATGAGCAAGTACAAAGTTATGCATGTACGAAAGATGAAACCGAACTATAGTTATGTGATGCAGGGTTCCACATTAGAAGTCACCACCCAGGAAAAGGATCTAGGTGTCAATCGTTGAAGATACATTGAAACCTTCAGCTCAGTGTGTAGTGGTGACAAAGATCGCAAATAGAATGTTAGAAATTATCAGGAAAGTAATTGAAAACAAAAGATGAAAATGTTATAATGCGTTTGTGTCACTCCATGATGTGGCCACACCTTGAATACTGTGTTCAATGATGGTCACCACATCTCAAAAAAGATATAACGGAATTAGAAAAGGTACAGAGATGGGTGTAGAAAATGATAAAAGGGATAAGATGACTTCCCTATTAGGAAAGATTAAAGCAGCTAGGGCTCTTCAGCCTGGAGAAGAGACGGTTCAAGGGAGATGTGATAAGAGGTCTATAAAATACTGAGTGGAGTGAAACAAGTAGATGTGAATCACTTGTTTACTCTTTCCAAAAATTCTAGGACTAGAGAGCATGCAATGAAGCTAAGTAGTAGATTTAAAACATTTCAACATGTAATTAAACTCCGAAATTTGTTGTCTGCGAATGTGGTAAAAACAGCTTACTTAACATGGTTAAAAAAAAGTTTGGATAACTTCCTAAAAGAAAAGTCCATAAGCTATTATTAAGATGGACTTGGGGAAACATACTCCTTATTCCTAGGATAAGCAGCACATATCTGTTTTACGCCTTGGAATTTTGCCAGGTAACATAGTACGTACATGAAAGCAGATAAAGGACCTGTGTGGTTCGTTCAGTCTGCCCAAGTCACATTCATTTTTTAGGCAATTTTAAGACAACAATCCATTAAATTAATTTTACTTGCCAAGTTCCACTATAAGATGTTTTTCTCCTCTCTTAAGATAGGCAAGCCCTGTACTCGTACTATATGAATGTGGTGAAAAAGCGCTCTTTTGCTCCTGATCCATAATACCACACACAGGAGGGACATAGACCACAGAAATCCAACACAACACTCCGAAACCACATTCCTGCAACCATGCACTAGAGGTCAGTATAGGAACAGTCCTCCCATGGCACGCTCCTCCAGAGCCATACCCAAATCAACCTCCCACCTCTGACAGCAGGGGGCAAAGTCTTTAGAAAGTAGAATCTGTGAGAGCAATTTATAAAGCTCCGATATTAAGAATTTCTCCAAGGATTTCCACTTGCACTAGCATTGGGCACAGGATTGTTATGTGGACTTGGACTTTCTTATGGGTGTTTGATTGAGTTTTTGGATGAGGATTGGGACATGTTTTACTTTTTTTACTGTCTTTTTTATTTTTGGTAGTAGTTTTTGATTCATTTTTTGTTTTTCTGACTTGCAAGGTACTTTTTTCACTCCCTTATTCTTTTATTGTTTTCCCCTGGTCTTTTTACTTTGGATGGATTCTTGCACCTGATTTTTATCAGCCTATTTATTAAATATTATGGCATTATGATGTACGGGGCAGAATTTATTGAGACGGTAGTCTTAGTGCTTGTCACTTCATGAATATTTGCCTGAGGCTATTGGTCATCACGAAGGGAGAACTTAGCCTGTACTGATTGCCTTTCTTTATTATTTACTATTTTGAATGGTTCGTTTATTGGAACTTAGCTGAATGATCTTTCCATTGTAGGATGTCCAGTTGAGGAGATTAATATCTGTTTACCAATTTTTGTGATTTGGGTGTAGGATACATGACATTTTGAAGTTTATCCGGGATGATATTGGAAGCCATTGTAGTTATTTGATACACTGCTGTAAACATATGTTGTGTAAAATACATGAAGTGCAGCACCAGTATAAATTTCAAACTATTGCACTAGAAAAAGAGATGATATCCTTACCTTGATAATATATTTTCCAGTAGACAGGCGAGTCATAGGGAGAATGACTTACCTAAGAACTGGAAAAGATTATCAAGGTAAGGACATAATCTTTTTATAAATCCTAATAAATAACCTTAAACATGCTAGAACTGTTAGGCACAACTAAAGGACAGACACTTGAGGTTCTTACTTCTTCAAAGGAGCAATCCTCTATGGTTCACTCTTGAATTATCTTCCTTGTCCCTCACTTACAAAATAGCCCCTTCTAATAGCAGCTTTTCTGGACAAACTAGATAGCTGAGCACCGAGGACAAGGCAGCCAAGGTGAGGAGCAAGATGATCAACCGAAGCCGGCGAGAAGCCAGCCTGCGAGGTAAAACTCCTACTGTTGGGTAAGAGATGTCTGCCTCGGTGCTCTCTAAGACTTCTCCCCTCTTCCCTTTCTTTCATAAGGGCGACGCTGCTCTCCTTACGCCTCTGCCACCAATGGTGAGACAGGAAATGCGGCTCTTTGTGCAGCCAAATCTTCCTCCACAAGCCCTTTCGCTCGCTGCCCGCAGCGCTAAAAAGTTTGCCAGAGTCTTCAATTCTCCCCTTCCTTTTGGCCGGCCCTGGCTAGCAAATGGGCCCTTGACTGCTTCCTTTTTTACGCTTTCCTGCTCCATCTTGTTTGATCCTTATTAAGTTTAAGAAGATGAGTGGCCCAGTTCTCTAAATTTGTGAAACATTGCTGAATTACTGCAAAAGCATCTTTTATAGGACCAAAATTTTTAACTTTAACTGTAGATGGGTTTTAAAAAGATTTGGACAAATGTTGAGGTATCTGGAGAAACTACTGGTAACTAACTGACTGACTGTCTGCCTATTTATTGGAGAGTAAGTAGCTCTTGATGACTTTGGGATATTTGCTACCCAAAATTCTACTCTATTCTTAGAAAGCACCATGTAGTTTCAACTCACTGTAAGCTATGTAGTGCTGAAAGAAAACAGAATAGCTGTTCAAAACTGGTACCACAAGCAAGTCAAACATGAACAAAAAGGAGATGAAAAACTGAAGAGGTGAAATCAGCTTGAAGGAAATGGAGGTGAAGACAGGATGGTCAAGGCTGACAGAATATTTGCTGCTTTGGCCTATGATGGGCTTGGATCTCACACAGTTTTTTTGGTCACACTGACCCCTGCTTGAAAAATAGCAAGAACCTTTATACTACAAGACACACTTGTTTTAAGGAATTAAAGTTATCATTGCATAAACATTGCTTAAGACAAGAACAGAGAATCAAACTTACTGGCAAATTTTCAGTCCTAAATAAAAGGGGAGGTGCAAGTCTGCGCCCCTCACGTGGGAAGTAAACTTGTATCATTCTGTCCCGCTCTTTCCATGATGCTTTGCGCAATCTACCATCAGGTTCCCTCACCACAATAAAACGTTCCTGAAACAGAGGATAATAAAATTTAGGAACAGTAGTTCAATATCTCTGCAATGAATGCCAGTGTCCCACAAACTTTTCGTCTGGCAGCACACTAAACCCAAAGCCCTGGACGGAAGGCACCCGGAGGCCCATCTGGCTGAGACCCTGAACTGTCACTTCGGTGGGGGATCCTGGAGGAGTGAAGGTACAGGGGGAAGAGGAGAGATGCCGGTGAGAAGGGGAGTCGTTGGCACCGGCTGACTGCCTCTCAACCACAAAAGGCACGTCCTATAAGCAGTCAGCCAGCGCCTCTCCTCCTTACCCACGGCTTGTCAGGGCACACCTGGAATCTGCACACAGTTTGCGATACACTGCCATATTTTGTGTAAAATTCATGAAGTGCAGCACCGGTATAAATTCAAACTTTACTTCACATCTAACATTATAGACTAAGGAATATTTCCTTCATAAGATTCTATACAAAGGACATCTAGTATACTACTATAAACATGTCAATTTCAATTTTTGTTGGAGGGGTCTTTCTGGGGGGGGGGGGCCCAGAGTAGGCATTCCCTCACTAATCAGTTAGCGTGTCCACATTACCAACATAGGATCACCACATGAGCCCTTACCACCTACAAAAAGTTAGTATGTGCTCACAAGGTAATTTTTTTTTTTTTAATGGCCATGAGCTACCTAGCATGTGGGAAACCCACCTAATGGCATTCTAAGGCCACTTATTTATTTGTAACTTTCTACTGTAAAGGACAGAGCAAGGCAGTGTACAATCTAAAATAAAACAGTAAGGGACTCCAGAATTAATTAATAGGACAGAAACATGCAATCTAGGACAGAGGGGAGAAATCCAATCACAGAACTGCTGTCACATCATTCATGAAATGCCTGGTTAAATGTTACGTTAATCAGGTTTTCTATTCCGCCTTTACCTATTCCGTTCAAGATTGAATTACATTACAAGAGGTTGGGTCAGTTACCCAGGAAGTTACAATGGACACGTTAGTGTGGCACGGACATTCAATAGAGTTCCTAGTACAAGTAGATCAGTACACTTAGTAATACAATTAGGTAATTAGGTTATAATTACAAATACAGTGGAACCTTGGTTGACGAGCATAATTTGTTCCAGAAGCATGTTCGTAAACCAAAAGTACTCGTATATCAAAGTAAGAAAGTAAGGGAAACTCCCATGTCGTTCCACATTCCAAAAAGACACCTCGAGGTCACTGACGCGTATCTAACCCACCCCACCCCACCCCACCCCAAAAAGAACCTCCCCCCCCAATCCCCGAGGCCACTGGCATGCTTCCACCCCAGCCCCGGGAACCAGCTTCGCCCACACCCTTACCGGGATCGGGCACTGGCATGCAGCACCAACCCATAGGATGTACCGGTGTCCAAAGAGCCTGCCACTGATTCTACTGGGCCTTGAGCATCCGCGCATGCTAAAGAGCTTCTGGCTGCCGCTCTCTCCGAGATTCTAATGAAATTCTCGGAAACAGATTCTCAGAAACACCAAGAATCTCATTAGAATCTCGGAGAGAGCGAGAGCCAGAAGATCTTGAGCATGCGCAGATGCTCAAGGCCCAGCAGAATCAACGGCAAGCGGCAGGCTCTTTGGGCACCGGCACGTTCTGTGGGTTGGCGATGCATGCCGGTGGGTTGGCGATGCATGCCGGTACCCGATCCCAGTAAGGATGTGGTCGGGCAATGCCGTTTCGTGGTGGCAATGCCTCACATATCGAGTCAATGCTCAGTTTGCGAGACAAGATTTGCGAGAATTTACTCGTCTTGCAAAACACTCGCAAACCACGTTACTCGCAAACCGAGGTTTGACTGTAAATAGTTTAAGTAGGTCATCTTTGGCTCATCATTATGTCCCAGAAGTTGCACTGGACAGATTAGAAATGGGCTTTACAATTACCATTTCAGTTACTTCCGGGTTGGCTCCCAGACTTGGTACAGAAATGCTTTTAAAAGTTTTATGAACCTGGGAGATAGTAGTCACATGTTTTTGTGAAAATTTTTACATTTTTACTGAATGTAGTAAGAGGACCCCTAAGTTTGTACCTGAGGCAATGGAGGATTAAGTTACTATTTTCTACTTGCCCAAAATGAGGGTGCAGCAGTGAGATTAGATAATAGCTCCCAAATGTTTTTTGTAGTCAACTAAGGGCTCCTTTTACTAAGGTGCGCTAGCGTTTTTATCGCACACAGGATTTTAGCGTGCGCTAAACCCGCGCTATGCTTCTAGAACTAACACCAGCTCAATGCTGGCGTTAAGGTCTAGAGCGTGCACGCTATTCTGCACGTTAAAGCCCTAATGCACCTTTGTAAAAGGAGCCCTAAGATTCATCCTAGTCTTACTTTTGGAAAGTTTCTCACCGACTCTCCCTAGCAGAACTCTTAGCTCAGAAATATTCTTAGGTTTTTTTGTAGGCACTATATGCTGGATATCGCCCCACAGATTTTCAATTATAAGCAAGTCTGGGGACTCTGAAGGCATATTCTGAGCTGTACTTCAGATTGCTGTCCTACTTAAATACCCAATTTCAAAATTCTTCATAGACTATGGGACATCAGTTTCTCAGATATATTAGTATTTAGGTGAATCCATTCTTCCTTTTACCTGTAAAATATTTCTTGTGCCACATAACCTTTGATTATAGCAAGGATTTCTATTCTTAGGTGTTCATAAATTGCACGTTAAGATTTTTATTTTCCAGATAAATAGGGATTCTGGAATAGTACTACAAAAAAAAAAAAAGTTTTTATTCTATTGCTTAGTACCTTTTTCAATGGACTCTGTATATATACAGTCAAACCTCGGTTTGCGAGTAACACGATTTGAGAGTGTTTTGCAAGACGAGCAAAACACTCTCGCAAATCTTGCATCACAAACCGAGCGCTGACTCGATATGCAAGCCCCTACCCCCGAGAACTGGCATCGCACCCTGCCCGCCCCCTTACTGCGATCAGGCACTGGCACGCAGCACCAATCCAAAGGATGTGCCAGTGCAGAAAGAGCCTGCCGCCTGCCAGTGATCTCTGCTGGGCCTTGAGCATCTGCACATGTTCAAGGCCTTCTGGCTCCCGCTCTCTACGAGATTCTGAGGGAGCCAGAAGGCCTTGAGCATGCGCAGATGCTCAAGGCCCAGCAGAGATCACCGGCAGGCCGCAGGCTCTTTCGACACCGGCACGTCCTGTGGGTTGCTGCTGCGTGCCGGTGCCCGATCGCAGTAAGGGCGGGGGGGGGGGGGTAGCAATGCCAGTTCTCGGGTCGGAGTGGGCAAAGCCAGTTCCCAGGGGTGGGGTGGAAGTGGGCCAGTGGTCTCGGGGGTGGGGGTCTTTTGGGGATGTGGTGGGGTGGAAGCGTGCCAGTGGCCTCAGGGAGGGGGGTCTTTTTGGGATGTGGAACGAATCGCCCGTATTTCCATTAACTCCTATGGAGAAACTTGCTTTGATATACGAGCATGCGTCTGGAATGAATTATGCTTGTAAACCAAGGTTACACTGTATATGCTAAATGTCAGTGTAAAAATGGACAAAAACTGAGAGGAGAATAAAAGACAAGTCAGGGGAGGTGTGAAAGTACTAAAAAAAAACCTGAAATTTGGACTATTAATTTCTTTTCCTTGAATCTTGTCAGACCAATCAGGCCCTTGACAACAGGAGATGCAGGTTAGTTTCGTTAGCAGCAATCCAGCTTGACAATTAAAACTAGGGCTGTAAGAGAGGTTATTATAAGAAATTTAAAGAGGTGTGGAGACCATTAATTGAGTATTATAATAAATAAATAATTATATTTATCCCCATTAAATATATGTAGGGGGGAGGAGGGATGGGTGGGTTTTATGACATTATGAGGGGTAATATATGGAAAGGGAGGGAGGGGAGATAGTTTATGGTATAAAATGAATGTAGAGTTTCAAGTGAAGAATGTATAGTATGACTTGAATTATTGTACACTTGTTTGCATAATGTAAAAACGAATAAAGATATTTAAAAAAAAAAAAAAAAAAAACTAGGGCTGTACATTTAAACGCAGGTCCTTCTCTTAGGGCTTTTTTTTGTGCAGGAGCAGCATACCCTTTTTCCAGAAGCAGCTAGGGGAAGGGGGGGCACAAAGGGAACAGTTACACATACGTCTCTCCTACCACATACTGCAGCCAAGCAGAGGCCCCAAATTGACCGCAGAGTCAGCCCAGATTTCAGTAAGCTTTTCTTCTATGAAGGCAGAGACTGGCTCCCAATCTGGGGAGTTCTGAGCACCTAAATTCACCAAAAAACTGAAAAAAATCACTGAAAAAAGTAAAGAAATATAGAGATCAGAAAGACTTCTTCTGGCTCACAAGTAGAAGGAAAAACTGAAGGGGGCAGCAGAGCCTCAATCCTTTTCTTCTGATCACAGGTCAAATGGCAAAAAAAAAGAAAGAAAAAACCCCTGCGACTCCCCTACCGGGTCAGCCCCTTTGCACCTCCCGCCCTGGGCGTACCAGCGTTTTGGAAGTTTCATCGACCAAAGAAGCAACATTGCAGGCCTGCTCTGCAGCCTAAGAAACGCAAAGTTAAATCATCAAAGGGTGACTCAACGCCCTAGAAGCTAGAGGCTCTCTCTGAATTTACGAAACATTTGTGGAATGAGTTTCAAAGCCAGCATTCTTCCCCTGCGCAGTCCCGCTGTATCTCAGATGTGCCTATTAGTGGTGTATGGACAAATCCTCCTCTCAGTCAGCTGCGTTTTCTGTGCTGTCAGATCCTGATCTGGTGGATCCTGCTGATGAGAACCAGCTTGCTGACCCCTTAGTGAAGGAGGTGAGCTGACCTCCAGAGGAGGAGGAAATTTTTAAAAGCTGGAGTATATTCCTTCTTCATGGCTTTCAAACATGGAGAGAATACCCTACCATCCAGACTGACACACCTATTACACTAGAAATAGAATTTAGTCCAGAAAGATCTAGACTAAAAAAAATTAAAAAGGAAAGAAATACAAAATAAAGAACAACAACTTGAGCGGGAGGAAAGGAATCATATTTTAAGAACTGTTTTTGGGATGCATCTCAGACACTGCTAAATAATTTAAGAACACCTGGAATTTTTGTAGATTCACAATTTACTGACCCGATGTGGAGTGCTAAAGGTTATGTCAGTGAACACAATTTTAGCAGTTGTTATTCCATCAAGGATCTTATCATCTGCCAGCAGATCATCAATTGGATCCCGTTCATTTAGTACAGGAGGCATCTTTAAACGCTCCTTTGCCACCTCCGAGGCCTTCTCTAGTGCCTGAAATCAAAACAAAAACAAAAAATTACTTCTGATGTATGTTTCCTCTCTCCTTCCCACACACAAGCCTCCTACTGCAGCCCTCCCTTATATAGACACATTTTGGGGTATGAAGCAGGTGCTTTGCCTTTTCATGTGGAAACTCAAATTATGGATAAGGTAAAATTATGGTCTTACCTGTTAATTTTCTTTCCTTTAGAAGCAGCAGATGAATCCAGACTAGTGGGTATAGCTCACATCGACCAGCAGGTGGAGATAGAGAACTGATTAACAGTTGGCCTTAAAACCTGGTGTTCCTCTTGTTACTTCAGTTATGCATTTTGCCCAAGCAGCCCGAAAGGAGCATGAGCATCCACAAAACTTCATTCCAGTAGAAAATGTGCCCCTAAATAATACAATTACCAACCATCTCCCAACTGAAACCATAAACAAACACCCTACACACATACAGTGCACTTGGGGAGGGGCTCTGGATTCATCTGCTGCTTCTAAAGGAAAGAAAATTAACAGGTAAGACCATAATTTTACCTTCCATAGCAAAGCAGCAGATGAATCCAGACTAGTGGGATGTAGCAAAGCAAACTCAAACCGGGTGGGACGCCAATGCCGCCTCCGCCAGTACTGCAGTGCCAAAACTTGCCTCTGCACTGGCTGCTACGTCTAAACGATAATGCTTCGAAAAGGTATTACTCGACGACCAAGTGGCCGCTCGGCAAATTTCCTCCAAAGACATCCCCCCGGACTCCGCCCAAGACGTAGCCAATGCCCGAGTGGAATGAGCATGAAGGTGCTCCGGTACTTTCTTACCTGTCAACACATAAGCCGAAGCAATCGTCTCCTTGACCCAACGCGCAATGGACGCTTTAGACGCCGCCATCCCCTTGTTCTTACCCGCGAACAATACAAAGAGATGGTCCGACCTACGAAAATCATTCGTCACCCCCAAATAATGGAGAAGCATACGCCGCACATCCAGGCGACGCAAAGACAAAAATCGTTTACCCCAATCCTCCTTCCGGAAGGACGGGAGGAATACACTCTGGTTCACATGAAATGAAGAAATCACCTTAGGCAGGAAGGATGGCACCGGCCGCACTGACACCCCCGTCTCAGAAAAACGTAAAAAGGGTTCTCTGCAAGAAAGCGCCTGAAGCTCCGATACTCGCCTCGCCGAAGCCATTGCCACCAAGAACACTGTTTTCAGCGTGACATCCTTCAAAGTGGCCGCTGACAGGGGTTCAAAAGGTGCCCCCTGCAACCTCCCCAGGACGAGTTTAAGATTCCAGGAAGGACAAATTCGCCTTACCGGCGGGCGGATATGGTGAACCCCTTTGAGGAAACGGACCACGTCCGGCTGCGAAGCCAGCGACGCACCAGCCACCCGGCCCCTGTAACAGGCAAGGGCCGCCACCTGAACCCTTAAAGAGTTATAGGCTAATCCTTTCTCTACGCCTTCCTGCAGAAAGGCAAGAATAGCCGCCAGAGATGCATGGAAGGGCGCGATTCCCTGTCGACCGCACCAAGCATCAAAAATCTTCCAGACTCTCGCATAGGAGGTCGAAGTCGAAATCTTCTTAGCTTTAAGAAGCGTGGCAATCACCTGCTCCGAATAGCCCTTCTTCTTTAGCCTTGACCGCTCAAGAGCCAGGCCGTAAGACCAAAGCGGGCCGGATCTTCCATCCAGATTGGGCCCTGAGTTAGTAAGTCCGGAGTTACCTGGAACGTCACCCGATCGCCTACTGAAAGCTGAACGAGATCTGCGTACCACGGTCGACGCGGCCAATCCGGAGCCACCAGGATCACCCTCCTGTGACAGAGAGAGATGCGTTGTAACACCCGCCCTATCATGGGCCAAGGCGGGAACACATACAGAAGGGAATTTGGAGGCCATGGGAGGGCCAACGCGTCCACCCCCTCCGAGCCCTTCTCCTTGCGCCTGCTGAAGAAGCGAGGCAACTTCGCATTGCTGGACGAAGCCATGAGATCCAACTCTGGCAACCCCCATCGACGGACTAGCAGGTCGAACGCTCGAGCCGACAATTCTCACTCGCCCGGATCTAGAAGATTTCTGCTGAGGAAGTCCGCTTGCACGTTTTCGTGACCTGCAATGTATGCCGCCGACAGAAGCGGAACATGCCCTTCTGCCCACTGAAACAATTTCCTTGCCTCTTCGGCCAACTGCGGACTCCGAGTGCCCCCCTGACGATTGACATATGCGACCGCCGTGACACTGTCCGAAAAGATTCTGGTCGGCCTGTCCTGAATCAGGGACTGAAAAGCCCTCAGCGCCAATCTGATCGCTTTTAACTCCAACAAATTGATGGGCCACTGTGCTTCCTCTAAGGACCACAGTCCCTGCACCGACGCTTGCAGGCACTCAGACTGGCATCCGTCGTCACCACCACCCACTCCGGTGTGGCTAACGGAATGCCCCGCCACAGGTGCAACTTGTGTAGCCACCATTGCATACTGCGAGCCGCCCGAGGAGTCCATTGGAGACGCACATTGTAGTCCAGAGAAGCTGGGGACCAGCGAGAGAGAAGCGACTGTTGTAAGGGTCTCATGTGGCCCCGAGCCCAGGGGACCACCTCCAGAGTCGCTACCATGGAGCCCAAAACCTGCACATAATCCCAAACCCGAGGTCTGGGCGACCCGAGAAGTAGGCGAATCTGAGCCTGCAATTTCTCTCCCCGGTCTCGGGGTAGAAATACTCTCCCCAGAGCAGTGTTGAATCTGACCCCCAGATGTACCAAAGACTGCGACGGGGACAGAAAACTCTTGGGAAAATTGACGATCCACCCTAACGACTGAAGGAGAGATATTACCCTCTGAGTGACCGACAAACTCTCCTGTCTGGACGAGGCGCGGATCAACCAGTCGTCTAAGTAAGGGTGTACCCGAATCCCTTCCTTGCGAAGAGAGGCTGCTACCACGACCATGACTTTGGAAAAGGTGTGGGGAGCCGTCGCCAGGCCAAAGGGCATTGCCCGAAACTGATAGTGCTGGCCAAGAATCGCAAACCTTAGATACCGCTGATGCGGAGGCCAGATCGGGATATGTAGGTACGCCTCCTTGAGATCTAGAGACGTGAGAAACTCTCCCGGTCGAACTGCCGCAATGACCGAGCGTACCGTCTCCATCCGGAAATGGCGAACACTGAGAAATCTGTTGACCACTTTGAGGTCCAGCACCGGTCTGAACGACCCCCCCTTCTTTGGAACAATGAAGTAAAGGGAATATATCCCGTAGCCTACCTCTTCCGGGGGCACCGGTACCACCGCCCCCAGATCTAGCAGCCCCTGAAGAGTCATGCGGACCGCCTCTCCCTTGGCCGCCCCATGGCACGGGGACACCAAGAAAGAATCTTCGACGGGAGAGGCGAACTCCAACTTGTACCCTTCTCGAACAATGTCCAACACCCACTGATCTGACGTGATTGTGGCCCACTCCGCCCGGAACGCCGAAAGCCGGCCCCCTAAGGGAAGGGCGGAGGGAGCCAAGCCCCCGTCATTGCGGAGTGCGACTTGTTGGGGTACGTGTTGGCTGACCTGAAGAGGGTTTCGTCATACGAAAGGAACTCCTCTGCTGCAACCTAGGCCTCGACGCAGAGAAAGAACCACATGCTGATCTGAAGAATGGTTTACCAGGCCTGGACCGCCTCACATCTCTGAAGCGCGGTCTAGACGAGGAGGACCTCACCGGGGGCCTAGCCCTATCCTCCGGTAGACGCTGTGTTTTGGTATCCCCAAAATCTTTCACCAATTTCTCTAAGTCCTCTCCAAATAATAAACCTCCTTTAAAAGGGAGTCTCACCAGCCTAAGCTTGGATGCAGCATCAGCTGCCCAATGTCGGAGCCATAAGGATCTGCGCGATACCACTGACAGAGACATCTGTTTCGCAGATGCTCGAATAATGTCATATAAGGAGTCTGCCAAATAGGCCAAGCCCGACTCCAAATCAGCCAGTTCCGAAGGGACAGAACCCCCGGACTCCATTAAATTATCGGTCATCCCTTGTGACCACTGCAAACATGCCCTCGCCGCATATGAGCTGCAAATAGCGGCCTGTAAGGTAACCGCAGCTACTTCAAAGGACATTTTTAGTGAAGATTCAATCTTCCTATCCTGCGCATCCTTTAGCGTCACCCCCCCTTCCACCGGCAAGGTAGTCTTTTTCGTTACCGCTGCCACCAAAGCGTCCACCCTAGGTAACCTAAACTTTTCAAGTTCGGTCGGGTCAACCGGATACAGGAGCCGCATGGCCTTTGCCACTCGTAAACTGGCCTCCGGCGTATCCCATTGCGCCGCGATCAGCTCCTGCATGGCTTCATGCACCGGAAAGGACCTAGGTGGCTTACGCGTACCTGCCATCAGGGGGTTACCCGACACCTTAGCATCTTCCTGAGAGATATTTAAACCCTGCAAAGCCTTGGAAATCAAGGACGCCAGCTCCTCTCTATGAAACAGCCGGAGCGCGGAATGATCATCAATTTCCCTGCCCGGGGGATCCTCTACCTCCCAATCTAAGACCTCCCCTTCCTCTAATGATTCAGGAAGGGAGAAAGGTGAAAAGGGAAGATGACCTTCAGCGTCCACGGTCGCGAGTCTGCGTTTCTTCGCCCCCTGCGACCGCCCAGGCGACAGTACAGGACCCGCAGACGGGCCGGCATTAGCCCCGGTTAAACCCATGGAGGTGGAAGGCCCCGGGAGGGACGGACAGGTCGCCTGCACCGACTGGGCCGACTGCGAGCCCTGTAGCAGAAATGCTTGGTGCAATAACATAACAAATTCCGGGGAGAAGGAACTCACCCCCAGTAAAGTTGAACCAGTCTGATCAATGCTAGGGCGCGCAGCCGCGCCGTCCCCTAGCGACCCCGGCTCCCCGACCTCCGCTGACCTCCCCTCAGTCGCGGGAGAGCCTTGCAGTCCCCCCGAGTCACCCTCGAGGCCTGGGGACGTAAACCGTGCCTCACTGACACGGGAGATGGCTAACTCACCCGCTTGTAGGAAGGCATCTTCTGCCGGTGTGTCCCCACACCCTGCAGAGCAGAAGCCTGACAGTGCTCTGCGCTTCCCACAGCGCGAGCACCGCTGAGCCGCCACTGCTGCCATCGCTAAAACCGGCGCTTCAAAAAAACCTTTTTTTTTTTCACACACGCGGCACCACGCCGCCGACCGCTGACTCCGCCCCCCCCCGCGACCGCCGGAACGAACACGAACGACCGACTGACTAAAGAGGAGGCAGACAGCAAACACAGTAACTCACCAACCGGTCCCCGCTCTAACTGCAGTCGGGTTACAGCTGGTAATCGCACTGCAAGCCACACAGCATGGCTCAGCACAAGCAGGAAGACGCTGTTTTGTTTTTTGTTTTTTTGTACTGGAATGAAGAACTCCAAGACGAACTTCCTGCAGTGGCCCAAGAACCCACTCAAACCAACGGAGGGGAGGGTGGAGAAGGGACCTGGGAGGGCCCAGGTGTAGCTCCCAAAGCCGGCACCGCTCAGCCAGGCACCCCTGTCCTACTGAAGAGACCGAGTCTCAACAGAGGAAGCCACAGGAACACCACCAAACCGGCCCCAGCCAGAATCCAGGAGCTAGTAGAGTAAGCTCCATTCCTGCTGGGAGATAGAGCAAAACTGAAGTAACAAGAGGAACACCAGGTTTTAAGGCCAACTGTTAATCAGTTCTCTATCTCCACCTGCTGGTCGATGTGAGCTATACCCACTAGTCTGGATTCATCTGCTGCTTTGCTATGGAATTTTTAATTACCTCTAAACAAAAATGCATCGTCAGAGAAAGGGCGGGACCGCCGGCAGAGGAAGCAGTGCAGGGCTCAGAGAAGGGACGGGACCGCCGGCAGAGAAAGCAGCAGGGCTCACTGGCATCGGGAACCAACGGTAGGCAGCTTCTCCGTGCGGGGGGGGCTTGGGGATGAATCGGACGTCGGGGGGGGGGGGGTGCGAGCGGTCCTTCAGGGTGGGGGTGCGA
This sequence comes from Geotrypetes seraphini, assembly GCF_902459505.1. Taxonomy (NCBI): domain Eukaryota; kingdom Metazoa; phylum Chordata; class Amphibia; order Gymnophiona; family Dermophiidae; genus Geotrypetes; species Geotrypetes seraphini. The sequence goes on along the minus strand of NC_047092.1, from coordinate 136,907,181 downwards.
GCGGTCTTTCGGGGTGGGGCATCAGGCTTTCAGGGCTGGGGGTTGAATCGGATGTCGGGGGGGAACTATGTAAAAAAAAAATTGTACAACGCGCTCACGCATATAACGTGCATGGTTATGCTCGGATTGTAAAATTTGTGTATAACGCGCGCGTTATATGCGTGAAAATACGGTAAGTCTGATTTGGGTAGATGGCACTAGATGTCCAAAGTTAGCAGTGGGAAAATGACCATTAAAAAAAAAAAAAATACATCTAGAATAATTTTTTTTTTAAAATCGTCCATCTGGACATCCAGGCTATTGTTTGTCCAGACCGCCAGGATGTCTATTTTTATACCACATTTTCGACCAAAATTTCATCCAAGTCCCAAACACCCAGAACAAGACCATTTGGATGTGGAAGGGGCTAATCTTGTAATGGACAGGCCACCCAGACATGGCAACAGAGAAGTGAGGCATCTTACAGGATACTGCTGTGAATTTCACAAAAAGGGTGCCAGATAAACACCTCACCATAACTCCCTTATAGGTTATGGTGAGCCCTTAAAACCTTCTATACCCACCTGTCTACAACCCCAATAGCCCTTATGGCTGCAGGTGGCTCCTGTATGGCAGTAGAGTAAGGTTTTTTTGGGGGGGGGGGGGTCAGTGGGCGCACATGTTCCACCATAAACGTAGTGGTTAGAGCAGCTTATGGGCTCGGGTCCTCCTCTCTATGGTTCTCTAGCCCAACTCCCAGGCTATTTAAGACACCTGTGTACAGCTCTACTAGGCTTTCCTATACAAGGTGCTGATGTTCTGGAGACAAGGATGTATTTTTTTTAATTCTGATCTTTGGGGGGGGGGGGGGTGAGGGGTCAGTGAACACTGGAGGAGTATGTTGGGGTCTTTACTTTGTCTCTGCAGTGGTTATTTAGTCACTTTGGATACTTTTTTGGCACTTTTACCTGTTTTTACATCATCTGACTCATTTTCGTCCAGGATGTCTAGTAAAACATTCGATCATCCCTGCAGGATGACTAAGTCTAGGTCGACCCCCCATCCTGCACTAACCACTCCTCCAGCTCTTGGCGCACAGTAGCATTCAGAGGTATAAAAAGTCTCTCGATACATCCAGAAAGTCGGTTTGATTATCGGCACTTGGACGACCTTGGACGACCTGTCTTTTTGATCGTCCAAGTGCCAATTTGGGTGGGTTTTAGAATTATTTAAGTTTGGATTATGAGCCCCATGTCAAAGGTAGTGTGATCCCTTCACTGTCCCTGAAATAATTTTGATAGAGGGTGCCTCCAATTATTGTTCCCTGCCCCTCAGAGGTAAGGGGCCTTTTTGCAACCTTTCACCACTTTTTTTGTAATGATAGAAGTAGCACCAATAGCAAGACAGGAAAAGCTGTCAGTTAATTTAAGGCAAACAATTACCTCACATGGGTACTTCTTAACCTCAAGATCACAGGAGACACAGAGCCAGCCAGATTTTGCAAAACTAGAAACTACATCGGAAGGAAGGACTCAATCGGAAGAAGGTCCCGGAGCAGGCCTGTGATGTTGCATCTTTAGTCGATGAAGCTTCTAAGACACCGATAGGCTCAGGGAAGAAGGTGCAAACCCAGTAGGGGAGTCACAGGGGTTTGTTTGTTTTTTTTTTTGGGGGGGGGATTGCCATTTGACCCACCATTGGCAGGGGGGTTCTGTTGGACCCGCAATTGGGAGGGGGCTGCTTCTGTACGCATGAAGGGGGGAGGAGTTGTTTGGGCTGCTTGATCGGCTGGAGCTGAAGAGAAGGGATCTGTTATGGAGATTGGGGGAAGGGAAAGAGGTGCTGGGCCCATGTGGTGTGGGGACTGGAGCTGGAGGGGAGAGTTGCCAGACCCACACCTGGGCACTGAATGGAGGTAAAAGAGGAGTTGAACCCATGGGAAGGGAGGCTAGAGGGAAGGGAGAGAGGTACAGGACCTGCAGGGAGGAGGAGAGAGAAGGGAAAGGAAAGAGAAAAGCTGAATCAAAGGGATGAAGGAAGAGCGAGTGAAAAATTCAACATAGCGAAGGGAGGGAAGAAAGATGAGTGTGAGACACATTGGTGTAAAGGAGTAAAAGGAGAGGGTTAAGCTGGACACAGGGAGATATACAAAAAGAGGGGAGATGGTGGGCATGGATGGGAGCATAGAAACAGGGACAAAAAGGAGAATGGTATATGGACAGAGGGATAATGCCAATCATGGGAGGGTATATGGACACAGAGAGAAGATAGCTACACATGGGGAAGAATAAGAACGCAGAAAGAAGACCCTGGCAAGCAAGTTAAGAGAAGAGAAAAGAAAACAGAGACCAGTGCCTGAGACCGACATGATTTGAAGAATAAAATGAGACAAAGGAAGGAAAAAAATAATTGTATTTTCTATTTTGTGATCAGAATATATCAGATTTTAAATATGTATCCTGCTAGAGCTGGTGTTAGACATAACTGGGGATTGAAAAGCCAAGGCCGTGCTTTTTTAGCTTTCAGCTGGCTGAGGGCTCTCTCTGATCTGGAGGCAGTTGCCCTAGTTGCACTCCCCTACTCCTGCCATGTGTGACTGAAGTATTCTGTTAGCTTGATTTTTCTATGTAGCAATCTGTAGTAATTTGGCTTGTTCAGTTTTCTGGATAGTGGATGGGGTATTTGTGACGGAGAGACAGGGGTTTTGTTGATCCTTGCTCTGTTATTTGTGTTTATAAAATGACAATTGTACAGAATATTGGGGTCCTTTTACTAAGGCATGCTAGCCGTTTTAGCGCTTGCTAAACGTTAATGCATCCATGGACTATAATGGACGCATTAGCGTTTAGCACGTGATATTTTGCACGCCTTAGTAAAAGGACCCCATTGTTTCTTTTTATACTTTAATAAAATAAGTTCAATATAAAATCATTTGTGCAGATGGGATCAGACTGTTTTCTGGGACAAATTTTTTTCCTGCATCATTCTCTACCTTGTAGGTCATGTGACCTATATGGGTTCAATCTCAACAGAAGGTAAAATAGTTATGAAAATGTAATTTCACATCTCTTAACACATACACAAATCAATGAGAAAAAAACCTGGTTTATGGAGGCCATACCTGCTGAAGCTGCTCATCCGTCATTAACTTGTATGTTGGGGGTTTCAACTCCTGTTTGATAGGCTTAAAAACCTTATGCAAATTTAATCCAGTCATTTTAGACAGTAAAGTCTGAACAGTTTCATCTGTGAAACAAGGCTTTTGGGCTTCAGGTTCTGCACCTGCAACAGAAGCTTTCATTGGTTGGTTTACTTATTTAGACCCCCTTTTTATGAAGATGAGTTACGCTTTTTTTTATCGCCAGCCATGGCGGTATTAGCTCTTATGCTATGAGCATCGGAGCTTTTACCACCAGCGATAAAACATGTCTAAGACGGCGGAAGGTAAATCAGTTGTACTGGAGAAATTATACATACTCACTTTTAAACATTCCCAGCACTTTTTCTAATCCGATTACTAACAACCCGCAAACTATCCAATCACGATCAACCATAAATGCAGAGGCTACGAAATATGAAATGCAGGTGGCAGAGAACCGCACAGCGAAATGTCAGGCATTAGCTATGACATCTCTGTAATAACATGCAACGGAGGAAAGAGACCACACATGGCTCTGGTGTACTAAACATTTTTCTCCCAAAAATGCACAAGATGGGAAGTCTTTCATCCGTTCCGACCCTATGACATTTGTCGGCGGAACACTGATTTCTCCATTAGCCGCCGTTCCGCCCTACCTGAACCTGCTCCTTGCTCTGCACACAAATTCCGATTTCCACAGCGCGTAAACCGTGCCTGGAAACCAAACCCCGCCGGGCGCCACCGCACGCGCCCTAACACTCGAAAAACAGCCTTCTCCATAACCAGACTAATCTTTCAGCTACACGAGCTTCGCCAATTGCTTCCGGGTCACTAACCCCCACATACCTTCTAGGATAGGCAGATCTTTCAGCCACACGAGCTTATATAACTGCTTCCGGGTCACAAACCCCACTCGCCTTCTAGGAAAGGCAGTCCTGATCTTACGTCTTATTTTCAATCACGTGTGCGAGTGTTCTTTTAAGTGGACAAAGATTTAAACCTATATGAGCTGGAGAATTGGATGTTGAAGCTGATTTGGTAATGGACGGTGTATGAGGTTAACAAAGTCCGAAGCCTGCGTGGACACACAGTAACACTAAGAGTACAATGTAGATATGAATCTCATTAAAAATGATTCAATATAGTTGATTAGCCCTTTCATTTTTATTTCCCGTGCATTAGGTGAGCCATAGGCTCCGCCCCATACCCTGCCCAAACTCCTCCCCAGATCCCACCCCCACACTTCCCCCTCTATATATTTATGGATTTGCTTATCAGCGGTTTTAGACCAAAAAAAAATGCATTTTCATTTTTCAGGCTATTTTAAGCCTTGTAAGTCTCCCCTTAAGCCTTACCTGGTGGTCTAGCAGGTTTTCAGGCCAGGAACAATCTTCCCACGCTCCTACTCTGTGCAGATTGCTCACAGGAAATGGCTGCCTTGAGCTCCTGTCTCTCTTCAGACTACGACAGGAGCTCAAGGCAGCCGTTTCATGTGAGTGATCTGCACGAGGCAGGAATGTCGGAAGATTGCTCCTACCCCAAAAACCTGGTAGACCACCAGGTAAGGCTTAAGGGGGGGGGGGCTTACAGGGCTTAAAATAGCTTGGGGGAAGCGGGAGATAGGGACAGAACCGGCCCGAATATTATTCATGGTTTTTTAATATTTGCGGGCCGGCTCTGCCCCTAACCACCGTGAATATGGAGGGGAAAGTGTAATTGTAATGCCATTATTTCCATTCATTTTTCATATACAGTATACACACAATATCTTATTAGCAATACATAATAGTTAACCCTAAAATTAAACTACACTGTATGCTTCTCAACTTCTGGGGCAAGTCCACGGCAGAAGGCTGATCTCTTGACGCAGCGGCTGCCGTAGATTTCCACACCTCCTCCCCAGTCACTGCAATTTTAAATCTTCAGGGAGCTACGCCGCAGCATCAACAAGTTCAGCCTTCTGCTATCAGCCTGCCCCGGAAGTCTTCATTCGGCAGCAGCTTCCCGTTCCCGCTTAGGCGGGCTGCTGCTGAATGAAGACTTCCGGGGCAGGCTGAACTCATTGATGCTGATGCTGCTGCTGCTGCTGCCCAAAGATGTAAAATAACAGCGACCAGGGAAACTGCTCATCTCTCTGGATCTCATGGAAGCCTATTTGTACATTCCAACATTTTGATTTTTTCAGCCCACTGCAAATTCTTGAGGTTTCATGTCCGGGAACAGCATTACCAGTTCTCAGCTGTGCCCTTTAAGCTGGCAACAGCTCTTTGTACCTTCACCAAGATAATGGTGGTCGTAGCAGCTTACCTACAAAAAAATGGGACTGCAGGTTCACCCTTACTTGGACAACTGGCTGATCAGGGCTCTCTCGACATAGCTGTGGGCCATGTCTATCTTCAAAGACACACAGACTGAAACTATGTACCCAGATTTCTTCCCTTCTGGAGCTGCCGGCTCCTTCAGCATGGAACTATCTTCAGGTCCTGGGGTCCATGGCGGCTACTATAGGTGAGTTGACTCTTTGTCTTTCCATTTAAATATATTAAGTAACTTGATAAAAAGCACTTTATACACTCATTGTTATGCAATGATTGAGAACTTGAGCCGTTTTCAAAGGTGGGCTTTCTAGTTCACTGACAGGGTATTTTTATCTTGTAACGGTTCTCTGAGCACAATACAAGTGTGACTTAGTAAATGCTGTGAATATTTTGATATATGCCCAGAGTGTATTCATTTGATCTATTTATAGCACTATACACTTGGGCTTACAGTGTTTGATTTATCCCTGTTTTGTCTTGGGCCACTCTAGGTGCACATGCACCCTCTCCAACATGCCTTACTCTCTTGCTGGGCTCCACACAGTGATGCTTTACAGTCTTGTCTTCCATGGACTCTGGACGTTTGAGCCAGCATGAATTTGTGGCTTCTCCTGCAATCGTTCTGCAGGGACGTTCCGCTGTGGATTGCCTCCTGGATAGTGGCAATGACAGATGCCAGCCTTCGTTGTCCCATCCAGGGGTGTTGGACACCCTCTTAGATGAAATGGTCAATCGACTGGTTGGAGCTGAGAGCCATTCAACTGGCTCTGATGCAATTGCAGAAGACTCTGGAGGGCCAAGTGGTCAGGGTCTTCTCCAACAATGCGACAGCAGTAGCCTGGGTCAATCGCCAGGGCAGGACCAAGAGCACCCTCCTGGCTTATGAAGCCCACCTTATGTTTCAATGGGCGGAATGTCACTTCCAGGCGCTATCAGCAGTGCATGTGGGGGGAGTCAATAATGTTCAAGCTGACTTTCTCAGCAGCCAGACTCTGGATCTGGGTGAGTGGGCCCTGTCTGCAGTGATGTTCTGAGCCATAGTGCGGTGCTGGGGTCGGCCCCACCTCATCCTCATGGCCACAGTGAAGAACAAGGGAATGGATCATTTCTTCAGTCAAAGATCTGAGCCTGGAAGCATGAGTCTCAATGCTCTAGTGCAGCCCTGGCCTCAGGAGATTCTCCTGTATGTCTTTCCTCCCTGGCCCATGATAGGACGAGTCATTTGACTGATCGTGGTCCTTCCAGGCCAAGTCATTCTGGTGGCTTCAAATTGGCCTCATAGACTGATACGCAGATCTTATGCGTCTTCACAAGGGTCACGGCTTTTGGCTGAGCGTCCATACAGACCTACTTACACAGGGTCCGGTATGAATGGAGAACCCAAGTTGCTTTGCTCTTATGGCATGGCTCTTGAGCTCGCAGCCTTAGAACACAAAAGTTATTTTGAAGTGGTTATTGATAATCTTCAAAATAACTTTTGTGTTCTAAGGCTGCGAGCTCAAGAGCCATGCCATAAGAGCAAAGCAACTCGGGTTCTCCATTCATACCTGATCCTGTGTAAGTAGGTCTGGATGGACGCTCAGCCAAAGGCCGCAACCCTTGTGAAGACGCATAAGATCTGCGTACCAGTCTGTGAGGCCAATTTGGTTATTGACACTCTTCTCAAGTCTAAGAAGTCGTTCACAGTTTCTGCTTACACTAAAGCGTAGAAGGATTTTCAAGACCAGGTGGACACAGTTTCTGCTTATACTAAAGTGTAGAAGGCTTTTCAGTAACAGGTGAACCCTTATTCAGCTCCAATCTTGATGATTCTTGCCTTTCTGCAAGCTGGACTTGCTAAAGGTCTCACTGTAGCATCTCTTTGAGTCCAAGTAGCCTGGCTCTCTTATTTTAGATCCCAGGATCATCATTTCTCTTTTGTGTGTCATCATGTTGTCACCAGATTTTGAAAGGGACTCCACATCAGACTACCGGTCAAGCAGCCTTTCCCTTCCTCGGACCTCAACCAGGTGTTGTCTAGCCTTACCAAGACTCCCTTTGAGCCTCTTTGGGATGCTTCCCTCTTGGACTTGAATATCCAGCAAGACCGTGTTTTTGGTCACTGTTACATCAGCGTAGGAGGTATTGGAATTCCAGGCTCTCTCTTGTAGGGAACTGTTCCTCCGCTTCTTGGAGGCAGGGATTTCTCTGTGTACGGTTCCCTCCTTCCTGCCGAAAGTGGTTTTGGCATTCCATGTTAATTAGGAAGTATGTTTGCCTTCTTTTCAGCCTACTGGTTCCAAGATGCAAGATCGCCTTTTGAAGAAACTGGATGTGCGCAGAGTGCTTCTTTGCTACCTGGAGGTCACTAACGAATTTTGTCTCTGACCATCTGTTTGTGCTGCCTCATTCTGTTAAGTGAGATGCTCTCATTTTCAAGGACATGTTTTCTAAATGGATCCGTAGGGCCATTTCATCAGCCTATATTCTTTCTGGGACACAGTCTTCTGTTTCCATCAAGGCACATTCTACTAGGAGTGTGGCTTCTTCGTGGGCTGAAGCTACTAGATGTCTCCTCTGAGATTTGCAGGGTGACAACATGGTCCTCTCTACACACATTGCCATGTTTTACAGAGTGGATATGGCAGCAAGACAGGACTCTGCCTTTAGGTCCTCGGTCTTATGGGCCGCACAGCTAGCTTGCCCTAGCTTTTGGGGGATATTATTTGTGCATCCCATCTGTCTAGAATGGGGGCTGGAAAGAATACTGTATATATATATATATATATATATATATATATAACTTTTTTTGTGGAAGTAGTTTCTGAGCTCCTTTGAAGCCTTTGTTGGCTGTTTGCAGTTGATGTTCTAATCTTCATTCTTGAGCAGAACGGTTGTTGCTGAACTTGTTTGCCATGGGTGTCTCTACTTCATGTTGATTTGGTGGCTCTTAGTGTTTGGGTATTAACTAGAGGTAGAGACTACAGTGAAGTACAGCAGAAGCACAGAGAAAAAAATCCAGAGTGGATTCCTTCTGCAGATGGCATGTGGCCATGGGGATACTACCCCATGAGTTCTGCCCCTGTTCCTGCCCCATTCTTGCAAACTTTGTCCTTATCTACACAAGTCTTGAACACTTTAAAATCTTAGGTGTTCGAGGCTTGTGCAGTTAAGGCAAAGCTTGTAGGAATGGGACAGGGACAGAACTTGTGAGGACGGGTCATTGAGATTCCACGGGGTGAGGGACACATTTGTTACCTCCATGCCATTCTCTTATTAACAAATAGGTTTAGAATACAAATCAATATGCCAAGCTTAAAAATATCTGTAGAATATTAGTCACAACTCATGACAGCAATACTTCATCAGATACAAGCCACTATTAAACCAACATAATGAAGGACTTTAACATAATTATGCAAATATTTGGTTTAAGAACTCTTGTATATTTTACTGAATAGCCACTTGTTGACAGGCTCCCTTTTTTACAGTAGCATTTGTCATCCTTTTTAGAAATTATTATGCAATTAGGAAAGCAGTTAATAAGTCTATTCAATAATTTTTAAATTGCATGACTTTTTAATAGGCTATTGCAGGACCTATGGGACTAGGGTAGTTGTCAGTCTCAGCTACAGCCTGCTTTGGATTACAAGTTAATGAGTCTACGTCATCTTTCCTTTCCGCACTGTCCTATCAGCACCACAGAACACAGGGAACAGATGCAAAGATCAAACACTGTTACACAGCTCATATTTCAAAAAACAAGTATCAATTACTTTAACAGTCAGAACTGTGTACTAATGGTGACTGGCATCTAAGATTTAAAAGAAGCTGTAAACCACTCTACTCGTATTTGTTTAAATGAGACCTATTGTTTCAGCAGCAGCAGGACACCTAAAGCAAGACCAAGCTAAGACAATTGTTCAGTGCAGCTGAAAGGGAAGAATGACATCAATAGCACTTCCTATAGCAGCCAGTCTGATCCTGCTTAGCTTGGAATATCACACTGGGTCAAAGTAGTAGGGCTGGAGTAGATATGAGATGCTTCAGCTGTCTTTGGATAGCTCAATAATGCACATCAACATTTTCCTTTTATTTACATTAGTGAAAGGGTGGAACAGCTTTCTGATGCCAGTGAACTAGACAATATCAAACAGAGAAGATTTTAAAGGATAGGAAAAGGAGAAGGGTTTCTAGTACTTGTTCTTTCAAAGAAAGTTATTTTTAACATATTAATATGGTATGAATCATAATAAATAATTCCATGGTAGAAAGTTTTGAACTGTGCTTTCATGCATTGTGATGTCAACAGAAATCCTTAACGGAGCCCTTAAAGCAATGGTTCTCAACTCTGTCCTGGGGACCCCCCCAGCCAGTCGAGTTTTCAAGATATCCCTAATGAATATGCATGAGAGAGATTTTCATATAATGGAAGTGACAGGTATGTAAATCTCTCTCATGCATATTTATTAGGGATATCTTGAAAACCCGACTGGCTGGGGGGGTCCCCAGGACAGAGTTTAAAACCACTGCCTTAAAGCAACAGAGAAACTAAACTAATAATTACAGAATGACTTAGGGACAAATTTTTCCTGTCCCTGTGGGATCCCTATGGGATCTTTCTATTCCAGTCTTGTCACCGCAAGTTCTGTCCCTGTCCCATTCTTGCAAGCTCTGCTTCTATCTGCAAAAGCCTCACACAGTTTAAAATCATAAATGTTCAAGGCTTGTGTGGTTAAAGCAGAGTTTGAAGGAATGGGACAGGGACAGAACTCGCGAGGATGGGATGGGGATTTTGAGATTCTGTGGGGACTGGGAAAATTTGTCCCCATGTCATACTCTAAATCACAGGTGTCAAAGTCGGTCCTCGAGGGCCAGAATCCAGTCGGGTTTTCAGGATTTCCCCAATGAATCTGCATGAGATCTATTTGCATGCACTTCTTTCAATGCATATTCATTGGGGAAATCCTGAAAACCCGACTGGATTCCGGCCCTCGAGGAGGGACTTTGACACCCCTGCAGTCTAAATAGTAGCCTTCTTGACTTCAGTTGATACACTATTATCCTCTGCATTGTACTACAATGCTCATAATTCACAGAGAACACTAGATGGCAATCTCTGCCTTTGTTTTCAAGGCATGATTTCTCATGAATTGTAAAAAAAATGTTTTCTTTTTATTTCCTTAGAAATAATTGTAGTGATTTCAGTGTTTGTGTTATTAAAACAGCAAAAAGTGTTCCATATTTCCTATTTTATATACATTCTGGTAAGGGACGGACAAGCCGGTTTAATTCAAGCAAATGAGCTAACGCTAAGCAGAGTTGTTTGATGTGATCTGGATTTTCAAGAAACATCTGATTCTTGTATGACTTAAGTGAAATCTGATCCAGTTTGATTCAGCTCAGCAGAATCCAAGGCAATCCTGACTTGGCTTTGATTCCCGTTTTTGACCTGGCTTGATGAGCTTGGGGGCAAAGGTGGTTTGGAGTTGAATGCTCACTTGAGCTGCTGTATGATTGCTGCCAAAAATTGACAAAGCTTTGTGACCGCCCTCCTGAGCTCTAAGATGATTCACTTAAGAATTATTAACTAAAGCGAGCTGGGGAAATCAAAGCCAGTCTAGATCACTTACGTTTTGATCAAACTGAAGCAGCCTAATCTGAATCGGCACCCAAGCCTGGGTCATGGACAACTTGCTCATTCTTAGCTCAAATGCCAAAGTTCCAGAAATGATCAATTCAGAAATTCATGGGTAAAACAAACCCTTGAGAGTTGGTGTAAATGAATATGGTGCAATGTACACATTTGATAAAGTATACTGTATGTTGTTGTCCCTGGGGCACTCTACTGTTTATCTCTCATCATCAGGAAAACTGGCATTTAATCTTATGCTTTGGTAACTGGCTAAAAGATAAGACAGAAAACAAGCTAGAGCACAACTATTACACAAACAGCTATACCGGAGGCATTTCTTTAACAGTGCATCTATGTGGTGTCTATTCTATAAAGGAAAGTAGACGCCTATTTTCCTTTCTAGAATACTTGCATTACAGGTGAAATACACACCTATAATTTAAGTGTGAGCACTTAGCTGACCATAGAGCTGGTGCAAGTACTTGTAATGCAACAACTTGGAATAGCTTTGTGTCATTAGCAAATTTAATTACCTGACTAGGTCTCCGTCTCTGGCAAAACAAAAATATCACCAAAGTCCCACAGTAGAAACAAGGAAAACGCCAGCACAAGGAACAAAAGCTGTGGAAACGATGATCTTGACGCCAAACTGTATTAAAAGCACTTCTTATAAAAATCTTCGTATAAAAGTGTTGAGAAACATCCCAATGATGTACAGGAATGATTTGTGCTGTGTCCGCACCACAAATCATTTCTGTACATCATTTGGATGTTTCTCAACACTTTTATGTGAAGATTTTTATATGAAGTACTTTTAATAAAGCTTGACGTCAAGATCATTGCTCCCCATCTCTGGATCATGTACTCCCCCCCCTTTTTTTTTTTTACTAAACTACAATAGCGGTTATTAGCACAGGGAGCCACGCTGAATGCTCTTCGCTGTTCCCGACACTCATAGAGCTCCTATGAACGTTGGGAGCAGCGCAGAGCATTCAGCGCAGCTCCCTGCACTAATAAATGTTATTGTGGTTTAGTAAAAGGGGGGTTTAATTTAATCTAATGCAGAGTTTGTATACCACTAAATCACCATGCAGGCTTCAAAGCAATTTACAAACAATCAAATTGAGTTATAATCTAATTAGGTACTTTAAACTTCCCTCTCAGTCCCAAACGGGCTCACAATCTAAATATAATACCTAAGAAAAATATTTACTTATATGACAGAGATATATGAAAAGAAAGAAGAAAATACTGTAGAGAAAACATCAAAACATTAGTATCAAGGAATCCAAAAAGATGTGAAAAATTAAACAGAAATGAAAAAACAGTCATTCACCACCCTTAGTCTTAATCAAATAAGCCCTGAAATTTAATAATCCTGAATGTAGAGATCCATCCTCTCACAAAACAAGAAGGCAGTCTATATGGTACATCACAAGTGCTATCTTGATGGAAGAAGGTAGCCCTGCCGAACAAACAGCCCCAGTCAGTGAAAGGAGAGGAGAGCCGGTCATGACCAAGGCAGTCAGATGCAAAGTCATTTATATGTTAAAAAGCAGGGGTCCCAGCACAGATCACTGGGAAACCCCACTATCTAATTTATCACGTGAAACATTCCACAATCACAAACTCAAGGGACTAATAATCTAACACTCCAAAACCCTTGATACAAATTCTCTTGTTCCCCAAACTAAAGGAATAAACTACAATTACTTCAGTTTTTTTGTCTAGCGTTTAGCTTACCACTTATTAAATAAAGGAAAAAAAAATCAATTTACCAAAAGTTATAAGGATTTCATATTAGGAGAGGAAAAAGCTTAGGACCAATGCCTGCTGTTGTTCATCAACATTCAAACAGGCTTAACTTAGAGCTACCTCATTGGCTTCAAAACCTCCTCCTCTATCAGTTCCTTAAAATATCTTCCATTTATATTATCTTTAATTTTTATGTATTTAAATACCTTCCTTTATTCCATTATTTAATAAGTGGTGAGCTAAACGCTAGACAAAAAATGAAGTAAATATAGTTTATTTCTTTTGTTTGAGGAACAAGAGAATTTGTATCAAGGGTTTTGGAATGTTAGAATCCCACTATCTACCCTTCTCTATTGAATAATCTTACTCTATGTTTTCTATCTTTTAACCAGTTCTTAATCCACAATAGGACATTACTTCCTATCCTTTGATGTTCTCATTTCCTCAGGAGGTGTTCCTCAGGAGGTGTTCATGAGGTATTTTGTCAAATGCCTTTTGAAAATGCAGATACAGTACACAAAATTGACTAACTCATCTATATTCACATGTTTATTCACCCCTTCAAAGAAATGTAGTAGATTGGTGAAGCAAGATTTCCCTTTATTAAAACTATGAGGCAAACATGGTTCTTTTTATTGTATAGGATTTTTTGGACCCCAGTTCATTTGCAAAAATTAGATAGTTCCAAATCTAATAGATACTGGCATTGTAATACTGCCATAGGGTCCTTAGATCATCTGTTATTTTTTTGTCCACTTATATTTAAATTCTGGAAGTCGATTTGGGGACAAATAAATACTATATTAGAATCTGATATTTCACTAACATATGTGGTACTATGTTACACGTTAAACCTACACTTGATAAATATAAAATGATCACAAAAAATTGGAAAAATTATGATAGATTAAATTATACATTTTGGTGGACAAATGTATGTAATACATACAAATATGAGAAAATGAATGCTGACTGTTTGGGATACAGTGTTTTTTTAAACAAAATATGGGGTCCATTGGCTTTAATTGTTGATTCACATTAAGAGGTTTTTTTGTTGTTGTTGTTGTTCTAAGATCTTATCATTACACATCCGGGAGGGTGGGAGGTAATTGGGAAATAAAAATATATATATATAAAAATTTTCATTTTAAATATGTAATAAGTTAATTGGAGCCATCATTATTTGAGAGGAGGGTGGGTGGGTAAAGTAATGCTGTTTATATTAATTGTATGAAGTGGTGTATTTTATGAAAATTGTATTGTAATGATTGTTTTATAACAAATATAATACACTAATGAAGTTTATAAATTAATAAAATATTTTTTTTTTTAAAAACCATGTTGGCTTTGTCTCATTAATCCATGCCTTTGTATATGGTCTGTAATTTTGTTCTTTATAATAGTCTCTACCATTTTGCCCAGCACTGCCATCAGGCTCACTGATCTATAATTTCCTGGATCACTTCTTGGCATTACTTCAGATCATGCTGGATTTTAAAGATAAAGGGCTCCTTTTACAAAGGCACGCTAGCGGTTTAACGCGAATAATACCACACACTAAACCGCAGGCCACGCTAGCCACTACCACCTCATTTTGAGCAGGCAGTAGTTTTTAGGCCAGCGCGGGGATTAGCACGTGATGAAAAGTCATGCGCACTAACCCCGCTAGTGCGGCTTAATAAAAGGAACCCAAAGTGTCAGATGAAATTTAATGTGGACAAATGCAAAGTGATGCACATTGGGAAGAATAACCCAAATCACAGTTACCGGATGCTAGGGTCCACTTTGGGGCAGCAGCCAAAAAAGCAAACAAGATGCTAGGAATTATTAAAAAAGGGATGATTAACAAGACTAAGAATGTTATAGTGCCTCTGTATCACTCCATGGTGCGATCTCAAATGGAATATTGTGTTCAATTCTGGTCACCTTATCTCAAGAAAGATATAGCAGCACTAGAAAAGGTTCAAAGAAGAGTGACCAAGATGGTAAAGGGGATGGAACTCTCGTATGAGGAAAGACTAAAAAGGTTAGGGCTCTTCAGCTTTGAAAAGAGATGGCTGAGGGAAGATATGATTGAAGTCTACAAAATCCTGAGTGGAGTAGAACAGGTTCAAATAGATCGATTTTTCACTCCGTCAAAAATTATAAAGACTAGGGGACACTCGATGAAGTTACAGGGAGAGAATAGTTAAGCTCTGGAACACAATGCAAGAGGTTGTGGTAAGAGTGGATAGCTTAGCTGGTTTTAAGTAAGGTTTGGACAATTTCCTGGAGGAAAAGTCTATAGTCTGTTATTGAGAAAGACATGGAAAAAGCCACTGCTTGCCCTGGATCAGTAGCATGGAATGTTGCTACTCCTTGGGTTTTGGCCAGATACTAGAGACCTGAATTGGCCACTGTGAGAATGGGCTACTGGACTTGATGGACCATTGGTCTGACCCAGTAAGATTATTTTTATATTCTTATGTACATATTACTAACAAAACCTCTGCAAATTCATTTTTCAGTTTTATTAGTACTCTGAGACGTATGCAATAAGGACATAAGAATAGAGCCACTTAATGCTGGAGCATTTGGGAAATCGGAGCAGGCACCCCTGCAGCCACCTACCTCACCTGGTTTAGAGAGAGAGGTCTTTCCTCCTGCTTCCGAAGATTGGCTTAGGAGCAGGAGGATCCGGGCACCCCTCCTGCTCCCAAAGATGGGAGCCTTGTCAGAAGGAGCAGGAGGGACCGGCTCCCAACTATTTTAAAGGTACTGGGTTGGCTGGGCCGGGCCCGACCGTCTGGGCCGACCAGGGGTGGGCCGGGGGGTGGGAGGCCTAGGAGCAGGAGGGACTGAGCACCCCTCCTGCTCCCAACTTTTTTGGGCGGAATAGCCATGCTGGGAGGGGGGCGAGGGCCATGCTGGGAGAGCTGTGCCAGGAGGGGGGGTGAGGGCCATGCCAAGGGAGGGCGAGGGAGATATTGGGGCAGAGCAGGGCAGGTAGGAGAGATCGGGGCCTGGGGGGGGTATCTGGCAGGGCTGTTGTGTCGGCCGGTGGGTGCCCCACTGTAGGCTGTCCTGCCTGCCCTGCTCTGCCACGATCTCTCTTATCTACTCGCTAGACTCTCCTGCTCTATGCCGCCATTCCCCGCAGTGCAGCCTGCTTTAAAACCACGGGCTTGCACTGCAGGGAACGGTGGCAGAGAGCAGGAGAGTCCGGCGAGCAGGCAAGAGAGATCGGGGATCGGGGCAGAGCAGGGCAGGCAGGAGAGATCGGGGCTGAGCCCTGAAGGCAGTGACAGGAGACTGCTTCTCCTGTCACTACTGTCAGGGTGTGCGCCTGAGCAGGGATCGCTCTCTAGTGATCCTGGCTGTGGGTAGGGGGCGTGTTAACAATCATCCCCATTTGCATGCACACGCAAATGGATCACACACGTTTTGGAGATTTAGTGAATCTAGTCCACGGTGGGGGCTGAGGGAGAGAAAAGGAGCACACAGATTCTGTACCTCCAATGGGGAAGGGGGTTGAATTGCAAATCACATTTTAAAGTGTTAATTGCATTAAAAAAGTGTTAGAATGCAGCCCTAGACCTTATAGAACAGCTATTAGCAACATGCGCACATAAATCCAAATTGTTGTCAATTAATGCCAAGAATTAATTGTTAGCATCCAATTATTGGTGGTAATAAGCTCATTACTCAATTGAATTGTGTGCACACCCAAATTTGCACACATTATTTTAAGCACCATTTATAGCATTCCCCTGTAAATGTTTCATTGGTGTAGAAACACTTTTTGAAACAGGATGCAATTGAATCAATATGAGTATGGAAAAAAAAAAAAATAAGCCTTTGATGTATAAAGTGTGTTTGGTATTGTGTAATATTGGAGAAATGTAGAGAATGAATGGGCCTAAAATTCACATTTTCAGAATCTCAGTTAAATATTTCATTTTTAGCTCATAACTGCAATAACACCTACATCAATGGAAAACATATAAATTATGAAATGTCACTTTCAAAGATGACTTTAACATTTTCTAAAGAAGTGCTTTGCACAAAGGAGAGGGCTAAACTAACCCTCCCACCCACCCCCACCCCTCCCCCCCACACACAATTTTTATTAAGCCATGGTAGAGATTTCTAATTCGGCCCGGAATGCTAGTTGCTTCGACGCTCATAGAATTCCTATGAGCTTCGGAGCAGCATCAGAACATTTAGCACCCCAGGCCCAGGTCTATCGCAGCTTAGTAGAAGAGGGCCTAAAATTATAGGCTTAGAGCTTACTCTGATTTCTTAGATCCAAATGAGATGTGGATCTAAAGATAGCTATTATCTTGCTACTTGCTGCTAGGTTTTACTTTAATTGTTAACATTAAGCACTGTTCAATTTGCCCTCATATGTTTCTTCTTTAGATAACATAACTTAAACAAATTCTGAGCAAAGTAGGATCAGCCACTTGCAGCTATTGATGAATCCTGCAGAATACCATTAGAATTCAAGGGGAAAACTAATTTGGCTGGCCTCTGTCTGTAGGTTACACCTTATCTAATTGCTGTTTATGTAATTTTTTTTAATGAAATTTTCTAGATCAGTTAAAAAAAAGAAACATGTAATTGAATTCAGTGTAAAACGTTACTCTTTCTGAGTGATAGAACTTCTGTGGTAAATGTCATGTATATTCAGTTTGCTTTTACTTTGCAATACATATACTTTAAAATTAGGGACAAGACAAAAACATTTGAGTAGGGGAGCTGGGAGGTAGGTTCTGAATTGTTCATTTGTCTCCTGCCTCTCTTCTCCCCCCCCCCCCCCCTCATATTGTTGTTCTGTGGGGGCTAGAATAGCTTGGCAGTTCCATTTTGTTCTTTTGGACCTCCAACCCCAATACGAACCAGTTTCCATTGAACTATGATACAGTGAACAATCCTCAACCACCCCTGAGTTTTCCCCCGTTTTTGATTTTCTCTCCTAATTCAGTCCTCTCCTTGGCTGGGTCTTGCTATGCTTCAGAGCCTGGCTAATGTCAGAGATGCAAAGTTATCCTGTTGCAGGTGGAAGATGTTTTGGCTAGTTCTGGTTTTGAGCTTACATGGCAATGCAGTATGGTATTTCTAATTTTTGATTCTACCCATTACATCAGTATTGTAGGTCAAAGAGTAACAAGATAGTTCCTTGTTACCCTATTTTACTCTGTCCTGTATTGTCCTTCTGTGTTTTACCCCTGATGTCCATTATCTCCCCTCTATGACCCTATCCTGTTTTTAGACCACTTTGTCCCTGTCCCTCTATCTGTGCTCACCCTTAGAACATAAGAACATGAGAGCTGCCATACTGGGACAGACTGAAGGTCCATCAAGCCCAGTATTCTGTTTTCCAACAGTAGCCAATCCAGGTCATAAGTACCTGGCAAGATCCCAAGGAGTAGAACAGATTTTATGCTACTTATTTTAGGAATAAGCATATCTATTAGTATTCTGGTTATTTGCCCATATAGTTGGTGCTAAAAGTTGGCACCCTCCTTTATATAGTTTCCCTATATGCATGTAAGATGGAACAAATAAATAAGTGCCAGATGTAAAAGTGCAGATAATATCAGGAACACTCATTTTTATTGCTATTATAATATGTGTTTATTGCTATTATAATATGTGTTTATTATAAAATATACTACTGGTAATCTATATGTGTACTTATAAACTTTATGCTCTCATATTTACACCTGCCCTCAATTTCTTCCACTTATGCTAGTATTTCATAAAGGCACTATAAGGAATGCAGACCTTGACATAGTAGCGATATCCGAGACCTGGTTCACAGACTCGCATGGGTGGGATATGGTTATACCAGGCTACAATCTACTTCGTCGGGACAGAGAAAGCAAATTAGGAGGGGGGGTAGCACTATACACTAAGGATAATATCAAAACTACCAGGATCACAGAGGTTAGATACACAGGGGAATCACTTTGGGTAAACCTGACCAGAGGGAACGAAAAATGCCTTTACCTCGGTGTGGTATACAGGCCTCCGAGACAAAAGGAAGACAAAAACAAAGAATTGATTGAGGACATAGAGAACATCACTTTGCGTGGTGACACAGTACTGTTAGGCGACTTCAACATGCCAGATGCAGACTGGAACACCATCTCAGCAACTACGAGCGGTAGCAAAAGAATAATAACCTCCATTAAGGGTGCACAACTAAAACAAATGGTATTAGAGCCCACCAGGGAAAAAGCAATACTGGACCTGGTACTCACAAATGGAGACAGTGTCTCGGAAGTATCAGTGGGAGACACGCTGGCCTCCAGTGACCACAACATGGTATGGCTCAACCTCAGGAAAGGCTTCTCTAAATCAAACACAGCAACGAGGGTCCTCAACTTTAGGGAGGCAGATTTCGACCACATGAGAGACTTTGTCCATCAAAAGCTGCAAAACCATGCAGAAACTGACAATCCGGAAACTATGTGGTCAAACCTAAAATCCATCCTGAACGAAGCATCTAGCCGCTACGTAAAAACAGTAAGCAAACGCCGGAGAAACAAAAAACCACAATGGTTCAACAAGGAAATTTCGGACCTCATTAAAATGAAAAAAGAAACATTTATTACCTACAAACATCTGGGAAAAAGGGAGGCAAAAGAAGACTATCTGGCCAGATCTAAGGCTGTCAAAAAGGCAGTCAGGGAAGCCAAACTTCAAACAGAGGAAGATCTAGCACGGAACATTAAAAAAGGGGACAAATCCTTCTTCAGGTACATTAGCGACAGGAAGAGAAACAAAAATGGAATAGAACGCCTTAGGAAATCAGATGGAAACTACGCAGAATCTGATACTACCAAAGCAGAACTGCTAAACGAATACTTCTGCTCAGTATTCACCTGTGAAGCACCAGGAGATGGTCCGCAACTACAAATAAGAAACAGCCAAAATGACCTGTTTCGTGATTACGAGTTTACACCTAGTAATGTCTACCACGAACTTTCAAAACTCAAAGTAGACAAAGCTATGGGGCCAGACAATCTACACCCCAGGGTACTCAGAGAGCTGAGTGAAGTTCTGGCTGAACCACTATCTGTACTCTTCAATCTTTCCATGCGCACGGGAATAGTACCCCTAGACTGGAAAACAGCTAACGTAATTCCACTCCACAAAAAGGGCTGCAGAACGGAGACAGGAAATTACAGACCGGTGAGTCTTACATCCATAGTGTGCAAACTCATGGAAACACTGATCAAACAGGAACTTGACAAAATTCTAGATGAAGAAAATCTACGTGATCCACATCAACACGGATTCACCAGGGGAAGGTCCTGCCAATCTAATCTGATTGACTTCTTTGATTGGGTGACCAGTCATCTGGATGCCGGTGAGTCCCTTGACGTGATATACTTGGACTTCAGCAAAGCTTTTGATAGCGTTCCACACCGCAGGCTGTTGAACAAACTAAAATCGATGGGATTAGGGGATACATTCACAACATGGGTAAGGGATTGGCTAGATGGTAGGCTTCAAAGGGTGATGGTAAACGGTACCCCCTCCAAAACGTCAGCAGTGATGAGTGGAGTACCTCAGGGCTCCGTCTTAGGGCCGATTCTATTCAATTTATTCATAGGAGATTTGACCCAAGGACTTAGAGGAAAAGTATCACTGTTTGCCGACGATGCCAAACTATGCAACATAGTTGGCAAAAGCAGTGTGCCTGACTTTATGACGCAGGACCTAAGACAGCTTGAACAGTGGTCATCAACTTGGCAGCTGGGCTTCAATGCTAAAAAATGTAAAGTAATGCACCTAGGCAAAAAAAATCCACACAGAACTTACACACTAAATGGTGAAACCTTGTCCAAGACCACGGTGGAACGTGATTTAGGAGTGATCATTAGCGACGATATGAAGGCTGCCAATCAAGTAGAGAAGGCATCGTCCAAGGCAAGACAAATGATGGGCTGTATCCGTAGGGGTTTTGTCAGCAGAAAACCTGAAGTCATAATGCCGCTGTACAGATCCATGGTGAGACCTCATCTCGAGTATTGTGTTCAATTCTGGAGACCACACTACCGAAAAGATGTGTTGAGAATTGAGTCGGTTCAGCGAATGGCTACCAGGATGGTTTTGGGGCTCAGGGAACTCACGTATGAAGAAAGGTTAAAAAGACTGCGGATGTACTCACTGGAGGAGCGAAGAGAGAGAGGGGACATGATTGAGACCTTTAAGTATATTACTGGGCGTATAGAGGTGAAAGATGATATCTTCAGTCTTACAGGGCCCTCAGTAACCAGAGGACACTCGCTGAAAATCAGGGGAGGGAAATTTCAGGGTGATGCGAGGAAGTACTTCTTCACTGAAAGGGTGGTAGATCATTGGAACGAGCTGCCTCAGAGGGTGATTGAGGCCAGCAGCGTGTTAGATTTCAAGAGAAAATGGGATATTCATGTGGGATCTCTAGGAGAGTAAGAATCAGGGAGTGGGTCATTGGTATGGGCAGACTCGATGGGCTATAGCCCTTTTCTGCCGTCAATTTCTATGTTTCTATGTTTCTATGTTTCTATAAGTCTTTATACAAGAGTACATAAGTAAGCGCATACTTAGCCTTTTAATCTAGGCTCCTTTTATAAAATTACACTCCATAGATTAATTTAAAAAATCATTTTAGCATGTATGTGTCAAAAGTCAGTGTTCCCGCTAAGCTGCGCTGGGGTGCGCTGGCGCACAAAATATTACCTCGCAGCGCACAAGTTTCTCGTCACAGCGCACACAGTGTAGAGCACAGTTCTTCAACCGCCGGTCCGCAAACAAAATCTTGCCGGTCCGCGAAGGATTCGGTCCCCGCCGCAACGAAAGGCCGGCGTCAGCTGACTTGCAACTTCCTGTTGCAGTCGCTGTGCCGGGACTCCTGCCTTCGCCGGGACTCCTGCCTTCCACCGCGTTTGCCTCCTGCCTTGTCTCCGCACCTCCAGACCAGCAGCGGCAGCTGTGTATGCTTTTAACTTCGGCACAGAGCTGCCCCTAATCAATAGTTTAGCGCGGTTTCATAAGGCAGCCTCGGGGCCTTTGCTAGGCCGGCCCACATCGCATCATCGAAGCGGGCCGGCTATCAAAGGCCCCGAGGCTGCCTCATGAAACCGCGCTAAACTATTGATTAGGGGCAGCTCTGTGCCGAAGTTAAAAGCATACAGAGCTGCCGCTGCTGGTCTGAACTCTTGGGCCGCTGAAGGAGGGCAAAAAGCAGCTGTCCTGGAGGTTTCCCTTCCTCTCGCCTTTACAGGTTCCTTTTTTCCACCTTTTTTTTTTTCCTTCAAACGGCAACGGGCCCCAGCATCGACATCAATCAAGTAAGTTCCACTGTCAATCAAGCGGTTCTGCTCGGCCAAAGCTTCCCCTGTGACATGAGCCACCCTCAGGGGAAAGAAAGTGACCCACAAAGGTGAGGGGAAGGGGGGCAGATGATGGAAGTTGGGGGGGGGGGAGAGAGAGAGAGAGAGAGAAGGGGCAGATGATGGAATGGAGGAGATGAGAGAGAGAGAGAAGGGGACAGATGATGGAAGTGAGAAGAAAGGAGAGAGAGCAGAAGGCAGATGGATGTCAGTTGAGAAGGGAGAGCAGATGCTGAATGGAAGTGGGGAAAGAACACATACTGGATGGAAGGAGGAGATAAATAAAGGGGGAAGAAAATAGTAAGATAATGGAGGGGTGAGGGAAAGGGGTGACAAGCTGTGTGTAGACACAGTGAAAAGAGGGAAACGGGACTAAATAGTAAGAAAGAATTTAATTTAGATGGAGGCAGAAAATAGAGAAGGAAGACCAGAGAAGAAAAGGGAAGAGAGAGCAGAGAATGATCAGATCTGAGTGGAGGAAATGAGAAGAGAGATATGCTAAAAACCACAGGGGGGAGGGAAGGATAGAGATGCCAGACCATGAGGGGAACAGAAGGAAGATGATGGATGCTAGACCAAATTGGGGGGTGGGGGGGGCAGGAGGAGAGATGGCAGGGAAAGACAGACAGTGAATGGAAGGGGCAGATGCTGGACTGAAGAGACAGAGAAGGTTATCATGCTGCTGTACCGGGCCATGGTACGCCCTCACCTGGAGTACTGCGTCCAGCACTGGTACTTTAAGAAGGACACGGTACTACTCGAAAGGATCCAGAGAAGAGCAACTAAAATGGTTAAGGGGCTGGAGGAGTTGCCGTACAGCGAAAGATTAGAGAAACTGGGCCTCTTCTCCCTTGAGCAGAGGAGATTGAGAGGGGACATGATAGAAACATTCAAGGTACTGAAGGGAATAGACTTAGTAGCTAAGGCAGGGAGAACGAGAGGGCACTCTCTAAAGTTGAAAGGGGATAGATTCCATACAAACGTAAGGAAGTTCTGTGGTAGAAAGCAACATATTTATTTGGCTCATAACTTGCTGGCGCCCGATATTTTTAGCTCACAGTGAAAAAAGTTTGCTCACAACACCCGCCCGCTTAGAGGGAACACTGGTGTCAATATACAGTAGATGCATAAAATAGTCCTTATAAAAAGTGCTAGGTGTAAATGTATGCATGACGGCATGAAAGCTTATACTTTTACTGTAGGTGGGCAAATGCATGCATTGTTTTTAAAATATGCTAATCTAGGAATGGGCTGTTGTTAACAATAGAAGAAATGCCAAGAACTTTCTTGTTGCTTCCTGTTGGCAAACCGAAAGCAGGCATGGTTTTGTTTGCCAATGACAGGAGGCTCCTTCATGATCTCAATCCAAAGTTCCTCTCTATGATTCAAGGCCTTCTCTGTGGTCAGATGCTCCCCCCCTCCCCCCGACCAATCTGAAATTCTAGTGGACTAATAGGGATCCGTTGGGGCAGGAGTTATGCCCATTTACCCCTGTCCATGACTGCGGTCATATTCAATATGTTGGCTGCAACCCTTTACTGCAGTCTCTTGGTGCTGCTAGGGGGTCACAGTAGTACTGCAAGACTGTGATGAAAGGTTGTGGCTGCTGTACTGGAGGCAGCTGCAGCCATGGGCAGGAGTGAATGGGCATAGTTCCTACACCAACTAAACAACTAGGGATTCAGGGAAGATGGGAGAGGGTGCCAATGAGGTAGGTTGGGGCCATGGGAAGGAGGCTCTGAAAATTTTCATCTTGTGTCATCTCCCATGAAGAGAAAAGTGTGTGTTCGGGGGACAAAACAATCTCCTAAATGTCAAGGGAAACAATATAAAATGAAAAATTTCTGCCTGCCCATCATTAATCTACACATGCAATTGCAATCTGTACATATAAACATTACACCTGCTCTGAAGCAATTTCTGTCATTTACATTAGCATTTTATAAAGATACATTTACACATCTTTGTCTTTATAAAATATAGCACTCTGTTATAAATTTAACTTCTATGTGCATTTGCTCATGGAAGTATTTCTTAGATTACTTTTTTGTGATTTTTTAAAAATTCTATGGGGCTCCTAATCGAAAGAGAAAAACGTCCAAAAACTGGCCTAAGTCAGCACTTGGACGATCATAAGTCAAAAACGTCCAAGTGCCGATAATAAAACCGAGTTTTGGACGTATTTAAAAACGACCTAGGCCTTCATAGTGCCGCTGAACGACCAAAGCTAAATGGGGTGTTTCAGGAGGAGTGTCAAGAGCGGGAGTTGGGCGAGATGTGGGCCGACTTAGACCTAGTTGTACAGCATGTATAACCGAAATTTATACAGCCCAGGATCGACGGAACTTGGACGTTGTGATTTAGACCAGACTTAGACGATTTTGGAAAGAAAAAAAATTTTGGACGTATTGTTTGAAAATGTGTCCTAGGCTGTTTTTTACTTTGGACAATTTGTGACTTAGACGAAAATGGACTTAGACATCCCTTTCGATTATGCCCCTCTGTATGTATTACTTTATATAAGTGACTTTACTTGAAATCTGTGAGCTCCTTTTACAAAGCAACTGATTTGCATGTGCTGAATGTGAAGAAGCCCATGGGAATTGAATGGGCTTCTTCGCATTCAGCACACTGCTAACGGGTGGCGCAGCTTTGTAAAAGGAACCCCACTGTATGGAAAGTGATAAAATAATTTAAAAAACTGGTGAATTTGCTGAGTTCATATTCAGTGTAATGAAAATCTGCCTTCGGCATGTGGCCCTAAGTCCCCTTGACTTCTGCCAAATCTAATGAGACCATTTAATAAAATAAAATCCAAAGCTTTTGCATTTACGAAAGATGTGCCTTTGTGCACATTTGTTTGACAGCATTGTCCCTGCTTGTGGTTTTGTTGTAATCATGAGGTATATCAAGGTTATACACACTCCTGATGAAGGCACAGGTTGCCAAAACATGGACCGTGTTGGGTCCCATTGCATACAGATTTTCATCTGGACTAGTGTCCTTTTAAATACAGAGTCTTATCTGGACTAGGGTCCATGGTATGACATTTTACATCTGGATTGCCTCACTCTTGATTTTTTTTTTATTTTTTTTAAATAAAAATGATATATACAGTATGTACATTTTTTGAGTACTGGTCTCTTGTTGTTTTTTAGTGTGGCTTCTTCCATTTTTTTGTTTTTGGTGTAACTTTTTTGTGAGCCTGCCACCCCCTCTGTTTTCATCTGAATAGTTTTATAAACCATTTTCATTTCTAAAATGCATATTTTTTAATTTTATTAAACTTTTATAATGCATTATCCCCTGGATTCTATAAATGGTGTGCACATTTCTATCCTGAGATGTCCATGCAACTAAATTGGCTAACAAGCCAATTAGTACCAATATTTATTGGCATTAATTGGAAACAATTTGGATTTGCACGCACAGCTTGCTAAGTTCAATTCTATATCCATGTGCAAATCATATACCGTGTTTCCCCGAAAATAAGACCTACCCCCCAAAATAAGCCCTAGCATGATTTTCGGGGTAGGTCTTAATATAACCCCTACCCCAAAAATAAGCCCTAATTGAAGCGCTTATTTTTGGGGTAGGGGAAAGCAAAATAAAAGTCCACTGCTGGTACTGGGATCTTCCTAAATGCTGCAGCAGACCCTTCCATCTCTCCCTCCCCTTCCATCTCTCCCTCCCCACTCCGACCGCGAGACTGACATATCATTACCTACTTCCAAAAGGCAGTGTTGCGGCAACAATCTAAATGGGCTGCTTCGGGCCTTCTTATGTCGGGACATTCCACTGTCATGTTTCTGATAACATTATCAGTGATGCGGCAGAGGAACGCCCCGACGTGAGAAGGCCCAAAGCAGCCCGTTTAGATTGCTGCTGCGACGTTGCCTTTTGGATGTAGGTAATGATATGTCAGTCTCGCGGTCGGCGTGGGGAGGGAGAGATTGAAGGGGAAGTGGGGGTTTGGCTGCATGGTAGGGGGGATAGAAAGATGCTGTGGGTTTGTGATTGGGTAGTTTCCCCGAAAATAAGACCTAGTGCATTTTTGGGGCCCAAAAATAATATAAGACAAGTCTTATTTTCAGGGAAACACGGTAGCTTGCAACTCAAAAGGGAGTGCAGCTATGGAAGGGGCATTCACTAAAGATGCATGCTTTATTACTGAATACTGGACATCTGCACTTGAATTGTGCACAAGGATTTACATCAAGTTGCAGTTGGTGTAAATCCTTGTGCCCAAAGTTTGGCACGGAAATCAGCTCTAAGTGCTATTCTAAAAATGGTACCCAACTCAGAGCTCCATTTATAGAATAGCTCTCCATGCAGATATTTTTGAGTGCCATTTATTGAATCTAGTTCTATATGTGTAACACAACCAAGAAAATTTAAAGCAAATAAACAAGGAGAAAAATATAGTTTCAGATTGCATTGCAACTAGCCTACATCATGAGAACCAACAGAACTAACTCTGGAAATAATTCAGTCACTCAAAATAGAAACAAATATAGGCAGAAAAATTAGATCACATACTTAGAACCTCTTCTACTGTTCTCTGTTACAAAAAGATCTAAGCGACAGAATCCTGCAACACAGAGAGAAAATTGTCTAGTTGAGAATTGTCTAATTAAAACATATATATATATTGATTGTTTTCATAAGTAAACAGACACTTATAGCCAAAAGTATAGACTTCACTGTTGAAAAGATTTTCTTCTTAATTGAGTTGGTCTGGCTATGTCGGGAAACATACTTATTACTTGACCACAGAAAGGCACATTGTCACATTGCCGCTAGGGTAGAGATAGAGCCGTGGCGGGTGACTACGCTGAGATAAGCGCACCACTCAAAATGGAGAATGACCCTTCAGGGTGAGAATGCCAAAAGGCTTCAAAAGAAAAGGTTTTTTGAAACACAAAGAAAACTCCCCAAACAGATCTGACTTTCAAAAGAAAAGTTCAGGTTTATTATATCACCTTTCATAGCAGGTGAAAAGCTCAAACTCTCAGGTAAGTTCATGTAGTTTAAACCAGCTTCATTATCAAGCCCAAAAGAAGAGAAAAATAAACCTCACAGGCTTTTAACACTGCAGCCAAGCTTTAGTAAGTCCCCAAAAGTCCAACTCCTTCTGGGCTGCCTTATTCCCAAGCAGGCCCAAAATTATCAACAAAAACCCCCCAATTCTCAAAGGAAAAAATAAAACACTATAACAGTGCTTTTGGGCTGGCAACAGGCCACAACACAGCAAGGTGCCTGGACTTCACTAGTCCTTACAAAGTCCTCCTTACCAGGCCCTTGCTTACAATACAAGAGACAAACTTTTATCAGGGATTGTCACATTAACACAGTTTCTTTGCCTGCCTTTCACCAGCATTGGCAGGTGTTTGCTCCACAGAGCTAATTGCAGGGCCTAAAGCAAACCTTTAAATTATTTTTTCTTTGATGGCCCACAAAAAAGTATCCCTCAAAAAATAATTTTCCCACTCAGATATCACAGCATACACCCCAAACTTCCTATAATCCCCAGCAGTGCCAAATACTTTCAGGCTTTGGCAAAAAACAAACAACAAAACAACCCAACCTTAAAGAAACTGTCCCAGCAGTGCTTTGCTAACATCTTGCTGAAAAATCTGTCAGCAATACAAACCTTTAAACTAGAATGGTTTTACACAATTAAAAAAAACAACCCATAGGCCTCAGTCTTTCTCAAATACAAAAGAGAATCCCCCCCCCCTTCAAAATGGTTACTTGCCAAACACAGAGAGGTTAACTTCCATTTCCTCTGAATGCACAGGCTCTGGTTCTGGCTCAGCGACTTCCATGCTTTCAATGCCTAAGCATGGCTCTGGGGTCTGTGGTTCCTCAGAACTCTGCCATTCTATCCAGTCTCTGACCGCTGCTTGGCTTGGAGAGCTTTCTGCAGCCACTGCTCTGCTTAACTTCTGTAAGCTAGGCTTAAGTTTAGCACAACCTAACCTGGCTGAGAGGGACCCAGGCTCCCTCGATGGCCACCTATGAGAATTTCCTGCTCTCTCATAGAAGTGTTCTGCCTGAGCTTAGGCTAGGGATAGACAGCTCTGGGTGCATTGAATGGCTTTCTAGTGTATGGTTGTTTTTTTCTTACTGTGTGGAAGCACTGCTTCTCTTCTTTCCTGGTGTCAGGGCTGACTGCAAGGTCTGAACTGTCACGTTCCCCCTCCTTAAAAGCTAGCTATCCCTAGAATTTGGGACAGGGGAGGAATTTTCAGGAATCCTGGACAAGATGTCAACATTAGTATGAAGTTTCCCTGGCCGGTGAACCACCTTAAAACAGAATATTTGCAAGGCTAGCTACCAGCATGTTAATCTGGCATTGTTATTGCGCATGGTATGAAGCCATTTCATGGCAGCATGATCCGTAACTAAGGTAAACTCACGATCTCCATGATAGTGTTCCAGTGCTTGTATGGCTCATTTCGCTGCATGGTACCCTAGCTCCACTGTGGCATAGTTACATTCGTTGGTATGTAACTTCCTACTCAAATACAGTAGGGGCCACTTATACCCATGAATCTCTTGGCTGAGAACCACCCCTAGCCCAGTGCCTGAAACATTGGTATGCAGGATTAAGTGTTTTTCAAAGTCTATTGCAGCTAACACTGGCTGATCACATAGGCTCTCCCTGAGGTCTCTGAATGCCTCCTGGCTTGAGGCTGTCCACTGGAGGGTGTCAGGTTTATCCTTTTTGAGTAGGACTGTGAGGGCAGCAGCTCTATCGGCAAAATATGGAATGAACCTTTTGTAATAGCCAAGGAGCCCCAAGAATGCTCTCAAGTGTTTCTTTGTAGTGGATTGAGGGTAAGTCCTAATACACTCTACTTTTTATATAACCGGTTTAACTTGACCTCACCCTAATATGTAACCCAGGTATTTAACCTCTCACTGCCCTTGGAAACACTTCTTGGGATTTATCAGAACCCTGCTGCCCTAAGGGAGAGGAATGCATCAAGTGCTGCTCCCATATAGGGCAGTGGATCACAATATCATCAAAGTAGGCCTCAGCATACCCATGGTGGTCCCATAAGACCTCGTTGACACCTCTTTCACAAGTCATAGCTGCCCCATGAAGCCCAAAAGGCATCCTCCTGAACTGATATAGCCCCCTGGGTATGCTAAAGACAGTCTTTGGCCTAGCCCTGTCTGAAAATATAAAAATCTACCACATAGGCTTTAGTGAGAAGTTTTTAATCAAACAATATTGATGTGTGTAATGAAATGAACAAAGTTTTTTAAAAATTATTATTAAGAAGATAACTAAATAAACCGGTGATCAATTTTGATTAACTGAATTCATATACTGGTATTACACACTTTATACTCCTGATCATCCATAGTTTGACAGCAGATCTGCCAGTACCCTTTTGTGAGGTTTAGGGTAGTTAGAAACTGGGCCGGTCCTAGCCAATCTAGAAGCTCATCTACCCTAGGCATAGGGAAGGCATTGAATTGGAACACTTCATTCAATTGGCGGAAGTCTATGTAAAACTGTGGTGTGCCATCGGCCTTGGGCACAATCGGGCTACACCACGGACTTTGTGAGGGCTCTATTACCCCCAAGGCTAACATTTCCTCCACCAATCCCTGTACCAGGGCCTTCTCTTCAGAGAGGCAATAGAGCTTTACTTGTACTATTTTCCCTGGGATGGTATCTGTGTCATGCGTTACCACCTCAGTATGGCCTGGCACAACTGAAAATACATCCCCAAAATCCCCCACTAGAGCTCTAAACTTCTGCTGGTAATGCACCTGAGTGTAGCCTAAGTAATCTAATATGTGTGCCTTCACTAAAGGGTAATTCCCAGCATGTTCAGGGCGCAATGTTTGAAAAGCTGTCAAAGTCTCTCCAGCCAAGCAAGGCAATAAGCAGACGGCCCACTGATCGGATGGCCAGCCTGAAGCCATTGCTATGTGCTTGAAACAGTTCAGGAAATCATCCGGGGCATCTCCAGGTGTAATCTTGCAAAGATTCAATTAAGCCAGAGAATTATATCCTACTGGATGTGGTGTGGCTGCGTTTACCACTGCAGTGGTCCCAGCAAATGGCTTGGGTGTGCATAAGCCTGCTCTCCCAGAGCTCCCAGTAGCTCGTCCTGTTGTTTCTGCATGGCCTCCTGATTTCTTCACCACAGGTCATGGTTCACTTTGAGGATCTCCTGCAGGTCCTCACTCTGCCTCTGTCTTTCGCCTGCCAGAACTGCTCTGAGCTGTTGGGCATCCATGACGATAACCTGAGGACAACCCCCCTCCCCCCCCCCCCCACACACAAAAACCACCAAATGTGGTATCTTCTGACCAGGTTCACACCCACTTCCCAAGTAGGCCCAGCCAACCTCCCCACTGAAATAGCAGCCGAATCCTCACCAGCCTCCTATCTAGGTACTGTTACCAGAGGTACTGATGATTCTGTGCCTGTGTGCTATTTCGGGTGCACCGCCCTGTGGTC